>NC_064832.1:95177605-95790998 GCF_024166365.1 Elephas maximus indicus
CTTATAGCATGTTTCTTTGAATACCATGAGATATATTTATTAAAATACGTTAATAAACACATAATAATCAAGCTTCCGAGTGTATTTATTCAGAAACATTACACGTAATGTAATTCCTCACCCATTAACTTACTGGTACCCTCAATAAAGGGAGCCCTGGTGGTGCAACAATTAAGTGTTCAACTGCTAACCAAAAGGTCGACAGTTCGAACCCACCCAGCGGCTCTGCAGGAGAAAGACCTGGAGATCTGCTCCTGTAAAGATTACAGCCTAGAGAACCCTATGGGGCGATTCTACTCTGTCACATGGGGCCGCTATGAGTTGGAATCGACTCAACGACAACAGCAGTCCTCAAAAGGGTTATCATTTCACTTGTCTCAATAGTCTAATGAGAGCCCTGGCGGTGCAGTGGTTAAGAGCTCAGCTACTAACCGAAAGGTTGGCAGTTTGAATCCACCTGGTGCTCCTTGGAAACCCTGTGGGGCAGTTCTGCTCTGTTCTGTGGGGTCACTATGAGTCGGAATCGACTCGACGGCAACGAGTTTTTGTTGTCGTTGTTTGTTTTTTAGGTAGTCTGATACCTGAGAATCATTTACTAGCAGCACAGTCAGGGCCAGTGTATAGCTGACCTGTTCCTCAGCCTGTGCACACATCTACCTGCACGCACACATGCACACACACACACACACACACGCATGCACACACACACCAATTCTTTTGCAAGAAAGCATCAACTGATAAAAACACCAGAGTAAGAAACAGCACACCACCTTCGTGTTACCACATATACACTGGTGTACACAGCAGAGCAACTGACTCTATAGGCAAGGAGAGCACATGGGTCTCGTTTAATCAGAGCTACAGCCTAAGTCGGGGTCCCTGGGTGGTGCAAACACGTAACACCTTCAGCTGCTAGCTGAAAGGTTGGTGGTTCGAACCCACCGAGAGGCACCTTGGAAAACAGACCTGGTGATCTCCCTCCCAAAGGTCATGGCCTTAAAAACCCTACGGAGCAGTTCTACTCTGCACACATGGGGTCACCATGAGTCAGAATCGACTCGACAGTAATGGGTTTGTGTGTGTGTGTGCGCGCGCGTGCGCGCGCGTGTGTGGCCCTGGGCAGTATAAACAATTAACCCACTCAGCTGCTAGCCAAAGATTAGCTGTTCAAGTCCACCCGGGTGTGCCTCAGAAGAAAGACTTGGTGATCTACTTCCAAAAAATCAGCCACTGAAAACACTATGAAACATACTTCTACTCTGACAGATATGAGGTCCCCATGAGTCAAGGTTGAGTCAAGGGCAACTGGTTCCTTAGTGCCTAAATCGAGTATTTTCTCCAGAAAAACGTAATTGGCTGCGCCTGTCTGTGCTCACCTCCCAGCCCCCCAAAAGCCTGCTGCCGACCCTCTGACCTCCTTCTCCTACCAGGTGGCTTCGACTTCCTGAGAGAGCACCAGTCCTCCCCGGTGCCCGACTCGGGGCTGAGCTCCAGCTCCACCTCGTCCAGCATCAGCCTGGGAGGCAGCAACGGGAATCTCCCACAGATGACCCAGGAGGTGGAAGATGTGGACACAGCTGCGGAGACGGATGAGAAGGCCAACAAGCTGATTGAGTTTCTGACAACCAGGTAATGAGGGGCCAAATCGCGTTGCTGAGTCCCAACACTGTCAGCCACACAGATGAAACAGTGAGCTCGAAGTTCTAACAAAGCCCGTTTTTCTCTCCTACATGGCATCTGCTGGAGTCCCTGTAAAGGAGCCCTGGTGGTGCAGTGCTTAAGCACTCGGTTGCTAACTGAAAGGTTGGCAGTTGAACCCACCAGCCCCTCCACAGGAGAAAACTTCAGCAGCCTGCTTCTGTCAAGATTACAGCCTTGGAAACCCCATGGGGCAGTTCTACTCTGTCCTACAAGGTCACTATGAGTTGAAGTTGATTCAACGGCAGTGGGTTTCGGGAGTCTGTGTAAAAGGCCAATGCTGGTAGACATTGTCCAAGATCCCACTGACGTCACAGTTGATGGCAGGGGCATTCTGAGAATAACCATGATGCAGCAGACACAGGAAGACGGTAGCACCCGTGGTAAGCAGGACCTTAATTATCTAGCAGAGTTACCAGGAGATGGGACTTCTGAGACTTGGCAAGGAGCATCACTCTGGAAAGCTATAAGCCATGGTCGAGCCCAGAGCAGGTGCCAAGGTAGCCACCGTCTGCCCTAGGAGTCTAGAGAGTCATGTATATGTAGAAGTCAGAAACCAGAACCAGCACGGAACATGACAAGAAAGGAATCAAATAATAAATCACAATAAAAAACCAGCTAGCTACTCTGTTTTACTTTCAGGTCTTCTGACTCTTCTAATTAATCAGTCAGCTTAACGGTTAGTTAGGGTTTCTAGCAGCCCAGGCCGAGTGTTTGCATAAAGGCCTGCTGACCTGTCACCTGGGGCTTGGTCTTCCTTCTCAGGGACTTAAGTCCTCAAAGTATAGTCTATGTACATGTCATCTAATATCTCACATGATTTTTTTTTTTTTTTTTTAACTGGAAGAGAACATTTTCTTCCTTCAATTAATGATTCAGAGTGTTCTGCTCAACATGGAATTTAATGGGAAGGAGTTTGTGCGTGTACAGGATACTGCTGTTTGCCTTCAAGTGGATCCTGACAACTGCCCCGTAGGCAGGGTCTCCTAGGCTGTGACCTTTACAGAAGCAGACTGCCGCACGTTTCTCCCACGGAGCGCCGGGTGGGTTCAAACCGCCGACCTTTCAGTTAGCAGCCAAGTGCTTAACCACTGCACCACCAGGGCCTAGGAAGCCCTATGGGGCAGTTGTACTCTGTCACGTGGGGTCACTATGAGTCGACAACACCTATCAACAGCACCTATCAACAGTATGTAATATGTGCATGGATCATGTTTGAATATAGTCTCTGTACATTTTATTTAACATTCTGTATCATCCTACTTGACAAACACACGGCACCTGCTCTGTGCCAAACACTGTTTGGTGAATTGAGAAGGTTTTAATTTTTCACGGAAATGTCATATGTCTCCATAAGGTAGCTGCATCTGTTTTCAGTGCACTGGTAAGGTTTGTAAGAGCAAAGTTTACCCCCAAATGAATTAGGAAGCATTTTAGAAAACTATATTGCACCTCTGCAGTTAGAACTGCTTGTATGGTTTTAAAAATATCAAATGGTAGTTATGTTTCTGATACTTTATGTGTTTCGTTTCAGGGCATTTGGGCCACTTTGGTGCCATGAAGACATCACACCCAAAAATCAAAATTCAAAGAGTGCTGAACAGCTCACCAACTTTCTACGCCATGTTGTATCCGTATTTAAAGATTCCAAATCAGGTACTTCACCCTATTTCTCCAAACCCCATTTTCAGCATTTTTCCATGATGGAGTTCTCTCTCCACACACAACTGTTGTTGTTGGTGCCGTTCAGTCGATTCTGACTCATAGCGACCCCACATGGCAGAGTAGAACTGCCCCATAGGTTTCCTGGGCTGTAATCTTTGGGGACCAGATTGCCAGGTCTTTCTTGGACGGTGCTGCCGGATGCATTTGAACCACCAACCATTTGGTTAGCAGCCGAGCACTTTAACTGATGCACCACCAGGGTTCCTTCCCTACGTGACTACAAAAGCCAAACCCATTGCTGTCGAGTCAATTCTGATTCATAGCGACCCTATAGGACAGTAGAGCTGCTCCTCAGGGTTTCCAAGGCGGAAGCAGACTGCCACATCTTTGACCCATGGAACGGCTGGTGAGTTCGAACCACTGACCTTTCAGCATGGCAGCTGAGCACATTGACCACCGCACCACCAGGGCTCCCTTCCCCCTACGTGACTAAGTATCTTGTGTGTATGGTCTCGATGGTCTGCGTCTATCACACAAGCATATTTAACTGTGTCACTGGTGAAGCTTATTTCAGATGCCGCGTAACTGAGTAACAGTTACTGCTGTGTCCACGTGCACTCTGTACCATCAAATAATTTCCCCAGGGTCACTTGTTCTCTTTGATTCATTTGCCTTCTTGTTGTTCTTAGGTGCCATCGAGTTGGTTCCGACTCATAGTAAGCCTGTGTACCACAGAACAAAACACCGCCCGGTCCTGTGCCATCCTCACAATCGTTGTTATGCTTCAGTCCATTGTTGCAGCCACTGTGTCAATCCATCTCCTCAAGGGTCTTCCTCTTTTTCACTCACCCTCTACTTTAACACATGATGTCCTTCTCCAGGGACTTGATCCCTCCTGACAACATGTCCAAAGTATGTAAGATGCAGTCTCGCCATCCTTGCTTCTAAGGAACATGCTGGCTGTACTTCTTCCAAGACAGATTCATTCGTTCTTTTGGCAGTCCACGGTACATTCAGCATTCTACTCCAACACCACAACTCAAAGGCATCAATTCTTCTTCGATCTTCGTTATTCATTGTCCAGCTTTCACATGCGTATGAGGTGATTGGAAACACCGTGGCTTGGGTCAGGCGCACCTTAGTCTTCAGGGTGACTTGTCTTACTAGAATTAAACTGTGCCCACAATATTAATTTTATGGAAAAAAAGGCCCTGAGAAATAAATCTCATGTATTGGCTGTTATCAAGCACCAGCCTTGCAAACCAACTTTTTCAAAAAAAGAATTTGTGGTAAAATGTTTTTGGCTTTAAAAGCGTTTGCTGATAATTACATTTTAGAACACGTACGTCTGCAAGTGCCGCTCAGTATTCGGAACACGTCGTGGTTCCTGTTTGGACTAGTAAGCACTCGGCTGCTAACCAGAAGCTCAGAGGCCCGAAGCCACCAGCTGCTCCGAAGGAGAAAGACGTGGCAGTCTGCTTCTGTAGAGATTTACAGCCTTGGCAACCCTATGGGGCCGTTCTACTCTGTCCTGTAGGGTTGCTATGGGTCAGAATTGACTGAAAAACAATGTTTTTGTTTTGGTTACTTAGCATCATAATAGGAGCCCTGGTGGCACAATGGTTAACCAAAAGGTCACGGGTTCAAACCTACCCGCCACTGGAGAAAAGACCTGGTGATCTGCTCCCGTAAGGATTACAGCCTAGAAGACCCTATGGGGCAAGTCTACTCTGTCGCATAGGGTCGCTATGAGTCAGAATCAACAGCACACAACAGCATCGTAATGGGGACAGTGGTGGCTCAGTGGTAGAGTTCTCACCTTCCACGCAGGAGACCCGGGTTCGATTCCCGGCCAATGCACCTTGTGCGCAGTCACCACCGTCTGTCAGTGGAAGCTTGTGTGTTGCTATGGTGCTGAGCAGTTTTCAAGGGAGCTTTCAGACTAAAACAGACTAGGGAGAAAGGCTTGGCGATCTACTTCCGGCCATTGAAAACCCTGTGGATCTCACAGTCAGACCCACAACTGATCATGGGGATGGCACAGGACTGGACAGCATTTTGTTACATCGTGCACGGGGTCTCCATGAATCAGGGGCTGGCTCGACGGCAGCTAGCAACGACAACAAGAATAATAACGTTTGTTTCTCTTCAGCTGAGTTCCTTTTAGATCCCTCTTAGCCTGGGCTGGTTGGGGTGTGAAGTTTGCATTTGGTTCCTCAGTGAGGTGGAAAATCTCTCTCTGCCTTTTTCCAAGCACCAGGCTGCAGACGCAGGCTCTGCTCACTGGCTTTCCCAGCTGCTCTGATAATGAGCGCACCTCACGGAGTGAAACAGCTCAGATTAGCCACATGTCTTTTTATTGTCACAGAACACTTACTATAAAGCAGAAAAAGGCTGATAAACTGAAATGGGAAAATCTGTCCAGGAATGTTCTTGTTGTGTGCCGTTCGTCCCGACTCATAGCAGCCCCATGCGACAGAGTAGAACTGCCCCACAAGGTTTCCTGTGCTGTAGTCTAAGGGAGCAGATTGCCAGGTCTTTCTCCCACGGAGCCACCGGTGGGTTCGAAACGCAGACCTTTCAGTTAGCAGCCGAGCACTTAACCATCGCTCCAAGAGGGCTCCTTCTCCAGGAATAGGATTGCCATTTCTTATTTTGAGTTTCCCCTTTGGAATTTCTTTAAAATTTAAAAATAAAAAACCAAGCCATTCCTGTCAAGTTGATTCTGACTCATAAGGACCCTATAGGGCAGAGTAGAACTGCCCCACAAGGTTTCTAAGGAACGCGCTCTTAACCACCGTCCTCTACTTAGAAATCACTTAACAGTTAAACACAACCCAAAGGGAGAAATGTACTGTTTGTATGTGGACCGTTAATTTGTTGAAAACCCTTGGTTACGTGGAGATAATAAAAACTGAGCAAATACGTGAGTGCCCTATACTATATTCTCAGAAGGGGCTTCAAACTGCTTAGAGTCTAAGTTTTTCCACACTGTGACCAAGCTGCTTTCACCCATTGCACAGTCCGTGGGTGGTGCAAACGTTTGCACTCAACTACTCACCTAAAGGTGGGTAGTTTGAACTCACCCAGTGATGCCACGGAAGAAAGGGCTGGCTATCTGCTTCAATAAAGATTGCAGCCAAAAAACCCCGTGGAGCAATTTCACTCTGTAACACATGGAGCCGCCGTGAGTCAGAATTGACGGCAGTGGATTTGGGTTTGATTTTTATTATTATTATTTCCTTCCTTGTACATCACTGTGTTAGGTCTGTTCCCATTACAGCACACACACACACACACACCAAAATAATATATGTTCCTAGAAACACTTTTATCAGGCAGGGTGGCTTAGCTGCTGTAACTAACAAGCCCCAAAGCTCAAAGGGAGGCTTACCACACTGGAAGGCTACTTCGGGCTCACATAGCATTTCCATGTGGGTATTTGGCAGGCAGCCTTCCACGTGGGAAGGAACACTGGTGATGCAGTTGTTAGGCGACTGGCTACTAATGGTTCAAACCTGCCCAGCGGCTCCATAGGAGAAAGAGCTGGCAATCTGCCCCTGTAAAGGTGACAACCTGGAAGTCCCTATGGGGCAGTTCTACTGTCTTGAGTTGAAATATACTCGACAGCACGTAATGGCAACTTCCACTTGGTGTTTGAAGGACCCTCAGTCCTGGTGCTCTGCCTTCCCCTATGGTCACAGGCCTCTGTTGGGTCCTCCACACCAAGCCAGCGGGCAGAGGACGAGAGAGAGTGAGGAGGAGGAGGCAGCAGGAGACCACAAGCCAGGCTGGAATGGAGCGTCCCACGCTTCCTGAACTCCGACCCCGGTCACACCCGCCAGCACAGCAGACTGGGCGCTCCCAGGGCATCCAGGGGACACTTTCCTTTGCTCTGCCAAAGGACACTGTCATGGTGGTGGCAGGGTGTGCAGTTCTACCAGTACAAACCTGTCCTTCAGGGTCGTCGTGACTTAAATAAGCTGGTTTTCCTTGCTGGGGGCTTAACGTCCATGTCTCAGGTGGTTGAAGCAGGAAAATGTGTTTTGAAAAAGTGAGGAGGTAAAAAAAAAAAATTGAAACATGATCCATTCGTTAGTCTGCAGTTGCTTATATGGGATTAAGAAGGAGCCCAGGTGGTGTAGTGTTAAACACTCCACTGCTAACCAAAAGGTCAGGGGTTTAACCCAGCAGCCGCTCCGTGGGAGAAAGCTGTGGCAGTCAATTCCGCAAGGATTACAGCCTTGGAAACCTTATGGGGGAGTTCTGCTCTGTCCTATATGGTCACTGAGTCGGAACTGACTCGACAACGGTGGGTTTGGTTTGGTGTTTTATGCCATTTTCTAAGATACATTCCAGATTTGTTTTTTTTATTTTAAAATGATGAATTTAAGTAAGCATCTCCAGCATGTAGCCCTGTCTACGTAGCCTATTTTAAATTTACAGGTAATTTGGATGCCCCTGTTTGCGGTTGGGGCATTGACCTGTTGTCTGGGCTCCTCTTGACCTAGGTCTCCATCTGGAGCAGCACCTGAGTGAAGTTGCGTTGCAGACGGCCCTGGCCAGCTCCTCCAGGCACTGTGCGGGGCGAGCCTTCCAGATATTCAGAGCTCTCAAGCAGCCCCTGTCAGCTCATGCCTTGTCCGACCTTCTCTCAAGGTTGGTGGAGGTGATCGGAGAACATGGAGATGAGATCCAGGTATGCAAGACAAGACCCTGGGCCCCTGGGCTCATCCTTCTTCTCTCCCTTTCAAAGATGAGGTGTGAATGGCTTTCTTTAAGCCTTCTTTTTCTCACCAATTGCTCCAGCCATTTGGACGTGCACAATTTGTAGTTTTTTTTTTTTTTTTTTCGTTGTTTTCCCTTAGAGGTTGACTCTTTATTTTAAATAATATTTTACTGTGAGTTTTCGGTGAAGGTTTACACAGCAGTTTGGGTTCCTGTTCAACGATTTCTGCATAAGTTGTTCAGTGACATCGGTCACATTCTTCACAATGTGTGAGCATGCCATTATTTCCATTCTGGTTGTTCTGTTTCCATTTATCTAGTTTCCCTGCCCCGTTATATTCTCATCTTTGTGTTAAAGTCATCGTTGACCGTTTGGTCTCATATAGGTGATTTTTTAGAGGTTGACTTTTACATTTTTAAAAATCACTCCATGGAGAATTGTTCTAGAAATCCAACAGATACTCTGTTCTACTCAAGCCAGCAACTGAAAATCCTTTAGTGGTTCCTTTGTTGTTGGTTTTTCTTGTTTTTGTTTTGTTTCTGAGCGGGTGGGAGAGGAAGGAGTCTGCTTGTCATGTTTTGGTTTCTGCCACCATCCTAGGATGCTGTTGTATGATTTCCCTGCCCAGGACAGGAGTCCCGCTCATATCCATGCGAAACACCACCAGTTTTTGTATGGCTAGCCTCCAGGAGACCAGGAAGAGCTGAAGAAGTAATGAAGAATGTAGCTGCCACAAGAATGACTCTGTAGATAGAGCCCAGAGATTGGGGAGCTGGGCAAGTTGAAAGCCAAGGGCATTACAAGCTCTGGGAGTCAGAACAAGCCCTTCTTTGCCATCAGAAATGTTCCTGCATTGACCGAGTCCACACAACTAGATGGTGCCTGGCTACCACTACCCACTGCTCTGACTGGGGTAACAATAAAGGGTCCCAGACAGAGCTGGAGGAAAATATAGAACAAAATTCAAATTCACACACACACACACAAAAAGAGCAGTCCTACTAGTGACAGAGACTGGAGAAACCCCGAGAGTATGACCCCCGGGCACCCTTTTAGCTCAGTAATGAAGTCACTCCTGAGGTTCACCCTTCAGCCAAAGACTAGACAGGCCTGTAAAACAAAATGAGACTAAATGGGCATACCAGCCCAGGGGCAAGGACGAGAAGGCAGGAAGGAACAGGAAAGCTGATAACGGGAAACCCAAGGTCAAGAAGGGAAGAATGTTGACATGTCATGGGGTTGGCAACCAATGTCACAAAACAATATGTGTATTAATTGTTTAATGGGAAACGAATTTGCTCTATAAACCTGCATTTAAAGCACAATTTAAAAAAAAATTCAGAGAACTAAAAAAAAAAGAAATGTTACCACATATCAGGAATCCTGCACGCCTGTAGCCCCTAGCTTCCTGTCTTCCTTCTGGCCGTGGGCATACTGCTGGAAATGGCACTGAGGACCACCTTTCCCATACTCCACCTCTCAGTCTCCGACATTCAGACGTTCAATGCCACAATTCAAAGACCCTCCATCCCCCAGCCAGGGGCCGTGCCAGCCACCTTCAGCCTGTTGCCTCCCTGCTGTAGATGATGTGCTGAGGACCTCAGACTTGGGGAAGTCAATCTTATGTTTTTCTGCCAGCTCCTAAGCCATCTGAATTTCCTGAGCATGGAACCCTTATGAATTACTTTCAGATTTAGTCAAAGCTAGGCGGCAATGGCTGCCTAGCTTTCTATAACATCATCTGAGTCAATTTTGCATTTATTAACTTGACCTTCAGGAAGCGCACAGTCAGTAGACATAAGCACTAAAAAACGTTGGCTTTGCATGTTTGGCAGGGTTATGTCATGGAGGCACTCTTGACCTTGGAAGCGGCCGTGGATAACTTGTCTGACTGCTTGAAGAACAGCGATCTCTTGGCTGTATTATCTCGGTGAGAATCCACCTAATGGCATTTTGAAATCAAGGATACTATACTCAATATTTGGGAAATGCAGGGACTTTGGACAAAGACGAAAGAACAAATCCAGATTTGAAGGCTCTTTATGACATGAAAAATATTTATGGTATTTTCTTAAATTAAAATGAAAGCTACAACTCATACACACACACGCTGTATATAGGTATATATAATGTATATATATGTATGTATGTACATATGTATACACCCCTTCTTACTTATCAACATGGTTAGGTTCTAAAGACCAGGTCGTTAGGTGAAAATTGGTGCTATGAGAAAATGAAGGATTATCACATCAGATTAAAAAATGGAGGATGACTACATCATTATGAAACTGCTGAATTACATCATTACATAACTGCCAGATTACGTCATTACATAATTGTTGAATTATATCATTACAAAACTGCCAAACCACTGAGAATCATGGCCCAGCCAAGTTGACACAGAACCCTAATCATCACAGCCAGTGTTACTCTTGCCTCACACCTCGGCATTTGTTATTGCCAGACGTACATCATCAATGGGCAAAACAGTCATATAGTAGATTTTTCACTATTACTGTAAATTTGAAATATCAGATGAGGTTGTCAGTGAGCAGTAAGTGTATATGTATATATATATATTTTTTTTAAACACCAGATAGATAGCAATATGTTATCCCTAAATAATACAAGTCTTAAAAATTAGTAGTTTTTAATTTCCTTCTTTATATCTTTGAACATTTTTTCAGATGTTATGTAATTATTATCCTGTTTATCATATTGGTAAACAGAAACTAAAGCTAAATCTTCTTTTTAAATAAATACATACAAAACTTATCTGAACCATGACCATGAAAACAGTTGAAATAAGTGTTGACTTTAAAGAACTTCTTACATTAAGATCTTTTTGTTTTGTTTTGTTTTTGCTCCTGCCAGTGTTTAATAACCCATTTCAGGTCATTCACAATCCTGTATCTCATGTGTGTAATTCAGCTCATCATGCTTGAAATTGAGCCATTTTCTTATATCGCATTGGATCTGGTTCCATTTTTAAGTTGAATTTTTTTTAAGAGTGGGTAGTTTTGGTGTAATTGCTAACATCAAACATATTTACCTGCATAAATTTACAGTTTTATCTAAACAAAACATTTGGCAAGAATGTTGATAAAGAGCTTTATCTTTTCTGCGTGAAACAAGCTTAGAAATCATTTTCATAAACTTTTATAGATTCAAAAATTTTTTTCTTCGACACAAATATTTACTTTCTTATTTCTAGATAACATCATTTCAATTTCTGCTCTTTATTCTATCAGGAATTAACCCATTTTATAATTACCCCTACCCAAATTCAAACAAAAGGTAAATGAAATATCAGCCAACATTAAGGCCAACTGATGATTTCTATAGACTTTCAATAAGGTCAAGTCAATGTTGGGTTTTGTTTTGTTTTGTTTGTGAGTGTTGTTAAGTTTTGTTTTCCGTAGCTTTCAGTTTAAGAATAAAGAGAAAGAAATCAACTTAAAAAGCAGGGTTTCCAAAGAATGGTTTCCTGCCCTTGTCGTTCCTCGGTGCACTAGAAAATGTTGGCTTTTCACTGAAGCATGTTGACATTCTAATGAATGTATTTATTTTTATACCCAGCTCATCATCACCAGATTTAAGCTCTAGTGCAAAATTAACAGCAAGCAGAAAGAGCACAGGACAACTCAACGTGAACCCAGGAACTGCCAGTGGCAGCACAGCTACTGCAGAACGCAGCCGGCACCAGAGAAGCTTCTCTGTCCCCAAGAAGTTCGGTGTCATAGACCGATCTTCAGACCCACCTCGAAGCGCTACACTGGACAGAATCCAGGCTTGTACCCAGCAAGGCCTCTCCTCAAAAGCCAGGAGCTCATCTTCCTTGAAAGACAGCCTGACCGACCCATCCCACATCAACCATCCAACCAACCTGTTGGCCACCATCTTCTGGGTCACGGTGGCCTTGATGGAGTCTGACTTTGAGTTTGAATACCTAATGGCCCTAAGACTCCTGAGTAGACTTCTGGCTCATATGCCACTGGATAAAGCTGAGACCCGAGAAAAGCTTGAGAAACTCCAGGCGCAGCTCAAGTGGGCTGACTTCTCAGGGCTGCAACAGCTGCTGCTGAAAGGGTTCACGTCTCTCACCACCGCAGACCTGACCCTGCACCTCTTCAGTCTGCTGACGCCAGTATCCAAAGCACCCATGGTGGACTCATCCCAGGCTATTGGTAAAGCCAACAGCACTTGCTCTCTTACACGTTCTGGTGGGGGTTGCGTTGATGTTTAACGTAACAAGATAATGTGGACTTGCTGCTTTTAACAAGGAGCCCTGGTTGCACAGTGGTTAAGCACTCAGTGGCTCACTAAACAGTTGGTGGTTCGAACCCACCCTGTAGCTCTGTGGGAGAAAGACCTGGCCATTTGCTTCCATAAAGATTACAGCCTAGAAAACCCTATGGGGCAGCTGTACTCTATCCTATAAGCTAAGTTGAAACTGACTGGACACCCCCCAACAACAACACTGTTTTTAATAATTCTGCTTAGATATGCTTCCTTGGAGGAGTTTGTTTGTTTTTTTTTAATTCTATGTAATGTAAATGACAATTATTTAGATCATAGGAGATATTTTTAAGGCAACAGCATAAAGAGAGCAGAAGTAATATATAAGATACTAGTTATTTCGTTATGCTTTCAGGATCAAAATGCGGATAATGGTAGTTCATTCAGTTGATCTCGTATAGACTTTTTTTCTCTTACTTCTTAACCCCCAAATCCTTTTATTTCCCTTCCTTTTCCTCTTAAAAAGTCTGTTGGTTGCTTATTGTTTTAAATTAAGCCAAATTAACAAACCAGATTTTTAATACCATGGCCTGTGGCCTAGAATTCTTTTCATGAAGCTAGCGCGTAAGCAGTGGTGCTAAGCTATTAATCTTCATTACAACAGTCTTTTCCATTACATGGGTGAGACCTAAAATTACTTAGTCTATTTCTTCTCTTAGTGGCTTTTCTCAAAATATGTTTTTGATAAAAAAAATCTCCAACTATTGCTTCAGTTGATTTCAATCCAATTTTACAAACCCGGGCCAGCTATCCTTCATCACAAACAACCCTTAGCAAGAGGGCTGTTGTTGTTGGGCCGATTTTCAACTCATAGCGACCCCGTGTGACAGGGTAGAATTGCCCCCTAGGATTTTCTAGGCCTTAGCCTTTATGACAGGAGTCCTGGTGGCCCAGTGGTTAAGTGCTTGGCTGCTAACCAGAAGGTCAGCAGTTCTAACCCACCAGCCAGTCCGTGGGAGAAGGATGTGGCAGTCTACTTCCATAAAGACTACAGCCTGGGAACCCTTTGGGTCAGTCCTACTCGGTCCTACAGGGTCGCTGCGAGTCAGAATTGACTCAACACCAGTGGGTTTAATCTTTATGGAAGCAGATGACCAGATCTGTCTCCTGCGGAGCCACTGGGTGGGTTCCAACTACCAAGCTTTCAGCTAGCAGCCAAGTGCTTAACCGTCGCACCACCAGGGCTCCTTAGCAAGAGGGCTACTATAACTAAAATTACAAACCTACTTCATTGCCTTCTTTGTAACTGGTGCCATTATCATCACACGTTTTTCCTGGATTTTGTGTTAGACCACACTAAAGTGCTTCAGAAAGTCTGCTTTGCATAACCTTGGAATAAAATCTGCTCTCTGCCTTCCCACTGTTAATGGTTAAGATGTGCTTGTCTGTAGCTGTGTCCGTTCTCTCTTCTCTAATCCAGGGTTTCCACTGAATGTCTTATGTCTCCTGCCCCAGCTGATCCAGCATTTTGAAAACCCCAATCAGTTCTGTAAGGATGTGGCCGAAAGGATCGCCCAGGTATGTTATAGTTCTCAGGCAGATGGATACCGCCCTTCAGAAGGCCCGGTGTTAGGCAGAAATTACCAGGCCCAGACAGGACAACAATTTCCACAAAACCTGAAAATAATAATTGATATCAGCAGTGGCTCAGTGGTTAAGCACTTGGCTGCCAACCTGCAAGGTCAGCAGTTTGAATCCACTAGCCACTCTAAGATAAAATGACCTAACAATCTGCTTCTGTAAAGATTAAAAAAAAAAAAAAAAGCCAAACCCACTGCCATCGAGTTGATTCCGACTCATAGCGATCCTACAGGACAGAGTAGAACTGCCCCATAGAGTTTCCAAGGAGCACCTGGCGGATTGAACTGCCGACCTCTTGGTTAGCAGCCGTAGCACTTAACTACTATGCCATAAAGATTACAGCCTTGGAAACCCTATGAGCAGTTCCACTCTGTTGTATGGGGTCACCGTGAGTTGGAATCGACTCAATGACAATGGGTTTTGGTTTGTCAGTATGGTCAAGCGTTGCATAACGTCCATCCAGGCAATGTCTGACCACGTATACGTCCGTGGTCCCATAAGGTTATAATAGAGTTCAGAAATTCCAATCAAAGAGCGGGATGTCCTGGATTCAGGCATGTCACACTCGAAAATCTTGATGATCCTCAAAAACAAAGAAAAAATCTCCAAGCTGTTAAAGGGTCGGCTCCACTGAAAGCTACAAGTCTGACGAAAACGCCTTGTGTTTGAAGATATGAGATTTGGAGAAATTGCTAATGGCGTGGACTGAGGACTAAATACAGAAGCGAATCCCTCTCAGTGTGCTGACAGTCACTGCTAAGGCACGAAGCTTGTTCGAGATGCGTACAGAAGAAGCAGGACCAGCCTACGACACCGAGTTTAGTGCTGGCTCTGAGCCTATGACACCGAGTTTAGTGCTGGCTCTGAGTGGTTCGAATGCTTCAAACGACGTTTTCCGTGGCGTAATGTGAAAGGGAGCGGTGAGTCTGCGTGTGCTCATGCAAAGGTCACGGAAGAATTTGTTGAAACCTTAGATAAACTCATTGTAGAGGGAGGTTATTTGCCCCAGGAAATTTTTAGTACGGACAAAAACTCCTTATTCTGGAAGGGAATGCCTGAAAGGAATTTTATGCACAAAATGGTGTTCACACAACGTCCACATCACATGACGTCCTGCCTCACGGAACGTATCGAGGATGGTAACTGAGGCATGACGGCAGCAGTGCGCATCTCTGGGTGGCCGCTCAAAGGCTCCTTTTTCGTTTCATTAATAAGAAGGCAGGTGGAAATAATTGGTGAAGGTGATATGAGCTAACGAGGTAGCGTTTCCAAAAAATGGATAAATCGACTTTCCAGACCACCAAGACTTGGTGCAAAATCGCTAACATGTCTTCCTATTCATCAGGCTCTTTCTTCCCTAATTGATTTTCTTTTCTCACAAGGTTTGTTTGGAGGAGAAGAACCCCAAGCTCTCGAATCTCGCACATGTCATGAGTCTGTATAAAACCCACAGCTACACGAGGGACTGTGCCACATGGGTCAATGTGGTCTGTCGCTATCTTCATGAAGCATATGCTGATGTGACCTTGAACATGGTGACCTACCTGGCAGAGGTAAGCTTTTAAATTAAGGAGAAGAGCTATTGTAGTTTCCATGGGTAAAATATTTACATAGAACTGATGATAACTCATAATTTCCATTTATTGAATGCCTATTATATATTATGGGAGCCCTGGTGGTGCAGTGGTTAAGAGCTATGGCTGCTACCCAAAAGGTTTACAGTTCAAATCCCCCAGCCACTCCTTGGTAACCCTATGGAGCAGTTCTACTCTGTCCTATAGGGTCACTATGAGTCAGAATTGACTTGACAGCAACAGGTTCTTTGGTTATTGTATACTGTGTGGTCCCTGCATGGTGCAAAAAGGAGCCCTGGTGATGCAGTGTTTAAATGCTCGGCTAATAACTGAAAGATTGGCGTTTGAACCCAGCGGCTGCTCCACAGGAGAAAGACCTGGCGATCTGCTCCCCTAAAGATGACGGCCTAGAAAACCCTATGAGGCAGTTCTACTCTGTCACATGGGAGTGCTGTAAGTCAAAAAGTGACTGGATGGCACCCAACAACAATAACAACTTAAAGAAAATTGCAACCACAAAGGCATTGAGAAACACTGGTCTTTTGTGTTGAAACCTGGTGTCAAGCTAACTGGCCCTGTGTCCTGTCCTCCGTGGGTCCCACAGCTGCTGGAGAAGGGCCTCCCTAGCATGCAGCAGCCCCTGCTCCAAGTGATCTACAGTCTGCTCAGCTACATGGACCTTTCTGTCATTCCTGTAAAGCAGTTTAACGTGGAAGTTCTGAAGACCATTGAAAAATATGTGCAAGTGAGTGTTTGAATAGCTTTACTTACAAACTGGGATGTTTCCAGAGAGTCATTCTGGAGAGACTGCATCTTCCCTTGTAGCTTGCACTTGGTTGTGCCTCTGCAAAGCTGCATGGGTGTCAAGGCAGAATCCTTAGGGTAAGTGTAGGCTGGCAGGCTGGAAACTTGGTCAGTTGACGCTGTAGTCCACAGTCTGTAGGGCAGGCCAGCAGGCTGGAAGTGTGATGGGATTTTGTGCCACAGACTTGAGGCAGAATGTCTTCTCTGGTAACCCTCAGTTTTTGCTAAGGCCTTCAACTGATTGGATGAGGCCCACCTACATTTTCAAGAATAATCTCTGTTACTTAGAGTCAACTGCTTATAGATGTTAACTACATCTATGAAGTACCTTCCCAGCAGCACCTAGACTACTGTTTGATTAAATAACTGGACTCTAAAGCCTAGCCAAGTTGACTCATAAGACAACATGCTTTTCTGCACATCTCGGTTGTTCCCTTGTTTCTTCTCAGGCTGGTACTCAACAAGTTGTAGCCTTCAAGGGCAAGTGCTAGGTTTTCTCTGGGTAAACTCAATGACAGTGCCATGCAGTGTAAATTTTAAACATTTCTCCCCATCTTCACTTCACCCGTCACATTACTTGCAGAAATTATTTAATGCTGAAGTGATTCCAAAGCATCGTTCGTCTTTCGAGTGGTGGTGTTCGAATACTAGTTGTGCCGCAGGTCAGACATTCAGTGACAGTTTTGCATGTCACAGCACTCACGGGTCAGAGGGCCACTCCACACCTTTCTACTACCCAGGTGCCCCGTTTCATCATTTATGAAGGCTGCCCACTCTGTCTTAGGCCAGTGGGTCTTCCTTTTAACAGTGGCTAATTTCACATTCAAACCATTACTTCCCTCGTATAGAATTTAATAGCAGAGGGAATCAGTTTTATTTTATGTGCTTTTACTCCAAAGCTGAGGCAGAAAGAAAGAGAGAGAGAAGGAGGGGGAGAGAGAGAGAGAAAGAATGAGAAAAAGAAAAGAAAGAACAAGAGACAGGAAGGAAGAAAGGCAGACAGAAAGAAAGAAAGAAAGAAGGGGGAAAGAGGGAGAAAGAAAGAAAGGAAGGGGAGAGGGAGGGAGGGAGGGAGGAACTGAGAGAAAGAAAAAAATTATCACGTTGATTTATCTATGTTCACTATTTTTGTGGGAGAAGTACCTCAGTCTTCCTGGGGATTGTCAGTGAGACCAAGATGGTAAAACAAACTGAGTGTAAAGAAAGAGCAGGGGTTTGACAGGCAGGTAAGGAGGTAAGGAAAGGAAGGGCAGATCAGGGAACAGTGTGAGTGAAGCACAGAGGCTGGGAGACCCAGCCAGGTCTAAAGAACTCCCTGTGGTAGCCTGGGGGAGATTAGCCCATTGGCCATACCCAGAGAGTACCCACAAGAGGGAGGTCTTGAAGGAGTTTAGCAAGAAGGTGGGACACTCTAAAATGTTTCAGGAAGATCACTTTAGCAGGAGTGGGTTTGATGGACATAGGTGAAGTCTGGTGGAAATAGTCCAGGTAGATGGATCAATTGAGCTAGTGCCAGCAGGAATGGAGAGGGAGGAAGGAACTATCAGGAGGAGAGGAGTTGAGAACTGCTCCTGGACTCCTGGGTTAGGCAGTGAGGGAGGCATAGGGTGAGGAGAGAAATGGGCTGAGTGTGAGGAATCCATGGAAAAAACAGGGCAGAAAAGGTCAGAGAAATAGGAAACAGAGCAGGAAAGACTGGAAACCGGACATAGAAAGAGTTTGGAGAAAGAGGAACTAGTCAGTAAGAAGCCCTGGTGGCACAATGGTTAAGTGCTCGGCTACTAACGAAAGGTCAGCAGTTCAAACCCACCAGCGGCTCCATGGAAAAAGAGACCTGGTGATCGGCTCCTGTGAAGATTACAGCCTAGAAAACCCCATGGGGCAGTTCTGCTCTGTCACACGGGGCCACTGTAAGCGGGAGTCCATCTGAGAGCACCCAACAAGTTGTCAGCTGCATGAAATGCATTGGGGATTTTTATCCAAATTAAGGAAATACCACATTGGCAAAAATGGTACCTCCTTATGTTAAATTGTTATTTATTTGAATATGCAGTTGGTCATTTTTTTAAACTTGCGTGTTTCCTGAGTGTAGCACATCTGACATGTAAGTGGCCTTTTCCTATTATCTGCCTTGGTTTATCAGGGAATTTCCTGTGCGGTTTTAAATGAGTGATTTCTGACTGGTCAGAAGAAGTTTCAGCAGATGCTTTAAAAAATAAAGTTATTTTTAACCATGGGATGTTTTATTTCCTTCAGAGTATTCACTGGAGAGAAGCTTTGAATATCCTGAAGCTGGTAGTTTCTCGATCTGCCAGCCTCGTCCTGCCTTCCTACCAACACAGTGATCTTTCGAAAATAGAAATACATCGAGTGTGGACCAGCGCTTCTAAGGAATTACCCGGAAAAACCCTGGATTTTCACTTTGATATTTCAGAGGTACTTAGCTGTGTTACGTATTTCCGGGAGCTTGAGCATAAATTTGTCCTGGCAAAGGTCAAAAGCAGTTGCCTGGCAAAACAGAGACTTATTCCTATTATATTTCTTTAAAATGAAGACTTCTAAGCCCGATTTGGAGTCCCTGGGTGGCGCAAAAGATTAATGAGCTCAGCTGCTAACCGAAAGGTTGGAGATCCGAGTCTACCTAGTGGCACCTTGGAAGAAAAGCCTGACAATCTACTTCCAAAAAAATCAACCATTGAAAACCCTATGGAACACAGTTCTATTCTGACACACATGGGGCCACCATGAGTCGGAATCAGTGGCAACTGGTCCTAAAAACCCAAAACCAAACCCGTGGCTGTTGAGTCAATTCCAGCTCATAGCGACCCTGTAGGACAGAGCAGAACTGTCCCACAGGGCTTCCAAGGCTGCAGTCTCCGTGGAAACAGACTACCACATCCTTCTCCGGCGAAGCAGCTGGTGTATTCAAACCCACCTTTTGGTTAGCGGCCGAGCACTTAACCACTGTGCCACCAGGGCTCCTTACTGGTATTACTGGTCTTAATTCATGTAGTTGAAGGTATAAAAATTCTTTGCCTTCAAGTCTCTCTTACCCTGTGATCTCTTGAGCCCTTCCGAAGAAGAAGGCGTGACCAATTAGTCTCTGTAACCACAGTGCCTGGTCCAGTGGCTGACGCATACTATGCACTTCATAGATGTTTTCTGAAATGCTGCTGAATGCGTGAACTCATGGAAGGAATAAGCCTGATCTACTTACATGGTGCTTACTTTGGAAACCCTGGTGGCGTAGTGGTTAAGTGCTACAGCTGCTAACCGAGAGGTCGGCAGTTCAAATCTGACAGGCGCTCCTTGGAAACTCTGTGGTGCAGTTCTTCTCTGTCCTGTAGGGTCGCTATAAGTCGGAGTCGGCTCGACAGCAGTAGGTTTGGGTTTGTTTGCTTTTGCACTATTAAGCAGGTTATATCCATGTTGAGTTTTTGACACAACAGAGCTTACTGACTTCTTATCTTTTTCGTGTTCAGAATGAAATGGTATTTCCCTGCCATTGTCACACCCACTTCTGTATTTAGAACGTGTGCGATACTAGGATGGCTATTGGATCCTTTGCCATTTTTAGCATTGTTTACGTTGCTATGGGGGGAAAAAGCTACTGTTACTCTTTGACTTGAGCTTGTTCTGGTCCAAGGAGGAACACAATTTACATAATTTACATAAATATTTAATAATTGAAAGGATGTAGCGATTGGTGATGGAACATTAGGAAGAGGGGAAGAAGTTTTGGTCTCTTCTTGTGACTATAACAAATTCTTTCCAAGCTTAAATATCACAAAATGGACTCCCTGGTTTCCTGAGCATTTTGCTTCTAACCCTTATCAGTGGTTTCTCAAGTGTGTTTAAGAACAAGTAATTGCGACTTTTTTCAGCTGATAAAGAGAATGGGAAAATGTTGATGATGCAAACTTAATGAGAATGATATTCAAACACCAGGAAAATGAGCCTACTTGTGACACTGAATTCACCTAGTGTTTAATCAAAAAACAGTTCTTCATTCAGATCAGAGTCTATGGAGGAATCCTGATCAGAAGGGGGAAAAATGTAGAACAGAATTAAAAATTCTCAATGGAATCCAGATTTTCTGGAGCCACTGAGGCTGTATGAGCCCCCAAAACTATTTCCCTGAGACAATCTTTAAACTTTAAACCAAACCAAAACTATCCTCTGAAGTCTTCTTTGACCAAGAAATAGCTAGCCTATCTTAATTAGTGAAGTACGTCTTCTTTGAGCATCGTGCTCTTTTAAAGAATTATCTGGGTGAGATCAAATTGACAATGGAAGCTCAAAAGATTGGATGGGAAGTTTAGGGGACAGTGAGTTTAAGGTAATGGTGGTGGAAGAATGTGGAAAAGGATGGCGAGAACGGTTACACAACTCGAAGAAAATTACCAACGTCACTGAATTGTATGTATAGAAATTGTTGAAATGATTTATCTCTGCCTGTGTATACTTTCACCAAAATAAAAGAATAAAAGCGCTTCTTGGGTGCCTCTGGGTTGAGTGGTCCCTATACCAAAGAACTATTAATGAGACAGAACTTGTGTTCTTTTTCCCCCAGACGCCCATCATTGGGCGGCGGTATGATGAACTGCAGAATTCTTCAGGGCGTGATGGGAAGCCCAGGGCGATGGCCGTCACCCGGAGCACATCCTCCACCTCATCGGGCTCCAACTCCAACGTCCTCGTTCCCGTGAGCTGGAAAAGGCCTCAGTATTCTCAGGTATAGGATCCTAGACTCAAAGGAACTATTTGGAAGGGATTTGAGGGTACCTGTGAGCCCAGTGCAGGCAGTAGCGGCTCAGTGGTAGAACCCTCACGTTCCAGACAGGAGCTGCAGGTTCGATTCCCAGCCAATGTACCTCACGCACAGCCACCACCCGTCTGTCAGGGGAGACTTGCATGTTGCTGTGATGCTGAACAGGTTTCACTGGAGCCTCCAGACCAAGATGAACTAGGAAGAAAGGCTCGGCGAGCTACTTCTGAAAATCATCCAGTGAAAACCCTGTGTATCACAAGGGTCCAATCCACAGGCAATCAAAGGGATGATGCAAGACCAGGCAGTGTTTCACTCCATTGTGCATGAGGTCGCCATGAGTCAGGGGCCAACTGAACAGCAGCTAACAACAACAACAGCATCGAGCCCAACTGCCCCCGTGATCCACAGTCCCACTGTTCACCATCCCAACATTGCTGTCTAGGCTTTAACACTTCCAGTGATGGGGACCTCACAGAATTCCAAGAAGCCATTTATCTTTGAATAGCTCACTACCTTGAGTTGAAGTCTGACTCTTCCTTGCTTCCCTCACTGGTCCTAGTTCTCTTCCTTAAGGCTTAGAAGTAAAATCTGATCTCTCTTCCACATGGCAGCCCTTCAAACAGTGAAAGAAATCCTGGCCCTCTGCCACTCATCCAAATGGGTCTGCTTTTCTCCAAATGACACACCCAGGTGTTAATGATAAGGCTTCTCACCCAGGTACCACTCTGGCTGCTGTCCTCTGAGTGTGCACTTAAAGCATGGTAGCCCTGCTTAGTGTGGACTGCCAGGCCCCCACCGTGCTTCTCTTATCCCAGCCCCAGTCTGCATCACAGTGTTGATGTCAGTGGGCTCACTGCCAAGCATTGGATTCAGGGCACTTTGGGTTACAGGAACCCTGGTGGCTTAGTGGTTAAGTGCTCGGCTGCTGACTGAAAGATCAATGGTTTGAACCGACCATCTTCTCTGTGGAAGAAAGATGCGGCAGTCTGTTTCCATAAAGATTACAGTCCTGGAAACCCTATAGGGCAGTTCTATTCTGTCCTGTAGGCTCACTATGAGTCAGAATCGAGTCAACGGCCGTGGTTTTGGTACTTTTGGTTTTCTTTGGGTTACATGTGACAGAAGGCCATTCAAAAATTGCCTGAAGCGGATAATGACGATTAACTCCTATATCTGAAGGCTCCAGGTGAATATTTGACTTCAAGCACAGCTAGCATCCAGGGGTCAGGAACTGGTTTCTTAGCCTCTCTTCTCATTCTCACTCTTCCCACTTCCCCTCCCAATGTCTGGGCCCACTTACGTCTCTGTAGGCCTCACTCTCAGGCAGCTTCTCTCCGCTTAAGGCACCAGTGACCTCGGACAGCTCCTCCTTTACCTGGTCTTTGGCTCTGACGATCTTGAAGGAGACAGGTCCTCTCTCCCCTGATGTCCATGGCAATCCTAAAGAAAGGACTCTTCGAGGAGTATGAGGGAGAAGAGCCATTCCCAAGATAGAAAGCAGGACTGTGTTGCCAGAAGAAGGCGGAATGGGTGCTGGGCCAGGAGAGACACCTTGATTACGTGCCAACAGGACTCACCCTTGCTCCTGAAGCTTGTTGTTATTGTTGTCCGGTGTCATCGAGTCGATTCTGACTCCTAGCAACCCTATAGGACAGAGTAGAACTGCCCCATAGGGTTTCCTAGACTAATCTTTACAGACACAGATCACCAGGCCTTTTCTCCCATGGAGCCGCTGGTGGGTTCTTGAACCACCAATCTTGCTCAGTTAAAGCAGCCTAGCACTTTAACCATTGCACCACCAGGGCTCCTTCTCTTGAAGGTTGTCGTTGTCATTAGGTGCCATCATATAGGTTCTGACTCGTAGCAACCCCGTGCACAACAGAACAAAACACGGCCCAGTCCTGCACCATTCTCACAATCGTTGTTATGCTTGAGCCCATTGTTGCAGCCACTGTGTCAGTCCATCTCGTTAAGAGCCCTCCTCTTTTTCACTGACCCTCTGCTCTACTAAGCATGATGTCCTTCTGCAGGGACTGGTCCCTCCCGATGACATGTCCAAAGTATGTGAGACAAAGTCTCACGATCCTCACTTCTGAGGAGCATTCTGGCTGTACTTCTGCCGAGACAGATTTGTTCCTTCTTGCAGGTTAGGGGAATTGAAAGCGTGCCTAATGCCTGCGGGTACACAGCAGATTCTCAGTAAGCACGTATGACAGTGAAGCAAGGGAGCTGACCAGACTTTGTTATGGGTTTGGAAAAAGAAGAAAAGTGCACAGCCCGATTCCGTACCCCTCTAGGTTGATTCCTGCTAGGATTTAGGGGAATAGTTTAAGGAATCTTCTGCCATCCCGTGACATCAAGGTCCTCTACACTGTGACCTCGGGAAGGTACCGTACTGAATGTCCCTTCTGTAGTTTGGAAAGAACGCAGCCCACCGAGTTCCATTAAGAAGGAAAATCCATAAGTGGTATTGACCTCCTAGTGGTCTCCACGTAACAAACTTAAATCAGATTAAAGGGGAGGGGGACTTAGAAGACTTAGGATGACTGCTTTAAGAGCAGCTCTGAAGAACATTAACGTTTTTTAGGCTCCGGAGCTCTGGTGGCACAAACAGTTAAATGCTTGGCTGCTAGTCAAAAGGTTGGCAGGTCAAACCCATCTGCCAGCTCTTCAGGAGAAAGACCTGGGGAT
The DNA here is from genome assembly GCF_024166365.1 of Elephas maximus indicus. NCBI lineage: Eukaryota > Metazoa > Chordata > Mammalia > Proboscidea > Elephantidae > Elephas > Elephas maximus. The sequence continues at coordinate 95,201,421 of NC_064832.1, forward strand.
CTGCTTCCATAAAGATTCCACCCTAGAAAGCCCTGTGGGACAGTTCTACTCTGAATCAACTTGACAGCACCCAACAACAGCTCTCTTTCTTTTCGTTCTCAACTCACCAGTCATTCTGAGACCTAGCTGATCTGTGTCATTGGAAAATGTGATGGTTTATAAAAGAATCTCCGTGCTTAAGGGGCTAGAAAATAAGGTTTGTGAAGAAAACCGCAAGGGATTGAATCTGTTTAACTTTAGGAAGAATAAATTGGGAAAGGCTTTCAAATAATTGAATTGTTTCATTCTGCAAAGAAATAAAGTTATTCTCCCATTTGAGGAAAACATACTTGAGCCATAGCGTAATAGATGTAATTTGGTATTCCAAAAGCCTTGCTGATACTGAAGGTTGTAATACACAAAGATTATCAAGAGGAGTGATAGAATGTCCTCTGAAGAAGCTAGGAATTGATTTTCACCCCCTGGGGTGACTTCGATCAGCATCATCCAGAAGAAATATAACGTGAACCTCATTTTAAATATTCTAATAAAACCTGTTGTTGTCGAGTCAATTCTGACCCTATAGGACAGAGTAGAACTGCCCCATAGAGTTTCCAAGGAGCGCCTGGTGGATTTGAACTGCCAACCTTTTGGCTGGCAGCTGTAGCACTTAACCACTACGCCACCAGGGTTACCAAATATTCTAATAGTCACATTTAAAAAACAGTCACCCTTAAAGATTAATTTTAATAACATCTTGTTTAACCCAGTGTATCTGAAATTTTATCATTTCAACATGCGATCTATGTGAATAATTATTAATGAGATACTTTACCCTTTTTTTTTTCTTTTTAATATCAAGTCTTCAAAATCCGGCATGTATTTTATACCCTAGTCGGCACTGGCCACATTTTGAGTGCATGATAGCCGCGCACGGGCGGTGAGTGCTACAGTATGAGAGAGAACAGGTTGCGATCATGAGATTCCTTGATTAAAGCTGGCCTGTGTGTTTCTTTTCCAGAAGAGGACAAAAGAGAAGTTGGTGCATGTCCTTTCTTTGTGTGGCCAAGAAGTAGGATTAAGCAAAAACCCATCGGTAAGTTTAAGCGTGTATCACGTTTATTTGGGGTACCTTGTCTTTCTCGCCTGTGGTCCGTTTTGGTCTTTGGTCATAGTTTTGAGGATTACAAGTGTTGGTATGATATCCACTGTCTAGACCACCTATTCTCCCCACACCATGATTTTTAATCTCACTTAGTCCAGAAACAATGAAAGATTTTGTTGGCTAATTACTCCAGTTTGTCTGTGAATAAATACTCAAGTTTTTTTTTTTTTTTTTCCAATTTATTGTATTTTTTTATAAGTAAGCCCAGGCTTCCATAAAGTAAATTCGTAAATGCCTACTGCACTGCTTTGTATAATGTACATTTCTTTCAGATGTAATTTTGCTTTCCGTATACACACCTCTTGGAGCCCTGGTGGTGCAGTGGCCTGCTCACCGAAAGGTCAGTGGTTGGAAGCCACCAGCCTCTCTGCTGGAGAAGGATGTGGCAGTCTGCTTCTGTAAAAATTACAGCCTTGGAAACCCTGTGGGGCAGTTCTACTCTGTCCTGCAGGGTCGCTATGAGTCGGGATCGAATCAGTGAACATGCCAACAACAACACACACTTCATACTGTGACGTCACTATATTACTCACACATAATACAGGTGAAAATGGGGACATACTATCATATGTATTATTCTCATATAAACTCCACTGATGTTATGGAAAAAAAATAATAAAACACAGCTGAGCAATGAAAGATTGAAGTTTTAGTAAGCTTCTAAACCTTTTATAAAATTTAGAAAATTCAAATGTGTGTGCGTGAGTATACTGTAGCAAAAAAAATAAAAATTTCAAGAGTGGGTTTGGCAGGTATTTTTATTTCACCCATTATGACATCTTTATTATTAACAGCATAAGAAAGCACAAACTAATTTCCCAAATACAGGAAGAATTGGCAAACAAATTTCTCTGCAGAGCTATTTTTAAAATGTCAAAATGTACCTATTAATGTAGCTCACGAAAAAGTGAAATAGTAGAGGTCCTTGACTCCTTGCTAACGTGTAAACTGATATTTCTTATCATCTGGATAAACGGCCCAGCCAGCCATTGGCTGAGCTTTGCCTGACTTAAGTACCCTTTTTAGTGTGATTGATCTGTGGGTTTGTGGCGGTGCCCGTGGCATTATTTACAAAGGGAGGGCCCAGGGAGCCAGGGGCAGACAGGGCATTCTAGCCCACAGAGGGGCTGTGAGGAGAAACAAGGTCACTTTGCTTCTGCAGTGCAGCCACGGCCACTGAGAGCCATTTCATATTGCCTTTACGGCTACTGCTTTCTCCTTCAGGTCCACACTGTTCACCTGTGTTGAGGCCCTTCCAGCTGAGAATATGTATCGGGGCAGTTTTGAAACGAAAGAAGCAGGACTAAGTAGGAAAAGGGGCCTTAAGCTGAGGAAACTGGAATTCTAGTCCCTCGTCTTTCGTCTTTCGGTGACTAGCGGACCCTGGGTGTTCTTTAAGGAGGCCTAGTGGCGCAGTGGTTAAGCTCAGCTGTGAACCTGAAGTTTGGTGGTTCAGACCCACCTAGCAGCTCCGGGGGAGAAAGACCTGGAAATCTGATTCTGTAAAGATTACAGCCAAGAAAACCCTATGGGGGCAGCTCTACCCTGTGCTAGAGTGTCGCTGTGAGTCAGGATCGACTTGACAGCAGTGAGTTTTTTCAACAGGTGTGGGTGTTCTTTATCTTATACACCCATTTACAATCTGTGTACAAAACTGCTTGTCGTGCACCACTTTATGCAACTCTGACACAGGTCGTGTGACTGTCTTTAAACACAGAGAAAAAAGGCACGGTCACCCTTGCAACCTGCGAGAGATGTTTGTAACATTGCAAGTCTTATAAATAATTACCTACTTCTGAAGGAAGACTGAGATATTATAATGCTGTGTAGGTAAAGAGTGCTGTTGATTTTATTTAATATCAGCCTGTGTTCATTAGAGGCTAGGTAGCAAAACATTTAGGTTCCTTTGCAATTTATCATTTCCGCACAGTTCTATTCAAATGGCCTGGTAAAAAGAACACTAGACATAGGAATTAATTTCTAAGAATGTTAACACACTATGGATTTTAATGTAAAACTGTTTGATTTTGTTGTTGTTTTGGGGGGAGAGTTTTGATTGTGTGTTGTTGTTATTGTTTAAGTCAACACGACAGGAACTTGAGTATAAATTCTGGGCGTGAATTCTCAGCTAGTCTTCTGTAATTCCGTGCTCATTCCTCTTTTTCTTACTCTTTACCCTGTTCCAGGCTTACCTCTGAAGGGGTTAAATCCTTTGCTCTCACATTCTACAAGAACATATTTGGTATCAGTATCCCTTAAAATATTATTTATACGAATGTGACGGGTATGTGTGTGTGAACGTGTATCATCTTTAACCTCAGTCAGTTCATAGACAATGGAAAATTTTGTTGGCTGCTCCAGTTTGTGGTGAACACATGCTTAATTGTTTTACACACACACACACACACACACACACAAGCACACACACACATACACATTCAGGTAGGATCCTGTCTGCCTTAAGAGGCAGCAATTTGACTCCTGAACATTTTCCTGGTGCACAAACGTGCGTCTTTGCGGTGAGTTTAATCCGAAGGCACCTGTCCAACATAAATAATAAAAGGACATTCTAAAAATACCCACTTAAGGAATTAGGTGTGTACTGGAATTACAGTGCTATGAAGAGCCAAGTACACAGTTTTGTAGCACAGGCAGCTGAAGGGAGGACGGTTTCTCAGGAGGGGACCTTTCTGACCCCAGGTGATTTTCTCGTCATGCGGGGACTCGGACCTGCTGGAGCACCAGGCAAGTCTGGTTTCTTCTGAGGACGGCGCACGAGAGCAGGAGAACATGGACGATACAAACAGCGAACAGCAGTTCAGAGTCTTCAGAGACTTCGACTTCCTAGACGTGGAGCTGGAAGATGGAGAGGTACAGTATACTCTCTGTAAACAAATAAGCCTACCCCTCTTGTTCTTTGACTTAACCAAACAGGTTTTTTTAACCTGCTAAATAGTGAGTTTTTGTCATAGGGTCTTTAGTTGGAAAGCTGTAAACTTTATTATGAATCAACTTACTCCAAGCACAGCAGTGTAGCTGTGGCATAAGTTACCACACCCTTCCTGCCTGAGCCCACAGGGAAAGCTGCCCTGTTATTTCTAAGTGGCAAAGACCTTCATTTTAATGACCACACCAAGTCCCTTGGGGTGTGTATCCGTCTGTGTGTGTGTGTTTGTGTAGCCTAAAGGTGAACTCAAAAAAAAAGGTTCATAAAAACCTTCAAGTTCTGAGCTTGTTCATTTGTACCCAAGGAAAATATGCTAAGCATTTAATTATTTTAAATGTGAAATTGTTGTAATTCACTGACTTCCAAGCCTGCCTGCTACAACAGATCTGAGCCTGAGGGCTCTGGCATTTCTGTGCTGTTTGATGAAATCATGATAGCTTTAAATAAAATAGAACACAGACACGAGCCCTTGTCTGCCTTGGGCCAGTCCTATCGTTCCAGACACCTGGAGCGCCTGAATTCAAGTCTCAACCAGCAAGTGCAGAGTGTTTGTTCTGAGCAATGATCACTGTAGCCGGATGCTTCCAGTTACGAACCATGTTTTTGAAAACGAGTTAGGAGAAGGAGCACTGCCCATCACCATCATTTCGAGAGCTTATTAAGGATACGGAGGAGCCCTGGTGGCGCAGCGTTAAGCACTCAGCTGCTAACCAAAAGGTCAGCAGTTTGAACCCACCAGCCGCTCCACAGGAGAAAGACCCAGGCGATCTGCTGCTATAAAGATTACAGCTTTGCAAACCCCATGGGGCAGTTCTGCTCTGTCCTGTAGGGTTGCTATGAGTTGGAACCAACTCAACGGCAATGGGTTGTTTTAGAGCATGTTCCGGTTGAGAGAGTCTTTTGCCTCATGGAATGAAAATAAAATTGACTTAAGTGAGATTAAACTAACTAACCAGTTGCCAACAAGTCGATTCAGACTCACGACAACCCTGTGTGTGTCAGAGTACAGCTGTGCTCAACAGGGTTTTCAATGGCTGATCTTCTGGAAGTAGATTCATTGCCAGCCCTTTCTTATGAGGCACCTCTGGGTGGACTCGAACCTCTAACCTTTCAGTTAGCACTGAGCAAGTTAACTGTTTACAGTTAGCAAAGGTACAAATGCCTGGTACCGAGCAAGCCTGGCTCACGGTATTACTGAACATGTCAGCTCATGTTTAACTTAGCACACCCACCCTATTCTAAGACAGAGGAGCTTTCTGCTAGACGTACAATTAAAATGGAGGCCCAAATCCTACGGAGGACGTTATTATTGTTAGGTCCTGTCAAGTCTGTTCCGACTCATAGCGGCTGCATGTGACAGAGTAGGATCGTCCCATAGTTTTCTTGGCTGTAGTCTTTACGGGAACAGATCACCAGGTCTTTCTCCCACGGAGCCCCTGGTGGGTTCAAACCACCCACCTTCTGTTTCACAGCCGAGCACTTAACTGTTGCACCACCAGGGCTCCTTAACGGAGCAAAAGAGACAATCATCTTCCCTTCTCAGCTGAAGAAAGGTGCGGTAAGTGACATGACTTGGCAGGAAGGACGTGAACCAGAGGAACCAGACACCGTTTCAGAACCACTCACAAATTTCACTCCAGCCTATAAAGGAAGACAAACCTGAGATGCCTAGTACCTGAAAATAAACAGTATACTAATTTTTTTCAGTGCTAGTAAATAATGAATACCGCACCTTGCTTCTAATCTTCACTTGATTATCTTAGCCAACAACAGCAACAACAAATACTTCGCAGTGATTATTTTATATGATTAAGATATTGTGAGAAACTCAAGAGGTGAGAGTGTACATTTTGCCCAAGTGAAGTGAACCACCTGAGAATGTTTTGCCACCTCTCCAAATTATAGTAAGGTCTCCTGCTCCGCTTACAGAGTGGCTTGGGCCTCGCGATCGAGCAGGTCCAGGTTCGAACTGTAACTCTACCACTTACCTAGCCGAATGACTTGAAGTGTGAGTGCAGTTTCTCTTGGTATCTGCTTCCTCATCTATTAAATAGTTATAATAAACCTGCCTATAGAGTGATGAAGTCCCTGGGTGGTGCAAGTGGTTAACACGCTTGCTGTTAAGGGAAAGGTTGGAAGTTTGAGTCCACACAGAGATGCCTCAGAAGAAAGGCCTGGCTATCTACTTCTGAAAAATCAGCTGTTGAAAACCCTGTGGAGCACGGTTCTACTGTGACACACATGCGGTCGCTGTGAGTCGGAACCGATTCGGCTGCAACTGGTTTTATAGAGTTGATGGAGGGCTCAATACGACAACCTATGTACAGCTTCCAGCATGTGTCAGGCAAGTACTTGGCGTTCTAAACATTAGTTGGCTTGTATTTCTGTCATTGATAAATAATATAGGATAGCCTCATCTGAGAAAGTTAAGCATATAGGTCAAAACATGGCTGTCAAAAAAGAAAGACAAGTTTTTTTTTTTCGTGCCTATGCCTTTTCCTAAGGAGCCCTGAAGGTACAATGGTTAAGCACTCAGCTGCTAACCAAAAGGCTGGTAGTTCAAACCCACCCAGCAGCTCCACGGGAGAAAGACCTGGCAATCTGTTCTGGTAAAGATTACAGGCTAGGAAACCCCATGGGGCAGCCCTACTCTGTCGCATGGGGTCGCTATGTGTCGGGATTGACTCGATGGCTCACAACAACACGCCTTTTCATTAAATAGTCTCAGAATTTATTGAATCATATCTGCAAGGATTTGCCTTTGAACTTTTCAGAATCTTTGAAAGGTGCTGTGTCTTCGGTGTTGGTTGCAGTAAACAGATCACGATCACAAGCATTTTCAGCTTCGGGAGCACTATCAGCTGATGAGTTTTTTCCCAGTTGGTGACCTACCTTCGGTTCCCAGGGCATTTAGCAGTTTTCTCCCCAGCAGCTATTTAGGCATTCCAAAAAAAACTGTTGAGGAGACCAGCGTTGTCACTGATATAGAAGGCTATTTCAGAAATCGTGTTTATTATTTGTTACCCTGGCTACAGCAGGCACAAAGAGGGTTTGATTTTTCTGATGTTTAATACTGATCTTTTCTCTTTGGGGATCTGTGTACCTTTACCTTATTTTTAAGGTGCGTCTACTGGAGTGTATATTGGTGGGGCTGTTAGTTGCTGTCAGGTTAAAACTAGGGCATATAAGGTAAAACTTGAAACTCTTTAATATAATCATTTTAAATAGACCTTTTATTTGTTTTTCTGTCCAATATCTGCTGCCCAGGAGCTTCAGGTAAGACGATGCGGTTTTTCATTGCGATACGCTGGTAGGTGTCTTGCATCACTGCAGATGTGTGACAACGTAACTGCTTCCCCCCCTTCGGGTGTGTATATGTACGTATGCCTGTCTGTGTGCATATCTACATCCCGGTGTGTGTGATACAAAAGATGGTTTTCTTGGCTGCTATAGTATGGAAATATTTTCTAAAGTCTAAATACAAGATTTTTTATAAAAGCTTCTATATGCCAAGTTCTGGAAGTTGCATGATTATATCTCTTGAGGGAAAGTGAGTTTTAAAATCTGATCCATGGAAAGCTTATAATTTCTGAATAGGAAGGTGCACGACTGGATTGGTTTTGTTGTTAAATCCTTTTATTAAAGGATAGACTATATACACGTCCCACCAAAACCTGTTACCTTCCAGGGATTAGGGGTTATCTCTACGTGACGGCTATTTACACTTTCATCCAAACCAGGGCCCCGTCACAGGTCATAAAGCAGGGTCTTTCTGGGTGAACTGGAACCTGTGATCGCCCTGCATCTGCGTCGTATCAGACTTACTCTGTGTGGGAACATACTTTGATGTAGTGCACCCAAGTTCCGTCAACAACAATAATACTTGCTTGACCGAGTTCAAATATTTATATGTAGATATGAAAAAAATTTTTCAAAGAACATGATTTCCAACACTTGTCGAATGTTCAGTCATGTATACTTGGCCATCTCAGTATAAATTCTGAGTTGTCTGTTTTAGTTTGATTGAGGACCCCTGATGGTGCAGCAGTTAAGTGCTGAGCTGCTAACCGAAAGGCTGGCGGTTCAAACTCACCCAGCAGCTCCACAGGAGGAAGACCTCGTGATCTGCTCTCGTAAAGATCACAGCCCAGCGAACCCAATGGGGCCATTCTGCTTTGTCCCATGGGGTCGTTCTGAGTTGAAATCAACCATACAGCACACAGCAACCACAACTGCCAGATACAGATTCTCCATCTGGAAGAGTCAGCCATCCTCTAGATTTTCTCACACATAGAACATCTGATTTAGCTCATAAAACATTTTGAATTTTGACTTTGTATATAACATAAAATGCAAAGAGTACGTTGGAGTCAAAGAGCAAATCTGACTGTATCTGGGGAGGAGGGAGAGAAAGCAGAGACTGGCTTTCCCAGTTGAGGCACTCCTGTGCCACGGGGAGAAAGCCTGATGGACTTTCTTTTTTATGCTGAGTTCTTGAGTTTTTTTTTTTAATATTTTTATTGTGGTAAGTATATATATGAAGGTAAGTGAAAAGGTCTCGCTACCAGGGTTCCGGTTCATACACGCGCCGGTATTTTCCACACAAAACGTGTTCAAACATGTCTCTGCGATCAGTGGATGGCTGCAGACAGCTACTCTCAGTCATACATTTGTCTTAGTCTTGTTAAAAAAAAATTTTTTTTAGGTGACTTCAAATCAAAGGATACTTTTTGTGCCGTGGAAAAAAACAATTTTGAGGTCAGGGCTAATATCAAATTTTTAACAAAACTAAAGTGGACATCTTCCCAAATCACTGAAGCTTTGCATCAAGTCTATGGGAATGCTGTGCCACATAAAACAACAGTTTTCGGATGGATCAACCGTTTCAAGGAAGGTCGGGAAGACCTCAAAGATGACCCAGGAGAGGGAAGACTGCTCCGAAGGTTATGGAGACTGTTTTTTGGGATTCCAGAGGGGTAACCTTGAGAGACTTTGTCCAGGGGCACAGGACAATCACAGTGGTTTATTATGAAGAAGTTTTAAGGAAACGGAAAATGGTATTGGTGAGAAAAAGGCCAGGAAAGTTGCGCCCAGGAATTTTTCCCCATCATGACACCACCTGCTCATTCTTCAAGGGTGGCAAGGGCTGTCCTACAAGAATTTTGTTGGGAAACCTTACCTCATCCCCCCTACAGCCCTGATCTTGCTCCTTCAGAATTCTTTTTGTTCCCAAAACTCAAAGAATATTTAAAAAGAATACAATTTGAGTCCCTCGAGGATGCCAAAACTGCCGTTTTGACATGGTATAAATTGAAGAGTGCAGAATTCTTCAGGGAAGGGTTAGAGAGATGGAAACACTGCCTTCAGATGAAGGACACGTTGAGAAACAATAGCTGCATATTTTGATATTTTTGTATAAGAAAGGTTTATATGATTTTGGAGCAATATTTTTTGACTTACCCTCGTAAAACTAAAGAGACCTAATGGGGTGATGGTTAAGCTCCTGACCATTAACCAAAAGGTCAGCGGTTCAAACCCACCAGCCACTCCAGGGGAGAAGAAATCTGGCGATCTGCTCCTATAAAGATTACAGCCCAGAAAACCCTATGAGGCAGTTCAACTCTGTCCTATAAGGTCGCTATAAGTCAGAATCCACTCAGCGGCACCCAACAACGACATATATGTAACATTTGCCATTTGAAATTTTTTCATGTACGATTCAGTGGCAATAACTCCATCCATTGTATTGTGCAACCATCACCGCTGTCCGTTTCCAGATTTCACTGTAAAAGTCTGCGTTGCTCTGCGAGCTTACTGTTCTGCGCCAGGTTCACGTGGGAGACTTCCAGTATTGTTGCCTAAGACAGTACATCCATCCCATCTGTCGGTTTCATGCAAGAGAATCAGTTTTGTGAAGTGATGTTTGTGTCCCTCTCCCAGTTATTTGTCATTCTTCTTTCTGCTCTTTATCTTCCCCCTTCCTTACACATCGCATTTTTCTTTTACTGACAGCACTCTTCCCTCTTCCGCTTTTTTTTTTTACACGGCAAAACAAAATCAAACCCATTGCCATCAAGTCAGTTCCAACTCATGGTGACCCTGTAGAACAGAGTAGAATGGCCCCACAGGGTTTCCACGGGTGTGATCTTTATGGAGGCAGAGCCCTAAGTCTTTCTCCCACGGAGCCACTGGCCGGTTTTGAACTGCCAACTTTTCAGTGAGTAGCAGAGTGCTTCACCATTGTGCCACCAAGGCTCCAGTTTTTAACTGCAATAACTATTTTAAAGTCCAAGCAGGACAGTTATTTTTTTCCACCAGAAAAAAGAAAAATTTTGGTGGGAATTTTTCATAGCGGATACAGATAGAAAATATAGCCAGTATAGGAAGCGTATCCTGAATATGCTTTCTTTTTATCATCAAACAGCCCTAAGAACAAGCATAAATTTCTTAAATGGGGAGGAATACAAACAGCAATTTCGATCTCCTATCTAGAGTGGGAAACCCTGGTGGCATAGTGGTTAAGTGCTATAGCTGCTAACCAAAAGGTCGGCAGTTCGAGTCCACCAGGCGCTCCTTGGAAATTCTACGGGGCTGTTGTACTCTGTCCTGGAGGGTCGCTATGAATCGGAATCGACTCGACGGCAGCGGGTTTGTTTTGATCTAGAGTATGTTCAGGATTCTTACCTGTTGGCTTTTCTCTCATGACTGGCCAAAACAGACTTTGGAAAAGCCGAGTACATGTCGTATGGGAGATCTATGAGGAAAATGGCAGGCTTTGTCTCAGCAGGAGCCAGAAGTGTAGACCCCTAACCCAGAGGAAAGGAGCCCTTGTGGCACTCAGCTGCTAACTGCTAAACACAGCAGCTGCTCCAGAGAAAGACTTTGTAATCTGCTTCTGTAGAGATTTTTGTTGTTATTGTTGTTTTCATGTGCATTTTGACTCATAGCGACCCCATAGGACAGGGTAGAACTGCCCCACAGGGTTTCCCAGGCTGTAATCTTTACAGGAACAGATTGCCAAGCCTTTCTGCTGAGGAATGGCTAGTGGGTTCAACTGCCAACCTTTTGGTTAGCAGCCGAGCACTTAGCCACTGTGCCACCAGGGCTCTTTCTACATGTACATTTACATGAAAATAGTGTGCTTTCACTGTTTTTATCTCAAGGAACCCTGGTGGTGCAATGGTGAGCACTCGGCTGCTAACCGAAAGGTCGGCGGTTCGAATCCACCAGCCGCTCCCCAGGAGAAAGACCTGGCAATCTGCTTCCATAAGGATGTCAGCCTAGAAAACCCTGCAGGGCAGTTCCACTCCTACGGGACAGTTCCGCTCTGTCACGCAGGGTCATTATGAGCCGGAATCAACTTGGCAGCGCCCAGCAACAGAAAACCAGAGGAAAATTAATAAATGTGTACTCACTTATTTCAACAGTTACCTACATCTATCGTATACCGTTTCGCTATCCGCTGAGCTCTCATCAGAAAAGCGTATTTTGCTTTCTCTCTCTGCATAGATGCGGCTGCAGAGTCACTTCAGCTATGCCCCCGGAGGTGCCCCTCAGCAACCCCTCGGGTGTTTTAGTGGATTTCAAATAATTCTTGTTGTTGTTGTTGTTATCAAAAGCGTTGACCATCAAAGACTTTTCAGTTGTGAATCATCAGATAGTGTTTTGAATTACCAATAAGTGAAATTATTTTGTGCTAGATTTTATTCAGATTACCAATTTGTTCAAGTTGAAAACATGCTTTTCAATGGCTGTAATATTTGCCTGCCTTTATTCCTATCAGGAGCCCTGGTGGTGCAGTGGTTAAGCACTCGGCTGCCAACTGAAAGGTCGGCAGTTTGAACCCACCAGCTGCTCCGTGGGAGAAAGATGTGGCGGTCAGCTTCCTGCAGCCTAGGGAACCCTGTGGGGCAGTCCCACTCTGTCTTATAGGGTCGCTGTGACTGAGCCGATTTGACAGCAACAGGTTTGGTTTGGGTTTTTGCTTATTCCTATCCTAACAAAGAAAAATAAAACCCCAATTATTTCCAGAAAAAAAAAAAGAACTGTTAGTCAAATAAATATATTGACTATCTGATGGTTTGTACAGAAAGTATGAAACACAACTAAGAACATTGTTTGAAGACTTAAATCGCCATTTAGCCCGGTTCTCAGTAAATGAAGTACGTACAAGTCGGCAATATTTGGTACTGAGTCAATTACTTCGTTCCCAAGAAAGGAGCCATTTTCCACTTGGGGGCAGGAGCCAAAGTTAAGCCATGCTGTGCTGGCCTTTGCATAGTGCATGATCAGACGTTGTCCAGCTGCTCTGAAAGGCTTTGACTCTGCATTTCGTCTGTGGAAACCGCTGTGGCAGAAACGGGCTGGAATGTTTACCTAATGCTCTTCTACTTAATACCCAAAGGGTCTGGAATGTGCCACCGGCAAGCGCTCCGACTTTGTTCTCCTTCTGAACACAGTACTAAGAAGCGGTGGAGGGCATGGGTGGGGGGTACTCTTTCAACTTTTTTTTAACATTGATGGTCTTCTTACAGATTTTGTGGGGGGAAAGGATCATTTATAGAGTTTACCAAAATGAACTTTTAAAAGAGGTGGTATCACCCACCATGCCAAAGAAGCATGTGTGATTCCTTCCGCCTTTGATGTCATGTACATTTACATGAAAATAGTGTGCTTTCACTGTTTTTATCTCGAGGAACCCTGGTGGTGCAATGGGTAAGCACTTGGCTGCTAACCGAAAGGTCGGCGGTTCGAATCCACCAGCCGCTCCCCAGGAGAAAGACCTGGCAATCTGCTTCCATAAAGATGTCAGCCTAGAAAACCCTGCAGGGCAGTTCCACTCTGTCCTGCAGGGTCGCCGTGAGTCGGAGTCGACTCGACGGCACAAGACACCAGCAGCAGCGTTTCTCACATCGTGAAAACATGGTTGTTGGTCCCTGAGTCCATGGTTGAGGGTCCATGGTTGAGGGTCCCTAATGAAGATGCATCTCTATGAGCTGTGGCTAGCCCAGCGTGTGAAGGTGGGCATGCAGGAAGCGTGGGCGCAGAGGTCAGCGGCTGGCGTGTGCTTGCAGGGCGAGAGCATGGACAACTTCAACTGGGGCGTGCGGAGGCGGTCCCTGGACAGTCTGGACAAGTGTGACATGCAGCTGCTGGAGGAGCACCAGCTCTCAGGGCGCACCCCCAGCCTCGGTAAGGCGGACCGTGAGGATTCCGACGAGTCCTCCGAGGAGGAGGACCTCCCCACCAGCCAACTGCTGGAACACTCGGACCTCGTAAGTAGGGACTTGCCCACGGAGGACTTGGGGGACTTCTTTTTCTAAGGAAAGCGGTAGTGTCCTTTCCAGTTGCAGCTAAACTTTGCACTGCTGCTCCCCCAGAATCTGAAATGCCAGGGGGTGTCTCACGGAGTCTGATGGGCCTCTCCTCTGTAGGTTGCAGATGTAAACAAATGCAGGGGGCAGGGATATTTGTTATAAACCCCAAAAACTGTCAAGTCAGCTAAGGCCTCGATTGTCCGACTAGCTTTTTATTCTGCTGGCATCTTTTTTTTTTTTTCTTTAATTTTCCAGATATCTAGAGTTTTAGGAAATAGGACAGACACTTTGACGTGGTTATTTCAAAAAGCAGGTATCCATGTGCTAGAGAGCTGCACCAGAGTGACAGATTGCCAGCTGCTATGTTTACGGTCCGATAATGGTGAAATAAAAAGGAGCGCTGGTGGTGCGACAGTTAAGCGCTTGGCTGCTAACCAGAAGGTCAGCAGTTCAAACCCACCCCGCGAGCAGCTGCACAGGTGAAAGACCTGGTCATCTGCTCTATTCCTATCAGGAGCCCTGAAGGTGCAGTAAAGGTTACAGCCTAGAAAACCCTATGGGGCAGTTCTACTGTGTCACGTGAGGTCGCTATGAGTCGGAATTGATTTACGGCACCCAACAACAATGGTGGAACTTGTCGGTTAAAAAATTAGTATCTTATCAACCGAGAGCTCTTACATAAAGAACAATCAGGGCTTTTAAAGAATGGGAACTGCCTGTTACGCGTTATCCCCTTTGCTTTCTCCACAGATCATGACCCTCTCCCCCTCTGAGGAGGCAAATCACATGGACTCGCTCAGCGTGGCCCGCGACACCACGCCTGCTGACCCCCACGCCTTCGCCACGAGGATGGCCGGCTTCGACGCCTCCTTGCCGGATATGAATAACCTGCATGTTTCTGAGGGCGCTAAGGTGAGGAGATTTTTGGTGTTTCTGACTGTGGTTTCCGTAAAAAAAAGTACTTACAATTTTCTGAGCATTCTTAAGCGTAAAGGTGGAGGGACTGTCTTTTTCGGGTTCTCTTTTTCTCTTTCCTTTGTTGAAGGTTCTTCCCCTGGGCCAGTGGTGTGAAGTGCTTTTGCCCGCACCAGCTTGAGCAGGCGTCTTCTTGGTGGAAAGAGACCCGATTAGAGGTCTTCTCCAAGTTGAATATCTCACACTTTCTGTATAGCAGGAACTCCTGCTGATTTTACGGCAAAACAGATTGGTGTGTGTCTGAGATTGCTGTGACTGGGAAGCTGCTGTCCTTTGTCATGACTTTTTATAAAACAGTATGCTAAGTCAGGTGTGGGAGTTTGCATGTATTTGGGGAAATTTCTTCCTGTGTAGGAACCAGTTATACAATTTGTCCATTGATTCGACTCTCGCCTCACAGTGCATACTACAGGAATTTTCAATGTTAATCACAGCATCATGCTGGATTTGCACAAAACCATTCTAGTCAGGCATTCTGAGAGGAAAAGTGCTGAATTGATGTAATTTTCTTATTTTAAAAGGTTGGCTTAATAAATAACAGATTGACTCACAAAAAAATAAAGGATATCAACCATGAGTACTGTGCTCCTTTAAAAAATCACATATATGAGGCCAAACGGTCAACAATTACTTAGAACAAAGATGAGGATGTAAGGGGGCAGGGAAACTAGATTAATGGCAACAGAACAACCAGAATGAAATTATGAGAATGCTCAAGCATTGTGAAGAATGTAACCAGTGTCACTGAACAATTTGCGTAGAAGTTATTGAATGGGAACCTAAACTGCTGTGTAAACCTTCACCGAAAACACAATTAAAAAAAATCAATATATATCTCACTTATATTTATCAAAATTACCAGGAATTATCCTGCCCACAAAACTATGCACTCACACTCTATATCCCACATCTCTGTCTATCACACAGAATTTATTTTCTTACGTCAGAACTACCAAAGTAAGCTCTCACTGTTAGGACAGGGTAAAGCTCTCTTTATCCTGGGCTTGGTTCTGCTTACGTAAGTTTGAAAGAGAATAAAGTAGAAAAAATAGTATCTAGAAGTATTTTCCTTCTGATACTTATAATGGAAAAAAATATTCTACAGATTGTTCTTTATTGTTTTTCGGCACACTAAAAACAGATCTGAGATCTGGGAAAACCTGCGTAATTTAAAGCAAACACAACCACCAAATTGCAATGATGTAAAAATGTTGAAACTTAAAGAAAAATTATTTGTAAGACTGCCCTGTTGCAACGGAACTGTGATCAAGAGTCTGAGAGTTAGCCTCGTCCTTTTTTTTAGCCCCCCAGAAAGGGGGGCGGGCAGGAAAACAACTTGTCTGTGGTTAAAATACCGGAATCCTAAGATGAAGAAATTAAACGCCCCGGAAAGGACATCACAAAATAAACATGAAGTCGTTAGCATTCACTGCCTCTGACCCCTGGTACAGTCGTTTTCTCCATTTTTCTGTGTTGAGTGCTGAGCTGTGTAGATTTCTCACAGAAGGCCCGACCTAAGAGGTCATATTTTTATGCACTCAGACTGAAGTCATGTAATCCTACCAAGGAAAGGCTGAGTCTCGTTTCTGAAACACTTTCCCTGTTTTTCACATGAGCTGGGTTTCTGCAGTGTTTTTAATACATCTGTGATGTTAGGAAGATAAAGTAAAAGGCATTTTTATAAGAATTCAGCCCTCCCTTCAGAGATTGCGTTTATGTACACAAATAACCTAACCCAGTGACCGGGAGCAGGCTCACTGGCACCATGCTCGTCTTAAAAGGCAGGAAGAAGCAGATATAGATAAGCCTCCGAAGCTCAGTATTTAAGGGCAGTTTCTTCAAAGACCTCTGACAAATGCCGTTTCCTGACATATCTAACATTCCACTTAATTACCCTATTAATCCTAAATGGGTGGCCAGATGTTAAGGCATGATAATGCACTAATTCATTTATGTTTCTCTTTTGCCTGGGTTTTGTGTTTGTTTTAAGAAAATGATTCACTGAGGCATGTACGTGTATTTTCTGCCTCTCCTCTTCTGAACTGTACTGTGCCGCCTTCCTTCCTCTGCAAAGAACAGTCAGTCCTCCAGCTGATTTCCCCTGGCCTGGGCTCAATCCCAGCCTCTCTCCCATTTTACTTGCTTTGTCTCTTTCCTGCCCTCACTGATCCCCACGCTGCCTGCTGCAGAGCGTTTCCTTTTGCTGCTCAGTGCACATTTTCAAACAAGGTGAGAGCAGCCACTCAAAGCTGTTATCTTCAAGGGATAGTCCCCAGAGTAAAGCATGTGTGTCAATGGATCTTAGAGCATTTTCAGTATGGAAAGACTAGTCAACGTGGCAGGAACCCTGGTGGTGCAGTGGTTAAGTGCTCAGCTGCTAACTGAAAGGTCAGCTGTTGGAACCCACCGGCAGCTCCACCAGAGAAATGACCTGGTGGTCTGCTTCTGTAGAGATTACAGCCTAGGAAACCCTATGGGGCAGTGCTACTCTGTCCTATAGGGTCACTATGAGCCAGAATCAATTCATCAGCACACAACAACAACATCCACATGGGAGGGGCCCCTGGGTAGCACAAACGTTCAAGTGCTCATTGGCTAGCTGTAAGTTTGGTGGTTCAAACCCACCGAGAGGTACCTCGGGAGATAGGACTGGCAATGTGCTTCCAAAAGGTTTTTGGAAAACCCTATGGAGCACAGTTCCACTCTGCACACATGGGGTCTCTATGAGTCAGAATCGACTCGATGGCGACTAACACCAACATCAGCGTGGCCAGCCGTGTGAGTAACAATGGATTAGTCACGCACACTGCGCGTATTTCTGGAGCGTCTGCTACGCCGGCACTGATGATTCTCGTTTCCATAGGTAACAGGTCAGGGGTTCCATGTTGGAGAGGAGAGCTGACTGTGGATGGCCTTGCATTAGAAGGCTGAGGTCATACAATGGGAAGGATTCCGAATCTGAAGCTGGGTTTTTGGTCTCAGCTCCAGCTAGAATTATCTGCCTGATATTAGGCAAGTCTCTTTCCCACAAGAAATATCCATTCCCACATCTGCAAAATGACGATGTTGGATCATGGGATCTCTATGGCCCTTCCCAAGTTGATCGTTGGGTACCCTGTGAAGCATGGGTCAAATGCGATAGTCACCTGACAGCCCTTTTGGGGACTATTGTAGAAAAGACTAAAAAAAAGATCAGGGCTCTAGAAGATTCCTGAGACCAGGCATAGAGATGGATGATGGATGCTAGAAAACAAAGGTCCTGGTGTCTGTTACTCTAAGGAGTTCAGCCTCTTAATTTTCCTTTAAGGAGCCCTGGTGGCATAACAGTTAAGTGTTCAGCTGCTAATCAAAAGGTCGGCAGTTCGAACCCATCAGCAGCTCTGCGGGAGAGAAGACCTGGCAGACTGCTCCCGTAAAGATTAAAACCATCGCTGTCGAGTCAATTCTGGCTCATCGCAACCCGATAAGACAGAGTAGAGCTGCCCCATAGGGTTTCCAAGTCTGTTAATCTTTACGGAAGCAGATCACCAGGTGTTTTCTGCCAAGGAGCTGCTGAGGGGTTTGAACCACCAATCTTTCAGTTAGCGGCTGAGCGATTACTTCATCACCAGGGCTCCTTTGTAAAGATTACAGCCTAGGAAGCCCTACGGGGCAGTTGTACTCTGTCCTGTAGGTCACTGTGCGTCGGAATCCACTTGAGGCACACACCACCACCATTTTTCCTTTAGTTGAACAGATTATCCTGTACCTGTTGGTAGGTATTGGGGGGATTATGTTCTCTTTCTGTTCTTTCAGGCAGAAGCTGTGCAGGAGGGGGAGGACACCACAGTGCACGACGATGACCTTTCTAGTTCCATCAACGAGCTCCCAGCAACTTTTGAATGCAGTGACAGCCTTAGCCTGGACATGACTGAGGCAGAAGAGAAAGGCGACCGAGCACTGGATCAGTTCACACTTGCAAGGTGATGGTGGAAATGCGTGGAGCCATTACACATGGCACGTTCTGTCGCTTTTACCCTCACACCTGCACTGCTGGGACTGTCTAATAAAGGGGTCCAAGCTGATACATGACTTGGTGGGCTCTCAGCTGGGCTGGAATCGTCCAACCCCAGTGTGGGGCACCATATGGAACCAGGAAAAGATACTCATATAGGAGCTCAGGAAGCCATACTGTTGTTGTTTGTTGTCCTTGAGTTGGCACCAACTCGTGGTGACCTTTTGTATGTAACAGAACAAACCTCGCCCTGTCCTGCACCATCTTCACGATCATTGGTGTGTTTGAGTCCACTGTGGTGGCTGTCGTATTAGTCCGTCTCATGGAGGGCCTTCCTCATTTTCGTTGACCCTCTACTTAACTAAACAAGTCATCTTTTCTGATGACGTGTCCAAAGTACACGAGTCAAAGTTGAGCCATGGAGCAGCATAAAAAGCCAAAGAGGGATCTGGGGACATGGCCCAGGCCTTGTAAGCCTGGAAGATAGCAAAATTTGGCAAGCCATGGAAATGAGGAGTTGTTTACATTTTGAGTTGAAAGACCAGAACAAAAGACGCTTTATAAACCAAATACCAACTCTTTCTTAAGTAGGTGGCTTTTAGCCTGATGGCTGATATTTCTGAGACTAGTCTGATACAGTCAGAGAATATGAATAGAAAGAATATATAGCCACTGCCATCGAGTTGTTTCCAACTCATTTATATAAAAATATATAAAGATGAATAAACAAAAACACCATAAAAATTCCGTTGCCACCAAGTCAATGCCAGCTCATTGCGACCTTATAGGACAGAGTAGAACTGCCCCATAGGATTCCCAAGGCTGTAGATCTTTACGGAAGCAGACTGCCACTTCTGCGGGGCAGCTTTCAGTTCAGTTAGCAGCCAAACGCATAACCACTGTGCCACCAAGGCTCCTCAAAAACCCCGCAGGTCAGACTAACGCAGTACCCAGGAGAAATCACAAATAACGGTGCTGCAGCTTTACTGGAGAAGAAAGTCGAGATCCTAAAAATCACTGTTCTGAAAGCTGCAGGTAAGAGCTAAGTAAGAGCTTCTGACGTGGCTAGACAAAAGCCTTCTGACGTGGTGAGCAGTATCTCTCCATCCAAGAAAAAGGAGGTTAGGGCAATACAGAGAAAAGAATCTGACTTTCCACTTTTTATTCATGATCTCTCTTTGCTTCCCACCTCTCTGCCTCTCACCCTACCTGTCTTCTCTCTTGTTGCCTTCTCTCCTACCTTCACTCTTTTCTTCCGGGCATTTACGAATAGTGTTGCTGTTGGGTGCCGTAGACCCCATGTGACAGAGTAGAACTACCCCGTAGGGTTTCCTAGGCTGTCATCTTTAGGGGAGCAGATCGCCAGGTCTTTCTTCCACGGAGCTGCTGTGTGGGTTTGAACTGCCAACCTCTCAGTTAGCCATTGCACCACCAGGGTTCCTTGTTTATGCACATGCATTCATTAGTACTCTCCCTCCGTGAAGGAAAAATTAGAAGATTCTTAATTTTCATTTTTTATAATGAAGAGTAGGAAGAGGAATGAAAGTGCCAAGGCATAGGGCCTGACGTGTTTGTCATCAGAAACCTCATCTAGGAAAGCACAAGACAGTTGCTGAAGGCTAGAAGACATGCCAGAGTCCCTCGGTGGTACACACGGTTAATGCACTTGGCTGCTAGCCAAAAGGTTGCAGGTTCGAGTCCAGCCAGAGGCACCTTGGAAGAAAGACCTGGCAATCTACTTCCAAAAAGTCAGCCATTGGAGACAGTGCTAATCTGACATGGGTTCACAGTGAGCTGGAATGAACCCGATGGCAACTGGTTTTTAAAAGAGATACAGAATCTATATAGAGGAAGTCAGAAATGGAGGAATCACAGAAATCCTAGCGTCATAAAAGAATCTTGGAGACCTTTGAATGAAAGCCAAGTCCCCAAAGCAGATAAGACCTCATGCTGCTGGCTGCAGGTTAGAATGTATTGAACACGAGGAAGGACAACAAGGCCATCCCCTCTTGACACAGTTGTTTTCCTTTTTTCCAGCTTTGGAGAAGGGGACAGGGGTGTCTCCCCACCTCCCTCGCCCTTTTTCTCGGCCATCCTTGCTGCCTTCCAGCCCACGGCCTGTGACGACGCAGAGGAAGCCTGGCGTAGCCACATCAACCAGCTCATGTGTGACTCGGATGGCTCCTGTGCTGTGTACACGTTTCATGTGTTCTCCTCTTTGTTTAAGGTATGGCGCCCACGCAATGTTCGGGGACTCAGTCTCTTAGCGGAGCCAGGGAGCTTCTGATTTAAGCAGGGGGTGCCGTTTTGGTCTGGACTTGTACTGTTTTCTCCCCCCACGTGTTGTTGGTTGCTGTCGAGTCGGCTCCTACTCATGACAACCCGTGTACAACAGAAGGAACCATTGCCGGTTCCTGGACCACCCCCGTGACGGCTGGTACACTCAAGTCATTATTGCAACCACTGTGCCAGTTCATCTCAGCGAGGCCCTCTGGTTCCACAGGCCTCCACGTCACCAGACAGCTGTTGGTCTTTCCTGATGATATGTCCAGAGCAATATTGTGTTGTGTCCCACAGGGCTTTCACTGGCTAATTTTCAGAAAAAGATCACCAGGCCTTTTTTCTTAGTCTGTCTTAGTCTGGAAGCTTCACTGAAACCTGTCCACCCAGGGTGACCCTGCTAGTATTTCAAATACCGGAGGCACAGCTACCAGCATCTCAGCCACACACAAGCCACCGCAATACAGCAGACTGGCAGACCGCGGTATCGTGAGCCACCGCAATACAGCAGACTGGCAGACCGCGGTATCGTGAGCCACAGCAGTACAGCAGACTGGCAGACCGCGGTATCGTGAGCCACAGCAGTACAGCAGACTGGCAGACCGCGGTATCGTGAGCCACCGCAGTACAGCAGACTGGCAGACCGCGGTATCGTGAGCCACCGCAATACAGCAGACTGGCAGACCGCGGTATCGTGAGCCACAGCAGTACAGCAGACTGGCAGACCGCGGTATCGTGAGCCACAGCAGTACAGCAGACTGGCAGACCGCGGTATCGTGAGCCACCGCAGTACAGCAGACTGGCAGACCGCGGTATCGTGAGCCACCGCAATACAGCAGACTGGCAGACCGCGGTATCGTGAGCCACCGCAATACAGCAGACTGGCAGACCGCGGTATCGTGAGCCACAGCAGTACAGCAGACTGGCAGACCACGGTATCGTGAGCCACCGCAATACAGCAGACTGGCAGACCGCGGTATCGTGAGCCACCGCAATACAGCAGACTGGCAGACCGCGGTATCGTGAGCCACCGCAATATAGCAGACTGGCAGACCGTGGTATCGTGAGTCAGGGACAGCGATTTGAGTGGACTGAAGGGAAGGGTCTTCTCATCACCAGCAGGGTCAGCGTGGCAGAAGAGAGAGGCAGGAAAATATGGAAACATGTAAAAATGGAAATTAAGTCCATATTAATCAGGTGTTAAGAGGCCCTGATTATTAAGAGACGAGGATACCCCATCAGTACCCAGTACCCAGTGTCACTGAATTATACATGTGGAAATTGCTGAAATGGTGTATCGTGGGCTGTGTGTACTTTCACCAAAGTAAAAACAAAACAAAGCCCTGTGGAGCAGTTCTACTTCATAACACACGGGATCGCCATGAATTGGAATCAACTTGTCGGCAACAAATATGTGTGTGTGTGTATATATGTGTGTATATATATATACACACACACACACATACACGGGTAAAATGGAAAGTTACCTTCTATTTGTTGAAACTTTTTAAACATATAGCAATGTTAAATTTTATTAAATGTTTTTATTGTCTCAATGGAAATTAGATATTTTTCTGTTAATGTAAATTACATTGATTATCAACTATTAAACCAAATTTGCAGTATTGTTTAAATGTATATACATAAAGAAGTACTGTTTCCAAGTACTTAAAACTTAAAACATCATTTCACAGAAAATAGTGAATATTGCCTATCAGTACTGTGCTACTTTAAAAAAAAAAAATCACCCATATGAGACCAAATGGTCAACAATGACTTTAAAACAAAGATGAGAATGTTAGGGGGCAGGGAAACTAGATTAATGGAAACAGAACAACCAAAATGGAAATAGTGAGAATGTTCACGCAGTGTGAAGCATGTAACCAATGTCACTGAACAACTTGTATAGAAATTGTTGAATGGGAACCTAAACTGCCACGTAAACCTTCACCAAAAACAAAATAAAATATTATTTATAAAAAAATCATTGCAACATTTCAGTAGCCGGAGTCGCTTGACTGAATTCTGCTCTGTGATGCACAGTGTGGGGTACAATTCTGGGCGTTGTAGAGTTCTTTTTATGATAGGAGAAAAATGCCTTCTATTTCGTAGCCTTTAGGAATCAGGCCAACCTCACAACCGTAAATCTCTGAGGTTACCTATTAATCCGTTATCCCTACAGAGTAGGGGAGCAGACAAACCTGTAATCCTCTGCATTAAATAATTTCAAATTCAGGGAGCCAGAGTTTTAGTTTATATGAGGGCAAACCCTGCTTTTGAGCCTCAGGCCCTTTGTACATTTTGGGAGCGTTCTATACCAGTAGTGCTGTTGGCTACGGTTTCTCACTTGGAGTCTTATTTGGGCTGCGGTCCCTCAACGTCTTCACTTTACTTTTAGTGAAAACTCTTAGAAAGTCGAATAGACAAAGTAAGGCCATGCCTGGGATTACCTGGGGGTGGGAGGGAGCATTAGGCTTATGACAGAAAATAACCAACTGCTAAAAGGGTTCCAGAAATGCTTTAACATTAAGCCAGTGTCTTAGTTCCCTAGTGCTGCTGTAATAGAAATACCACAAGTGGGGGGCTTTAACAAAGAGAGATTTATTTTCTCACAGTTTACCCCTTAACCCATTGCCATTGAATCGATTCCAACTCATAGCAACCCCATAGGACAGAGTAGAACTGCCCCACAGGGTTTCCAAGGAGCAGCTGGTGGATTTGAACTGCCAACCTCTTGATTAGCAGCCACAGCTCTTAACCACTGGGAAGTCCGAATTCATGGCACCTGCTCAAGGGGAAGGCTTTCTGTCTGTCAGCTCTGGGGGAGGCCCTTGTCTCTTTTCAGCTTCCGTTTGTCGCTTTCTTGACAGGTATCTTCCCCCTCTGTCTATGCTTCCTTCTCTCTGCCTAACCTGCTCTTTTTCTATCTCAAAGGTATTGATGGGTTTAAAACACACCCTACACTGATATGGCCTCCTTAACATAACAAGAAAGCCCTGTTCCCAAATGGGATTCTATCCACAATATACCAAACTGACCCATTGCTGTTGAGTTGATTCCAACTCATAGCAACCCCAGAGGACAGAGTAGAACTGCCCCATAGTGTTTCCAAGGAGCGGCTGGTGGTTTCGAACTGCCGGCCTTTTGGTTAGCAGCCAAACTCCTAACCACTATGCTACCAGGGCTCTATCCACAAGTATAGGGGTTTAGAATTTAAAATATGTGTTTTTGGAAGACACAATTCAATCCATAACAGTCAAGTTAGGCTCCTCTCAGCCCCCTTAGGACGGGCTCCTCTCGGCCCTGCCGTCTGTTGTCACCAACTCAGCTGCTGGGCCCCTTCCAGGCCTCACTCTGTCTTCAATGTTACAGCCCTTGATCCCTATTGCAGCTCTTTTAGGTGGTTCCTAGCCTCCTGTCTCTCTCTCTGCTTCTCTCTTTTCTCTTCTCGCTTCATTCTGCTTCTTCTGCTGCTTCTCTTCTTGCGTCTTCCTGTCTGAAAAACGTCGGTGGGGTTGGCTGCATAGATACACAACTCCTTGCCAATTTCAAAGCACGGCCCCTCCCAACAAGGCCACAGACTGACCAATCCCTCTCAGTAGGTCATAGATACTTCATTTGCATAGTAGGCTACAACTCACCTCATTTACAAGGTCTATTGACCAATCCCAGCAAGGTGCATGCTAATCACAGAGCAGGCTGCGGCCCAGAACCAGACAAAAAGTATCCAACCAAGTTGTTTACAGTGTACCCAGGAAATGTAACAAGCCCTCTGGGGTAGAAAACTAGGGCAAAGGTAGCTCCTCAAGGCTCAGAGGGAAAATCTCTCAAGCATTTTCTAGAAAACCAAGGCAAAAGGCACATAGAGGAACACATTTCACCAGTCTCCAGCCCTAACCCTGTGTCCTCCCTGGAAACTCTCTGGCCACTTGGAGAGTCGTACTCAGGCTGCGGGAGAGGAGTCAAGGAGACCAAAGATTAACCTCCTGAGTGATCACACTGTGGCTCACGGAGAGAAACGCCTTCAAAAATCACAGCGGCAGCTTTTGTGCAGAGAGCACTTTCCCCTGAGAGGGACCGAGGGGACCCTGGGCTGGCGAAAGTTCACTTCTGAGATGCTTCTTTCACCCTCAGCAAGGAATCGTGCTCAGTTCTCACAGCCCAGCATCCGGACGGCACAGCAGCTGTGGACGGAGGAAGACAGCAGTGCCACTTAAGATGCAGCCTGAGCTGGGAGGCCGGGCTGGGCAGGGTTCCCCAGGGAGGCATTTGGATGTGGGATTTTTTTTCCATCATTGTATTAGATCAGTCCCCCGGGGAGCTGATCTGCAGTGATAACAACAGCACAAATGTATGCCTCCTCTGTTTATGTTTAACAGTATATTTAGCCCTGAGAGCTTTCTCAGCCCCCATCAAATGCCGTGTGATTGAGAACAATGCTGGGAGTAAACTAGATATTAATAATAGTTACTGGAGCTCATTGTTTTTGTCAGGGGTGCCACGTCCATTCAGTGGGGAAAGAATAGTCTCTTTGTGACTACAAGGACCCTAGAGGTCATGGTCCCCAGACCTTCTGTTAGCCCAAGACAGGAACCATTCCCAAAGCCAACTCTTCAGACAGGGATTGGACTGGACTATAAGATCAAAAATGATACTGGTGAAGAGTGGCTTCTTGGATCAAGTAGACACATGAGACTATGTGGGCAGCTCCTGTCTGGAGGGGAGATGAGAGGGCAGAGGGGGTCAAGAAGCTGGCCGAATGGAAAGAAAATAGAGAGTGGAGAGAAGGAGCGTGCTGTCTCCTTAGGCGGAGAGCAGCTGGGAGTATATAGCAACATGTGTATAAATTTCTGCATGAGAGACTGACTTGATTTATAAACTTTCACTTAAAGCACAATAAAAATTAAAAAAACAAAAAAAAGAATGGTCTCTTTGATAAATGGTGCTGGGACAACTGGATCTCCCCAGGCGAAAGGATGAAGCTGGACCCTTACTTCACCCCATTTGTGAAAATTGACTGAAAATGGATCATGACCTCTATATAAGAAGTAAAGAATATAAGAACTGAAACCCTAAAGCTCTTGGAAGAAAACGTCAGGATGAAACCTCGAGACCTTGTTTTTAACAATGGATTCTTAGACATGACACCAAAAACATAGGCAGCAAAAGAAGAAATAGGTAAATTAGACTTCGTCAAAATTAAAACCTTTTGTACATCAAAGGACTTTATCGACAAGTGAAGAGAACCTACAGAACAGGAGAAAATATTTGGGAGCCATATATCCTGGATATATAAAAAACAAAGAACTCATACCACTCAACAACAAAAAAACAAACAACTCAATCAAAACGTGGGCAAAAGACCTGAATAGACACATCTGCAAAGACGAAATACGAATGACCAATAAGCACAAGAGAAGATGCTGAACATCACTAGTCTTCAGGGAAATGAAAACCACAAGGAGATACCACTTCACACCCACTAGGATGATTATTCTCGGAAAAACAAAAAATAACAAGTGTTGGCAAGGATGCGGAGAAATTAGAACCCGAGTCCATTGGTGGTGGGAATGTAAAATGGTAACATCACTATGGAAAAGTCTGGCAGTTCTTCAAGAAGTTCAGCATAGAATTACACGTGACCCAGCAATACCACTCGCAGGTATGTGTCCAAGTGACCTGAAGGGACTTATGCAAATACTGTACACCCACCTTCACTGCAGCGTGATAAACAATAGCCAAAAGGTGTAAACAACCCAAGTGTCCGTCAACAGATGAGTGGATAAACAAAATGTAGCCCATAGATGCAATGGAATATCCTTCAGCTATAAAGAGAAATGAAATTCTGATACATGCTATGACATGGACAAACCTTGAAATCATTATACACAGTGAAATAAGTCAGACACAAGACAACAAATATTATCTGATCCCACTTACATGAAATATCTAAATTAGGTAAATACATAGAGACAAAAGTTTACTAGTGGTTAGCAGGGGCCCTGGTGGCAGAAATGGTTAAGTGCTTAGCCGCTAACCAAAAGGTTGGCAGTTTGAACCTACCCAGTGTCTCCAGGGGAGAAAAAGCTGACAGTTTGCTCCTGTGAAGATTACTGCCTAGAAAACCGTATGGGGCAGTTCTACTCTGTCACACAGGGTCACTAGGAATTGGAACCAGTCCAAGAGCACCTAGCCACAACAAATACTGCCTGCCTTTATATGGCCTGTCACTGGCACAACCAGCTTTCTCAGTACAATGTGTTACAAACCCAGGTTTCACCTTATCTTTCTGTAAGATGGGGAGAACCCCAAACTATTTGGGGGACACGAATCCTAGTCTCGGTTATGCCACCCAACAAGGTATGTGATGCTTGACATGGCATTTCATCCCTCTGGTTCCTTTCAGCTCTAACATTCTGTCATTTTGTGTATTTTTTTCAATTGCACATGCAACTAACAACACCATAGAGATGTACGTATATTGTTCATTCTACCACAATTCTCAGATGCATTAAATAAAACATAAGTAACATGCGACATGGTGGGCTTTTTTCTAATGTGACTTATAAAGAACCGGCAGGTGTTTGGGGGGCATGTTAATTTCCCCCATAAATGGGTACATAGTATTTCTTATGGATTTGGTTCTATTACTCAGAAGGTATAATGTCTCTTTGGGAAAAGCCAACGCCAAGAATTGGAATTATTTTTTATTAAATACTTTGCGCATTTTGTTAACAGTCTGGTGCGCTGGAAAGTTTAGGGGCAAAACTGTCCTCATTTGGGCACTTGAGATAGGCACAGTGAATCTGATTCTTCCTAATTATGATTTGTTTCTCAGGCAGTGTGGAAGGGACAGTAACTTATAGATTCATGGGAGAAATGTGGACTTGGGATCAGCGTCACCCTTCCCCTACACTCACTAACTACGTGACCTTAACGAAGGAGTCATTTAACCTGTCTTCATTTATTTAGGTGAAAATACACACAATAAAACATGCACCTGTTCAACAATTTCTCCATGTACAGTTCGTCGACAGTGGTTGCAGTCTTCGCGTTGTGTCCCCTTCTCCCTGTCTCTGCCCCTGTTATTTCACTTTCTTCCCCTTAAAGTTCTCATCTGTGCTTTAGAGTTACTTCTGTCATTTCAATCTCGTAGAGGTAATTCTTCAATAGGGTGCAATGCAAGACAAACCTTCTTTATTGAGCTAAATTGTTTAAAGACGACCTCACGGGATAGTTTCGGCCCAAGGTTCAAACGTTGTTTGCAGGCAATAGGTTTGGGGGTCCCTCAAATCTTAATGTGTCCGGTTAGTCTGGTTTCCGATAAGAATTTGAAGTTCCATTCTTCAAGTTTCCTCCTTTTGATCAAGATCCATCTATTGAGTCGCTGATCAGAACATTCGTGGAAAAGGAGACAGTAGTTCATGGAGGCAGTCAGACCTGCAGACCATTTCCTTCTCCAATTCTTGGCTCCGCTTCTTCCTCTGGTGCTCCAGGCGCATTTAACTTCTCTTAACCTGGGTTTCTTCTTCGTGATGTGAGGATTAATGAGTTGACATATGTAAAGCTGTAGAAGGAAATCTGGTACATTGTAGACTCCCGATCAGACACGTTCTGAGAAGAAGATACTATTACAGGTCCCAGGTAACATAAAAGGAGCCCTGATGGTGCAGTTGTTAAGCCCTTGGCAGCTAACTGAAACATTGTCCGTTCAAAGCCACCTGTCGTTCTGCAGGCGAAAGACCTGGAGATCTGCTCCCGTGAAGATTACAGCCTAGGAAACCCTGTGGGGCAGTTCTATTCTGTCACATGGGATTGCTGTAAGTTGGAATTGACTCGACGGCACCTAACAACAAGTAGCATTTATTATATTATTCTTAAAAAAAAAAAAAACCTCTTGCCATCGAGTCGATTCTGATTCATAGCACCCCTACGGGACAGAGTAGAACTGCCCCATAGGGCTTCCAATGAGCAGCTGTTGGATTTGAACTGCTGACCTCTTGGTTAGCACCCAAGCTCTTAACCAGTGTGCTACCAGGGCTCCAGATGGCACTCTTTCAGTGCCGTGTCTCTGAGAACACTCATCTTGGAAACCAAACAAGGGTGACATCTCTTCGCTTTTTCCTGCCACCCACATGGAATGATCTCAGGACCTTCTCAATGATCTGACAAACAGGCTAGAAGGACTCCAGCTGCTGAGCAGTGCTGACTATCAGCCAGAAAAAAACAGCATTTTTAAATGGATTCTATAACCTTGTGAAGAATGTAACCAATGTCACTGAACAACTTGTGTAGGAATTGTTGAATGGGAGCCTAAACTGGTGTGTAAGACTTCATCAAAAACACAATAAAATATTATTTAACAATAACAACAAAAAAATATTCTACAACCATCCACACGATTGGAAATGACATTTTAGGAACCAACTTTGTCCACACTGGGTGATTGTTCAGTTGATTTAAGACAAACATTCCCTTCATCCTCCTCTTCCTCCTACCCAGAGGACCTGTACCCTTTTGATGTTTTTATAAAGATTAGAAAATCTTTTTTTTCCTAATATGTAAATTAAAACTTGGTCTTTACATTGATCAAAGATTCTATAGCAGAATCCTGATCAAAAGGAGGGAAATATAGAACCTAATTCCAAATTCTCATGGAATCCAGACTTTCTGGAGCCATTAGGGCTGGATGACCCCCAAAACTATTGCTTTGAGGTAATCCTTAAATCTTAACACTTAAGCCAAAAATATCCCCCGAAGTCTTCTTCAAATGAAATAACAGTTCAACTTAATTGGTAAAAAAATGTCTGTCTTGAGCATTGTGCTGTTTTAAAGAACTATATGGGATCCGATTGGTAACAGCGACTTGAAAGGTTAGATAGGAAGCTCAGGGGCAGTGAGTTTATGTCGGTGGGGGAGGAAGAGTTCAGCAACGGAGGGTGAGAATGGTTTCGCCACTTGAAGACTGTAATCAGTGTCACTGAATTATACACGTAGAAACTGTTGAATTGGTGTATGTTCTGCTGTGTATATTTTCAACAACAACAAAAAAACAGATTCTATGAGCATCCACACATTCAGAAATGACATTTTAGAAACAATCTTTGTGCACAACTACATGAACTTTTATCACTCCGTCCTCCTCCTACTACCCAGAGGCCCCATGCCCATTTGATATTTTTACAAAGATTAGAAAGTTGGTTTTTCTCTACTATGTTAAGTTAAAACTTGGCCTTTACAAATGGTCTTTATTTTGCCTTCCAGAATATTCAGAAGAGGTTCTGCTTCCTAACCTGCGATGCAGCCAGTTACCTGGGAGATAACCTCCGTGGAATCGGATCCAAGTTTGTCAGCTCCTCCCAGATGCTCACCTCCTGTTCTGAGTGCCCCACTCTTTTTGTGGACGCTGAGACTGTGAGTATCCCCAGTCCTGCTCCAGCCATGGTAGCCCGTCCAGCCGATAGTGTGCAGTTTCCGAGTAATCTGGTTGGGTTGTGTTGTTTTAAACACGCCCCAGTGTTTGTGAGCAGCGCTGGGTTGTGATATGTCTCCTAAAGATTGTGATGTGACTCCTCCCAGTCTGCAGAGTAAATGTTGCACATCACAGCCCAGACCAAGGAAAAAGCCATTTCAGAGAAGCAGAAGAAAATTCCACCTCTGTACCCGCTCCACGTGCTTGGCACCTCTCTCTGGTGGCTTTGTCTTTGACAGCTGTGAACATTGTAGGAGAACCACTCAGTCAACCTGGCCAACCCCTACTCTCCCAGATTGGCCAGCTAGAGACACATGTCTCTACTTCCCCCAACCCCAAGTCCCAAATAGAATTACTGGTTGCCCTTTGGATTCGAAGGATGAATGATGAATTTTAAAAGGTGGAGAAAATAGTCTCTGGCTGACAGTTGAATCAGGGCGTTATGAGTCAGGACCTGTAACTCTGCAAGGCTGACTAGCTCTTAGAGAGCAGGACTTGTATGTTACCTTTTTCTACCCCACCTCCTCCATGCACATCACAGAACAGTATGTTTGCCGAGTGGTTGCCAAGGTTTGGAGGCACCGAGGACGTGCTTTCATTTTAAAAGTCTCTCAGAAGTCGGTCTTCTCAAGACCTTGATGGGTGGTTCCGGCTGCCTTGTAGCAAAGAATGCAACGTGAAAAATCATTCTATTTTAAATTATTTGAATTATAGCTTAAATTCAAAATCACTCTGAAGGCCTCTTTGGAGGTTGTCTGCCCACTACCGTATTTTTCCCAAATAACACACCCATGTAAATAATGCATGGAAATGATAAAATTACATAAACGGCTCTGGAATAGCTCACCCATGCATATACCAGGCATGTCTGGAGACACTTCCATAAGTGATTTTCACCCCCATTCACCTGTCCTCCCGTATTACAGGTAAATCATATTGTCCTGTTCATTTTATTTCATTCTGTTTCTTTTCTCTCATCTCTTGCTTATGTGTATAAAAATAGTCCAAAATTGTTACTTTTGATCATAATTGTATAATAAAGTTATAAACCATGGTCATGAAGTCATGGATCGAGTCTGGTTGTCCCCCGGTAATTAGAAAATAAACAATCGAAACTGTGCGTTTGTTTCTATTCACTTAATTTAAGTTGATAATTATGGCGCATTAGCTCAACAGTTGAATTTGAAAACCTTATCAGATGTTCTTAGGAAACCATTAGGTTCTGTTAGGTCTGCTTATTTCGGAGTTTGATTATATCTTCTTCGTGTCGGTTGAAGTCAGCAACATGTAAAAAGAACAGGCAAAGAACGCTTACAAAAATAACGTGTGGGGGGTCACACAGTTGGCAAAAAACATGTAACACATGCATTAATTGGGAAATAATACAGTACTTGAGTATTATTAGATAAAGATAATATAATAGAGTTCATACATAAAAGAGGTATCAGACCTTAATGTGGTCTTCTGTGGAATACTTGCGAAGGCTTACGTGTCTATACTGATAGGAGAAAAACCCGACACTTCCGTAGGATGCTTGTATTAGCAAGCGAGCAGTCCAGTTGCAGCTGACAGTAAAGCAAAACAACAGATTTCACAGCTTATTGAAAGGGATACGGCAGCCACCCCTTTACATCACTTTGAAATGTCCTTCTCATTTCCGTGTAGCCACGCCTTTGTGCTGGTGTCTCGCTAGAGGTTTTAACACAAATTATTTTCCTGTCTTTAGCTCCTTTCCTGTGGACTTCTGGACAAGCTCAAGTTCAGTGTCTTAGAATTGCAAGAATATTTGGATACCTACAACAGCAGAAAAGAGGCCACTCTCTCAGTAAGCTTTTGTGTTTCTATGCCTGTGCACGCGGTTAGAACCCAGTGAAGCCAGCCACTGAGGGTTCTGGGGAGATGTTGTGATTAACCTAAGACAAGACCTTTTGGGAACAGAAGAGAGACTTTCTCTTTTCCCCTGTTAGGGATTACAATTCCACTTTAATGGTGGGTGAACTGCCGTAGTATCACTTATATAAGTGCTATCTACCAAAAAAAAATTTTTTCAGCTTTCACTTTTTTTTCTTAATTTTTTTATATGAGCGAACGTATACACAGCCAAAGATACACCATTTGAACAATTTCTACATGTACGATTCAGTGACACTGGCTACATTCTTCAAGTTGTGCCACCATTCTCACTATCCTTTTCCACATTATTGTACCCTTATTACCTTAAACTCACTGCTCCCTAAGCTTCCTGTCCAGCCTTTGGAGTAGCTGTTGTCAGTCTGATTTCACCTAGATAATTCTTTAAAAGACCACAATGCTCAAGGTAGATACACTTTACTAATTAAGATAAGCTAACTATTTTTTGGTCAAGGAAGACTTCAGGGGATAGTTTTGGTTTAAAGTTTAAAGATTATTTCAGGGCAATAGTTTCTGGTTGCCTCCATGAACAATTGCCTTCTTTGCCATGAGACCAGAAGAACTAGATGGTACCTGGCTACCATTACTGAAAGTTTTGAGCAAAGATTCTATAGCAGAATCGTAATCAAAAGGGGGGAAATGCAGAACAAAATTTAAAATTCTTGATGGAATCCAGACATTCTGAAGTCATGTTGGCTAGATGAACCCTGAGTTTTCACTTTTAATCCCTTATTGTCCCCGCCAAGAAATCAGAAAAAGTGGGCATCAGCTGACTATGTCCTTTTTCAATTTGTATTTTCTCAAATATTTGAGATGTTTGATTACTTCCTTCCAGGGTTAGCCAAACCCAAAGCTAGTTGTTCTGGATCTTACCACTCTCCTCTTCTTAACCACTCCTGGTAGCTGTTTCTCCTGTCCCCATGGCTTTTGTTGGCTTTTGTATATGCTGTTTATTTTTTTCTTCCTTTGTAGATCTAGACTGTAAAATGTTAGAGACAGATGTGACCTAGACCAATGTCATCGATTGAATTGTGTCCACCAAAATATAGTCAACTTCGTTAGGCCATGATTCCCAGTATTGTGTGGTTGTCCTCCATTTTGTGATTGTAATTTTATGTTAAAGAGGATTCGGGTAGGATTGTAACACCCTTACTAAGGTCATATCCCTGATCCAATATAAACAGAGTTTCCTTGGAATGTAGCCTGCACCACCTTCTATCTTACAAGAGATAAAAGGAAAGGGAAGCAAGCAAAGAGTGGGGACTTCATACCACCAAGAAAGCAGTGCCGAGAGCAGAGCGCATCCTTCCGACCCGAGTTTCCTGCGTGGAGAAGCTCCTAGTCCAGGGGAAGATTGATGACAGGGAACCTTCCTCTATAGTCGACAGAGAAAGCCTTACCCTGGAGCTGATGCCCTGAATTTGGACTTCTAGTCTACTAGACTGTGAGAGAATAAACTTCTGTTTGTTAAAGCCATCCACTTCTGTTACAGCAGCACTAGATGACTAAGACAACCACCATCCATTCAAACCCCCTGGTTTCCAACAAATGGATAGTTTGAGAGCTCGAGTGGTTCAATAGTAACAATAATTGTATGTAATATGTGTTGAACACTTAGTACAATATCCCAAATACTACAAAAAGAACATGGGTTTTCAAGTCAGATGAACTTCGGTTCAAATCACAGCTCAGTTACTTCAAGATGAGAAACCTTCAGATTCATCACCTGTAAGAGTTACAGTAATGATTAATTTTCAGGATTGTTATAAGGAAATGGCAATTATAATAATCGTAGCAGGTGTCATTTTCTGAGTTCTTTCTACATGTCAAACAAGCTGGGTTCCTGGGTGGTGCAAACAGCTTGCACTTGGCTACTAACTAAAACGTTAGCGGTTCAAGCACACACCACCATGCCATGGAAGAAAGGCCTGGCAATCTACTTCTGTAAAGATCACAGCCAAGAAAAACGTGTGGAGCACGGTTCTCCTCTGTAACACATGAGGTCTCCATGAGTCAGAATTGACTCGATGGCAATGGGTTTTGGGTTTTATTGTTGTTGTTCCAACAACCAAATAAGCGTTTCATATAATTGTCTCATTTAATCCTCACAGCTGTCTTGTGAGTGGCTGTGATTCTCCCCATTAGCTGGGAGGGCAAGAGTGGGATTTAAACCCAGGTCTGTGGGATTCAAATGTCCCTGCTCTTATCCACAACATGACATTACCTTGAAAATAGAAATAATAGGTGTAAATGCCCAGCACAGTGCTGCATCCAGAGCCGACATTCAATGTAAAGGTACTAGTTTTTTATTTGTTCGTGGCTGTGGTTGCTCCTGGCCTTATGGCCTGTCCACAGGTCTGAGCTCTGACATTCCACCATGATGTTCCCTTTGACTTCTGCTCCTAACCCGTTGTTATTGTCTTTTTTTTTTTTAAATAATATTGTGTTTTTGCTGAAAGTTTATACAGGAAATTAGGTTCCCCTTTGACAATTTCTGCACACATTCCTCAGTGACATTAGTTACATTTTTTACAATGTGTCAACATTCTCTTTAATTGCATTTTGGTTGTTCTGTTCCCAGTATTCTAGCTTCCCTGCCCCCTTATCATCTCACTTTCTTTAGATTAATCATTTACCTTTTGGTCTCGTATAGATGGTTTTTTACTGGAGCGCTGTACTCATGGGTAATATCTTTTATATTGTGTGCTAATCTGCTATTTCGCTAAAAGGTGATCTCGGGATAGTTTCAGTTCAGTGTTTAGAGAGTGTCTCAGGGAGTCCTCTAGTCTCAACTGGTCCAGTAATTCTGGACTTTTTAAGAATTTGAGTTCTGTTCCGTGTTTTTCTCCCATTCTATCAGGCTGCACCCTTTGTGGCCCTGATCAGAACAATCGGTAGTGGTAGCTGGGCACCACCTAGTTCTTCTGGTCTCAGGGCAGATGAGGCCGTGGCTCATGTAGGCTGTTAGTCCTACAGACTAGTTTCTTCTCTGAGACTTTTGTTTCCTTCTTTTGCTACTGACGACAAGGTTAATAGTTGTATCTTAGGTGGCTGCTCTCAAGCTTTTAAGACCCCAGACACTACTCACCTCACCAGGATGCAGCATGTGAACTGTGTGAACTGTGTTATGCCAAATGACTGAGTTGTCCCGTGAGACTAAGGTCCTAAACCTTCAAACCTAGAACTGTCATTGTTTTCTTGTGTGATCCTTTCATTCTAGTTGGTGAACAAGCCAGTCTTTTCATATCACATACAGATTTCAGTTCTCTAACAGTCATTGCTTTCTAACCAGGGGTTCCTTTTCTCATCTGTGTTAGATGCTATCTTAGAGGCTTAAGCTGGCAGAATCTCTAAATAAGTGAGCCATCACTATAAGAGCTTTTCTTACAATGAAGTAGACCTGCCCAAAGAAGCCTCTCAACAGAAGTAGGTCAGGTCGTGTTGTCCAAGACGTGGAGCAGATTCCCACTCAGGGCAACCCCGTGTGTGTCCGAGCAGAACTGGGTTCCACAGGGTTTTCATGGAGCAGATTCCCACTCAGGGTGCCCCCGTGTGTGTCCGAGCAGAACTGGGCTCCACAGGGTTTTCAGTGGCTGAGTTTTGGAACTAGATCACCAGAATTTTCTTCTGAGTCACCTCTGGGTGGACTCAAACCACCAACCTTTCAGTTAGCAGCCAAGCACATTAACCATTTTCACAACCCAAAAACCAAACCCATTACCCTCAAGTCAAATCTAACTCCTAGCCACCCTGTAGGACAGAGTGGAACTGCCCCATGGGGTTTCAGTGCTGTAGTCTTTATGGAAGCAGACTGCCACATCTCTCCCCCAGGGAGCGGCTGATGGATTCCAACCACTGACCTTTTTGGTTAGCACCCAAAGGCTTAACCACTGCACCACCAGGGCTCCTCCTTGCACCACCCAGGGCCTCCAAAAACATGATTATATAAGAAAAAGTTTGAAACCACCCAACCTGTAAGAAAATGTTGTTTATATCTCCTAATGTCTATCCTACAGAAGTTTTCTAACCATATATAAATTTGTTTTAATTTATACCTAAACTATGAATGGTCTGGTGAAAACAGTCCCCAGGTGACATATCACAGTGTCGAAATTATATTTTTAAATGACCATCCCCAAACCCCACATTTCTTGATACTTTAATTTCAGACAGTTAACCTCAACCCAAAGAAACGATCCTTTTCATAAAGTCGCTATAGCAATAATTTCTTTTTCTTCCTTCTCTCTTTCTTCCTTCCTTCCTTCCTTCATTGATTTATTGATTGATTGGAGGCTTAATAAATTTTCCTCAACAGGACGGATGTTAAAAAGTCCTCAGTGCTGTGGGGACCATGGTCCTGGGGAACATCTAGCTCAATTGGCATAACATAGTTTATAAAGAAAATGGTCTACATTCTACTTTGGTGAATAGCGTCTGCGGTCTTAAAAGCCTGTGAGCGACCATCTAGGATACTCCACTGGCCTCACCCCTTCAGGAGCAAGGAAGAATGAATTAAACTAAAGATACAAGGGAAAGATTACTCGAAAGGACTAATGGACCACATCCACCACGGCCTCCACCAGACTGAGTTCAGTACAACAAGATGGTGCCCGGCTACCACCACTGACTGCTCTGACAGGGATTGCAATAGAGAGTCCTGGACAGAGCTGGAGGAAAAATGTAGAACAAAATTCTAACTCAAAAAGAAAGACCAGACTTGCTAGCCAGACAGAGACTGGAGAAACTCTGAGAATATGCCCCCTCAGACACCCTTTCAGCTCAGTAATGAGGTCACTCCTGAGGTTCACTCTTCAGCCAAAGATTGAACAGGCTCATGGAACAAAACAAGACTAAAGGGGCACACGAGTCCTGGGGCAGGGACTGGAAGGCAGGAGGGGACAGGAAAGCTGGTAATAGGGAACCCAGGGTTGAGAAGGGAAAGCGTTGACATGTCGTGGGGTTGTTAACCAATGTCATACAACAATGTGTGTACTAACTGTTTGATGAGAAACTAGTTTGTTCTGTAAACCTTCACCTAAAGTACAATAAAAAAAAAAAAAAAAAGGAAAAAAAAGTCCTCAGGCCATCACTGAATTTACTGTGTGTGCGTCTCTTTTTCTGACAACAGTGGCTCGCAAATTGCAAGGCAACATTTGCGGGAGGATCAAGGGATGGAGTGATTACCTGCCAGCCAGGGGACTCGGAAGAAAAGGTAATAAAAGTCTGTGAGAATTTCTCTCTTCTGTGCTCTGACATCATATGTTGGTTTTGACCCGCCCAAGAAGAAAGAACCAGGCAAAATCATTCATCTCAGACGTTCCCATGAGCCCAAATAGAGTAAGACAGAATGACGTCAAGCCAAGCATGACTG
Organism: Elephas maximus indicus; assembly: GCF_024166365.1. NCBI lineage: Eukaryota > Metazoa > Chordata > Mammalia > Proboscidea > Elephantidae > Elephas > Elephas maximus. The sequence continues at coordinate 95,238,832 of NC_064832.1, forward strand.
TGTGTTGATGTGAGTTGGGGTTGATTTCTTCTTTTTGGAAAAAAGTAGTGGTGTGAGAATAACCTGTTTGCTGGACACTGTCTAATGATACTAACAATAAATTGTTCTTAAGTCAGAATATAAAACCAAATTTCATTCATTCTTCACTTAGCTCCTTCAGTGAAGGAGGTCTTGGTTTATCTTTTAGCAATCACTCTAAAACCAGCTTTTTCATTTAGAGTTCCTTTAACTACGCACCTTGAAAGAGGTTGTTTGTAAATGTCGGCCATACTTGTAAAGCAAATTGGGGAGAAGAGTGTGAGTGGATTAAAGTCGTTCATTCAACAGTTGTGAGTGAGTACCTTCTCTATGGCCCATATATACCATGGATACACAGTGAACAACAGACAGAGCCTCTGCCCTCACACAGCTTCTGGGCTTGCCACAGAGGCAAACGTTAATCAAAAGATCATACAGGTATAAACCACAATGAGTACCAGGAAAGAAAGGCAAGAACAGTAAGCTATAAGAGCATATGGCAGGAGACCAAGACCCAATTCTGGGAAGGGTTCTCTGTGGAAGTGCCATTGAAGCTGACATCTAAAATACAAGCTAGAGTTAAGGAAGTGAAGGGGGGTGGGTGGAGAGCCTGTGCAAATGCCCTGAGGCAGGAGAGAACCTGCCCTTTTGCAAGAGCTCCATGTAGCCAGTACAGAAAGTCGATAAGGAGAAAAATTTAACAAGAGTGTGGAGAAGCTGGCAGAAGCCAGACTATGCCGGGCTTGGGTGTTTATCTTAGCAATTGTAGCTCTTAACCACTGCACTACCAGGACTCCATCTTAGCAGCAATAGCAAGCAATTGAAGGGTTTTAACAGGAGTTTATGATTAAATTAAGGAGCCCTGGTGGTGCAGTGGTTAAGCACTAGGCTGCTAACCAAAAGGCTGGTGGTTCAAAGCCACTCAGCAGACCTTCAGGAGTAAGACCTGGCGATCTGCTCCCATAACAATCACAGCCTAGGAAACTCTATGGGGCAGTTATGAGTCGAAGCTGACTCGACGGCACCCAACAGCAACAATTGTTATTGAAGTTTTCAGTCTGAGAGTAGCTGTCTGTGCCATGACGAGTCACCCAGTGAGCCCCTGGATTGTTTTCGTGAAGGAAGCAGAAAGACTGGACGCGAAAATGACCAGGCTGAGAAATAGCTAGATGGAGTATTGAGGTGAGACTGACGTTTCCAGTTGCTGCCTTTTTGAGGACATAGGTTTATATTCCACTTTATGGTTTACAGGGAGCTTTCTTATCCTTGGAGTCATTTCATTCTCCCTGCTCTATAGATGAGGAAAGGAGCCATGGTGATGCAGTGGTTAAGCGCCCAGCTTTGACCCAAAAAGTCAGTGGTTTGAACCCGTCATCTCTTTTTCTGAAGAAAGATGTGGCAGTCTGCTTCCGTAAAGATTTACACTCTTGGAAACCCTATGGGGCAGTTCTGCTCTGTCCTGTAGGATCGCTATGAGTGAGAATCACCTTGATGACAATGGGTTTGGTTTTGGTTTTACAGATGAGGACATTCATCCAAGGATACACGGCTGATTAGTGAAAGGCAGAACTATAGCGTGGCCAGAAAGTCTGGAACATGGCAAATACACATTTCGATTTTAAAATAGGTGTTTCTATTGTGCTTATAATTTTATCTGTTGAGTTATTTTCTTTGGCTAGTTGCTCCTTTTTTTTCCTAGTTCTTCTCCATCTTCCTTGAACCAAGCTTTCCCTTGTTTGTGCTTTTACTTCTCACCTCTTGTTTATTCTTTCTCATTTCTTCCTCACCCGCCTCTTCCTGTCTTCCCTTGCTTCTCATCTCTTTTCTTGTGTTTTACAAAATCCAAGGATGAAGAAAATAGCGCTCATCTATTCATCCATTTGTGTGTGTGTCCATGGCAAGGAGTACTGCTTAAGTGCTCAGCTGCTAACCGAAAGGTTGGTGGTTCAAACCCCCCCAGTGACTCCACAGGAGAAAGACCTGGCTGTCTGCCCTGGTAAACCTAGAACACCTTGTGGGGCCGCTCTGCTCTGTCACACGGGGTTGCTGTGAGTCAGAATCAACGCGGCAGCGCCCAACAACAACACAAACACGGCAACCCTGTTAGCATTATAGTACAAAAAGGCTTGCGAATACAAAAGCAGGAAGCAGGAACTAATGGTTTCCAAGCACGGTACAGAATTAGTCTTGATTTGATCCTCTACAATGATCCTTTCAAGTAAGGGTGCTTCCAGTTTTGCGGATGAGAGACCGGAAGCTGAGAGGCTAATGGTAAAGGCCACGCCCTTCCCGTTTGTCGGTACCTGCTCTCATTTAGCCCTGGAGACAAGAGATGCACACCAGGAAAAGGTAGAGAATATGCTGAGCACCCCTTACAAAGGGGCAAGGAGGACAGGAACAGCAAGTGAACTTAGAACTTGCAGAATCTATGTCTGGAGGGAAACTGAGACGCAAACACATGAATAAATGCTGCACGTGTGTGTTCTGTTTCAGACATGTGTGTCCTTTATGAAAGGGCCAGTGTGTACCTTACTAAGCCTAGCAAAGTCCTTGAACAGGCAGAGGCACCATCAGCCAGAGACGAAGGCAGCACACAACCAGGCAGTGGCGTCCCCCCACCCTTGGGTCCTACCCAGGCTGCTCGGCGCTTTGCCCACAGCTGATTTCTCCTTGTTCTTAAAAAGTGTCGTAAGTCAGGATTGCCGTGGAATTGTTAGTGGAAGGGTAAATACTGAACACTTTCTGCACATCGAGTATTTTCCAATTTCTCCTCCCTCACCAGGAAGTCGTAGGCATCAGAATGAAGGAAGGTTACACACTGGTGGTCTGCAAACTCACAGACACATTTCATTAACTTTGTGCAGTAGTTTTTCATTAAGCTTCCACAGTATTTTTCAATGGAACTTACATTTAAAAATTGAAAATTTTCACAAACAAAACTGGATTTCTGGCGTCTCTAAAAAAAAGGTCTAGCAACACTGGGACTGCCTTCCGAGGAGACAGCAGTCAGCTAGGGTTGAGTATCAGCTGCCCCATTGGACTATCTTTCATGTTTCTCGCTGCCTCTTGAGCTCCTAATGCTGAAGGCACGAGTCAGGTGCTCCTCACCATGAGGCTTGGACTGTTGTTTTTCTTCTAATAGGAAAATATGTCTCTGTACGCAAGTCCCCAAGGAGCCCCAGGGGCGCGATGGTTAAGCCTTTGGCCGCTAACTGAAAGGTTGGTGGTTCGAACCCACCAGCCGCTCCTCGGGAGAAAGATGTGGAAGTCTGCTTCCCATAAAGATTACAGCCTTGGAAACCCTATAGGGCAGTTCTACTCTATCCTATAAGGTCGCTGTGAGTCATAATCTACTTGATAGTGACCAGTTTAACGGCTACCTAAGTCCCCAAAATGAGAAAAGGAAAGCTAGAGAAGAAGGCTGCATGTTTCAAGTAAAATGGGAAAGTACTCTTCTTTGCAGATGTGAGAAACAGTTCTGTGTATATCCTATAGGGTCACTATGAGTCAGTCGGATTTGACTCGACAGCACTGGGTTGCTGGAAATATGCAAGCGCCTGTCTACTCAATTTATTTACTGATAACCAAAAAGTTGGCAGTTTGAGTCCACCCAGAGGCACCTTAGAAGGAAGGCCTGCAATCTACTTCCAAGAAACCAGCCACTGAAACCCCTACGGAGCACAGTTCTACCCTGACGCACAAGGGGTCACCATGAGTCAGAGCCGACTCCACGGCTGCTGGAGCTGGGACGTTGGAGTCCTCAGTGCCCGCATGAAACAATAAAACAGTGTTTCTAAGAGACATTGCCTAGACTCAGGGAGGAAATGGCTTTTTAAAAAGACGGTGATGATATATAAATGCTTTAGGCTTCTTGATGATTATAATGACAATTCTCTTAGAATAATAGAATAATAAGCACCCATTAAAAAAAAGCCCATTGCTGTCAAGTCGATTCGGACTCTTAGCAACCCTATAGGACAGAGCAGAGCTATCTCATAGGGTTTCCAAGGCTGTCATCTTTATGGAAGCAGGCTGCCACATCTTTCTCCCGCGGACCAGCTTGTGGGTTTGAACCACTAACCTCTCAGTTAGCAGCCGAGCACTTAACCACTGCGCCACAGGGCTCCTGGAAAGAATAAGGCACAGTATACACTGAGTGGAACATAAGAGAAGGAGCGTGGTTTATGTGCCTCACGTAATGTGTCTCCCTCACTGGTAGACAAAGCTTTAGGAACGTTGTCTCAGCCTACGCATGTCAAGAGGAGAGACAAAAAGTCTTCAAGACTTAAAACCAGCACTTGTGATTTGGGGATTCATTCTGGATGACTGCTCTTCAAGCTAAATGTGGGGGCAGGGAGACTCTAGCCCTCCCAGCTGTAGGTTCCCGGGGTAGCCTGGCCCTGCAGCTAATTAGCACAGCTCAGCGCCCCATGTCTGCAGAGGTGGCCCCTGGGAAGCTGGAGATGTTTCCCTTCCACCTGTTACAAGTGGTTCGAGTTGACACACTCATAGATTTCACAGATCTTGCTAAGTGCCTACTTGAGCGGTTGACCTTTTGGACTCAAGTGCATATAATTCCATATACAGTTATATGTAACCTAACATAACAATTTCACGTTATTACATTCAAGTCATTATGCCAGCTGTTAGGGCATTGTTGGACACTGACCCTCTCCGTTATACACGGCGACCCCCGGTTATGAGCATCCAGTTTATGTACAACCTGTAGTTATGAACCAACCCCCCGAAAGCCTATTATACTAAAAATTTGTGCTACATACAATGGATGGTTCGTAATAACAAACGGGTGCTACTTTGTGGCACACGTCAAAACAGTATTATTATCATGTTGAAGATGTTTTAGCGTATCTGGAAGTTTTTTTTAATGTTTTTACGCATAGAAAGGTACGCTATATACTAAGACATACATTTGACCGACCGCCATTGGATGCGAACCGCACCTAACTGTTCCCGCTTAACGTAAGAATGCAACTTGAAGACAGACGGGAAGGAAATGTGTTCATAATCCAGGGACTGTCTGTACTTGCTGTTTCTTCAACATAATGAGAAGCCAACCAACCATCTCTGTTCTCATATTAGTTAATAAAAAAATGTTGAACAAGGAGCCATCCAGGACGGACAAACCCCTGAAACTATTGCCCTGAGATCATCTTTAAGCTTTAAACAAAAAATATCCCCTGAAGTCTTCTGAAAATCAAATAGTAGTTCAGCTTCACCAGTAAAGATTATCTGCCTTGAGCCCTGTGCTCTTTTAAGAACTATCTATATGGGACCAAATTGACAATAGCAAATCAAAAGTTTACATAGGAACCTTAGGGGAAGTGAGTTTATGTTAATGGGAGAGGAGCAACTCAGCAAAGGAGGGTGAGAATGGTTGCACAACTCGAAGAATGTGATCAATGCCACTGAATTGTGTGTGTAGAAAACAGTTGAGTTGGTGTATGTTCTGCTCTGAATATTCTCAACAAAAAAAAAATAAAATGTTTTTAAAAAAGAAAATAACAGAACTCATACAATATAAGTCCACTTAAAAAAATTTTTTTAAAAACATGCAAAAAAAAAAAATGTTGAACAAGACAAGACTTTTCTCCAGCTAAGTGGGAAGACATTAAATATCATCCTTCGGATATAGTCAGTCAACGGGGTAGCGGCAGCGTCGGACCTCGTCTGACTTCAGGGAGGATGAGAATCAGCGCCAGCATTAGCCCAAAGCTGATTGCTGTGAGGTAGAGGTCAGACATATCTCCACCCTCCAACCTTTTTACCAGTTCTGACACTAGTCATCCTCCCCACATCACTCCCTACTTCCCTGCTGGGTTCCATAATTTGTTGCAATGGCCACACAGAACTCACAGACCCGACTCACAGTTATATGGTTTATTAGGGAAGTAACATGGGATCAAGGTTAACTTGGAAGGAGTAGGATCAATGTCAGGAAGCACACAGGCAAAGTCTGGAAGGCTCCCCAGAGTGAAGAGTCCATCCCTCCCTTCTTCAGTGTAGGACAGCTCTCTGTCTGTTGCTCGCTCTCTTTCTCTCTCTGGCAGCCCTGCAGCCCTCCTATCAGCCCCCTCTCCGGTCTGGCCCCATCCCCTGCTCAGACAAGTGTTACAGCTTCTTAGCTCCATCAACAGTGCCTGGAGGCACCCCACTCTGCCAGCAAGCCTCCTGCCCAGAGGTGCTCAGCTCTCTCGCTCCGTGGGTTGGCATACCCACTGTAGCTGCCTCGCTCCATGGCCAGGAAGCCCACCTCACCATCTTGAGCCAGTCACCTGGTTCTTCCACCACTCCAGTGTTACAGCTCCCTGTCTCCTGGGTCTAGAAGGTTCTCAGCACAGGGACCTCAGGTCCAAAGGATGAGCTCTGCTCCAGGCTCTTCTTCTTAGTGATAGTGAGGTCCCCCTCAACCTCTGTGGGATGGGTGCTTATATAGGCAAGTGGCTCAATTCTATTAGACATATTTTACACACCCTGTTTGCATAATAGCTAATCAGTCTTCGCTAAACTGACCAATCCATTCATAAGCGCTCCACCTATTTGCATAATAACAGACATTTTCTGCTGGCAGGGACTGGCCTCTTCCCTGGGTGAAAGTAAGAAGCTTCTCCAAAGGACTAGGGCAATGGTAACATCCCCTCAGGGCCCCAGGGGAGAAGCTCCCAAACTGTTTGCTTTTCCTCCCTTTTCCCCAGAACCAAGGCAAAAGGCCCCATAAAGAAGCTCGTTTTACCACAGTCTGCTACTAGGAATTCTCTTTCCTAAATTTACTAAGGAAATGTCTGCTAACGTACATATCGTTCATACCTGCTTAGGAGGCTAAATGCAGACGTACATTACCGAGGAGAGAAACTGCATGGTTAGGCCAGATTATCTCCATTTTACCCCCTTTAGTTCAAACCCGTGGCTTTTAGAGATTAAAAATGACAAGGACAATAGCCAGTCCAGCACACTGAGGCTCATCTTCGGTCGTATTGAAAATTTCTTAGATATTAACTGATGGGTGGTCTCAGAAACATAGAATCTGTGTGAGAACAGAATTCAAAGTAACAAGATGTGGCTGTGCTATTGTTAATCAGAGGAGCCCTGGTGGCACAGTGGTTGAGCGCTTGGCTTTGCACCAAAAGGTCAGCGATGCAAACCGACTAGCCACTCCTCGGGAGAAAGATGTGGCATTCTGCTTCGGTAAAGATTACAGCCTTGGAAACCCTACCGGGCAGTTCTCTCCTCTGTCCTACAGGGTTGCTGTGATTTAGAATCTACTCGACGGCAACAGGTTTATTTTTTGTAATTGTTAATCAGTAAGAATTAGATTGCTCTGTTTTTTGTTTTTTGTTTTTTTTAATCTGCTCTGTTCCTCAGTTCTCCAGGGTCAGTTTTTAGGTGCTTGATCTTTTTTCTCATTTTGAGAAAACACACCTCTAGAGGAACCCTGGTAGTAAAATGGTTAAGAGTTGGACTGCTCACCGAAGTGTCAGTGGTTCAAACCCAGCCAGCAGTGGCTCTGCAGGAAAAAACCTGGCGATCTGCTCCCATAAAGATTACAATCTAGGAAACCCTATGGGGCAGTTCTGCTTTGTCACATGGGGTTGCTATGAGTCAGAATTGACCCAATGGCACACAAGAACAACAACAACAAATTATACACGGGAACCTGTGAGAGCCAGAACTCAAAGGGATTGCCTTATTTTTCCAGGTCTGACAAGTGTTCCACGTTTGACAGGGTGCAGCCTTACCACTTTTCTATTGATCATTTTAGTGGAAAATATTTGAGTTTTCCTTCTCTGACAGGTTTCCACCTTACACAGGTTCTGGCTTTCGCAGGTTTTAGTCTATTTCTAAATCAGGCCACATCAGGAAACGAGCTGAAAGAAAATCCTTGTGGCCCAATGAAGCAACGACATTCCTGCAGCATTTGTCAAAAGAACCTTAAGTCACCGAAACACAGACAACATTCCTAAGGATTTCTAGTTTTAAAAACTAGCCACAGTAAAGCACAGGGGAAAAGTGAACATTTTCCATAAAATAGCCCCTAGAAAGACATTTTCCACTATCATTTTGGAGTTCTGAACACAGAGCAGGTCCCCCCTGGGCACTAGGGAAGGAATCTGAGATAATAACTATCAAGGCGGCATGAACTCCTAAAAAGGAAGGACTCACGGAGAGCTGGTGTCTGTCCAAGCTGGCCGTCTCCCCAGAATACGCCGTCCTGTGCCCTGGGCCCCGAGAATTCACTGACAATAAGACAATGAACTCCTTAACACCCTGTGGGGGTCAAAGCCCCCCTTGCCTTTTATTGAACAGAGAAGATTCTCCTTAACTCACGTGTGAGCTTCTTGGGTTACCACCTTCTTTTGGAAGATGGTGAAATATATATATGTATGTATGTACGTATATCCATTTTCTTCACACAAAACCATGTTATTTACCCAGCATTTGTTTCATTCCACGCTTCTGAAAAGTAAATCCCATGGCAGGAAGAGTTACTTTGCTAAAGTGTACACTAAACATTTCAATCAAATTTGAAGTTTTCCTCAAATTCTTCACAGTGGAGGGTCCTGCCAAAATAAACTAAAGGCTCCGGCCCTGGACCTCTTTCTGGTGCAGCACTGGATTTCAGAAGGTTGGTTATAAAAACCTCTAGACATAGTTGGAAGTTTTCTTGAAAATAGTGACTACCTCCGGCTGTCTAATTTATGTCATAGACTTAAAGGTGTTTATCTTTCAAAGCCTCAGAAGATATTCACGGCCAAGGTCCAAACAACCACTCACTAAAGACAATACAGCAGTCAGCCATGTACCAGGCCCAGGTGATACTAGCAACAGGTGAGGGGAGAAGGGAGCCTTGGAGTGCAGGGGCAGGGAGGGGGAGATCTTTGAATTCTGTCTGTAGGTACTCAGACATAATAACCTGATAGTTTTATTTGTTCTTATGCATTGTACCCTATGTTAAAAGACAATAGGTTAAACTGAGGTGAGTTTTGTTTTGTTTTATCTTTGAAAGAGCTTTAAAATACAGGGTTTTTTGTTGTCAGGGGTTAAATACTGAGTGAGACAGGTCTTAAACATTTTGAAAATACAGAACCCATATGTTGGTCCAAATTTAGGCATGGTCAATTAAAAAAATAAAAATTCTAAGTCAAGTTGTGGTTATCTCTTTCTGTATACCCAAACTTTCCATAAACCAATTCTACCGTTATTATATGGTTAAACCAAAAAATTCACTCCTTTGTAGCTATAGTTGAACATGACCCAGTTACAAATTTACATTATTTTAATCTAGCTATCGGTTCTAGCTAACTTTTAGAAAGTGTCTACTAGAAAAAATTATTTAAAAAATGAAATGCAAGTAACTATTTGTCCTACATCACATACACATTTAAGAGTGTGCAATGTTTATTCCTTTGAAATTACAATATCTCGCCATCTTATAAGGAGCCCTGGTGGCCCAACTGTTAAGTGCTTGACTGCTAACCAAAAGGTTGGTGGTTCAAACCCACCCAGCAGCTCTGTAGGAGAAAGACCTGGCCATCTGCTCCCATAAAGATTTTTTTAAAAAAGACTGTTGCCATTGCATTCATTCCGACTCATAGTGACCCTGTAGGACAGAGTAGAACTGCCCCGTAGGGTTTCCAAGGCTATGAATCTTTACAGAAGCAGACTGCCACATCTTTCTCCTGCAGAACAGTTGGTGGGTTCCAACCACTGACCTTTCATTTAACCTGTGTGCCATCAGGGCTCCCCAGAAAGATTACACCCTAGAAAACTGCATGGGGCAGTTCTACCTTGTCACATGGGGTTGATATGAGTCAAAATTGACTCTACAGCACTTAACAGCAACAGTGCTATAAAATATTCCCAATATGGAAGGCAATCTGACTTTTTAAAGAAAATGCCACTTAGATTGCTAATTGTATGTTAACTGGTGTTTGTGGTTTAGAAGATACAAAGCAAACCTTATTAAAGACTCTGCCTTAACTAATGTAAAGCAATATTACAATTTGGGGCTTTAGTTCTTCAAAAGGAGCCCTGGTGGTGTAATGGTTAAGCACTCGGCTGCTAACCAAAGGGTTGGCGGTTGAAACCCACCAGCTTCTCCACGGGAGAACAGATATAGAGATCTGCTCCCATAAACATTACAGCCTTGGAAACCCTGTGGGGGCAGTTCTACTCTATCACATGGGGTCGCTACAAGTTGGAATTGACTTGACGGCATCTAACAACAACAACATAGTTCTTCAAACATCTTATCATCACTCAGTTGGTCTCCTCACACCTTCACTGTGTTTCACATACTCTTCTCGTTTATACACTAAGATCTTCACGCAATAAAAGTTTGTGACTTCTAGTTTCCAAGACCGACTGACAAGTCTAATCGGAGAACCCTAAAAGATTACCAACTACATCTCTCTCAATGACATATTTCCCATTAGAGCTTGTTTTTTAACTGGATCGCTGTGCATGGTGAATGGGACATTTGCAACCGTGTATCAAGTTTGGGCGAGCGACGCTAATACCGTTAACGGATCTGCTCTTGGAAGAGAGCCGTGCTTTCTGTTGCATGCGTACACTGACCCTTGTACTTTCTTTCCTTTCCTTTGTTTCCTGTGCCATGCTTGCTGGGTAGCAAATGGAATCTCTTGCAGTAAGTTACAGTTCTTTCATACTCTTTGTCCATTTAGACATGGACTCACAATGAACCTTATGTTTACTGTTGCCATTGTATCTCTTAGCATGTTTTCCCTTTTTTGTTCCATTTTATTTGATTTGGTAGATCGAGACACGCAGTATTTTAGTAGCATTCTGGGCTGCTTCTGTCCCAAAGTAGAAACCTACGTTGCTATGAATTCTGATACTCTCAATGGAATATTCTGAAGAACTACCATTATTTAGCACTTAATGAGAATGAGCCCTTGTGGCACAGTGGTTAAGCACTAGGCTGCTAACCAAAAGGTCAGCGGTTCAAACTCACCCAGTGGCTCCATGGGACAAAGACCTGGTGATCTGCTCCCATAAAGATTACAGCCTAGGAAACCCTATGGGGCAGTTGTACTCTGTCACATGGGGTCACTGTGAGTCAGAATCGACTTGATGACACCAAACACAATTTTGTGTTTAGGAAAATCAGAGTATTCATAACTAGGTTTCACACTAAATTGTTAAAGTGACATTTGTTTTTAAACTTTTTATTTTTTAATTTATGAGTCCATGACAGCCATCTTTTGTATCAGATTTTAAAAGGTTTCCGTAAAGAAAACTTTGTTAAATGATCATAAAATGTTTTACTGAAACAACCAAAGATCCTTTGTGAGCTAATTAGCGAAGCTAGCTGCTTCTTTAAACCTTGGCTGGGTCTCAGTACAGAGATATCAAACAAGTTCAGTAGAAATTGCTTCCCTTAAGGGCAGAGGAAGGGTAGAGGGAGGAAGAAAACCTTACTCAGCATAGTATCAGCATACACTTAGTAGTTTTTTTTTTAATTAGGATCAAATTCTGTTATTAATATTATGAACAGAATATTTTTTCTAAAGCCAAAATTTAAATTTGTATAATTTCTCTCCTTAGACTGATTTGGGGGAATAATTTTAAGTCTCAGAAACTTGATTCCGAGCTGACGTTTTTAAAGTTCTGACCCGTTAGTACCCAGCCCCGTTGGGAACCCACAGAGGGAGTGTTTACTTTAAACCCCGTACTAAGCCCAGTCTCACTGGTGACTGCCGAGCCATGAACTTCTATCAAGTGTGGCATCCATGCACTACCTGGGAGCTAACCTGTTCTTGGAATAGCAGAGGCAAAGATTAGGTGAACTTTATAACCAGATACAGCTCCAAGAGTGGTATGATTACTGCTGTTGGGATCACTCCTGGGGTCCCCCCACCGAATAGTATACATAAGCTGTGAAACAAATATTTTAAATTCCAGGGCTATTTGTGGGGCTCAAGGGCCATTCTCTGTGATTACTTTTTAATGCTCTTGCCACAGAACGCTTGGAATGTTATCATAATTTCACCTTCCTTTTAAAGCATTTTGGCCCCTTTTCCGTATGTCTTTAATCCAACAAGTACTTATTGAGCACCGAGTGGGAATATTTATCGTACGTGAAACAGACGCGTTGCCCTAGAAGATCATACGACTGTTGCGTTGGCACGTACTTTAGGACAAGTGTCTGCACCCCACATGGCAGCCAGAACTATCACATGGAGTCACCCCCAAAGCATCTACTGGATTTATAAACTTGACACAACTAGTTACGCTCTTGCCGTTTGAATATACTTTTAATTAAAAAAAAAAAAAATCTTTACCTTTAAAAACAATTTGTACCTTGTAAACATTAAGACAACGAGTCAGCTATCATTTGTTGGCATTTAATTGGCAAATATCCTGACCATTTGGCAGCTCACAGGGCTCTTTTATGACCTCCACTCCTTTCTGATCAGTCGCCTGCCAGGAGCTCTGTGATCCTGTATCATACTGTGAATTTTTCATTGATATTTCTTGACTGGATTTTTTCTGTTTCATTGGAGATGATTGCTATGCTTCCTTAATTAAAAAAAAAAGAAAATTGTCTCCACCGAGATTTCACTTGTTACACAAGAATGATTCCCGAAGTTTCTTTTCCTTAGTAACTGTGTCCTCCCTCCCGTGTAACTTCTCTCCTTAGCAATTGGAACTGTGTCAGAGGCTATATAAGCTCCACTTCCAGCTGCTGCTGCTTTTCCAATCCTACTGTAAGCTCATTGGCCAGGTGCACGAAGTCAGTGCCATGCCCCAGGTAAGTCTGCACAGCCTGCCAAGTCTCTCCCCTAAAGTCAGGGCTGTTCTTTTGCTTTTGTCTGCCTTGGGTTTGTAACTCTTCAAGGGATTTCATTCTCACATAAGTATTTTCTTCACACACTAGTCTTTCAAATAAACTTGTCTCAAATTTATCTCCAGTCCCGTTTTTAAGAGGTTTTCTGGTGTTGGGTTGGATTAGGGTGAAGTAAGTGAGGCACCAACGCTGACCCTGACAGAGAGGCCTCTTTCATGGGACAGTCTAGGCGCCTCACTTGCCTCACCCTAATCTTCACCCTGTGGCTGGTCACCCTTACTTGAAACAAATTTCTTGTGTGGCAGTTTTTCTTCCTTTACATTCAGCGTTTAGTACTTGCTCTTAGGCTGAGACACAAAGGAAGTGCACGTGCAATACATTCACGCATGATACGCTGATACATTCTCCTTGCTTCTCTCCCATTTCCCTGCCCCGCTTGACAGCAGGATGCTAAACGTGAATGTAAAGAAGTAAAATACCATAAACATGCTGCTACCAAGTGAGCCAGTTTTCTGAGAAGTGAAGAAATGGTAATACCTGATTGTAGTAAGTGAAATAAGGAGCCCTAGTGGCTCAAAGGTTAAGTGCTCAGCTGCTACTTGAAAAGTTGGTGGTTTAAATACACCGAGCGGCTCCCTAGGACAAAGACCTGACAATCTACTCCCGTACAGATGACAGCCTAGGAAACCCTGCAGGGCAGTTCTACTCTGTCACACGGGGTCACCGTGAGTCAGAATTGACTCAACTTCACCTAGCGACAACAACAGTAAGTGAAATAATGGCAGCGTGCACTGGACATTACAGGCGCCCAGAGGACCAGCGTCTAATTCAGCTGGAGGCTGAGGTTCGCCAAGGGTTCCAAGCTTACGCTTCACCAGACCCCTGTGATCAAATGTCTTGCCCCTGGGGGTGGGACATCCAGCCTGCATCTAAATACAGTAAACATCTTTTTTCTCTTGTTATAACAGCTGCTGAATATGTCCAGGGAACTGAGCGACCTAAAGAAGAACCTGAAGGAGGCCACTGCAGCCATTGCAGCAGACCCCCTTTATGTAGAGGGTGCCTGGTCGGAGCCGACCTTCACGTCCACCGAAGCAGCCATCCAGGCCATGCTGGACTGCCTGAAGAACAACGACCTTGGCCGAGCTCTGCGGCAGATCAGGGAGTGCAGGTGCCTGGGCGCTTTCTTTTAGAGCCGGTTACGGAAACGCGGGAGCCTAGTGGTGCAATGGTTAAGTGCTCTGCTGCCAACCAAAAGGTCAAACCCACCCAGCGGCTCCTCAGGACAAAGACCTTGCCATCTGCTCAGATAAAGATGACAGCCTAGAAACCCTGTGGGGCAGTTCTCCTCTGTCACATTGGGTCACTATGAGTCGGAATTGACGAGACAGCACCCAACAGCAACAAAGGAAATACATACCTAACAGCTGAGTTGTCATGGTGGGCAATAAATCACCGCAGAAAGAGCATCTAGATACTTTGTGGTTGATTTGGTTTTTGCTGATTTGTAATTTAGGAGACATTGTGTATTACAGAGCAGAGCTCTCCCATAAGGTTTTCTTGGCTGTAATCTTCACGGGAGCAGATTGCCAGGTCTGTTTCTTCCATGGTGCTGCTGGGTGGGTTTGAACCGCCAACATCTTGGTTACTGGCCGACCACAAACCTTTTGCACTACCAGGGACCTAGGAACATCTAGATATTGAATATGTCTCCCTCTCAGATCATTACCATTGCCTTGCTAGAAACTCGGACTGTGGAACTTGAAAACTTAAAGTATCCATGTTACTTCTTAAGCATTTCTAAAATGTTGGAACACTTCCAAGTGTATGTCCACATGATTTGAAAACTGCTATTCAAATGTATCCTTTTTGTGTTTTCCCCACACTTGGATACTGTGTTCACCATCGATGGATCCAGAAGGGTACAGCAAAGATACATGTTTTCAGATTATCAAATTCTATTCTGATATTTTTATTTAAAATAATAATATTCGGTGTTCTAAAATTGATTATGGTGATGTTTGCACAACACTGATAATATACTAAAAACCACCGAATTAAAAAAAAAGTTGCTGTCAAGTCAATTCCGACTCATGGTGACCCCACATGTTACAAACTAGAAACGCCCCGGAGAGTTGTCCTGGCTGTCGTCTCTGCGGAAGCAGTTCACCAGGGCTTTGGGCTCGACCCACCAACCTGTCAGTTAGTAGTTGAAGGTAAACTGTTTGCACCACCTAGGGGCCTGTTTTTGCCGCTGTTGGGTGCCTTTTGAGTCGATTCCGACTCACAGTGATCCACGTGACGGAGTAGAACTGCCCCATTGGGTTTTCTAGGCTGTAATTTTTATGGAAGCAGATTGCCAGCTCTTTCTCCCGAGGAGCCCCTGGGTGGGTTCAAACCACTGACCTTTGTGCCACCAGAGCTTTTTTAGAGACCTATAGCCCTGATGGCACAGTGCTTAAGCACTCGGCTGCTAACCAAAAGGTCGTTGGTTCAAACCCACCAGCCTGCTCCACAGGACAAAGATATGGCAGTCTGCCTCCTTAAAGATTAAAAAAAAACCCATGGGGCAGATCTACTCCGTCACACGGATTTGCTACGAGTCAGAATTGACTCAAGAGCAACAGGTTTCGTTTTGGTTTTTTGGTTTAATATACTTTAGATGGGTGGATTGTATGTTATGTGAATTGTATCTCAATAAAGCTATTTTTGAAAAGAAAAGTAATATACTAGCCAGGGCTCAAAGCCTCCCAACTCTGTAACCAGCTGTCCTCTAACCTGTGGCCAGCTGTCCTCTAATCTGTGACCAGCAGTCCTCTAATCTGTGGCCAGTAGTCCTCTAATCTTTGACAAGCAGTCCTCTAATCTGTGACCAGCAGTCCTCTAATCTGTGACAGAAGTCCTCTGATCTGTGACCAGCAGTCCTCTAATCTGTGGCCAGTAGTCCTCTAATCTTTGACAAGGAGTCCTCTAATCTGTGACAATAGATGACCAGTAGTCATCTAATTTGTGACCAGCAGTCCTCTAATCTGTGACCAGCAGTCCTCTGATCTGTGACAATAGTCCTCTAATCTGTGACAGTAGCCCTCTAATCTGTGGCCAGTAGCCGTCTAATCTGTGAACAGCAGTCCTCTAATCTGTGACCAGTAGTCCTCTAATCTGTGACCAGCAGTCCTCTAATCTGTGACCAGCAGTCCTCTAATCTGTGACCAGGGGTCCTCTAATCTATGACCAGCCGTCCTCTAATCTGTGACAGTAGCCCTCTAATCTGTGGCCAGTAGCCGTCTAATCTGTGAACAGCAGTCCTCTTATCTGTGACAGTAGCCCTCTAATCTGTGGCCAGTAGTCGTCTAATCTGTGAACAGCAGTCCTCTTATCTGTGGCCAGTAGTTTTCTAACCTCTGACCAGCAATCCTCTAATCTATGACCAGTAGTCTTCTTATCTGTGAGAACTAGTCCTCTAACCTATCTGTTCTTTTTGACTGCAGAAGTCTGTGGCCCAACGACATCTTCGGAAGCAATTCTGATGATGAGGTCCAGACACTACTGAATATTTATTTCCGTCATCAAACCCTGGGACAGACGGGGACTTACGCGCTGGTGGGGTCAAACCAGAGCCTGACGGAGATCTGTACCAAGCTGATGGAGCTGAACGTGGAGATCCGGGACATGATCCGCAGGGCCCAGAGCTACCGAGTTCTCACGGCTTTTCTCCCAGACTCCAGCGTTTCTGGCACTAGTCTCTGACAGGAGCCTCCCGTCGTCCCCCATGGGTGCCAAGCTGGGCATGCTGCCATGCTGGGGTGACGTCCTTCAGTGTCTTCTCAGTCTTCAGAAGGCTTGGTCAGACTGTTCTCCCTCTTGTTCACTGTAAGACTTCTCCTGAAGAGGATGGCACAACTGCCAACACGTAGCAATACTATACAAACCGAGGTAGCATAGAACATTCTGGAACAGACTCCATCCACCCCCATCATGCTGTGTGGCACCAACGTGTGATCATTTTACTGAGCAAATGCCTCTCACTACTGAAGGAGTGACTTCCATTGCATACCAAAGCCGACGACACTGAACGATACCTTCCTTTCTAGAAACAATTTTAAATTGGCAAAAGTGCAATGTTTTCTTCACTGGGAAAAAAAGTTTTTTTATATTCTGATATTCTGAAACTTGTACATTCTTTCCCTCTCTTCTTTTTTTTTTTTTTTTTTTCTCCTTTTCCTGGTGGGCTGAGAGAGGAGCAGGCGAGATGAAGCTGGCCACTGACAACTGCAAGATGGTCAGAAGCTGACAGCCTGTGAGTCTGTGAAAGAGCAACTGTAATGGATTACAATTTAATGCACGCTGTAATCGGGATACAATTACTGTATCTAAAAGGAGCTGCTACGAAGTACCTTTCTTAGGTTGCTAGGCTACTGTTTCTGAAGGCCCTGGATCTCTTTGCAGGAGTCTGTTATTTGGACCCTAGCACCAAAAAATGGTCCAGAAAGACTTTTTTTTTTTTTTTAAAGATCTTGGCTGCTTTTTACTAGAAAGTTGCTTTTATGAGCATATTTATACTGTAGGAGGATGCGTGTGAATTTTAACTAACTCTGCCGTTTTGTAGAAGAACGTCAACGGCATCCACGTTATAAACTTCGTGTCTGCCGACCTGCCGTGCATGCGTGTTTTAATATCTACTTGCGTAGCTGAAAGTAGAGTCATAAAGGTAAAAATGTAAGTTGTCACAGTGTTTCTTCAGAAATGTCATGTTTTGTTTGTTTTATTTGTAACATATATACACGGAGGGCCGTTCTTGGCTTTTCTCCTTAAACCGAATGCTGTCGAGTGTTAGACGTGTGCGTGGGAAACTGTGGCACACCAGAAGCATAGTCAGAGTTTATCTCTGTAACTTATTCACTCTGTAAATACATTTAAAGCTTTTGTGATGTAATCTCGGCTGATATTCTGTTCAGAGCTTCTTTAGACTAAAAAAAAAAATGACATAATGTGTATTGACCATGGATTTCATTTCTGGTTAATGAAGATTTCTGCCTTTGATGCACATTTATAGATTGGCATGTGGGTTGCCATGGTGACATCCCCAAGAGGCACCATTCGTGTGAATTCCATGGAGGGTACACGCTAGGCTATGTGACACGATGGCCCAGTGGCTGTGGGAAGTGGGTCGTATGCCATGGAGTCGATTCCAACTCGTAGTGACCCCATGTGACAGAGTAAAACTTCCTCACTGGGTGTCCTAGGCTGTCATATTTACAGAAGGAGATCGCCAGGTCTTTCTCCCGCAGAGCCCCTGTGTGGGTTCGAATCCCTGACCTTTCAGTTAGCAGCCAAGCACTTAACAGTTGCTCCACTAGGGCTCCTAAGTCATAGGAAGTAGTGGCAGGGTGGGGGGGAAGTGGTGGTGTTTTTCTTCATTTTATTAAAAAGAGAGCGAGATTTGTTAATGTGAAAGGTTTCTTCCACTTTTCCTGTATTTCTTCACCTCCTCTCCCATGAGTAGAGATGGCGAGAATGTGGAGAAAGGCCGCTGGAGGCCGCAGCCCCACCTGAGATGAGCAATGACTTTCCATCCCGCAGTCATCTCCTTGGACACTGTGCTTCCCCAGGGAAGCAGAGGAGTGGGGCTACTGAAGACCAGCACAGACACTAACAGATGCTTCCAGGATGAGGAAGAGACATGTCTCCTCGTATCTCAGCACTTTCTAGCGCCAACCATGGTACATTTTTGATCCCTGGTGTGATAAAGCCATTCAGATAAGTGCTCCGCGGCTCAGACCTAACTTGATTAAAGTTGTAACCTGCAAATCAAATGTTTTAGAAAAAGCACCAGACATTTCGTAGGCAGTTGAATATCTTGCTTCCACCAATATGTCAGTCTAGGTGAGAACATTAAGGAGACCTGGTGGTGCAACAGTTCAGTGCTCAGCTGTTAACTGAAAGGCCGGCAGTTTGAACCCACCCAGCACCTCTGCAGGGGAAAGACTAGTGATCTGCTCCTGTAAAGATTACAGCCTAGGAAGCCTTCTGGGACAGTTCTGCTCTGCAACATGGAACCACTGAGTCAGAACTGACTCAACAGCACCCGACAACAAGTAAGAATATTAGGAAAATGTGTTAATGTGTCTGTGACATAACACCACACACACACACACGCACACACGCACGTGTCAGGTCTTGAGGCTCTTCTAGTTCCATTTCCTAAAAACATTGATCCTTTTAGTGAATGGTAGAATTAAAGGAAGGATAAGAGTACCTCTAAGCAGCTTACATGAATACCTTGCGCCCGACTTCTAAATACAAGCCTGAAAAGCAACATAAAAGTTAGTTTCCACCAGTGAATTTTATGGTATGTTAATTATGTCTCAATAAAGCTTTTTTCATTAAAAAAAAAGTTTTCAATGCATTTATTTAGGGTCACTTAATATTTAAATATAGAGGGCCAGTGAAAAAGAGCAAGACTCTCAACAAGATGAATTGACACAATGGCTGCAACAATGGGCTCAAACAATCGTGAGGACAGGGCAGCACCAGGCAGTGTTTTGTACGTAGGGTCGCTATGAGTCAAAAGCAACTCAGGGGCACCTGACAACAACAACAACAATATTTAAATACCTACCATGAGCTGGGAACCCTGGTGGCGCAGTGGTTAAGAGCTCAGCTGTTAACCAAAAGGTCAGCAGTTTGAATCCACCAGCTATTCCTTGGAAACCTTATGGGGCAGTTCTACTCTGTCCTATAGGGTCACTAGGAGTTGGAACTGACTCATTGGCAACGGGCTTTTGGTTTAACGTGAACTGAGACATTTGTTTTCATTCAGCAAGTATTTCTTGCTTACCCACTCTGGGCTAGGCATGATTTTAAAGGATACTGTAGTTATCCAAAAAAGGAGCCCTGGTGGAGGAATGGTTAAGCTCTTGTCTGCTAACCTAAAGGTTGAGGGTTCAAACCCACCCAGTAGCTCTTCAGGAGAAAGATCTGATGATCTGCTTCTATGAAGATTACAGTCTAGGACACCCTGTGGGGCAGTTCTACTCTGTCCTACAGGACCTTGGCTCTTGCTGAGTAAGGTGGAAAGCCAGCAGACCTATGGGGGCAGAGAGTAGCATGCTTTAACATAGGTTTTGAAAGGATCACTCTGGCTATGTGTGCAATAGACTCTAGAAGGCAGCAGTAGAGGCAGGGAAGCCAGTCTGAAGGCTGTCACCTTAGCACAGTCAAAAGGTTATGGCGACTCAGACTATGGGAGTAGCAGTGGAGGTAATTGGAAGTGGGAATATTCTGGAAATATTTCAGAGGTGGAGCTGACATGACATGCTGAGAAGACATAGTCATGAGAAACTCTGAGATTTTTAGCCCAAGGAAACTGGAAGAATGGAGTTGCCATTTACTCCGATGAGGAAGGAAGTGTTTGTTGAAAAACACTGAATATACCATGGACTGCCAGGAGGACAGAACTGTAATTCCTGTCTTGGAGGAAGTACAGCCAGAATGCTCCTTAGAAGCAAGAATGGGAAGACTTCATCTCTCTGACTTTGGACATGTTATCGGGGGGACCATTCCCTGGAGAAGGACATCATGCTTGGTTAAGTATAAAGGGAAAAGGAGGAAGATCTTCAGTGAGACTGAAACCGGACCAATGGGTCCATGCCTGGCGTGCAAGAAGCCAAGCTCTCAGATGCTGGTTTTCAGAGGATGAGAGTTTATTTTGCAGGCTAGCAAGGGGGAACACAGATGTATTACCTCAGATTGAGTTCCCCGATCTGTGTGAGCAATGTACAATTTATACTTAGACATATTCATTTAGGGGTGGAGGGAAACAGTAGGCAGAATCAGAGGTTTTACCTGTTCATAGTTTCTACTGATTGTTTATGGGCGGGGGGCTAAGACTCTGCACGGAGGTGGCCGACAGACCAAACGCTTTTGAAATGGGCTCGACTATTGTTGATGACGCGTGTCCAGTGATTCCGGTTCCTTGGCATGAGTCTTTTGGTTCCCTGACATAGGTTCTCTTGCGTTACTGAGCATGCGCGGCAGCCCAGGGTCCTTTGTTGGTCATTGAGGTCTGCTCTGCACGTGTCAGGCTACTCTGAGTCGGTGAGATCTGGACCTTCTTGGGGCTCTCTGGAGGGTCTGAAAAACAACTTAGAAGAAGTGAGTGATGTGGTGGGGAGGAGCGGCCTGATACCTGGTGGAGTACTAATCAATTAGGTGTCTTCACCTCCAGAGTCCCCTAATAAGATGGATTGACACAGTGGCTGAAACAGTGGGCTCAAACATACCGACTACTGTGAGGATGGCCCAGGACTAGGCACAGGGGTGACTACAAGTCGAAGCATGACAACGTGTTTGAGAGGTGGAAATCAACATTCAATTTTTAGACATGTTAACTTTGAGATGCCATTATGTTACTGGAATAAGGTTCTTGCCTCTCACTGGTCAAGAATGAGCAGGTAAGGCACGTAGTTTTCTACGTGAGCAAAGCTTTATTGAAGAGGCTTGCGAGCAGAGATGAGGAGGGCCTAGAGCAACGCATACCCCCGTCTCACGGAACAAAAGACGGGCCTGAGTTTTTAAAAGTTCTTGGGCGGGAAAAGATTCATGTTTGTTCATAGGCACAGGTGGGGATACTTTAACTAAGGTGCACGCACAGCAGCTTTCCAAGATGGCTCCTGTCGTGGAGGCCTCTGGGA
Source organism: Elephas maximus indicus (assembly GCF_024166365.1). NCBI lineage: Eukaryota > Metazoa > Chordata > Mammalia > Proboscidea > Elephantidae > Elephas > Elephas maximus. The sequence continues at coordinate 95,260,369 of NC_064832.1, forward strand.
TTTGTAGCAGGACTTATTATGGGGTGTCCCGCCTGCTCTCCGGGTTCGATTCCCGTGCTGGGGCTGCAGCCCCTCACTGCCCCTGGTGGAAGGTCACACAGTGGTCACAGGTGGATGTTCTGTGCATGTCCCTGGGCCTGGTTTTCTCCAGCTGCTTCTGAAAGGCAACTTTAGAGAAGTTTGTGGGCTATTTTTAGATGCCCTGCCCTATTGTTCTGGGGAACGGCTTTGTTTCTGTGCCCTGGCCCATTTCTGTTACTTTACAGATTTGGGGGCCCCTCTGTTCCCTGTCTTACTAAGTCTCTAGGTTCCACATCCAACCCCCATTACCTCCCTGATAGTATAGTCTATTTCTCTTTTATTTGCCTCTCCTCTAACCACAGCAGTCTCTGCTATTCTTCAAACAGGCACCCTCTGATCTCAGGGCCTTTGCTCCCTGTCTTAAGTGGACATCCAAGGCAGTATGGGGAGTAAAAGCAGTGGGTAAGGGAGTCTGTGTGTAAAGACATGTAAAAAAAAAAAAAACCAAAAAACCAAACCCATTGCCATCGAGTCAATTCAGACTCATAGCGACCTTATAGGACAGAGTAGAACTGCCCCCATAGAGTTTCCAAGGAGTGGCTGGTGGATTCAAACAGCCCTCCTCTTGGTTAGCAGCTGAGCTCTTAGGCCCTGCACCACCAGGGCTATGTAAAAATAAAAAACATAAAGCCCCGGAGAACAAAGGCAAACTTCACCTGTCTTGGCCTTTCTGGAAGGGGGTCAGTGTTGTAAGGGTTAGAGTGTAGTGTGATGGGTTCGAAACCCTAGCTGGACGTTCAGTCACTTGGGGAACTTAAAGCACCAGTACCCAGTCTCCACCCTTCCAGAGGGGAATTTAATGGTCTGAAGCCGTGCCCAGCCTTCAGGGCCTGTTTAAAGTTCCCCCAGGCGAGTCCAACTGGCTGCCAAGGTCAAAACACAGCTTTCTTTGATGGTTTTCCAACCTGAGAGCCACCCAAGGGTGCGTTTTGAAAATGCAGACTGCCTCGGGTTGGCCCCTCGAGAGACCAGTGTGGTAAATCCAGAGCAGGGTCCCCAAAATCAGGATTTAGTAACCACCCCACTTTGAAAGACACTGAACTAGAAGAAGGTCATTGTAGAGGAAGATGGTGTTTAAGCACACCCTCTATTATTCTTCCACGTAGACTGCTCCTATCGTGGTTCCACTCCAAATCTGACGTTGGTTTTTGTTGTCCTCATTGTTGTTTGTTTTGTGTTTGGGGTCACAGGAAGTGAGTGGCTACAGTTTACACTGGCCACTAACTTGGAGTAGTTTCCTGCCAGATGTTTCCTTCCCTGTCACCATCTCCTCTCCACCAGGCGCTGCTTTTAACAGCAAACTCTTACCCTGACATTGTGTGTAACTTCCCATTCCTAGAATTTAAGCCACCTGCCACGAACTTCTGGAGCCTTGTAGCACCGTGGTTGTTAGGACCCTGGCTGATAACCATAAGGCTGGCAATTCAAAGCCACCAGCCACTCCATGGAAACCCTATGGGGCAGTTCTACTCTGTCCTATTAGGTCGCTATGAGTCGGAACCACTGGACTGCAAAGGGGTTTTTATTGTTTGTTTGTTTGTTTTGTTTTTTGTGGTTTTGGTAATCTTTACAGAAACGATGGCCAGGTCTGTCTCCCGCAGAGCGCGGAACTTTGGTTAGCAGCTGAGCGTTTAACTGTTGGGCCACCAGCCTCCTTAACAAAATGAGTAGGGCTTGTAAAACAAATGTTTTCAGAATTCCCTCTCCTTCCCCAAATAAAGAGGAAGCAAGAGAAGGTTTTGCTCTTCTTATTGCCCCAGAAATGGGGAAGAGGACACAGAGGATGGGCTGGATGAGGACCAAGCAGAGGGTAGAGAAAGTTCACCTGGAGTTTAGGCTTCTGGAGCAGCCCCCGGCGCCCCCTTGTGCTAGTTTGCTCTTCTTCCCCAGCTGCAGCCGAGGTTCCTTCAGCTTGCAACCTGCCAGGAGCCCGCCAGCCAGCAAGCGCCTTCCTCTCCTGCCTTCCCCAGGCTGGCCGGGGCCTTCTCCGGGTGACTGAAGCCCGGCCCATCCGCCCGGTGGCTGGTGCTGCCCTAGGGGAAGCGCAGTGAGAGCTGCGCAGACTTGCCTACCTGCGGGCTCACCTGCCTGCACGCCCCCACCCGGGTGTGGGCCTTCCTGTTCATACGGAGGAGAATGGCCTTCCACCGCGCTCAGCTGTTCGGGTGCAGCCAGAGCCTTGCCAGAAAAGTTGGGGGACCCGTGTTCTGCCTCCAGTCAGGCTGTTTGTGCTCAAAGACATTAGGCTAGCCCAAACATAAATCCCTTGTCGCGGGGTCTGCTCCGACTCAGGGCGGCCCCGGGTGTTATAGAGTAGAAGTTCTCCACAGTTTTCTTGGCTGCGATCGTTATAGAAACAGATCACCAGGACCTTCTTCCACGGCACTGCTGGATGAGTTCAGCCGTTAAGAGTACAAACCATTTTTGACATCCAGGGTCTTCAGGCCAAACACAAGGTGTTGTCATAGCTCAGGGCCTGATGGATTACCCAATAAGCAAGGTACTGCAAAGAAGAAATCGTGTGCTACAGATCAGTAAGCCAAGTAAACCCATGGGTACCTTGCTTACTGGTTAACCCCCCTCTGGCCCTGGTATAAGCCATGGGGGACACAGGACCAAGCGTGCTGTCCACTCTGTGGTCGCCGATGAGCACTGGGTATCCAGTATCCTGGTGCTGTTTGTTTCCTTGTTTTGCCCAGGGCTTCCACCCCTTCCGGCTTCCACCCGCTTCCTTCTGGATCAACCTCCTGCTGAGAACTTGCACGTCTAACAAGTTCCCAGGCTATGCTAATGCTGCTGGTTAGGCACCAATTCTGAGAACCACTGGTTCTCCAACTTTATTATATATAAGAATCACCTGGGGATCTTGTTAAACTGTAGGTTCTGATTCAGTATGTCTGGGGTGAAAAGACAAATTCTCAGCAGGGATTTGAACCAGAATGAACCATTTCAAAGCCCTGATTTTGCCTTCCACCTTCATCCACCCCTGCTCTCTCCACCTGACCAGATTGGTTCAGGTTCAACCCCGGCTTCTCCATGTAGTTCAAATCCTAAGAGGAGCTGCCACTTATTACCCTAATTGAAAAAGATTTACCTACCTTCAGAGCTCTAATCGTCACCTGATTGCTAATTGCTTTTCCCTAGCTTTGGGACTCAGGGTCCTGAATCCCTTTTTTTTTTTTTTTTTTCAGAGCTCTAATCGTCACCTGATTGCTAATTGCTTTTCCCTAGCTTTGGGACTCAGGGTCCTGAATCCCTTTTTTCAGAACAGTTTTTCATTGCCCACTTCTTATTCACTGTAAAAATGGTGTCGTGTCAGAGGCCATCTGACTTCACAAGGGGAGAGAATAATCACCATCAGCCCAAAGCTGATTACTGTGAGAAGGAGGTCTCCCCACTCTGCAACCTTTTACCAGCCTGACACCAGCCAAATCTCCCATTGCGAGAGAAAATACATTTCAGAGACTTAAAATATAAAGTTTAAAGATTATCTCAGGGCAATAATTTTCAGGGTTCATCCAGCCTCAATGGCTCTAGAAAGTCTGGATTACATCAGTTTGATATTCCGTTCTTTATTTTTTCTCTTTTTTATCAGAATTTTTCTACAGAATCTTTGATCAAAATGTTCAGTGATGGTAGCCAGGCACCATCCAGTTCTTCTGGTATCGTGGTAAAGGAGGCAGTTGTTCATGGAGGCAATTAGCCACACATTCAATTTCCTCTTCCAATTTCGCAGTCTTCTTTGAATCAAAAAATAGTTTACCTTAATCAGTGAAGAATGTCTGCTTTGAGCATTGTGCTCTTCTAAAGAGATCAAATTGACAAGGGCAACTCGAAAGGTTAGATGAGAAGCTTAGGGGCAGTGAATTTAAGATAATGGTGGTGGGATAATTTGGAAAAGGAGAGTGAAAATCGTAGCACAACTTGAAGAATGTTCACAATGTCACTGAATTGTACATGTAAGAACTGTTGAAATGGTGTATCTTTGGCTGTGTATACTTTCACCAAAATGAGAAATATATATATACCAAAAAAACCAAACCCAGTGCTGTCAAGTTGATTCCGACTCATAGCGGCCCTATAGGACAGAGTAGAACTTCCCCATAGAGTTTCCAAGGAGCACCTGGCAGATTCGAACTGCCAGCCTCTTGGTTAGCAGCCATAGCATTTAACCACTACACCACCAGAGTTTCCAAACATATATATACGTATATACATTTCAGAGGGTTACGCGACATGCCAGTGGTTCTCTTTAGTCTGCTCCTACTGAGACAAAAAAAAGCAAATTGTTCTGATTTAGAGGGTACATGCAGATTTAATCACAGGGTGATTCCAAAACCAAAAACCAAACCCACTGCTGTCGAGTCGATTCCAACTCGTAGCGACCCTTTAGGACAGAGTAGAACTGCCCCATAGAGTTTCCAAGGAGCGCCTGGCAGATTTGAACTGCCAACCTCTTGGTTAGCAGCCATAGCACTTAACCACCACGCCACCAGGGTTTCCACAGGGTGAATAAGTGTATGGAAACTCAAACAGACTTGGATTCAAACCTGGGCCTTGTTGCCAGGTGACTTTGGGCAAGCTACTTTGCTCGATTCAGTTTCCCCAGCTGACAACACTAACCAGTCTATAGAATTGCCAGAAGAAATGCAATATTGCTGGTAAAACAGAGCAGAAAGCCTAACTCATAGTAAATGTTCAGTGAAAAACAACCAAGTCACTTACCATCAAGTCACTCCATAGGCTTTTCAAAGCTGAGAACGTTGGGAAACAGATTACCAGGCCCTTCTTCCAGGGCACCTCTGGGTGGGTTCAAACCACCAACCTTTTGATTGGTAGTTGAGTGCTTAACCCTTTGCACCACCCAGGGACTTCTAGATGTTCAGTAAGTGGTAGCTATTGTTAGAGTCCCTGGATAGTGCAAATATTAATGAGCTAAGCTGCTAACCAAAAGGCTGCAGGCTCGAGTCCACCCAGAGGTACCTCAGGAAAAAAACCCTGATGTTCTCCTGAAAAATCAGCCATCAAAAACCCTACGGAGCACAGTTCTACTCTGACACGTAGGATCACCATGAGTCAGAATCGACTCATTGGCAACTGGTACTGACAAAGTTCACAGAGAGGCCTGTGTTCCTTTGCAATGTAGATCATAAGCTTTGGCATCTGTTCCATTGGTAAGGACCTTGGTCTCTCAATCCTGACACAGCTAAGGGTTATTGATTATTAAACTAAAATGACACGTTAGGAACCAAGTGCAGCCCACCCGTTCTCTAATCGAGGTTGCTTCAGCTGTTTGCAGAGACTGAAGATCAAGACAGAACTGATACTTTGGCTTTATAGTAGTAGTTCCTTGCTACACAGGGGCATACAGCCTCACTAGACAACTGACACTATTGCCCCACTGAGGTACAACATTTAGGACATCTATTATCAGCTACAGCTGCTAACCAGAAGGTCAGCAGTTCAAATCCACCAGGCGCTCCTTGGAAACTATGGGGCAGTTCTATTCTGTCCTACAGGGTCACTATGAGTTGGAATCAGCTTGATGGCAACAGGTCTGGTTTTTTCGTTTATTGTCAACCAAAGGCTGCGAAGTGTCACCGTCTAGGAATCAGCCCATTTTTCGGATAAAAACACCTTGTTTCTCTTCATGATGCCTATTTGATAATGTTTACTGATGGTCATGTAAAAGCAGTTGCCATCGAGCTGACACCAACTCATGGCCACCCCATGTGTGCTACAGCAGAACTGCACTCCATAGGGTTTTTAATGGCTGATTTTTTGGAAGTGAATTGCCAGGCCTTTCTTCTGAGGCACCTCTGGGTGGACTCCCACCTCCAGCCTTTCGGTTAGCAGCCAAGCGTTTTAACTATTTGCAGTACCCAGGGACTTCGTTACCTGTATAGATGAGAATTTGTCCGTGTAAAGGTGTTCCAAAGGAAAGGCAGGTGATGTTGCACTGGGGGGATCCTTTAAAGTGCTGCTGATCACCCACAGAGGTATCGAAGGGAAAGAAAAACCCCGCTGGGTTCCTGCTTCCTAGGTAAAACCAGCGCCTCACGAGGATCGGACTGCGGTTTCCACAACCTCACTGCTGACCAGTCAATTCCAACTCGTAACGACCCCATAGCATTTCCAAGGCTGTAAATCTTCACGGAACCGCTGGTGGTTTAGAACCGCCACGCTTTCGGTTAGCGGAGAGCGCTTTAACCACTGTGCCACCAGGGTTTCTCACAACACACATGAAACTTAACTTTTCCAGAGTAACTGAGATCTGTAGGCAAGTCAACCGAAAGAGGTATTCTAGCAAACTTACTGCTGTTCTCATAGACTGCCTTGCTTTCCCGCTCACAGGAGTGGTTCCGTTAAGTCCTGTTAAGAATCACATCACTTGGGGAACAAGCATACTGTTTGTTGGGATTTGGCATTGGACAGCTCAGACTGCGCAATGCTGGAACAACGACGACGATGACAATCCCACAGAGCTCTCAGGGCACCCCCTTGGCAGGCCAGCAGTGAGCTCTGAGCCAGCTCCATAACGTCCGCACCGGCTCAGAATCACAGGACCCTTCATACTTCAGGCACAACTAGGTACTGGGATAAGGACTGCACCGAAAGAGGTAGAAAAATTGTGTAGGGAAAAAGACACCTAATTAATGGACAAACAGAATCCGGCATTTATGGATAGAAACTGCAGAAGACAGGTCTAGCATCACTCAACTATGAGGCAAGTTCTCGTCATTCCCAGTACAGACAGGTAAACAAAGGCTGACGCCTTTGACTCATGGAAATTCAGTTGGCTCATGTAATATAACTATTGATTTGGACAAATATCTTAAAAAATCATAATAATAAAGGCCATTGGTTGGTGTTACGGATCGTTTTCCCAAAAAATGTGTGTTGTAAATTCTAACTCCTTAGTGGTTATAATCCCATTTGGAAATGGGCTTTTATTTGTGTGTTAATGAGACAGTATTAGTGTAGAGTATTTCTTAAATCAATCTTTTCTGAGATATAAAAAGAGCAGATTAAGCAAGGAATCGAGCAAGCAGAGATGGGGGAAGAGAGGTGTCACATGAAGCTCGCCAAGAGGCCAAAGAGCAGAAGCTGAAGAGACAAGGACCTTCCTTGTCCTTGCCGACAGACGGAAAGCCTTCCCCTACAGCTGGTGCCCTGAATTCGGACTTCTAGCCTCCTAAATGGTGAGAAAATAAGTTTCTGTTTGTTAAAGCCACCCGCTTGTGGTATTTCTGTTACAGTGACACTGGAGAAGTAAGACAGTTGGGTTTGTCCTCAAGATTTAAAACAATTGGAACCATGCACATTAGACACTGGAAGTTCAGTCTGTACCCTGAATGGGCGCCTCGTAACAGGGCGTAGATAGGAGATAATGAGATGTCTTCGTATTTCACATCGGGGGAAAATCATCTGGGAGGATGAAACAATTACTGAAGGGCCTAAATTGTCATGTAAATGTGATGATACTTCTGTGATTGAGTGAAACTCAGGAGAAACTCATTGGGCCTTACAAAAAAACTTTTAGTTAAAAATTTAGATTATCAGGCTTCAGAGTTAAGCTACTCTGTAAGCTTAGATTGGGTAAAATCTCGTAAAAACCAAACAAAACCCGTTGCTGTCAATTCGGACTCACAACAACCCCATACAACAGAGTAGAACAGCCCTATAGAGTTTCCTAGACTGTAATCTTTATGGAAGCAGACTGTCACATCTTTCTCCCTCAGGGCAGCTGGTGAGTTCAAACCGTCAACATTTTGGTTAGCAGCTGAGTACTTAACCATTGTGCTACCCAGGCTCCTTTTAAGACTTTGTAAGGAACTACAAAATAGCACTCAAACAGTCATTTAAAAGTGCAAGCAATAAAGACATCACGACAATTGGTAAAGCTCATGTCTGACTAACGAAAATTTTTACACATCGCTAATCCAGAATATGGTTAAACGATTCGCCATTGTTGTGGCTGTTAGGTGCCCTCCAGTCAGTTCCCACTTAAAGCGACCCTGTAAGGCAGAGAGCAGAACTGTCCCATGTGGTTTCCAAGGAGCACCTGGTGGATTTGAACTGCCAACTTTTTAGTTAGCAGCCGAGCTGTTAACCACTACGCACCATTCACCGTTGGCATGATATATTTAAAGGTTATTTCTCCAAGGTGAATCTTGTACTGAATTTTAAAATTCATCCTATTGTAATTCTGATTATTGCTTTGCTCTGTTTTATATGATGAATTTAGTGGATATTTAGATGGTTGTAACTTGCCCAGAAGGAGCCTGGTGGCTAAGTGCTCGGCTGTTAACCAAAAGTTTGCAGTTTGAACCCACCAGCCACTCCGAGGGAGAAAGATGTGGCAGTATGTTCCCATAAAGATTACAGCCTTCAAAACCCTAGGGTCCTTTGTCCTTTAGGGTTGCTATGAGTCAGAACTGACTCGACAACAATGGGTCTAACTTGCCCAGAGAAACGAAGAAGCAACAATGGAAATTAAAACAGTGGCCGGGTAGCACCAAGCAGGTTAAGTACTGACTACTAGTGGAAAGGTTGGCAGTTTGAACCTACCCAGAGACTACTTGGAAGATCTACTTCTGAAAGATCACCCACTAAAAACCCTTTGGAGAAATTCTATTCTGCACATACTGGGTCACCGGAGTCTGAATCGACTTGACAGGCACTGACAACGATCCCACAGTAACAGACAGAGTGCATTGTAAGGGTAAATACAGTATCCTAAAAAAAAAAAGAATTCTCCTTGGCACAAAAAATCAAACGAGGCACCCCCCTTTTTTCTTAGAGCATATACTTTAGAAAGCTTGTGATTGTAAATTCTTTCTCTGACCTTTTGAGGTGTATGCGAATCTTTTTAAAAGTAAGCCTCTTGTAAGTTGTACAATCCAGAAATATTTTCCTCAAAGACCTGGAAGCCATCTCTTTGAAAGGTAATCACCAAGGAAGCTAGGGCCCCTATCACTGGGTTTCCCTATCTCTCAGACCCTGGGAGGATAGCACTTTACTCTGGCAGGTGCTGGCTTCAAGTTGAAAAAAAGAAAAACTACCTCCTGTCATAGATATGAGAAATTTATTCTTCCTTTGGATGAAGGAGTTAGCAGACACCTAAACCCCAGGGAAATCTAGGATGAACCATGTGTGATAAATGGTGCTGACATGTCCTCTTACCTGAGGACTACTTATAATTTATCTTGAGAACATGTACAAAATGGGCTGCACCTGCCTGGCTATTTTTGCAATCTGTAGCGGGTTTCTTGTGATGTACATCACATTCTGATATAATGCGTATTCAGTAACAAGACTGCCTTCTTTCTCTTCTTCCTCTTGCGGAGAGGTTTTCTGAGTTAGCCAATTTCGTTCAGTTTTAGTATTCCACCACCACCAAAGGTGAGAGGAGGAGGGCTGGAGGAGTGGACAGAAGAAGTGGTCCCCTCCAAGCAGGGTGGCCTGGTGTTTGGAACGTTCAGAGGCACAAGAGAGCAGACCACCCTTACAGAGTTGAACAAGGACTTCACCTTCTCCACACTGAGATGTAATAGCCCTGGCGACGAAACGGTTAAACTGCGCTGCTAACCAAAAGGTTGATTCAAAACCACCTGGCGATCTGCTTCTTTGAAGACTGTTGGAGGTGCTGTCCCATTCCAGCTCATAGCGACCCCATGTGACAGAGTACAACTGCCCCATTGGCTTTTCTAGTGCGTAATCTTTACAGGAGCAGATCGCCAGGCCTTTCTCCCGCGGTGCCCCGGGAGGGTTCAAGCCGCCAACCTTTCACTTAGCAGCCGAGCGCTTAACCGTTGCGGCACCAGGGCTAGGAAACCCTACGAGGCAGTTGTTCTCTGTCCCGTGGGGTTGCTAGGAGGCGAAAACCGACCCCAGAGCAACCCAAAGCACATCCGCACCCACACCCCACCGCACGCCAACGCCGCCCGGAAACGCCGGACGCAAAGGCGGAAGGCGCAGCCCCGGCGCAGCCTCACTTCCGGGCGGCGCGCACGCTGCGTATTGCGTCATCGCGCCGTGCGTCACGTGGGCCGCGAGCGGCTTTTGGCGCGAACGTGTGAAGAGGGCCGCGGAGGCGGAGCGCGGGGTTGTGCGATCGGTGGGTCGCGGCGGCCGGGTGGCGGGAGGCAGGCCGGGCTCGGGCGTCCGCTCTGAGCGCCTCGGAGGTTGTGTCAGGTCCGGCCGGGGGCGGCGGCGGGGTGGTCGGCCCCGGGGCTCCGGCCTCCCCGGCGGGGTCCCCTCCTGGCAGGCGCGGGCTCGGGGCTCCGGGCGCCTCCCCGGGCAGCTCAGGGTCGGCCCCGGGACTCCGGCCTCCCCGGGCAGCTCAGGGTCGGCCCCGGGGCTCCGGCCTCCCCGGCGGGGTCCCCTCCTGGCAGGCGCGGGCTCGGGGCTCCGGGCGCCTCCCCGGGCAGCTCAGGGTCGGCCCCGGGACTCCGGCCTCCCCGGGCAGCTCAGGGTCGGCCCCGGGACTCCGGCCTCCCCGGGCAGCTCAGGGTCGGTTCCGGGGCTCCGGCCTCCCCGGCGGGGTCCCCTCCTGGCAGGCGCGGGCTCGGGGCTCCGGGCGCCTCCCCGGGCAGCTCAGGGTCGGCCCCGGGACTCCGGCCTCCCCGGGCAGCTCAGGGTCGGCCCCGGGACTCCGGCCTCCCCGGGCAGCTCAGGGTCGGTTCCGGGGCTCCGGCCTCCCCGGCGGGGTCCCCTCCTGGCAGGCGCGGAATCGGGGCTCCGGGCGCCTCCCCGGGCAGCTCAGGGTCGGTCCCGGGGCTCCGGCCTCCCCGGGCAGCTCAGGGTCGGTCCCGGGGCTCCGGCCTCCCCGGCGGGGTCCCCTCCTGGCAGGCGCGGGCTCGGGGCTCCGGGCGCCTCCCCGGGCAGCTCAGGGTCGGCCCCGGGACTCCGGCCTCCCCGGGCAGCTCAGGGTCGGTTCCGGGGCTCCGGCCTCCCCGGCGGGGTCCCCTCCTGGCAGGCGCGGAATCGGGGCTCCGGGCGCCTCCCCGGGCAGCTCAGGGTCGGTCCCGGGGCTCCGGCCTCCCCGGCGGGGTCCCCTCCTGGCAGGCGCGGTCTCGGGGCTCCGGGCGCCTCCCCGGGCAGCTCAGGGTCGGCCCCGGGGCTCCGGCCTCCCCGGGCAGCTCAGGGTCGGTCCCGGGGCTCCGGCCTCCCCGGGGGTCCCCTCCTGGCAGGCGCGGGCTCGGGGCTCCGGGCAGCTCAGGGTCGGCCCCGGGGCTCCGGCCTCCCCGGGCAGCTCAGGGTCGGCCCCGGGGCTCTGGCCTCCCCAGCGGGGTCCCCTCCTGGCAGGCGCGGGCTCGGACCTTGACCGAGTGTTTCCGTGGGGGTGATGTCCTACCGCCTGGGGGCGCTCCTCACCGGCCTCGCTTAGCGCACCCGCCCCAGGTGGCGCCCTGCTTCGCAGGTGAGCGCAGGTCCGGGTGCCAGCGGCGTTTATCGCCCACGACAGCCCAAGGACCAAACCACACCCGTGGCCGTGGAGCCGACTCCCTGCGACCCTGTAGGACGGAGTAGAACCGCCCCTAGGGTTTCCAGGGAGCGGCGGGCGGACTCGAACCTCCAACCTTTGGTGAGCAGTCCAGCTCTTAGCCCCTGTGCCCTCAGGCTCCATAACGAACAGCTGCCGGGGACCGGTCAAGTGAACTCACATCGAAAACCCTGTTCTCGAGTCGCACTGGGCGCGTTCCGAGTGCCTGATGTCTGTGCGCTGGACGTTAGGATGGAGCGGGTGGCCACTGTGTCGGACGGCGGAAATAGAGAACGTTTTCATCATGGCTCTTAGGTTGGGCTGTCGTCCCTAAAGATAGGACCGGGGTAAACAGTTAACTTCAGGTGTTCGCTGCACTTCTGACCGTACCTCAGAGTCACCTAACAAAGACTGTGTACCTCTATGAAGTATATTTTGGTCTTCTCTCTTGCAGAATTATTTATCCAGCGTTGGAGTAATACTGTAGACAGAAATGCCTGTTGGATTCAAGGAGAGGCCAACCTTTTTTGACATTTTTAAGGCCCAATGCAGCAAAGCAGGTATTGACGGGTTTTATATAAATACACATGGCACTGAAAATATTTTCAGAAAAATACGTGAAGATGCATATGAGAAGCCAATACTAAACGTTTTTGTTTTGTTACACTTTATTCCTTATGGGATCATACATCCAGTCAAGGACATGGTTGTTCACAGTTAGCAAAATGATAAATATAGAACCCTTGCTTGATAAAGAGAAGACTGTCCCCTTGGTTAGCAATAGGAAGTTAAGTGCTCAACTGCTAACTGAAAGGTTGGCAGTTGAACCGTCCAGCGGTTCAGTGTAAGAAAAGATCTGACAGTCTGCTCTTGTAAAGATGACAGCCAAGAAAACTCTATGGGGCAGTTCTGCTCTGTCATGTGACATCGCTCTGACTTGGAATCGACTCCACTGCAGCAAGCAATGACTGGCAAGTCAGCAGCGTTGATAATGTTAGTTTGGAGTGGAAATTACTAAACTTTTCTGGACTCGGTACCCCTCTACACGCTTAAGAATGATTGAGGACCCAAAGAACTTTTGTGTATGTACATTACCACATTAGAAATTGAAACTAAAAAGTTTAAATTTTTTTTATTCACTCAAAAATAAACCTAAGTTTTTATGAAAAATAGCTACATTTTTCAATACAAAAGTAATTTTACATTTTTGCATTTCCCTTCAGTGTCTGACTTAATAGAAGATAGTTGGAGTCATGTATCTATTTGTGCATTTTAACTGTTAGAATATGTTGTTTGGATGGAAGAGAAAAATCCAGCTTCACATAGCTGTATAGTTGGAAAAAGGAATATTTGGTCGTCTCCGATTAACTGTGTATTTTTCTTTGATGCTATGTCAAAACTTGAAACAAGTGATAGTTTTTTAACTTGCAGTGTAGACTCTGAAACTGTATCGTACCCTTTTTATATTAAAGCCCCTGAATCTTTCTTACACTTTGAATGTATGTTATACCCACGCGTGATTTTGTAACATGAGTATTATGTGATTATTTGGAAAATATCAATGCTTGGAGTTACACAGATCTTCCATCTGTTGACACACTGCATTAAACAGTAGCAAACAAAAAACATATTCATTAATCTCACCTCCAGTGTCACCAGAAAAGTCTTTTAAGATTGGAAGGTTATGAGGCTCCCCGCTACAGTTGTGAGTTTACCATGATTCTAGCATTCATCTGAAAGCTCGCCTTTTATCATTGGCAACAAACTGACTTTTGTTTTCCTTGTGGTGCCTCACTCCACTCATTTTTGAGATGTCTGCCCGATTACTCCAGTCTGAGTAACTTAGTGCCATGGTGTTCCACGAAAAATAGCACTAGTTGGGCTCATGAGGCATCGAGTGAGTAGTTTTCTAGACAGTTGTCGTACCTCATTACACAGAAGTGCTTTGTGCATACTTGCCGTTTTGTCACAGGGAATATGAAAAAGGCACGTGCCAAATCAATTTTTACTGTTTCATTGAGTAAACTGGCTTTTTTTTTTTTAATTGCAAGTGCATGGTAGCGAAGAGTCAAGTGAAGCTCCTACGGTTTGGGGCCGCAGCCTTGACCCATGCTGAGGCTCCAGCAGTTTTACTCAGCGTTGTTTTTGCGTCCTTAGTGCAGGTGTCAGCATGGCGAAAAGGCAAGGGACACCTCAGTATTGTTATGAAAATTGTTTTGACCTTGTGGATCTCCTGGAAGAGTCCACGGGCTACACTTTGAGAACCATTCTCTCTGACAGGATCTTGTCCTTGACTTTATTTTAGAGTCTTCATGTTCCTTGTACCCATGGATTGGCCACATACACTTATGTAGTCTTTATAGTTATTCGAATTGTATTTATGGAATGCGTTCTTCCTGGGGATGATTTTTGGTTCTGATTCATGAATATAAGGTAGAAAGAAAGCTGTAGAAAAGCTAATACTGCTAAGAGATTGCAGCTTGTAACTTTTGTGAACTCAGGTTGTACCTTACTACAGATTCATAAGAGAATGGATTAATAGTCTTGTTAAACTAATATCCCTTAACAGAAGTAATCTCAAACATCCTTTTTTTTGTTGTTGTTATGATCTTTACTTGATAGGCTCATGATCTTTTCTATGTCACTGATTAAAACCAAGGTGGAATTTTTATTTTTCTTACAGATTTAGGACCAGTTAGCCTTAATTGGTTTGAAGAACTTTCTTCAGAAGCTCCACCATATAAATCTGAACGTGCAGAAGAGGCTGAATATAAAATCAGCAGTTATGGGTCAAATCCCTTTAAGACACCACAAAGGAAACCCTATTACAATCAGTTGGCATCAACTCCGATCATATTCAAAGATCAAGGTATAACTCCAGCACTGTACCAGTCTCCTTTAAAATAACTATATAAACCCAGATTAAAACAAAATGAAACCCACTGCTGTCGAGGCAATTCTGACTGATAGCAACCCTATAGGGCTTGAAAGTGGGTATAGGAAGTAGAAAACAGGGTGCTTCAGTGACTTTGAATTTAGGATTCAGAAGAAAGGATTGGGTTGCCGCTTAGAGCATGACCAAGTGGAAAAGGTGTGGTGACATCTATGGAAGCTGGAAGCCCAGGAGGAAAAGCAGGCTTGGGAGGGAAGAGAGATGTTAGGTAGAGACTGCCCTGTACACTTTCGGGAATAGAAGGCTGGAATGAGAGAGAATTCAGACAGGCGGGAAAGCAGTGGAATCAGCCATCACCTTGGAAGGTAACAGGGTCATCACAGAAGAGGAGAAAATTGATTATGCTGACACCTAGGATACGAGCCTTGGGAGCGTTTAGCAGATGAAATGTAGACAAGAGCGTGGACAAGGGTACCATCCGTCTAACACATTCAGTGCTTGCTTTGTGCCTGGCAGCTTGCTAGGCATTAAAGACACAACATGAATGACTTGGCCTTCGGCCTCTAGAATCTCAGTCTTGTAGGGAGGGAAAACATGAAGGAACATACTAGGGTGGGGTGGGGTGGGGTGTGTTACAACAGGAGCATGTACAGAGTACTGTGTTGTGGGCTGAGTGAAAGGAGCAGCCACCTGTGTTAGTGTGATCAGGAAGAGCTCCATAAAGCAGCTTGGACTGACTGCTTGGTCTTGAAGGATGTACCTAGATTGAGTGGTTTCCTGTTTATAACCAGGGAAGGATAAGAATTATTTAATGAGGGCCACACTGGATCTAATTGAGTAGTTGACTTTTTTAAGGCTGTAATGCAAATATGGGAAACCCTGGTGGTGTAGTGGTTAAGAGCTATGGCTGCTAACCAAAAGGTCAGCAGTTCAAATCTACCAGGTGCTCCTTGGAAGCTATGGGGCAGTTCTGCTCTGTTCTGTAGGGTCACCATGAGTTGGAATTGACTCAACGGCTATGGGTTTGGAATGCATCAGTGAGGCGCCCTGGTAGCACGGTGGTTAAAGTGCTGAGATGCTAAATGGAAGGCTTGAGCCCACCAGCCACGCTGCGGGAGAAAGATGTGGCAGACTGCTTCCATAAAGATCATATACCCATTGCTGTCAGGTAGATTCCAGCTCATAGTGCCCCTATGGGACAGAATAGAACCACAGGGTTTCCATGGAGCAGCAAGTTAATTCAAACTGCTGACCTTTTGGTTAGCAGCCAAGTGCTTAACCACTATGCCACCAGGGCCCCATAAAGATTGCAGCCTTGGAAATCCTATGGGGCAGTTGTACTCTGTCCTATAGGGTTACTGTGAGTTGGAATCAGCTTGACAGCAGTGGATTGGGTTTTTTTGTTTGTTTGTTTAATACGTAAATAATTCTGCTGGCTGTAGCCTCTTGAGACCTCCTTTTGCTTTTAAGTTGACTGTAAATTCAGTGTTGAAATGTGAAAGTAATAGACTTAAACTGTTCTTAACCTGTTTTTTGCTGTTTTTAATATGTTATTTTTTAAAAGAATTATCCCCAGAGTTTGATGAGGAAATGTGCTATTTCTGCTTCTCAGCAGCCTTTCCTTTTCCTAAAAATCGTATGAGTTTAGCTTAGCATTGCTTTTTTTTTTTTTCCTTCTAATTTTGTGCTTTAGGTGAAGGTTTACAGCTGAAGTTAGTTTCTCATTAAAAAATTTGTATACATACTCCATATTGTTTTGGGACACTGGTTGCAGTCCCCCCAATGTGACAGCACTCTCCCCTTTCCACCCTGGGTTCCCCATGTCCGTTGGTCTGGTTTTCCATCCCATTCCTGCCTTCGCATTTTGCTTTTGGGCAGGAGCTTAGCTTACCATCCTTTAGCTTATATATGAGATTCTCAAGTTACCTGAGACATTTTTATTTGAATATAAAGTTGTTTTTGACTGGTTATTTTTTAAGGCCATCTTCGTTGTGATTAGAATCTCTATACAAGTGAACGGGGAAAAGATGAGGTTTTTAAAAAATTGGTTCAGCTACTTTTAATAGTATCTTCAACTAACAGTCTCATTAGAGAAAAAAATTGATATCTTGTAAAGTGGAATTTTTAGTCACATGTATACATTGGCTTATAAGTAACCGTCTCTAGTCTCTGTTACTTGAGAAATGAGAATGAGGCATTTGTCTGTGCTGGTTACAAATAGTTTCAAATTAGTTTCGTCTTCATTTCATTGTATCTTAACAACATTGATGGAGCTTATTTTTCCAGAGCTCGTCTAAGAGGTTATAGGGTCAAATCAGCCAAAGCAATTATTTTTAAGAGCATTTTTTTGTTTTAAGGGTAATTATAAATCAGATGCCTTGAGGGCGAAATTCATAGCACCCATCAACCATTAAAAGCCCTGGACAGTCACATATAATGTCCTCTAATACGGAGAGAATAGGCATGTTGAAAACTGGGAATTGGATTTGATAGAACCTCATACAGCTTCGGAAGCCCCGTCTGAGTAGTGTTGTCTTGGGAAGCAGACGCGTCCAGCGTGAGCACAGAAGTATTGTGTATCGTCATTTACAGCCCATTTCCTCTATTTTGACTAGCTCGTTCATTCAGCCAGCATTTGTGGCATGTATCAGGCATTATTGTAGTTGTTAGGGGTACAGGGATGAATAAGGCAGGATCCCTGCCTCAGGGAGCTCACAGTCTAATAGGGGAAATAGGAACAGTGCGTGATAGACTCTGGGAAGCATAGAAGGAGTAGGCACTTTATCGCATTTTAAAAAGCCAGTCGCTGTGGAGTTAGCGCCGACTCGTAGTGACCCCGTGCGTGTCAGAGTAAAACTGCCCTGTTTCAGTGCACAGTGTTCAGTGGCCGGTTTTTTAGAAGTAAATCACCAGGTCTTTCTTTTGAGGCATCTCTGGGTGAACTGGAACCTCCAGCCTTTCAGTTAGCAGCCATGTGCTTTTAACCTTTTGCTCTACCCAGGGACTCCATCATCTCACCTGAGGAACCACTGAAAGTTTTCTGGAGGAGGTCATGTCTAGATGGAAACCTGAAGATAACTGAGAACCAAGTGAAGGGGGTCAAGAGAAAGAGCTCATACAAAGACGAAAGAACACTTCAGGATAGGCAAGGAGTTGTGTAGGCTAAAAACAGAGTGTGAAAGAATGGAATCGTAAAAATTAAGAAGGCAAATTGTGAAGGGCCTTGTTATTATGGAGTTTGAACTTGATCATGAAGGTAACAGGGAACTCCTGAAAGGTTTTCACCAGAGGTGTGGTGTGGTCAGATTTGGTACCTCGGTAGGTTTTTGGTAAAACGCCTTTTCCCTTCTTTTTATCCTCCGTGATCCCATAATACTGTGTGTAACAGTAAGAGAACACATCACATTCTACTTTGTGTCCCACTTGTGTACATTCAGAAAATCTCTTGACTAGGTTATGAACTTGAGGTTAAAGCTGTGTCTTGAATTGCATCACCCAGAGGGTCTTATGCATATCACGTGCCTAACGTGGCGCTGAACGGGGAGACATCCTGGGAATCGGCAAAGTGCAAAACCCCTTCAGACTGAACTTCCCACATAGTCCCCTTCCCAGTACCAAACCAAAATCCAGTACTGTCAAGTTGATTCCGACTCATAGCGACCCTATAGGACAGAGTAGAACTGCCCCATAGAGTTTCCAAGGAGCGCCTGGCGTTTTCAAACTGCTAACCCTTTGGTTAGCAGCTGTAGCACTTAACACTACGCCACCAGGGTTTCCCCTTCGCGGTACAGATGAGGCCTTTCGTTTTTAACTACTTTCGTAAGATGAACGTTCACAGTCCAGAGCATGTACACTGTCATATAATTATTGTCCTGTATTTCAGGAAAGGATATTGCCAGTAGTAAACAAAGTCGTTTCTCAGTGAGGGCTGAAATGTCTCAAGCAAAGGATGTTACCAGCCCGCTTCTCAATCCTTGTCTTAGTGAAAGGTATGATGAATCTGTTCTGTTAAAATACTTAGAGAACATTTTTCTTTTGTTTTTCAAAAGCCAGGGTGTTTTTCTGTGTATGATATTTGTTTTATAGAAATGCATCTAATTTTCATGATAATGTTTTGGCTGAACCTGGTAGAGGATCTTCTATTTTTAAATAATTTCCTCTTAAGTTGAGACCTTTCATAGAATAATTTTTACATTAGAAACATTTACCCTGTTTTTCTGATAACATTGAATTGGCTGGTTTTCTGTATATTATTTTCTGTGACTGTTTAACAAATATTAATGATGGAAAGCCATAAATCTTTGAAATTATCAGTTTAAAATTTATTCATGTCCTTTAAATCTTTGGTGAGAATGTGATGGTCTTAGGTGTTCATATTCACTTTACATAATTTTTAAATTCAAAATACACAGTTCCAAGAAGTTGAAATTTGTGAGTACTTTATACATTGCTTTCAGTGAACGTTTAAACATTACTTCCAAAAAAACCCCCAAACCCGTTGCTGTCAATTCTTCATAGGTATTTACTTTTTAAAAAGTAATCTAAAAAGATTTAAAAAGTATAATTCAAGCAATTGATAATGAGTCTGTATTTTTTGCAATAAGATTGTTAACTAGCGTTTTGTTGCTTTTTGCCATATCTATTATCTTTTGAATAATCCGAGGTATTTGTTTTGTTTTGTTTTAGTCCTGTTCTGCGATGCATGCGTGTAACACCACAAAGAGAAAAGTCGGGTATGAATGAATAAAGACAAGGCTTTTTATTCTGAGAATACTAGAAACTTTAAGGCATATAAAACTTAGTAATTTCTTTCTTTTTCCCCCCAGTATTATGTGGAAGTTTATTTCATACACCAAAGCTTATGAAGGTGAGCATTCTGTCTGGTTTATTTTTATTGTGGAATAGTGGAGAACTGACAACAGGAGACCCAGGCCCGATGCCCGACCACCGCACCTCGTCCGCAGCCACCGCGTGCCTGTCGGTGGAGACTTGCGTGTTCTCTGATGCTGCTCAGGTTTCTGTGGTGCTTCCGGAATAAGATAAACCAGGAAGAAAGGCCTGGTCAGCCAACAAAAATGCTCTGGATCACACCAGTCTAATCTTGTTTTGCGTGGGGTCGCCATGAGTCAAGGCCACCTTGGTGGCAGCTGACACCAGTATTCTACTTTGCCCTGAGGTTTACAGAGGTGTACCTAGCTTACTGCCTCACACTGGCACTCAGTAAATGACAAGTGAAAGAAATGAGCGAGTGAAAAAACATTGTCCATCCGTGTATTTCCACGAAATAAAATTGGACACCCTTGTTGTTGTTGATTGCTGTCAAGTTCATTCCAAGTCAAGGACCCCGTGAGTGCAGAGTGGAGCTGCTGCATAGGGTTTTCAAGAGCAGGCCCTTTCGGAAGCAGATTAACTAAAGAAAACGAAAGCCTAAAAAGTAAGCGACTTGCAAAATTCAGAGATTATTTGGAAGAGAACAGAAACGACTCCCTTATTCTTGGGTACATGTTAGAAGTATGTATGTATTTAATAAACTATTTTATTTCCAGGGTCAGACACCAAAACGTATTTCTGAGAGTCTAGGAGCTGAGGTGGACCCAGATATGTCTTGGTCAAGTTCTTTAGCCACACCACCGACTCTTAGTTCTACTGTGCTAATAGGTAATACTAGCAAACGTGTGTATCGTGTAAAAAAAGGTAGATGATGTTGACATCTCTAGTACTTCTAAAAGTGCTTTTAAAAGGAAAGTATAAAAATAAAATATTAGATGATACTGTTTTGATAAATATGTCATTTTGATAAGTGAATCATTGAGGGTACACTGGATAAACCATAAGTACCTGAAGTAGTGCTCTGTGGGAGCCCAGCGCTGCGTTTTAGTGCTGTGTCTGTGACCTAGAAGAGCTTTACACCCATTTACCTACACATGAGCATTTAAGAACCAATATTTGGTGTGAAAATGTGAATTTTTTACAAATCATTTTTATACGTAGGCATTAAAGTACAATGTCAAATAAGCTTTCTCTCTCTCTACTTAAATCCGTTCTACAGTTCTGTGTTAACAGTGGTACTAAACTGAAATCTTCAGTTTTATAATTGAAATGGTATAATCATGAGATTATCTGAAATGTTCGTTTTGTAAAACTTCTGTTTTCCTTGTATGTGTATATATGTGTTTGTATTTATGTATATATGGGTTGTACTCAGAGCTTGAGTTTAATTTATACCCAAACCAGGACTTAATTTATTATTATTATTTTGTTTATTCTAGCAAACATACATACCATTTTGATTCCTCTCTTACTGGGAGGAAGATAGCGTTCTTCTTTTGTGGTTCATATGAAATAATCTGGGTAGAAGCATTTTGAAGAGTAAGACGTGTTTAACATATGATGTGCCTTTAGACAGCATTGTTGTCTAAACAGCTTCAAGCTTTAGTGTTTATGTCTTGACCACACAACTCCATCTGCTTCTTCAAAGTCGTTATGAACAGTACTGCCATAAAGTCCAGATCACCAGGCTATAGTTCTTATTGCCTTATGAGTGGCACCAAGGAAGTGAGTACTGCTCATTCCTGTGTTGACTGACCTTTCTAATTGCTGTAATCAGGTCAATTTATTTTGTTTCACGTGTGTCATTTAATCCAGTAGCGTGTGTGCTTTTTGATGTCTGACCAAAAAATACATACTTGCTCATGCCATTTAGTGAAAGTTTTTGCATTGACTTTAGTGTGTAATATGTAATACCCGTGACCAAATAACCCATCGCTGTCGAGTTGATTCTGATACACAGCCACCCTATAGGACAGGGTAGAGCTGTGCCACAGGATTTCCAAGAAGTGGCTGCTGGATTTGAACTGCCGACCTTTTGGTTAGCAGCCAAGCTCTTAGCCACTGCGCCCCCAGGGCTCCAGTGTGTAATACAGTACAGGTAAATGTGTGATACAGGTAAATGGAATTTTTTTTTTTTTTTACAGTCAGAGATGAGGAAGCACCTGAAACTGTATTTCCTGATGATTCTGCTGTAAGTAAATATGACAAATTGGTTTTTCTATTGAAATTGCCTAGAATTTTAGATTGCCTTGATAAATTATTCATCTTGCATTTTTCACTTCCTACTTTATGTTTTGTCTAAGGCTTTGAGAGTCTGTAAACCTGCTTCTGTATGTGATTGTCTTTGACTTCGCGTGAAACTTGCTTATCTCTCTAAGAGTAAGTTGCACGTGTGTGTATGTATGTATATGTGTATATATATATGTGTGTACACCTTGACATCCTTGTATATATTTTAAATTGCTATACTGTGAGTTTGTGTACTATTGATTTTAAAATATAACTTTTGCAGATTTTGAAAAACCATTTTTCCAACCATAATAAAAGTCTGAAGAAAAATGACCAGTTTATCCCTTCTGTGCCAGACAGTGAAAATGAAAACCAAGGAGAAGTGATAAGTCGCGGTGAGTCCCTGTGCTTAGCTGAAGGGCTGCTTTTAATAGACATCATTTAACTATTGCCCCTTTTTTCTTGATTACCGAACTGGTGTTTCTGTCTCAAGGCCTTGAGGCTAGGAACTAACTTGATTTGGATGAAAATGTTCAACCATCATACTAAGACAGTGCTATTTAGATGCTGTTGTGACAGAAAAACAAAACCCATTACTCAAAGCCTTCAGAAATGAAGAGAGTAAGACTTACAATTAGCAAAATGAGAAGGCCTGATTTTCTCATTAAAAAATAAATACGAATATAGATACACCACAGGTCTTACTAGCCAGGTCATGGGAACACTGCGTTTTTCTTTGTATGTGTCTGCCTAAATGTGCAGGACTGGATGTCTGTGGATTTGTGTGTGTGCACTGTCATATATACACACACTTATTTCTGTGTGTGTGTGTACGTGTGTAAAATCAGATTTTATTCTCAGTTGTTGAGGTCCACAAAATGGATTTGAAACATCTGGTTTGATGGGTCTTAGAAAATTAAATTGTATATGAAGTAAGGTAAGGTCAGTTTTAACTTTGTAGAGCTGGAAGAGAAAGACTCTTAGGGACTGGAGCCTGAATAAAAGACGCTGGGTACTTTAAAATCGGTCTTTGCCAAAAACATGGGAAGGGTGGTTAAAGAAATGATAGTTAGCACTCAGAATAACCTTTTCAATGCTAAGTTAAGTGCAGTTTTAGCATGTACTTCTTCTGGGAGACTAGTATTAATGTTATGGTTCTGTTTCTTCTCACTGTGCTTCTGTTTTCAGTTTCAGCAGAATTGGGGAACTTCCTTGGTGAAGTGAATAGCTGTGAAGACCATCCTGAAGGGGGAGCGCCAAGTGCTCTAGAAGAAGAAGGACATGAAACAGTTGCACATATTTCTGAAGAAGATAGTTTTTCACTGTGTGTTACTAAATATAAAACAGGAAATCTACAAAAAGTAAAGACTGACAAGACTAGGAAAAAATATTTCAATAAAACAAAAGCTGGTGAATGTGAGGAAGCTAAAAAACTGGAAGAAAGTAGACATTTGTTTGCGTTTGAAATGGAACCAAATGACAGTGACCCATTAGGTTCCAATGCACCAGGTGAAGAGCCCACTGGGAATATCGGCCACACGGTGTCCAAGGAGCTTGTAGCATCTTCAGCCTCTGAGTGGCCTCAGCTAACCCTCTCTGGCCTAAATGGAACTCAGATGGAGAGAATACCCCTACTACCTACTTCTTGTGACCAAAATAATTCGGAAAAAGACCTAATAGGCACAGAGGAAGAATGTGCCAACTTCACTACTTCAGAAAATTCTTTGTCACGCATTTCACGTTTACCAAAAACAGAGAAGCTACTGAATGAGGAAAGAGTGGTAAATAAGAGCGAGGAAGAGCAGAGTCCTTTATCTCATAAAGACTCCATTCTTGCAGTAAAGCAAACAGCATCCGGAACTTCTCCGGTAGCTTCTCTGTCTCAGGGTATCACAAAGTCTATTTTCAAGATAAGAGAATCACCTGATGAGGCTTTTGGTGCGGTTTTCTCAGATAATATGACTGATTCAAACTTAAAAGAAAAACCTGAAGCCCCTGAAAGTGGATTGGAAATAGGTGCTAATTGCTCCCAGAGATGGGGTTCCTTATGTCCAAGTTTAGTTGATAATGGAAGCTGCCCAGTCACCACCAAACATGCTTCTGTAACTTTGAAGAATGCTGGTTTAATATCCACTTTGAAAAAGAAAACAAAAAAGTTTATTTATTCTGTAAATGATAAAACATCTTATCCAGGGGAAAAAATGCAGAAAGATCAAGAATCTGAACCAACTCACTGTTCAGCCCAATTTGAAGCACCGCTTACGTTCCTAAATAGTGGTTCAGGTACCTCTTTTCATTGTGAATAATGTGTATAGTTTCATGATGGTGATGACAAGGTCTCTTTTCTGAATATGTGAATTTCTTTACTCTTTTTTTTTTTTTTTTTTTAGCATACAGCCAGCTCTCCTTTGGTAGTTTAGATTTGTTTTTGTTTTTAATTCGATTGTCTTGTAGTCAATCTCGGGTAGTGTCCACATGCGTTATTGTTTAGGCCTTTAGTTACCGTATCCAAAATCAGTTTTTTTAAACTCATTGGATCAGTTTGCTGCATATGCGTCAAAGGCTTGGCTGCTAAATTTCTGCTTTAACTTTTTTTTGATTGTGGTAAAATGTAAGTAAAAAATTTGCCATTTTAACTACTTTCTGCTATAAATGTTTATTAATATATGGTAGCAAACTGGGCAACTCTAAAAATGTTGTGTTATATACTGTGTATTAGCTCTGAAGCATGTGAAAAAAGAGGGAAGAAAAGGTAATTGGTAGCAAATTTAAAGTAAGGCAGTCCTAAAATAAAGTAGCAATTTTTTCTTGCGTAGTGAAGTACTTAGAGATTGCTTGAAGTTATCACAGTGTTTCTGGGTGCCCAGAGTGTGCGCAGTGAAACTCATTTTTTATTTTAGCAACTCTTTGCTTATCAAGGAGCCCTGGATGCACAATGGTTAAGCACTTAGCTGCTAAATGAAAGGTCGGTGGTTCAAACCCACCCAGCAGCTCCATGGGAGAAAGACCTGGTGATCTGCTCCTGTAAAGATGACAGCCTGAGAAACCCTACGGGGCAGTTCTGCTCTGTCCCCTGGGGTCACCAGGAGTCAGAATCGACTCCACAGGTACCTAACAACAGCAACAGCGTTGGCTTCTCAGTAGCTAAACTGAATTTTTTTTTTTTTTAAGGAGTTTTTTCTTCTTCCTAGAAGCTTTAAGAAGCTTTAGTGGCTGATAATTGCCTAGTGGACAGTAAGGCTGGTAGGACTGGAGTAGAGAGAAGCTGTTGTAGGTTTGGATTAATTTCCAGAGAAAAATGTTTGCTGCTTTAGATATCAGAGTTAAAGCCAAAGAAATAGTTAATATGTAGTAATGGTCACTGACTGAGAATTTTGAATTGCTCAGTAGAAAATTCAGAGGATTGAGAAAATTAACTTACCAGAACAATTTAACCCATTTGGCTTTTGTAAGTGAGATTAGGTCATCTTTCAGGCCCTTTACATGTAGAGCCTGTTTTTAAAAATTGGCATTTGTTCTTTTTCGTATGAAACCCGGAATTAACTAAAGGAAATGGCTATTTTTCTCATTCTTTTCCTTTGCCTCACTTACTTGTGAACTTATTTTCTGATAAAAGCCACTTTTTGAGTTTTGTATATGGTAGCTAGCTACTTCCTTGAACTATGTACTAGTTTTGATTGAACTGATGCACATTGTAAAAAAAAAAATACTGGTTGCTATGTATCTTCAGCTGGAAAATATGATTACAAAACAGAGAGTATTTAGAATTCTTTAAATCAGTGACATTCACTTACTGCTTTTCATATAATTCTCATTTTAGATACTACCTTCTTAGTGAAAAATATTTAGTGAATGTATTGATGATGCTTAAATTTTATTTTTTCACTTTGTGTCTTTAGGTTTATTGCATTCTTCCGTCAAAAAAAATAGTTCACAGAATGATACTGAAGGACCAACTTTGTCTTTAACCAGCTCTTTCAGGACAATTCTGAGAAAAAGTTCCAATAATGAAAGCAGTTGTAATAATAAAGTAATATCTCAGGATCTGGATTATAAAGCAACGGAAGTTAATACAGAAGAACCGCTGTCCCCTGTAACCACAGGACCTGACTGTCCGTCGTGCCTACGGGAAAGCCATGGTGATGGTGATCCCACAGGCCAGAGAGCTTCAGATGTAAAAAGAAAGGTCTTGGCTGCAGCACATCGCCCGGCAGTACGACATTCAGAAGTTGAACGTAGTGGTGTTCACTTTCAACTGCAGAAAAGCTTTTTATATGACCATCATAATGCCAGCACTCTTGGTTTAACTGCTCGGTCCAAGGATCCTCTATCAAACTCAGTTGTGATTTCTAGAGATAAAGAATCATATAAAATGTCAGAGGAACTGAAACATAAGAATCGTGAAGCCACTTTTGAATTAACCAAAAATATTCCCCTGGAAAGAAATCAAGAAATGTTTGTCTTGAATGAAAATTCTAAAAAAGCTGAGTTGTCACCCCCTGAAAAATACATGAAAGTAGCCTCACATTTTGTGAAGGTACAATTTAACCAAAATATAGATGTCACAGTAATCTCAAAAGAGCAAGAAGAAACTGCTTTAATTTCAAAAATAACTATAGATCCAAACTCCGAAGAACTTTTCCCAGAGAATGAGGATAATTGTGTCTTTCAAATGGCAAATAAAAGGAATACGGCTATTTTAGAAGATATAAAGGGACTTCCCAAGGCAAGCTTCGGCTGTGTCAAAGAGCCCGTTCTCAAGAGCCCCACCATGGTAGTGTATTCAGACATAGGTGATGAACGGGCAGCCCAACTACTGCTTACAGAAGGTGATGACTCATCAGATGTAGTCCGTGATCTTACAGAGGAGAACAGAAATCGTGAAAAGCAGCATCTAAAAATGACTCTAAGTCAACATGTAAAGTCAGACGTCTCCTTGGAGGTAGACAGGAAATCAAGCAGAAATAACAGTTACGCGGGAAGACGAGCAGGACTCTTAGATCCAGTTTCAAATTACAGCTTTGGAGGTGGCTTCAGAACAGCTTCTGATAAAGAGATAAAACTCTCTGAACACAACATTAAGAAAAGCAAAGCGCTCTTCAAAGATATTGAAGACCAGTATCCTGAAAGTTTAGCTTGTGTTGAAATTGTAAATCCCTTATCATTAGATGATCAAAAGAAACTGAACAGACCTCATGCACTAGATTGGCAGACGCTGAAAACCGCATCTGGGGACGAGTGGAACAGTGTGTTTGTCTCTGACAATAGAAGTGGTCGTACAGCGCCTCAGATTTTATCTTTAAAACAAGATTTTAATTCAAACCATAATTTAACACCTAGCCAAAAGGCAGAAATCACAGAACTTTCTACTATATTGGAAGAATCAGGAAGTCAGTTTGAATTTACACAGTTCAGAAAACCAAGCCGCATATTAGAGAATAATACATGTGAGAGGTCTGAAAACCAGATAACTGTCTTGAATAACTCTTCTGAGGATTGGAAAGATGTTGCTCTTGGCGTCACAACTAATGCCCCACCTACCAGCCAGGTGGATAACAGCAAGAAATGGGACGGTGCAGTTGGAGATAAGCAGAAGGTTGCTGGCCTGCTGAAAAGTAACAGTAATGAAAGTGCTTCTGGCTGTTTAACACATAAAAATAAAGAGAAATTTACAGGCTTTTGTTCTGCACTTGGCACAAAGATCAGTGTTTCTAGTGAAGCTCTGCAGAGTGCTCTGAAGCTGTTCAGTGATATTGAGGACGTTCGTGAAGACGCTTCTGCGGAAGTAGATCGCGGAGGATCCTCTCGGAGTCAGTGTGCTTCTGTCGTCTCCGTGTCTGAGTTAAAAAACTTCAACAGTGATGAAAATTTGAGTGAGAAACATAGTAAATGCCACGTTATATTACAAAATAATATTGACATAACTACTGGCATGTTCGTAGAGTGGAATACTGACAGTTGTAAGAGAAACACAGATGAAGAAGACAAATGTACTGGTACCAGTAGAAATGCTTGCAACTTAGGAGAATCCAATGGCAATGAGTCAAGTAGAAATGATACCGTTTGTATTTATGAAGATGAAAATGCCTTGCCATGTATGACTGATCAGCACGACGTGTATCTAGAAGTACCTAGGCAGTTTATAAAGGAGGGAAACAATGAAATTAAAGAAGGTGTATCAGATTTAACTTGTTTGGAGGTTGTGAAAGCTGAAGAAACATTTCATGTTGATAGTTCAGATAAACAGTCAGCTTCTAATAAAATGGGGCAAAATGTGAAAAATTTTGACATACGTGATTTACCCATTCAGGCCACAAATAGGAAAAATATCAGAGTTTCCAAAGAGTCACTAAATAAAGTTGTAACTTTATTTGATAAAAAGTATGCAGAAGAAGAATTGAGTAACTTTTCAGATTCTTTGAGCTCTGAATTGCTTTCTGACCTAAATAACAAAATGGACAGTTCAAGTAATGAGGAAAGAAATACGGTTAAAAATAAAATATGGGAAGGAAGTAACCCAGTTGGTACTGAAAATAAATTACTGACTGTCCACCGACAACCCAAATGTGAAATTGAAAAGACCAGAGAACCCACCATGTTGGGTTTTCATACAGCTAGTGGGAAAAAAGTAAAAATTGCAAAGCAATCTTTGGACAAAGTGAAAAATCTCTTTGATGAAAACGAGCAAGATAACAGTAGTGAAGTCTTCAGTTTTCCACATCAAGGGGCAAAGACTGTAAAGGAGATAGAGGAGTGTAAAGAAGGGCTTGAGTTAGCATGTGAGACAGTCAAGACAACTACTTTCTCGAAGTCTGAAGACACGGTGAATTCTCTAGGCGATAATAAGAGAGGCGTTTTTTCCGATGAGACCATGGAGCTCGTGAATGATCATTTATGTAGCCACACTGAAAATCTCAAAACCTCAAGTAGTGTTTCTTCGGAAGTTGAAGTACATGAAAATGTAGAAAAGGAAACAGCAAAAAGTCCTACGACTTGTTTCCGAAACCGCTCAACCTGTTCAGCCAGTGAAAATACAGCTTTAGCGTTTTACACAGGACGTGGCAGGCAGATTTCTGTGAGTCAGACGTCACTATCAGAAGCAAAGAAATGGGTTAGAGAAGGAGAATTGGAGGATCAGCCAGGAAAAATAAATGCTGCCAAGGTTGCTTGTTTAAAAGAACACCCTCAGGGTTGTGTAGGAAACCCCTCATATGGAAATAGTTCAGATAGCATCATAACAGAAAATGACAAAAACCATCTCTCTGAAAAACAAGATCTAAGTTACTTAAGTAACAACTGTTTACACAATTCTGATTTGTGTCATTCAGATGAGGTACATAATGAATCAGGGTATCTCTCAAAAAATAAGATGGACAATGGTGGTATTGAGCGAGTGGTGAAGAATGTTAAAGACAGAAAAAGTACTAGTGTTTCCGAAGTAACGTCTACGGTAAGAAAAGCAAACACAAACCCACAAACTGGAAATGAAGATATTTGTGCTCAGAAACTTGTGACTGGCACTTCACCATGCAAAAATGAAAACGTAGCCACTGAATTCGTTATATCTGATTTAAATAATTTTGAGGTTGGACCACCTGTATTCAGTACAGCAAGTGGTAAAATAGTATCTGTTTCACGTGAAACAATAAAAAGAGTGAGTGAGATATTTGCAGACAGCTCCAGTAAGGTCGTTCAGCAAAACACTGAGAGTAAATCAGACGCTGATAAAACGAAACCTGTGGCAGATTGCTCTGCAGAATTAGATGGTCCAGAAGGTGATGCTTTTCCTAACCCTCTAGGTGGCGAGGAGTGCAGCATGCATTCACGTGAGGCTCTTGATGACATTCATAGTGCACAAATTTTACCACATAACCAGAGTATGTCTGAATTGGACAAAGTTTCTGAAATACGGCCTTGTCAGGTTAACTTGAAAACTTCTGACGTATGTAAATTGAACACGGGGATGCTTCCCAAGTCTCTCTCTTCTACAAATGCTTGTGGGATTTTTAGCACAGCAAGTGGGAAATCTGTACAGGTGTCAGATGCTTCATTACAAAAGACAAGACAGGTGTTTTCTGAGATTGAAGAGAGTACCAAGTATCTCTTTTCCAAACTATCCTTTAAAAGTAATGAAGATTCAAACAAGTTCACAAAAGAAAAAAATACTGTGATACATACCAAAAACAAATTGTTACCACCCCAAGAAGGCTTTTCGTCTAGTGTGAACTTGTCTGCCTCCTCTGGATTTAGTACAGCAAGTGGAAAACAGGTTTTAATTTCTGAAAGTGCCTTACACAAAGCTAAAGAAATATTAGAGGAATTTGATAGAATCACGACTGAATGTAGTCATCATTTACCTACGTCTAGACAAGACGTATCAAAAACACCTCCTCGCATTGGTAAGAGAATCCCAAAACACCCTGTAAATGCCAAAATGGAAAAAACCTGCTATAAAGAATTTCGGTTCTCAAATAACTCTAATGTTGAAAATGGTTCTTCAGAAACCGACCACCCTATCAAAGCTTCTCCGCATCTCTGTCAGTCTAAGCAAGAGGTGACACTAGTTGAGAATGTTCATCTTTCGGCAAAAGAGCAAACTTTGCCTAGAAATATAAAAATGGAAATTAGTAAAATCAAAACTTTTTCTAATCTTCCTGTGAAAACAAACATGGAAGTTTGTTCTACTTACTCCAAAGATCCAGAAAACCGTTTTGAAACAGAAGCAGTAGAGATTGCCAGAGCTTTTATGGAAGACGACGAGCTGACAGATTCTGAACCCCCGAGTCATGCCAAACATCCTCAACTTACCTGCCCAAAAAATGAGGAACCGGCTGTAAGAATTGGGAAAAGAAGAAATGCGCTTGTCTCAGCAGGTAAGTTCCTACTTTTTCCTTTTGATTTGCAAATTAGTAAGAACTGAGGACCTTAATGGTCCTGGCATGCTAGCTTGTAGTTACAGAAAGAAAGACCTAGTGATCTACTTTTGAAAATTAGGCGATGAAAACCCTGTGGATCACAACAGAATATTGTCCATTAGAGTGCTAGAAGATGAGCCCCCTAGGTTGTAAGACACTCAGAATACACAGTGGCCGTCAAGTCAGCTCTGACAACATGGCAACCCTGTGTACAACAGAACCATGTACCCAGTCCTGGGCCATCTGCATGATGATTGGTTTGTTTGGGTCCATTGTGCCGCCATTGTGTTAGTCCATCTCATTGAGGGTTTCCCTTGTTTTCACTGGCTCTCTTCTCTACCAAACATGATGTCCTTTGCTAGTGATTGGTCTTTCTCAATGACCAAAGTAAGCAAGTCAAAGTCTTGCCATCCTTGCTTCTGAGAAGCATTCCAGTTAAGAAAATCCTTAAATAACTAGCTCCTTCTAAAAAGTTACAGATTCATAGAATATTTGAGTTATCAGAAGTCTCTTGGCCAGTCCCTTCAAGTTACAGTGGAAGAAACTGGGTCCATTCTGTTTGTTCCTCCGCTTGGTGCCTTTTGCCTTTAAGTCATCCTGGTGGATAACAGTTTTACTTAATCAAATGCTGTCCAGGTCCATACATAAGGTTGCTATGAGTCGGAACCGACTCGACAGCACCTAACAACAAACAACATCCAGACCAAAGAACAAATCTGTCTTGGAAGAAGTACAGCCAGAATACTCCTTAGAAGCGAGGATGGTGAGACTTTGTCTCACTTTGGACATGTTATCAGGAGGGACCAGTGCCTGGAGAAGGACATCATGCTTGGGAAAGCAGAGGTGAGCAAAAAAGAGGAATACCCTGAATGAGTTGGATTGGCACAGTGGCTGCAACAGTGGGCTCAAACGTAACAACAATTACAAGAATGGTGTAGGACTCAGAAGGATTTTGCTCTGTTGTTCATGGAGTCAGAACCAACTCAACAGCACCTAACGATATCTAGGTCACATTCTATGCCGAATTTCCTTTATAAGCAAAGTAGCAAGTTTATAATACTTAAAACTATTTTCCGTTGTCTAGTGAAAACATTGAAATGCAGAAGTGACTTCATCTTCTGCCTGGAAAAAAATACCCTAAATATTCTCAAAGACATCTTTAATTTTCTTCACTTCCGGTATATGTAAAACCTGTTGCTGTCAAGTAGATTTCCACTCGTACTGACCCTATAGAACACAGTAGATCTGCCCCATAGGGTTTCTGAGGCTGTAATCTTTATCAAGCAGATTAGGTAAGCAGCCAAGCGGTTAACCATTGTACCCACCAGGGTTTCTTCTGTTATATGTAAGCATGTAGCTTAATCAGCTTTTGGTTATTTGAACATTATAGGTCTCTGTTAAGCAGCAGAATCCCTTCATAAAGAACAAAGACTTGATAAAGCCTTGCGTGGACATTTTTACTTACTAAGTCTGACAGATACATTCCCTGTAATACAGCATCAGAAAGCAGAGCACCTGTTGTCCCATACTATCTCAGCACGACATGAACATTTGTAGTTTGAATTATGGCTCAGTTTTTTTCTCTTAGACTTTTAAAATCAGAAGTGTTTGTTTATTAATATTTTTACTTAATTTGGTAATTTTAAAAACCTGTTCTCCTACTCATTGACTCTAGCTCAAGGGCCTATGTAGTAGTTCCCCTTGAATTTAATGCCAAAAAACATTCTTTGAAGAAACGTTGTTTTTCTTTATTTCCAGTAAGCCTAGAGTTATACCTTCATCACCAGTTTATTAAAAAGTAGCTTATCTGTTGTATCTGGTAACATGTGTTTAGCTCTAAAACGAAAAAACGCCAGTTGCCATCAAGTTGATTCAGACTCATGGCGACTCCACGTGTATCTGAGTAGAACTGTACTGCATACGGTTTTCAGCAGCTGAGTCTTTGGAAATAGATTGCCAGG
The DNA here is from genome assembly GCF_024166365.1 of Elephas maximus indicus. Classification (NCBI taxonomy): domain Eukaryota; kingdom Metazoa; phylum Chordata; class Mammalia; order Proboscidea; family Elephantidae; genus Elephas; species Elephas maximus. The sequence continues at coordinate 95,292,766 of NC_064832.1, forward strand.
CCTTTCTTCCAAGGAGCCTCTGGTGGACTCAAATCGCCAGTCTTTGAGTTCGCAGCCAGGCACTAACCATTTATGCCACCCAGGGACTCTCTGTTTATCCCTAGGCCCTATTAGATAAATATTTAAAACGGTGAAAAAGTAAAAGATGTTAAATTGATATTTAAAAATGGATTTTCTCTTTTGAATTAAGACATTCACTATTTAAATTGTAATTATTATGTATTTTTTACTTGCGTGTTTTTTACTTTAATCATAAGATAGTACTTTAGTTACTACCTGAAAGGTCGGCAGTTCCAACTCATCCAAAGACGCCTTGGAAGAGAGGCCTGGCAATCCGCTTTGGAAAGATCACAGCCGTGAAAGTTCTACAGAGCACAGTTCTGCTCTACACAGATGGGGTCACCATGAATCAACTCAACAGTAACTAACAACAACTGACTTTTGAAAAATAAAATTGATATTATTTGCTCTAAAAACATGTATGGAAATTTCTTTTTAGGAGAACCCCCAATCAAAAGAAGCTTGTTAAATGAATTTGACAGGATAGTAGAAAATCAAGAAAAATCCTTACAAGCTTCAAAAAGCACTCCAGATGGTAAAATTTGCTTTTTATTCTTACCTTTTCCTCCTGTGTAGGTAATACACATGATATCCAGAAAGTTACCTTTTTCATTTCTTTTGGGTATTTATGTAATTGGGAAATAATTTATACTCTAGTTTAATCGTTAAACTTACATCTTGCCTTGTTTCTTAAATGAGCTTTTCCTTCATAATGCCTGGTAGGATGCAGAGGGTCTCCATAAATAAGAAGTGTGAAGTGATTATAAAATGATGGCATTTTTGGATTTTTTTTTTTTAAGCTAGAAGAATTCAGTGAAAACCTGTTGTAGTAAAAGCTCAGGTTTCAGAGCCCAGTCAGGCTTTCGACCCCACCATCCACCAGGATCACTGTTTTCCTCCAGTAGGTCACACAGTGGTCTCCGTGGTGCCAGACCCAGCAGACGTTTCTCAGCCCTCGTTTGACTCCACGTTCCAGCAACATTTGCTTACTCTTCTTCAGACCACCGCACTCTCTTGCTTCTCTTCCTGTATCACTGGCTTCTCCTCTCATTCTTTGCTGGCTCTTCCTTATTCTTTCCTTATTCTAAACATCGGAGAGCCCTAGGGCTCTGTCCTTAGCTCTTGTATCCACTAATCCAGGGACCAGCAAAGTTAACATCCACAGCCCTAGCCTGTCCCCAGAACTCCAGGCTTACTTGTCCATTTTCCTGCTTGATACACCTCTGTTTGGATGGAGTTCTTATCCACATCTCACAGTTAAAATGCCCAGTGCCGAACTGATTCCATCCCGTTCCCAAACCTACTCCTGCTGTTGTCTTTCTCTTCTCAGTAAGGAGCAGTGCCATTGAGCCAGGCGATCACGTCAAAACCTTGATGTCATCTTTTACTCTTGTTTTCCTCACAACCCACATCCAGTCCATCACCAAGTCCTGCAGGTTCTGACTTCAAAATGTAACCAGAATCTGGCCAATCCTTCTCACCTCCACCTCTGCCCCTTCAACTATGATAGCTTCTAACTGATCTCCCTACTTTTGTCTTTGACCACCCACCTGCCAGGGCTACCTTTCAGCACAGCACAGAGCTATCCTTCTGACACAAAAGTCAGTCATGTCACTTGGCTGCTTAAAGCGCCCCATGGCCCCTGTCTCATTTACACTGAAATCCAAAGTTCTGTTGAGTCAATTCTGGCTCATAGCGACCCTATAGGACAGAGTAGAACTGCCCCGTAGAGTTTCCAAGGAGCGCCTGGCGGATTTGAACTGCCGACCTTTTGCTTAGCAGCCGTAGCACTTAACCGCTACGCCACCAGTGTTTGAAAAGAAATGAAATGTGTATAAGTATTGCTCACTATTTCTCGAGTTTGGATGAGAAGAGTTCAGATAGTGAGGGATAATTGTATTAAACTATAGAGGCTTAGCTCTGAAACACAAAGGAGTAAATCCCACAGGGAATCAGCATTTTGGGGTTCTCTAACACATCTCTCAATGATAGAGATTTGGAAGTTATCTTAAAGGTGGAATGGGTGGTGGGAACATTGAGTTAATGTGAACAGTGGTGGAATATTTTGGAAAAGGATAGCGATAGTGGTGGCACCACATGGAAAACGTAATCAGCGTCCTAAAACGTAAATGTGGAAGTCGTGTTGGCGAGCGTTTTGGGGTGTATATTTACACCACAATATTTAATAAAAAAAAAAAAAAAGAATGGATTGAATGTGCAGAAAGCTGTCCGTACTTCTGTTTTTCTTTTCTTCCTTCTGACTTAGCGGCTCTGAAACCTTTCTAACAATGAAACTGCTAAGGAAAGTTTAAGAATTCTTTGCGATTGTTCTTGTCCTTAGAACATGTATTATTATGGGTTTACAGAGTACTGTGTTCAGATGTCACCGGAAGTAATTCTTCTGTGTGTTGTTACCAATTTAATAATTAGATTACATTCGTTTCCATTTTTAATTTTAGGGTTTGCTTTTTTTTTTTTTTTTTAATTTTGCGTTTGAATGTGTAAAGCATTTACATAGTTCACTCAGAACTCTGGAATGGCGTGCTTGGAGAAGTCTTGTTTCTATTTCCTGTCCTCTCCATACTCTGTACTGTTTACCACTTCTCCATTTCTTGCTCACTGTAGGTAACCATTTTTAATAGTTTTCAGTTTATCTTTCTGGGCTAAATTTATGCTGATTTCATCTGTGTTTATTTTGTTTTTGTTTTTTGTATTTATGCTGTTTTTTTTGTACATTTGCACTTCAGTTAATTTGGTGTATAGTTTTTATCAGATTGTGAATCCAAGATTTCTTTTGTTTGCTATTCACTGAGCATCCATTAGATGCATTGAAAATTTAAAAGTCTATAACTGCCTCAAATCTTCTGTGTAAATATTTGCAATAACGTGTAATAAACTTGACATAGGAAATAAAATCCCCCATTAGAGTTTCAATAATATATAATGCAAAATGTTTTTTTCTAGGCACAATAAAAGATAGAAGATTATTTATGCATCGTATTTCCTTAACACCAATTAGCTGTGCACCAATTTGGTAAGCCATCTTTAATTTTTGTTTTAATTCTAATGATATAATGAGGTAGGGATAGTCTTTTTAATAAATATTTTTTAAAATAATGTCCACCTTATGTCACTAACATGGAGTAAAAAAGTCTTGAAAAGATGGACCAGGATTCAAAACTCCTGTACGTATGCGTCAAGCCCTGGTGGCACAGTGGCTAAGAGCTGTGGTGAGCTACGGCTGCTAACCAAAAGGTGGCCAGTTCAAATCCACCAGCCGCTCCCTAGAGACCCTATGGGACAGTTCTGCGCTGTCCTATAGGGTCACTATGATTCAGAATACACTCGACGGCAACAAGTTTGGTTTTGGTATATATATATGTATGCAAAAGCTGGACAATGAATAAGGAAGACTGAAGAAGAATTAATGCCTTTGTATTACGGCGTTGGTGAAGAATATTGACTATACCACGGACTGGCAGAAGAACAAACAAGTCTGTCTTGAAAGAAGTACAGCCAGAGTGCTCCTTGGAGGTGAGGATGGGGGAACTTCATGTCACATACTTTAGACATTTTCTCAGTAGGGACCAGTCCCTGGAGAAGGACATCATGCTTGGTCAGGTAGAGGGTCAGTGAAAAAGAGGAAGACCCTCAACCAGAGGGACTGACACAGTGGCTGCAACAATGGGCTCAGGCATAACAATTATGAGGATGGCACAGGACTGGGCATTGTTTCATCCTGTTGTACACAGGCTCACTGTGGGTTGGAACTGACTCGATGGCACTTAACAACATACTTCTGTTAGTGCTTGATGGTACGATTTGTATCATCTCTCTTTTTTTTTTTTTTAATTTCATGACTAGACAGATTTTATTCCAGTTTTTTGGATGAGATACAGAGATTGAGAGAGATTAAGGAAATTAATTACTCAAAATCAATTAGCAAAAAGATGGCAGATATTGAAAATAATCCTTTTATCTCTCTTCCCTCTCAAAACCCCCTAAGATTAAGACTTTTATATATATATATATATAAAAACCCCTAGGACAAAGGTCAGAAGAAACAAACAACAACAAAATTTTGGAAGCCAGAAAGCAGAGGGATGACTTGGCAAGCCTAAAAAAGCTTTAGAGTCAGCAGAGAGGCCACTCAGCTTCCCCTGAGGGCCCAAGAAAGACTCAGAAAGTGGCTGCGACATGTACTTCTGAAGACAAGTTAGAAAATAGGAAGATTAGTAGACAGTTTAGGAAGCATCTGGCATCTCTGTCCCTCCCTACAGCAGGCAGGTAGTTATCCTTCTTCCCCAAGAAGACCAGAAGTTTGTTCTCTGGAGAAGACCAATTGGAGGGATTCTGAATTCAAGGTGAAGGGGGCACTAGGCACAGTTGAGGGAAAGGTCCTGAAAACAGACTAAGTAAAAGTTTACATACCAAGTAGCCCCCTTCCACCCTGGCTCCCAAATGCTGGCAGCCAGCCCTCTGGGCAGGATACTGGAAGATTTTTCTCTCGGGAATGTGACCAGCCCAACAGAAAAGACCTAAAAATATTGACAGTTGGAGATACGCCAATGAAACAGCGTAGCCAGATCACCAGACAGTGAAGCCAGCAGCTGACAAGGCCTGCCAGCACACAAGCTTCCAGTCAGCTCTTTACTGCTTCACTGTTAAATATGAACCATCTGCCATCACTAGCCACTGGAAGAAAGCTGCTGTGAAAGATGGTAACTAAAATACAAAAACCACAGCAGACAAAAGGGGAGTGAGGGGATATAGAGGAAATAGGCCATGCAAGTAGGAGAAGACAAATTCCAAAAAAAAAAAAAACAGTATTCTAAGATAAGATACTACAGCTTTGAAATAAGAGGAAGTTGTAAAGAGCTCTAAGAAATTAAAAATAGATTAATTCAGTAGAAGAGAAGATAAAAGTCATGAAAGCTCCGAGAATGTAGAACAAAAAGAGAAAAAAAGTTGAGGAAAAAGGAATGAAAAGATCGGTCAGTCCTGTGGGTCTGGATACCTGAAAATTCAGAGTTTGTGAAAGAAGGAAAAGAGAAATGAAAAACGAGAAATTTTCAAAGAACATATTTAAGAAATTTTACCGCTGCTAAAGGGCATGACGTTCCTTGATTAAGAAGGTCCATTGAGCAAATTGGCTGCAAGAGATCTATTTAAAATATTAAAAAGTAAAGATGTCGCCCTGAGGACTAAGGTGCGCCTGTCCCAACCCATGGAGCTCTCAGTCGGCTCATGTACATGCAAAGCTGGACAGTGAGTAAGGAAGACCGAAGAAGAATTGATGCCTTTGAATTGTGGTGTTGGCAAAGAATATCGAATATACCATTGACTGCCAAAGGAACAAACAAGTCTGTCTTCGAAGAAGCACACCCAGAATGCTCCTCAGAAGCAAGGATGGCGAGACTACATCTCACATAGTTTGGACATGTCAGGAGGGACCAGTGCCTGGAGAAGGACATCACGCTTGGTAAAGTAGAGGGTCAGGAAAAAAGAGGAAGACCCTCAAGGAATTGGAGGGACCAGTGCCTGGAGAAGGACATCATGCTTGGTAAAGTAGAGGGTCAGGGAAAAAGAGGAAGACCCTCAAGGTGTTGGAGGGACCAGTGCCTGGAGAAGGACATCATGCTTGGTAAAGTAGAGGGTCAGGGAAAAAGAGGAAGATCCTCAAGGAGTTGGAGGGACCAGTGCCTGGAGAAGGACATCATGCTTGGTAAAGTAGAGGGTCAGGGAAAAAGAGGAAGATCCTCAAGGAGTTGGAGGGACCAGTGCCTGGAGAAGGACATCATGCTTGGTAAAGTAGAGGGTCAGGGAAAAAGAGGAAGACCCTCAGGGAGATGGATTGACACAGTGGCTGCAAAAACGGGTTCAAGCGTAACAAGAATTGTGAAGATGGTGCAGGACCCGGCAGTGTTTCTTTCCGTTGTGCATGGGGTCGCTATGAGTCAGAACTGACTTGATGGTACCACAATTAGGCGCATCAGTGTGGAATTTTAGAACGCCAAGGACAAAGAGGAACCTCAGATTTTCTAGAGGAAAAGAAAAGCAGGTTTCTAATAAAGTTTTGAGAGCCCTAATAGTATATATCGGAAACCCAGGTGGCATAGTGGTTAAGCGCTACAGCTGTTAACCAAGAGGTTGGCAGTTCAGATCCGCCAGGCGCTCCTTGGAAACTGTGGGGCAGTTCTACTCTGTCCTATAGGGTCGCTATGAGTCAGAATCGACTCGACGGCAGTGGGTTTATTTTTGGGGGTTTTAATGGTGTGTATCCTTTCATCATCAACAATGGAAGCTAGAAGAGTGTAGATGCTGTAATATATATTATATCTGCCTTCAAAATTCTGAGAGAATAATTTCCAAGCTAGAATTCTGTCACTGGCCAAAATGTCAATTAAGTGTGAGGGTAGACATTTTTCGGGTGTAAAATACCGGAAGATTTCTCTCCCACCTCTGTCTCGGAAAGCTAACCAACATAAGTACATAAATCAAGGAGGAGGAAGACGTGGGACTTAAACAAGAAGTCATACAGGAGAGGCCCAGGGAGTCGTCAGGTGACCACAGCTAGGTGGCTAGGCTGGAGAGGTAGCTAGACGGCTTTGGAACAGGAGACCAGAGGGCCCTGGGACAGTTTTTGCCAACAAGGTGAAATTAAGCATACCTCATATTAAGAAACATTCTTGGTAAAGATGATGAATTGAACATAACACTCATCTACTTTCACTGCCTTCCAAAATTTTACCAAAACAAAGTGAAGGAGCATGTACACGCTGCGCACACACCAAGGACGGGGAGCAGGAGAGGAGCTAAATTTCTGAAAGCGTGCAAGCGAAAACTGAACTGGTAATGGAGGAAGTGGAGCCGTTTTACACTGAAGAAACCTCAGAAGTCCAGGAGTCAGTGATTTCAGAAATCTTCAGAATTGGATGTTGGAGAGGGAAGCAGCCATGTTAAGGAAGGAGGAAATATGTTGAAGAAACAATCAATTCCTCTCCTTCACTTGGTGAAATTGGTCCCCTCTACGGAAAGACTAGAGTCTTATTCTCCAGAGAGGGTACAAACGAGGGTCTGTTCACCGGGAACACAGTAGGTACAGTTGAGGCCGGAAGTGATGTTCTGAAAGCAGACGGAACAAGTTAACGGAATGTTGAGGGCTCCCCAGAAGACTCTGCCCCCGCTCAGCTCCTAGAGTGCCGGCGGCTGAATTTTCACTGCTAGAAGTTCCCAGTTAACCAGTCAACAAAGTAGCTTACCATCAGCAAATTCTACCTATGTACCAGGAGCTTCCAAGAGCATTTTGGCCCCCAGCTCTCAGGAGTGTAGAAACACGCGATTACCAGACATCAGAAAAAAAATAAATAACCTTGGAAGATGCATTATTCCAGGAGAAGAGAAGTATAAGTACACGTAAGCACATACTCCGTATGCTTTACGCAAATTTGGCACACCCAGCTGCAGGTTGTGTGCGTGTGTTGTAATGGAGATGCTAAATGTTGACGGAGTTGGGAAGATGGCCAGTAGCGAGAGGACCTGTGTGTCTGCGCAGTGAGGTGTCGACAAAGAGCTACACCTCCATTTCTGTGAGATGGTATATCCGTAGAAAAAGTCCAGAAGAACCAGTTACAGGGATGTCACTTACAGATAATGGATGAAGTATCAATAAAAACATCTGAAAATGCTGAAAATCTTTTCTATCTGGCAATGCTTTTAAAACCCAAAGATTTGGTTTAAGTTATTTTAATGTTACCTTTTCAGAAATAACTGTGGCATCGTTTTAAAAAGTTAATGAACAGTATTTCCAGAATGCAGTTTTCAGCAGGATACAAATATACATGCTTTGAGTGTAGAAAGCTAGGAGATGTTTTTGGTTTGTTTTCATGTATTTTTCGCAAAAACAGGTTGTAATATTAAGAAGGAAGTAAATTCTTAGTTACTTATATGTGTATTACCCTAATTTACGTATTAAATGGGAAAAGTTTTAGGCACTGAACAAATACTTATGAAGCACCTGCTCTAACTCCGTGATACATCCTGTGCTGATGAGTACAAAGATAAATAAGTCAGATTGTTAGTAGGGAGCCAGGCATGAAAACAAGAATTATAATGTAACAGAACACAGACACAAAACGGTGATGTGAGAATGCAGAAACCTGGCTTCAGGGAGAGGTAAGGCTGGGGACAATGTCCTAAGGTAGGTAGGGCTTTCCAGCCAAGTGGAAGGAGCACTGTGAAAAGGTATGAAGAGGTGGAGGAGAGATGAATAAGTGAAGTAGTGGGGTTCCTGCGGAGACTGAACTCTTAGGCGGGGTCCCCAGTACAGATGAAGGTGTTGCTTGTAGAAGAGAGGACGGATGAGTGTTTCTCTGGGAAAGGAGGTAAGAAGCCTGGTAGAAGTAGGGGGGCCGGATGCAGCACCCACACTGCACAGACTCTCGTCTATTACGGGAGAAGATGGTGGAGCTGAGAGGAGGGGTGTGAGGACGTAGAAAAGCCTGTGGTGGCTTGGAACGGCAACCGTGACGAATGCAAAAGCCTTAGCAGAACAGGACTGCCATGTAGCATTTGAGGGTGTGCGAAAAAATCCGTATCTCTAAACTTGTATATGTGTCCACTTACTGGTGAAAAGTCAAACTCTAAATATAATTTTTCTCCCCATTTCAGCACAACTGAAAAATGGCAAGAAATACAGAATCTGAGTTTTACCGCGCCTGGTCAGGAATATCTATCCAGGTCCCATTTGTTTGAACACTTGGCTTTGGAAAAACCTTCGAGCAGTTTATCGGTTTCAGGACAGCCACCTTACAACGTTCCCGCCACGAGAACTGAAAAAGCGAAACACTCAGTTACTACAGGCAAACCGACCAAAGTCTTCGTTCCACCTTTTAAAACTAAATCACATGCTCAAAGAAATGAACAGTGTGCTGCCGGGAATGTTAATTTGGAAGAAAACAAACAAACACAAAAAAGTGCCGTTAAGCTTGGCTCTGGTGATAGTGAAAATAACATTAATGAAGGTGGAATTCATCCATTTAACAAAAATAACTCCCATCAGGCAGCAGCTGTGACGTTGAGAGAGCGCGGGAAGGAACCACTAGGTATTGTAGGAGAATTCAGGCAGCGCATTCCTGCCTTTGGCTTAGATATTTCTCTTATTAAATAATGTCCCCAGGTTTTCCCCTTTTTGTGATTAATAATTTCAAAACCTTTTTAATGCTTCAGAGTTTTCTAAGTCCAAAGAATAGGTTAAATTGTTTTTTTTGTTTTCTTTTCAAAAATAACTTCTTGTTGAACATAAGTATTGCGCGTGCAATCTGGGACTGCTAGACTAGAATATATTTTTTATCAGGCTACTAATTTTCTTCCAAGTTTGAGATAAAAATAATTGATATATTCTTTATACAACTTTACAAGTTGGGAAACTTTTTTCATGCTTGAAGATTTAAAAAGAGGAGAGGAATACTTTCTCTTTATTTAAAATATAAAACGGATGGGTTGTGCTTTTAAAATGTTTTAGTCCATTTAATTGTTGCCTAATTATTTATTCTTTAATAGATTTAATTACAAATCTTCAGAATGCGAGAGATAGACAGGATACACGAATTAAAATGAAACAACGGCAGCGTGTTTGTCCACAACCAGGCAGTCTGTATCTCGCAAAAACGTCCACGGTGCCGAGACTGTCTCTGAAAATGGCAGTCGGAGGCCGGGCCCCCTCCACGTGCTCTCCTAAGCAGGTGTGCTTTTGTCCACAGTGCTTTATAGTTTTACAGCAAAGTATATTTTCTTTCATTGACTGGTATCTCCAGATTGTTTTATTCAAAGAATGAACGAGTGGATGCAGGAATGGATAATGAATCATGCTTCTAATCAATCTGAAGGACCCCTGGTGGCGCAGTGGTTAAACACTCAACTGCTGACCAAAAGGTGGGCAGTTCAAACCCATCAGCCACTCCACGGGAGAAAGACGTGGCATCTGTAAAGATTTACAGCCTAGGAAACCCTACAGGGCAGTTCTGCTCTGTCCTGTAGGGTCACTGTGAGTCAGAATCTACTCGACGGCAACTGATTGGATTTTTTGTGGTTAATCAGCCTAAGTGGGAGCCTCCCTCTCCTCGGCTTGCCTGCCTGTTCCTACCAAAGTCATCTGTGCTTCAAAATGAATGTTTCTCTTCCTGCATCAGTCTTACCATTTTGTTATTGCAAGGGCTCCCAGCTGGGTATTAGAGGGAAGTAGTCTGAGTGAATTTAAAATGAATAGCTCATAACCCTGAACTTTCTAAGAGCTATCTGCATTTTTAAAAGAGGGTTCTTGATTACTCACTACTCTCTAGGTAGAATTTTATGTAATAGAGGAATGAAATAATATTGGTAATATTAATAAACAAAAAAAACAAACCCATTCCCATCAAGTCGATTCCAACTAATAGCGGACCTAAAGGACAGAGTAGAACTGCCCCACAGGGTTTCCAAGGAGTGACTGGTGGATACGAACTGCTGACCCTTTGGTTAGCAGCCATATCCCTTAATTGCTGCACACCAGGGATCCATGGTAATATTAATAAAAAAAATTAACATTTATTGAATATTTTCTGTATGCTAGGCATTCTTCCAAGCACCTCACGTGTATTGGTTATATCTCACTTAATCCTCCCCACCACCTCAAAAGTAAGTCACCATTATTTTACATGACATTTTACAAACAAGAGGACTGAAACACAGAGAGAGTTAATTAGTTTCCCTGAAGTCAGTTAACTAGTGGATAGAAGAACCAGGACTCCAGAGCGAGGAGTCTGAGTTTAGACTCACCTCGTGCTCTGAACAAAGGAGCAGATGCTTTGGGGTTAGACGTGTGGGGGTGAAAGTTGTGTTTGAGTCGATTCCAACTCATAGCGACCCCATGTGACAGAGTAGAACTGCCCCATAGGGTTTCCTAGGCTGTCATCTTTACAGGAGCAGATCACCAGGTCTTCTCTCCTGCAGAGCTGCTGGCTGGGTTTGAAGCGATGACCTTTCGGTTGTCAGCGAAGTACTTAACTGTTGTGCCACCTGGGTTCCTTGGGGTGAAAGTAAGCACCCCAAGGTCACATCCCAAAAATACTGCTAGCTTTCACTGCTCTTTCCTTTCTAAGCTTTTGAGCTTGAAAGGTCTCTTCCAGCATTACTGTGTTTTCTTATACACACAGTGACTTGCTGTGCAGGTCCAGCAGGGGCAGGTGCTCGAGGGAGTGAACAAGGTGCAGCAGACCCAGTGTGGGGAGCATTTCTGTTAGTCTTTACTTCTCATAGTAATTTTTTTGTAGTGGATATTTTCATGTTTAGATCAGAAATGATTGGTAAATTCCGTTTGGCCTTGTTACACTTGAGTTTTTGTTTTATGAAATGTGTTTATTTTGTTTGGTTTTTGTTCTTCATTCCTTACCAGACCTCTGTGTTCTCTGTTTTGTGCAGCTATATATGTACGGTGTTCCTGAACATTGCGTAAAAATTAACAGCAAGACTGCAGAGTCTTTCCGGTTTCACGCTCAGGATTATTTTGGAAAGGAGGCCTTGTGGGCTGGAAAGGGAATACAGTTGGCTGATGGTGGATGGCTCATACCCTCCAATGATGGAAAGGCTGGAAAAGAAGAATTTTATAGGTACTCTGTGCAAAAAAACTTTGCGTTAACTTTGATATATTCCACCATCCCTCTCTTCCCTCTTTTGTTGCTTTCCTTATCTCTTTTGAACTAAAATATTGACTAGAAATCACGTTTTTATATACTGAATAATTTAAAATGCATTGTGGTTCAGGAGGCATTCCGTTGAAGCCATTCATAAGGTGAATTCTCTGTCTGGGGTATAGTGAATTGAGTAGCGTTTTCCTAAATTGGGGCATCTTCATGAGAGCAGTGGCCCTGCAGGGCGGGCGGAGCTGCCCCATTGGGTTCCCAAGGCTGTCATCTTCATGAGAGCAGTGGCCCTACAGGGCGGGCGGAGCTGCCCCACTGGGTTTCCACGGCTGTCATCTTCATGAGAGCAGTGGCCCTACAGGGTGGGCGGAGCTGCCCCACTGGGTTTCCACGGCTGTCATCTTCATGAGAGCAGTGGCCCTACAGGGCGGGCGGAGCTGCCCCATTGGGTTTCCACGGCTGTCATCTTCATGAGAGCAGTGGCCCTACAGGGCGGGCGGAGCTGCCCCACTGGGTTTCCACGGCTGCCATCTTCATGAGAGCAGTGGCCCTACAGGGTGGGCGGAGCTGCCCCATTGGGTTCCCAAGGCTGTCATCTTCATGAGAGCAGTGGCCCTACAGGGCGGGCAGAGCTGCCCCATTGGGTTTCCACGGCTGCCATCTTCATGAGCAGATCGCCTGGTCTTTCTTCTGCAGAGCCACTGGTGGGTTGGAGTGGCTGACTTTTTGATTAGCAGCTGAGTGCTTAACCACTGCACCACGAGGTCTCTTGAATATAACGTAGACACACTGAAAGCTAAACAGAAATCTTTTTAATACCAGATAACTAGAAAATTTCATGCCCCGAAATGTTAACTGTTTAGGAACTCCGTAGCCCCTTCCAGTACTAATGGTTACACCAACATCATTTAAACTGTGCCATCAGGGACGCCCCATCTCATGCCGGCGGCAAGAGGTGAGAAACTTCTCTTCAGTGCCCTTTAAAAATTTCTCTGCATTTTTCCAAAACTTACAGTTTTGGGGAAGTGTGAGAACCTTTATTTTGTCCCGTTAAATTAGAGGTCTTTATATGTTTTTTGAGTATTTTAGAGCAGGAAAGTAACGTACACCTTGCACGTGTCTCATGTAACAAACATCTGCTCTAAACTTTAGCAGAAAGAGTACGGTTTACGGGCTGTGTTGGGTGCTCTTACTCAAACAGACTGCGTAGTTCAGAGGTTAACAGCTACCACCCTATCATCAGGTGGGCGGCATTCACAGTTGAGTGTTGAAGCTGATCAGTTCTCACTGGTGGTTTTTTGGTTCAGCCAGCGGTGGTTTATTGAGCACCTGCTGCGGGCCGGGTCCTGCTCTGGAAGCAGGCAGTTGCTGTCCAGCTGAGCCCAGCTCACAGCGACCTCGTGTTTACCAAGGTAGAACTGTGCTCTGTAGGCTTTTCAATGGTGGGTTTTTTAGAAGTAGATCACCAAGCCTTTCTTCCAAGATGCTTCTGGGTGGACTTGAACCTCCAGTCTTTTGATTAGCAGCTGAGAGTGGTAACTGTTTGTACCACGCAGGGACTGTTCTGGGTACTATGAATAACAAAATAAAGAAATCCCTGCCCTGATAAGTTGTGCCTTCTAGTGTAGGGTTGGGTGGGGGGTGGGGTTGGGTCCCTGGGGGGTACAAACAGTGAAAGAGCTCAGCTGCTAACTGAAAGGGTGTCAAGTCCACTCAGAGGTGCCTCTGAAGAAAGGCCTGGCTATCTAATTCCAAAAAATCAGCCATTAAAAGCCCTGCGGAGCACAGTTCTGCTTTGACACACATGCGTAGGAACCAGCCCGAGGGCAGCTGGTTGGTTAGTGGGAAGAAGCAGAAAATAAACAAGTAACTTGTACAGCAGGCGATAAGTACCGTGAAGACAGAGCAAGCTGGAAAGGGGCTTGGAAGAGCTGGGTGAAGAGAGGTGCAGTGTTAGAGTACGCAGTCAGGAAGTCTTCCGTGTGTAGGTGACGTTGATCAGTGACCTGCAGGCGGTCGGCACGAGCGAGCACAGTACTGTCTGGGGAACCTCTGATGAACGGGAGATGCAGGGGGTGGGGGCAGCCGTAGAAGAGAGGGAAGCCAGCGCGTAAGCGTTCACCCACAGTGATGGAGAAGGCAGAGTGTGCAGGTACAGTGCTGGTGAGTGGGTCAAGGAAGCAAGCTGTCAAGTTGTTTTCTTCATGGGAGGATTGGGAGTGGGGGAGGAAGGGGAGTCAGGGAATTGAGAAGAAAGGGAAGATATCAAGGAGAGCACCGGGACTAGGGAAGGGAATTCTTAGGTGTGATTTTCAAAAATTATCTCCTCAATTAAAAAAAAATCTAAGTTATAATTATTTTAAATTAAGGATCTCATTTTCCAGGAGACACATACATGAGTTGAAACCTGTGTGTTGATGTGACTATGTTAAGTGAATTGTGATGAGTGTGCCATTTTGGTACGTATCAAACCACTCTCTGAAATTATTTTATCACGTTTATCACATAGAAAGGTATTGCTGAATGATTTTGTACATTGTAGCGTTTTGTACAGAGCGTATTCACAGTCTGAGTTCAGTGTCATCTCGTGTGATTTGTTTTGTATTATTCTACCTTTATTTGTTCAGGGCTCTGTGTGACACCCCCGGTGTGGATCCAAAGCTCATTTCTAGAGATTGGGTCTACAATCACTATAGATGGATCCTATGGAAACTGGCTGCTATGGAGTTTTCTTTCCCTAAGGAATTTGCTAATAGATGTCTGACCCCAGAAAGGGTGCTTCTCCAGCTGAAATACAGGCAAGTGTCAAGCGTCCCGTGAGGAGCTCACACCCTGTGGGGTGCTTCTGTCTCCTGCACGGTCTGTGTCGGGTGCTACACAAGCAGCCGTCAGCGACAGCTCCCCCCATTCTACTGCTCATGCTGGGTGGAGATCGTCTCTCTTCACCCCCATGCCCTGACTTAGAGAACATAGGTTCACGCACCCCTTGCTTCCGCCTTCCCTGCCCACTCTGGGCGTCTGAGAAGGATATGAATTACTAATTTGATCCTCTAGTCAAAGATTGTTAATAAAACATTCTTGCATTTTTCTTGTTTTTTAATATTTAATCCATATTTTAATAATATAAAACTTTGCTAACTGCCAAATTTTAGATTCTTTTCTGTCTCGGTATTTCTTTGATAAAGGAATTTAATTTTAATTATTCACTGACCTTTTATGGTGAATTCTAGATTCACAGTTCCTAAAATGTGAATTTTCCTTTTAGATATGATGTGGAGGTTGATAGAAGCAGAAGGTCAGCTATAAAAAAGATAACGGAAAGGGACGACACTGCTGCAAAAACACTTGTTCTCTGTGTTTCGGCGATAATTTCATCGAACACAAATGTACATGAAACTTCCAACAGTACAACGAATAGTGTGGGTTCCAGAAGCGTGGCCATCCTCGAGCTTACAGACGGGTGGTATGCTATCAGAGCCCAGCTCGACGCCCCCCTCTCGGTGCTCTTGAAGAAGGGCAGGCTGGCGGTGGGTCAGAAGATCATCACGCATGGAGCAGAACTGGTGGGTTCTCCGGATGCTTGCACACCTCTCGAAGCCCCAGAATCTCTCCTGTTGAAGGTAAACCAAACTTGCCTGCACTCTAAGTAAAAGTCAGTTTACTGAAGTCCCAGAGGGGTTTTACGCCTGAAGTTGTACGTTCACATATGCACATTCTACATTTCCTGAAAACACTGCTAACCAAAAGGTAGTGCAGTGGTTAAGTGCTCTGCCGCTAACCGAAAGGTCAGTGGTTCAAACCCACTAGCCGCTCCATGGGAGAAAGATATGGCAGTCTGCTTCTGAAAAGATTACCGCCTTGCACCCTTCAGCCAAAGATTAGACAGGCCCATAATACAAAACAAGTAAAGGGGCACACCAGCCTAGGGGCAAGGACAAGAAGGCAAGAGGGATAGGAAAGCTGGTAACGGGGAACCCAAGGTCGAGAAGGGGAGAGTGTTGACATGTCGTGGGGTTGGCAACCAGCGTCACAAAACAATGTGTATTAATTGTTTAATGAGAAATGAATTTGCTCTGTAAACCTTCCCTCTAAAGTATAGTTTAGAAAAAAAAAAGATTTACGGCCTTGGAAACTCTATGGAGCAGTTCTACTCCGACCTACAGGGTCACTATGAGTTGAAATCTACTTGTTGGCAGTGGGTTTGGGTTTTGGAACCAAGTACGGCCTTGGAAACTCTATGGAGCAGTTCTACTCCGACCTACAGGGTCACTATGAGTTGAAATCTACTTGTTGGCAGTGGGTTTGGGTTTTGGAACCAAGTACGGCCTTGGAAACTCTATGGAGCAGTTCTACTCCGACCTACAGGGTCACTATGAGTTGAAATCTACTTGTTGGCAGTGGGTTTGGGTTTTGGAACCAAGAGGATGGGGCTTTGAACCCACCAGCTGCTCCACAGGAAAGGGATGTGGCAGTCTGCTTCCGTAAAGATTACAGCCTTGGAAACCCTGTGGGGCAGCGCTGCTCTGTCCTGTAGGGTTGCTATGAGTTGCAGTAGACTCAATGGCACCGATTTTTTTTTTTTTTTCAATCTTAGTATGAGAAGTAAATTCTTCATTCAATTAAAATTTTTTTGCTGTTTATGGGAGAGTCAGAGATCTGTCTTGTGCTAAAATAATGCCGTTGCAGTTAAAGAGCAGGAGTGGGTTTGCAGCAGATGTTGTGTTTGGTACCTGTGGCTTGTGCTGCCATCTCGTCCTCACAGTAACTGCTCTGCTTCTACCCAGATGCCTCCATCAGATCCAGCGTGATTAGAGAATTAGATTTCAATACTTCTTAAATACATAATAACAAAATACACCTTTCACCTCTATATTTTGACCTACATACATAACAGGACGTTGTCATGTTGAATGGTCTGCAATATTGCGTCAGAAATAGCTAATAATATTGCATATTCAGGTTCATTTTTGAAGTATCTTGTGGAGAATTCACTTCTGTTATATTCTGGATCAGCCTAATTCAGGGAAGCATCTTACGAATCAAACATTTTTAAGATAAAGAGATATGTAACTTGTCATTAAGTCTGTATTGGGTTGCTTTTTACTGACAGTATTCAGTCAAGCTGAAACAGGCATTTGTTTTATGTTGCTTAGAATATCCAGGTAGCAGTGGCATCATCTTTTTGTTAGTTTTAATTTTATCAAAGCAGTGTTGTTGTTAGGTGCCGTCGAGCCGGTTCCAACTCATAGCAACCCTGTGTACAACAGAATAAAACACTGCCCGGTCCTGTGCCATCCTCACAGTGACATTACACCATTGTACTGAGCACGTAACAGGCTGTGATTACATTTCCTTTCCTTACAAAGTATTGCTTTCCCCCGGAGTCATTAACCATCTTGTTGCTTTGTTGTTCTTAGTTTTCTGTCTCCTTAGCACCAACTCGTTCCGACACAGGAGCTTTAAGAATCCTCTCAATGCAGTAAAATCCTTTTGTTGGTTTCATTTCTTTTTCTTAGAGACCTTCTGAGGCCTCTCCATACTCCTGCTTCATCTTGGGATGGCCTGTGTCTGCTCTACAGCTGTCATTCTGGAAATTCCTTTCCCTTCTTTTCAATTTTAGAAACCTGATTTGCTAGATTCCATGTCATGTTGCTAGACTTACTCCTGTTTGTGAGGGCACACAAGCCCAGAGACTCTTGAGACAGGAAGCCTGCAGCTTTTTGAGTCCTTATTGTAAGGTCAACTGAATATAGAATGTTAGGTTGAAAATCCTTCTTCAGAATTTTGAAGACATTTCCCCTATTCCAGATTCCAGTGTACGTCCTGTGAAGTTCAGTTCATTCATATTCCTAGTCCTTGTTTTGTGTCCTGTTTTTAAGACCTTCTGTCTCCAGCATTTTGAAATTGCACGTAAGGCACTCTGCTGGCAGTCCCTTTTGATTCATTGTCCTATGTACTCAGTGCTGCTCAGTTGGGAAACTTATGTCCTGTATTGAGTCCTGTGACATTTTCTTGAAGTAGTGCTTTGGTAATTGTCTTCATTCCATTTATTTCTCTTCTTCTTTCTGGGACTTCTGATGTTTAGACAGTAGACCTCCTGGATGGGTCCTCTAATTTTGTTATATTTCTTTTTGTTTTCTGTTTCTGTTTTTTTTTTTCCTTGCGTGCTTTCTGGAATATTTCTTAACTTTATCTTTGAACCCTTAAAGTATTCACATTTTTGCTTACGCTTACGATTTTCAATTTTCAAGGGATCTGTATTACTCCTTGAATGTACCAAAAAAGGATTGTTCAGCATTCAACCATTTCAGGAGGTAGCATACTATCAAGAACCGGTGGTACTGAAGGAAGAAGTCCAAGCTGCACTGAAGGGATTGGTGAAATACAAGGCTGTAGGAATTGACAGAATACTAATTGACATGTTTCAACGAATAGATGCAAGGCTGGACGTGTTGTGTATGCCAAGAAATTTGGAAGTTTGCTCCCTGGCCAGCTGCCTGGAAGAGATCCATATTTGTGCCCATTCCAAAGAAAAGTAATCCAGCAGAATGCAGAATATCATTAACGTCACACGCAAGTAAAATTTTGGTTAAAGATCGTTCAGAAACGGTTGCAGCAGTACATTGACAAGGCAAAACCCATTGCCGTCGGGTCGATTCCGACTCATAGCAACCCTACTGTAAGAGTAGAACTGCCCCATAGAGTTTCCAGGGAGCACCTGGTAGATTCGAACTGCTGACCTTTTGGTTAGCAGCCGTGTAACTCTTAACCGCTGTGCAGTCAGGGTTTCCCGTTGACAGGGAACTGCCAGAAATTCAAACTGGGTTCCGAAGAAGATGTAGAATGAAGGATGTCATTACTGATGTCAGATGGATCTTAGCTGAAAACAGAATACCAGAAAGACGTTTACCTGTGTTTTATTGACTATGCAAAAGCATTCGACCATGTGGACCATAACAAATGAGAATTCCAGAACACTTAATTGTGCTCATGAGGAACCTGTACATAGACCAAGAGGCAGTTGTTTGAACAGAACAAGGGGATACTGCGTGGTTTAAAATCAGGAAATGTATGCATCAGGTTGTATCCTTTTACCACACCTATGCAGTCTGTATGCTGAGCAGATAATCTGAGAAGCTGGACTATATAATGAAGAACGGGGCATCAGGATTGGAGGAAGACTCATTAACAACCTGCGTTAGGCACATAGTAAGTGCTATATAAACGTTTGCAATTTTTATTAGGTGTCATCTTTCTCTGAGCTGCTTTGTCATTTACCACTTGTTCGTTGAATTTTTAGATTCCAAAATTTTGGTGACATCTCATCTATGTCATCTTCTCTCCAGGTCTCTTTTGTCCTTACATGTTTTTTGAGGGGCCTAGATAGCTAAGTATGTTGACTTAATCATGCAGCCATTTTGTCGGTCCATCTCGTTGAGCGACTTCCTCTTTTTTTGCTGACCCCTCTACGTTCCCAAGCATGATGTCCTCCTCCAGGAACTGGTCCCTCCTGATAAACGTGTCCAAAGTATGTGAGACGAAGCCTCGTCATCCTCACTTCTAAGGAGCATCCTGGCTGTACTTCTTCCAAAAGAGATTTGTTTGTTCTTCTGGAAGTCCGTGGTATATTCAGTATTTTTCATCAACGACGTAATTCAAAGGCCTCAGTTCTTCAATGAAAGTCTTTTTTATTCATTTTTTAATAAAAATATTTAAATAACATTAAGGCTTTATGGCAGTATAAACATTGTTTTTTGAGGAGCACTGTATTTTTAGAATATTTTCATTTTCATGCAATTTATTTATTCACTTTCCTTTCCATGAGAGTTTTTTAAAATATTTTATTGTGGCTTTGGTAAAAGTTTACACAGCAAATGAGGTTCTCATTTAACAGGCTCTGTGCATATTGTCCAGGGACCTTGGGTACATTCTCCACACTGTGTCAGCATTCGCCTTATTTCCACTCTGGTTGTTCCCTTCCGGGAATGTAGCTTCCTTGCCGCTTACCTTCTCATCTGTGCTTGAAAGGAATTGTTGACCACTTGTTCTCAGATGGGTGATTTTTTAAAGGAGCACAGTACTTACGGGTGATATTCTTTTTTTTTTTAAGCCAATCTGTTATTTAGCTGAGTCCATGAGAATTTTAAAGTGAGTATTTTTAAAACAGCCCTCAAAGAATGAAGAGTGTTCCGACATCTGTAATAGAATTGAATGTATATTTAATTTCTGAACTGATTTATTCTTTAATTTGTCCAGATTTCTGCTAACAGCACCCGGCCTGCTTGTTGGTATGCCAAACTTGGGTTCTTCCCTGATCCCAGGCCTTTTTCTCTACCCTTGTCATCACTGTTCAGTGACGGGGGACATGTTGGCTGTGTTGATGTCATCATTCAGAGAGCTTACCCTATACAGGTATGACGCATTCCTGAGACATACTGTGTATTTTGTTCTTTTGAGATAGCCAATTTGACTGTTTCTTCCGTACTGTGTATTTTTGCTTAAAACCCATGACAGTGGGTGGAGAAGACGCCTTCTGGATTGTACATATTTCGTGATGAAAGAGCAGAAGAAAAAGAAGCAGCAAAATATGCAGAGACCCAACAAAAGAAACTGGAAGCCCTGCTCGCTAAAATCCAAGCGGAATTTGAAGAGCAGGAAGGTAAAATGAATTGTTTGTATTTGACATATGAGAACAAAGTTTAGGGCCTTCTCTTTTTACATTTGTAATTGGGCAAATTGTCTTCGTTTTGTGTAACATTTTTTTTCTAATCCTGAATCTGAATTTTTTCTGACTTGTTTTAAAATCTTTTTACATAGATACAGAGATAAGCACTAAACTGACCCAATCACCACATCTCTCTTCAGCACACTGAGCTTTTAGATAGTTGCTCCCGTCTTAGGAGATAAACCAGTAGATATCCATAGCACTCTTCAGAAGTCTTAAGTAAACTCCCTCTTAAGCTTCAGTACTAAACTATTTGCAGTATCCCTCCCCTTTTTGGGATTAGACAAAGAATAGCAAAATAGGGAGAACTGTCCAGTGGTTTTCCCCCATGTATCCCGTATGTCACTGTTTCCTCAATGTCCTTATCTGTTATTTAACGTTTGCATTTTTATTGTTGTTACCTTTAATGTTATTATTACCTGGAGCTAGAACTTGTTTTCCCTGTGAATTTTTTTTTTTCTTAATTAAAAAAAATTTTTTTTTAATACACTTTATGTTATAGAACAGTTTTAGGTTTACAGACAAATTGTACAGAAGTACAGAGTTCCTGTACACCCCCTCCCCTGCGCACACTCTTTCTGCTGCTATTAGCATCTTGCATTCCTGTGGCACATTTGTTACAGTTGATGACTCAATATTGACATTGTTGCCATTAACGAAAGCAACTGATGACCCAGTATTGACATGTTGCCATTAACTGAAGTCCACAGTTTACGTTAGGTTTCACTCTTTGTGTTGTACAGTCTTATGGGCTTTGACGAATGCATGTCATGTGTTCACCATTACAATATCCTACAAAATAGTTTCCCTGTCCTAAGAAATGCCGTGTGCTCTGTATATTTAACCTTTCCTTCCTCCCCCGGTGCTGTGGTGGTTAAGTGCTATGGCTGCTAACCAAAGGGCCAGCAGTTTGAATCTGCCAGGTGCTCCTTGGAAACTATGGGGTACTTCTTCTCTGTCCTAGAGGATCGCTATGAGTCGGAATCGACTTGACGGCGGCAGGTTTGGGCCCCCCGCCGCCGCAACCCCCTCGGGCCTCTGGCAACCACTGATCTGTTCACTGTTTCTGTTGTGTGTCTTTTTTAGAATGTCATATAGTTGGAATTCTACATAAATCTTTCAGACTGGCGTCTTTCACAAAATGCATTTAAGGTTTCTCCATGTCTTTTTGTAGCTTGATAGAAAATTTATTTTGTCATTGAATAATCTTCCTTTGAATGAGTATTGTACAAACAGCTTGTTCATCTGTTGTAGTCTTCACCTGTTGAAAGACATCTTGGTTGCTTCCAGTTTGGGGCAATTGGGAATAAAACTGCTATAAACATTCGTGTGCAGGGTTTTATGTAGACAGACATTTTCACCTCATTTGGGTAAATACCTAGGAGCACAATTGTAAGAAAGTACCTGACTGCCTTCCAAAGTGGCTGCACCATTCTGTGTTCCCACCAGGAGCGAGCGAGCGCTCCTCTTGCTCCACGTCCTTGCCACCCTTTGCAGTTGTCAGTGTTTTAATTTTAGCCATTCTAATAGATACGTAGTCATATGTCCTTTTTTAATTTGCGTTTTCCTAGTGACGTATAATGTTGAGCATCTTTTCATATGCTTATTTGCTATCTGTATATCTTCTTTGGTGAGGTGTTTGTAGCATCAATTTTAATACTAGAAATCACTGTTTTTATGCTGAAAGAACATAAAATCGACTTTTTCTAATGTACCTTTTTTATTGCTAGAAGATTTTATATATTTCTGCATTTCCTCATGATTTTCTGTATTGTTCAATTTCACCTTCTATGAAATTGGACTTAGCATTTATTTCCTTAAAAATTATCGCTAGCTCATGCTATTTTCATACCTGTAACTAAAGTAAACTCTTCTATGACGTTTAACTCTAAGTACACTAGTTTTAGATTTTCTTAGAAAAGTCTTAACAGATGAGTGGTTTCTTATTTTTAATTCCCTGACTTGTGTGTCTTTGCTTTTGTTCTCTGGATTTCTTAGTTTCTAATTTTGTGGTTTAGCGAGTTAGTGACACATTTTGGGGTTTTTTCCTAGAGACTGCAGCTAAACAATGTATACCGTCGCGTGCACTAACAAGACAGCAGATCCGTGCTCTGCAAGACGGTGCAGAACTGTACGAAGCCGTGAAGAATGCGCCGGACCCGGGTCACCTTGAGGTGAGAGTCAGAGCCTGTGGTAACCAGCCTCAGTCATCACCTAGTAAGGTGGCACTCTGCTTTCACTCTCGTAGTCGTTACGGGAGGCAGTGTGTGGAAATGCTGTGTTTCTCAAATGGGAATGTATACATTTCTGGGGTCGTCTGTAATGTGCAAACCAGTGCAGTGCATTTTCGATTCAGTACCAAGTGGGGGTAAGGAGGGTTAGGTATTATTTATATATTAATTACTGTGGTTTAAGATGCACTGTAAATTTATTCTTATTTTTAAGATAAAACAAGTATCTTCAAAGCAGGATCTTGCTTTCCATGGTTTTGGCTGTGTCTCAGGTCCTGTGCAGGGCCTCTGTCATCATCCTCTACCTTGAGCGTACTTAGATGGAAAAGTTTCAGAAGCACTCAACTGTGTTAGAAATAGAGCAGGCTTTAGGATCATGCCTTTTTGATTTATTAGCTAAGCAAATTGGGCATAATATAGCTATAAAGTGGGTGTAAAATATGTTGTTTTAGGATTAAATTAGATAATGTATATAAAAGTGCAGCCAACAGACGGGTTGCCATTGAGTCAATTCTGACTCATAGCAACCCTGCAGGACAGAGTAGAACTGCTCCATAGGACTTCCAAGGGGTGGCTGATAGATTTGAACTGCCGACCTTTTGGTTAGCAGCCAAGCTCTTTACCACTGCACCACCAAGGCTCTATAAAAGTGTACTGTAACCTATAAACCCATTGCCTTTGAGTCCATTCCAACTCGTAGCAACACTATCGGACAGAGTAGAACTGCTCCATAGGGTTTCTAGGGAGTAGGTGGTGGGTTCAAACTGCTAACCTTTTGGTTAGCAGCCAAGCTCCCAATCACTGCGCCACCAGGGCTCCATAACCTACGAAGTTCCATATGAATGTTAGCTAACTATTCTTAGAACATCATTTCATACATTAAGGTAGGCTACCACCTAAACTAAATTTTTAGACACCTCTGTGTCTGAAAAGGAGCCCTGGTGGAGCAGTGGATAAGTACTCAGCCAAAAGGTTGGCAGATCGAATCCACCAACCACTCCGTAGGGTTTTCAATGACTAATTTTTTGGATGTAGATCACCAGGCCTTTCCTCTGAGGTGCCTCTGGGTAGACACAAACCTCTAACCTTTCCATTAGTAGCCGAGCGTGTTAACTGTCTGCACCACCCAGAGACTCCCATATTATAATGCAAAGAGGAAATAACAAGGCAGAATGAGAGCTGGAGGACGAAGTTCTAAACTTGGCCCCATCACTGTATAGCTGGACAGGTGATTTATCTCTTAGGGCCTCATTCCCTCCTCCTTTCAAGGAACAGCCAAAGAGTAGGTTGTCCCTAAGCTTCTAAGCTTATATGGTTCTATGTGATTTGACTTAAAGTCATCATTGTACTTCTTGGAGGGAAAAACAGCTATCGACTTCTAAAGCCCTCGTCAAAAGGATTTGTTTTGAATGACATGTTAATGGTGTGGGACTTAGGAAATGGAATTGAAACTAATGACTGTCTGCATGTTTAGAAGAACATTGTGGGGACAGAGATATTATAGTCTTCATTCCCAGTATAGATTAGGATATTAAAATAGGTAAGGCATTGGGTTTTTTCCCAAGATGCCTCTGGGTAACTCAAGCTGCCAACATTTTGGTTATCAGCACTTCGGTCAGTTCCTGCCTGGCTGGTGCAGACGGTTAAGCCCTTGACTGCTAGCTGAAAGGTTGGCGGTTCAAACCCACCCAATGGTGCCTGGGGAGACAGGCCTGGCAATCTGCTCCTGAAAGGTGACAGCCTTGAAAACCCTGCGCAGCGGTTCTCTGCACACGTGGGGTCACCATGAGTTGGAATCACCAGCAGCTAACGAGGCAGCAGTGGTCTAGGATGTTATGTGTCTACAGTCATTTCCTGTTTTATTTCATTTGTTTGTTTCACACTGGGTGAGATTCCCAAGAGTTACAGGCAGCAATTTGCCAAAATGATTGAGAGAGAAGTGCAGAGGCAAAGCCAAAGAGTCATGAGATTACATTACAGGGGCTAAGAGTAGGGATTTTGAACCAGCTCCTGCCTATCCGGCTTGGACAGGTTATGTGACCTCCCTGTGCCTCCGGTGTTTCATGATCTGTAGCATGGAAACAGTACTAGTACCTCCCTCGTGGGTTTATTGTGAGGATTGAATGAATTAATACATGAGCCACCTGTGGGTCCCCTCCTCCAATATGAGCTCCCGGATGTTAGCTGTTAATAAGGAGAGGGTGATTATTAGAAAACACTGATAATTAAGGGTTTGTATTGGCCCTTGGGAAATTTGTCACAAGGATTAATGAACAATTTAAGGGACCTGAGCAAAGTTGTTACATGAGAAAGGTGAGTATATTAACTCACTTTTTATATTTGAGATATTTATATTCATGCTCTTTAAGGTGAGCTCAATTCTGTGGTATTTATCCTCATTTAAAGTGATCCCATTACAGCTGGTGAGACTTTCTGTTTGGCTCGGTTTGCTTTTGTTCCAACATCACCCACCTTGATCTTGTCGATGGTCACAGGGTTATTTCAGTGAAGAGCAGCTGAGAGCCTTGAGTAACCACAGACGGGTGTTGAACGATAAGAAGCAAGCGCAGATACAGTCGGAATTCAGGAGGGCCGTGGGGTCTGCGGAACCGGGGGGGCCAGGCTTGTCACGGGATGTGGCGGCTGTGTGGAAGTTGCGTGTTGTGACCTATGAGAAAAAAGGAAAAGATTCAGGTCAGTATGTGAGGTTTTTTTTTTTTTTTTAGTTCTGTTAAGTTAAATAAATGATCTTATGAATAAAATGATTACAAATGATAGATAAAATAGAAGGTTAGTGAGAGCCAGAGGTCCAGAATGGGCCAGCACAGCCCACAGAGTAACAGCGTCGTCCTTAGACCTGTGTTGTTACAATCAGCCTTTCTTTTTAAAACAAGCATTTTAATGATTATCAATTCTTCCCTTGTGGTTTTTTTTTCCCCCATCTTTTTTTGAACAGTTATATTGAGTGTTTGGCGTCCATCATCAGATTTATGTTCCCTGTTAACGGAGGGGAGGAGATACAGAATCTATCATCTTGCAACATCAAAATCTAAAAGTAAATCTGAAAGAGCTAACATACAGTTAACAGCAACAAAGAAAACCCAGTATCAACAACTGCCGGTACAAATTTATCGTGAAAATACTTCAGTTCTGATAAATATATGTTAGTTTATAGAATCTACATTTACTTAAATGTTTACCTTTTTTTCCCCCTTTTAGGCTTCAGATGAAATCCTACTGCAGGTTTACCAGCCAAGAGAACCCCTTCACTTCAGCAAATTATTGGACCCAGACTTCCATCCCCCTTGCTCTGAGGTGGACCTAATAGGATTTGTAGTGTCTGTTGTGAAAAAACCAGGTAACGCGCAGCGTGTTTCACTGTCGCTTTCTCTTGGGTCCCCTGAAATACATTACCCTTTAAAATTTGTCTTTGCTATGATTAGTTACGAGTTCCTGGGTGGCGTAAACAATTAAGCGCTCGGCTACTAACTAAAAGATTGGTAGTTCAGGTCATCCAGAGGTGCTTTGGAAGAGAGGCCTGGCAACCTACTTCCCAAAAAGTCAGCCATTGCAAACCCTGTAGAGCACCGTTCTACTCTGACACGTGTGGGGTCACCATGAGTCAGAGTCAACTCAATGGCAGCTGGTTTTCTTCTGTTCTGTCTTTTGCTAGGTGTGCTCTTTTCACCTTTAAACGTTTTTATTGTTTTATTGGTTCTGTTTTGGTGCTCTGTGGGATGCTTTTGGCTGTAGTGTGTTAACATGCTGCATTGTTGCCATGGCATTTCATTTCATCTTGGTCATACTTGGGTGATTCTCTGCATACATTACATAGAGTGTATGTTGGAACCCCTGTGGGGCAATTCTGCTCCGTCCTGTAGGGTCTGTATGAGTGGGAATCGACTCGATAGCAATGGGCTTATTTTGTTTTTATTGTATATAGAACACGTATAGGGTATTGTTGTCAAGTTGATTCCAACTCAGCGATCCTACAGGACAGAGTACAGCTGCCCCATAGGGTTTCCGAGGCTGTAAGTCTTTACGGAAGCAGACTGCCACATCTGTGTCCCACACAGCGACTGGTGGGTTCGAACCACTGACCTTTCGATTAGCAGCGGCGTGCATAACCACTGTGCCACCAGGGCTCCTTATATTTAGGGTGAAACCTGTTGCTCTCAGGTTGATTCCAGCTCACAGCAACCCTACAGGACAGAGTAGAACTGTCTCATAGGGTTTCCAAGGAGTGCCTGGTGGATTCCAACTGCCAACGTTTTGGTTAGGAGCTGTAGCTCTTAACCGCTACACCACCAGGGTTTCCATATATAGGGTAGGTAACTTTTATTCGTTTATTCAGCCAGTGTTTATTGAATTCCTGTTATGTACCAGGTACTTGTAGTGGTTAAGTGCTACGGCTACTAACCAAGAGCTCAGCAGTTCCAACCACCAGGCGCTCCTTAGAAACTCTGTGGGGCAGTTCTGCTCTGTCCTGTAGGGTTGGCAGGGGTCAGAGTCAACTCGATGGCAGTGGGTTTTTTGTCTACCAGGCACTTAATAAAACAGACAAAAATTCCAGCCCTCATGGAACTTATGTTATGGTGAGGGAGAAAAACCACAGACAAGTTTTATATGTATGTGTGTGTGTGTGCGTGTGTGTGTATACCCAAAACCCACTGCCGTCAAGTTGATTGCAACTCACAGCGCTACGTATGTGTATATACGTATATTATTTATTATGTATGTTATTTACATTTCCTTAAAACTATGTGTATAAGACTTAAATAATATACATAGTTTATGGAAAAAAATTAAGGAGGTGGGGGTGCAGCGAGTGTCAGGGTGAAGGGGGAAGGGTGTGATTTTAGACAGGGAGGTGAGGAAAGAACTCCCCGGGAAGGTGACATTTGAGTGAAGACTTGAAGGAATTGAAGGAGTGAGGCATGTGGACATCTGGGAAGGAACATTCCAGGCAAAAGGAAGAGCAGTCACAAAGCCATGACGAAGCAGGATCGTTCCTGGTTTGTTCAAGCAGAGGCCAGAGAGTGAGTCATGCCAGCTGAGGAGAGAGGCCGTGAATGACCAGATCACCTGGTGTCCCTGTGTGGACTCTGACCATGACCTGAGTATGATGCGAAGGCAGGAAGGTTTCATGTAGAAGAGGGACCGAATTTGGCCACTATGTTGAGAATAGATGGTAGGGGGCGTTACAGTAGAGACAGGAAACCAGTTGGAGGTTTTTGCAGTAGTTAAGGTAAGAGGTGATGATGATGGTAGCTTGGAGCAGCAGAAGCAATGGCAGTGGAGAGACATGGTCAGATGCCTGCTGAAGGTAGGGGCGGTGTGGGGTGAAGTGAAGGATAGGTAGGGCCGGTGCAGGGTAAAGTGAAGGATCAGGGGCCAGTGCTCAGTCTTTTGGTCTGAGCAGCCGAACAAACAAGAATTGCCATTTACTACCATTTTGGGTGCTTATTGGGTGTCTAGGGAGAGATGTCTGCTTGGCCGATATCTAGGAGCCTGTTCAGGTCTGGGCTAACGCTGTGAATGTGGAAGCCATCAACATATCCCACTGCTGTCGAGTCTATTCCGACTTATGGTGACCCTATAGGTCAGGTTAGAACTGCCCCATAGGGTTTCCAAGGCTGTAAATCTTTTTTTTTTTTTAACTTAAAGTAATTTTAACAGCATCTGCCAATTCAATGTTTTTAACGTACAATTGAAAGTCATTTTTAAAAAAAAAATTTTTTTATTGTACTTTAGATGAAGGTTTATAGAGCAAGCTAGTTTTCTCGTTAAACAATTAATACACATACTATTTTCTGACATTGGTTGCCAACCCCGCGACGTCTTAGCACTCTTTGCTTCTTGACCTTTGGTTCCCCATTACCAGCTTTCCTGTCCCCTCCTGCCTTCTTGTCCTTGCCCCTGGGCTGGTGTGCCCATTTGGCCTTATTTTGTTTTACAGTTCTGTTCAATCCTTCAGACCTCAGGAGTGACTTCATTACTGAGCTAAAAGGGTGTATGGGGGCCATACTCTCAGGGTTTCTCCAACCTCTTTCGGACCAGTAAGTCTGGCTTTTGTGTGTGTGTGAGTTAGAGTTTTGTTCTACATTTTTCTCCAGCTCTGTCTGGCACCCTCTTTTGTGATCCTTGTCAGAGCAGTTGGTGGTGGTAGCCAGGCACATCTAGTTGTGCTGGACTCAGTCTGGTGGAGGCTGTGGTACTTGTGGTCCATTAGTCCTTTGGACTAATGTTTCCCTTGTGTTTTTGGTTTTCTTCATTCTCCCTTGCTCCTCATGGGATGAGACCAGTGGAGTATCTTAGATGGCTGCTCACAAGCTTTTAAGACCCCAAACACTACTCACCAAAGTAGAATGTAGAACATTTTCTTTATAAACTGTGTTATGCCAGTTGAGCTAGATGTTCCCTGAGACCACGGTCCCTATACCAAGGCTGTAAATCTGTATGAGAGCAGACCACCACATCTTTCTTCTACAGAGCAGCCGGTGGGTTCAAACTACCGATCATTTGGTTAGCAGTTGAGTGCTTAACCACTGCACCACCGGGGCACCTTCGTCAACATATGGATGATGTTTAAAGCCATGAGACTGGATGAGATTAGTGTGGGAGTAGGCGTGGATAGAGAAGAGATCCAAAGCCTTACAGGCAAGGGAGATGTAGAGAAGCCAGTAACAGAAACAGGAGGGCATGGCCAAAGAGGTGGGAGGCGTACTTAGGAGAGTGAGGTATGCTGAAAGCCAACAGAAAAAGGGATTTCAGAGAGATGAGGGTGGTTAACTCTGTCAGATGCTACTGGTAGGCCTCTAAGATGTGGACTGAGAATTGCCTGTTGGCATTAGCTCCGTGAAGAGGGAGTTTGGGCAGGTGGTGGGAGTGAAAGATGGCAGCCAGGCAGGGGAAACGGAGGGGGAGAAAAATAAACAGTGAACGTAGGCGCTTCAAGGATGTTTTGTTTCAGGGGAGGAAAACAGTTGGAGCAGTAGCTGGAAGGGGAGTTGGCATCAAGAGAGAAGGTGTTTTCTCAAATGGAAGTGGGAAGATCACACATGCAGCGTTGTACGCTGATGAGAAAGACCCAAGAAAGAGGGAGAAGTCTACCATGGAAGAAAAAGGGGGACAGCTGTGGAGCAGTGTCCTTCAGTAGCTGTGTGGGAATGGTCTTTAGTGGCTGCATGGCAAGTGTGGCCTCAGCCTATACAGAGATGGTTAACTCATAGTAGAGGGGAAAGTATCTGAGTACAGATGCAAGTGGAAGAGTTGATGTGGACCTGGAAGCATGGACCAGTCGTCTTCTGGTTGCTTCTGTCTCCTTGCTGAGGTAGAGAACAAAATCAGCAGCTGAGAGTCAGAATAGAGGAAACAGTATTGAGAGTTAAGAAGAGAGGTAGGGCATGAAGTCACGATACCACAAAGTCAAAGAGGGAATGGACCAGGCAAACACAGTGACTGCCAGGGCCCACTCGAGGTTCATGATCATGAATTTTAAATGCTTGTGCGGTATTTCTCCAACCACGTTCAGTCGTGATGGTGTAGGCACAGCCTGGTGAAACAATTCCAGGAGAGGTAGAACGGGTCAGAAAAGGCAGGTTAAACACTTGGAGACAGAGTCCAGGGAATATGAGATGACCTGGGAGATGACCTGAGGTTAGTTCTTATGGTCCCTGGGCAGTGGAGGTGAGGCAAGGCGTGTGAGGAAGAGGGAGACGGGAGGACGTTTGTAGTGTTTTGCTTAGTTCTTGATCTTTCTACCGAATCTAAGACCAGTTCGTGTTTTCCCCCTTACTTTAGTGTAAGGGCTGGATATTTGAGTTACTATCCATTATGTATTCCATACCTCAGAAGACGTGATCTCTGGGTCATTTTTACCAGCGCAAGGAGTGACCCTGGGTCCTTCACTTCACCTCAGAAGACGTGATCTCTGGTCATATTCCCCAGCTCAGGGAGTGACCCTGGTACCTTCACCTCAGAAGACATGATCTGGGTCACTTTCCCCAGCTCGGGAGGTGACCCTGGGACCTTCACCTCGGTCATTACTGGTCACCTGTTTTTCCCTGCAGCCATTTCCGTTATTCCTGGATCAGAAGAGGAAAAAGATAAGGATACGCATTCTGATATCCCTACGTTGGCTTTTCATCAGATTCACGGATATTAGAATTCTCAAAGTTTTGTCATATCACGGGTTTGGCTTGGGAAAAGGGATGAAAAGCTAAGCCGTCTCGTGTTTCCTGGCTCTGGTCCCC
Organism: Elephas maximus indicus; assembly: GCF_024166365.1. Classification (NCBI taxonomy): domain Eukaryota; kingdom Metazoa; phylum Chordata; class Mammalia; order Proboscidea; family Elephantidae; genus Elephas; species Elephas maximus. The sequence continues at coordinate 95,323,715 of NC_064832.1, forward strand.
AAGCTCCTGCTGCTTTCCCTCATCCGCAGTTTCTAACTTTTATATCAGGATGGTGCTTATTTGGAGGTTTTTGGTGAACTCCTTTTTTCTTTTTTAATTTAATTTGATATTAACTTAAAAACCAGCTGCCATGCAGCCAACTCTGTCTCATGGTGACCCCTTGTGTGTCAGAGTAGAACTGTGCTCCATAGGGTTTTTAATGGCTGATTTTTTGGAAGTAGATTGCCAGGCCTTTTATCTGAAGCACCTCTGGGTAGACTTGAACCTCCAACCTTTTGGCTAAGTGTGTCAACATTTATACCACCCAGGGACTCCATGTTAAGTGTTAGAGAAAGAAAATTCTATTGGAAAATTTCAAAGTGCTGCTTTAACCCAGAAGTCCTAGTTACCTTTCTAATACCCAAATATAATCTTGGTTCTTCCCAGCTTAAGATCTTTAGTAGCAGGAGCCCTGGTGGTGCAGTGGTTAAGTACTCAGTAACTGAAGGGTCAACAGTGCAAACCCACGAGCTGCTCTGTGGGAAAAAGATGTGCCAGTCTGCTTCCATAAAGATTACAGCTTTGGAAACCCTGTGGGGCACTTCTACTCTGTCCTGTAGGGTTGCTATGAGTCAGAATGGACTCAATGGCAATGGGTTTGGTAATGGGTTTAAGTACCAGAACAGAAAAATGAAAATAATTTTTAAGAAAACTTCAGTGACTCTCTTTCCCTAGAAAAAGAAACCCAGACTTCTTGGTATGCCTACAAAAAAAAAAAAAAAGAAACCTTCCACTTCACGCCTTAAACCACCAACCACCCTGCTCACCTCATGCTTCCTACCTTTAAGAATGCTTCTCCCTGGGATCAGAAGACCTAGATGGTGCCCAGCTAGAACCGATGACTGCCCTGACAGGAAACACAACAGAGAACCCCTGAGGGAGCAGGAGACCAGTGGGATGCAGACCCCAAATTCTTGTAAAAAGACCAGACTTAATGGTCTGACTAAGACTAGAGGGACCCCAGTAGTCATGGTCCTCAGACCTTCTGTTAGCCCAAGACAGGAACCATTCCCAAAGCCAACTCTTCAGACAGGGATTGGCCTGGACAATGGGTTAGAAAATAATGCTGGTGCAGAATGAGCTTCTTGGGTCAAGTAGACATGTGAGACTATGTTGGCATCTGCTTTCTGGAGGGGAGATGAGAGGGCGGAGTGAGTCAGAAGCTGCCCGAATGGACATGAGGACAGAGAGTGAAGGGAAGGAGTGTGCTGTCTCATTAGAGGGAGAGCAATTAGGAGTATATAGCAAGGTGTGCATAAATTTTTGTATGAGAGACTGTCTTGATTTGTAAGCGTTTACTTAACGTGCAATAAAGATTTAAAAAGAATACTTTTCCCTTTGCTTGGAGCTCCCTCTGTCCTCTCAGTGGGCTCGTCCTGCTATTCCTCAGCTAGCCAGGCACTTACCATCCAGCTTAGCCCGGCCTTCCTGCAGCTCTGCCAGCATCACCTCTGTGGCAGGGTCAGCGCCCATCACATGGTTGGGGGTCCTTCCTGCAGCTCTGCCAGCATCGCGTGTGTGGCTGGGTCAGCGCTCCTCACGTGGTCGGGGGTCCTTCCTCCAGCTCTGCCAGTGTCACGTGTGTGGCTGGGTCAGCACCCGTCACGTGGTCAGTGGGCTGGTGGTCCTTCCTCCAGCTCTGCCAGCATCACATGTGGCTGGGTCAGCGCCCGTCACGTGGTCGGGGGGTCGGTGGTCCTTCCTCCAGCTCAGCTCTGCCAGCGTTGTGTGTGTGGCTGGGTCAGCGCCCATCACATGGTCAGTGGTCCTTCCTCCAGCTCTGCCAGCATCGCGTGTGGCTGGGTCAGCGCCCGTCACGTGGTCAGTGGTCCTTCTGCAGCTCTGCCAGCATCATGTGTGTGGCTGGGTCAGCGCCCATCATGTGGTCGGTGGGTCGGTGGTCCTTCCTCCAGCTCTATCTGCGTTGCGTGTGTGGCTGGGTCAGCAACCGTCACATGGTCGGTGGTCCTTCCTCCAGCTCTGCCAGCGTTGCATGTGTGGCTGGGTCAGCACTTGTCATGTGGTCCATGGTCCTTCCTCCAGCTCTGCCAGCGTCGCATGTGTGGCTGGGTCAGCGCCTGTCACGTGTTCGGTGGTCCTGCCTCCAGTTCTGCCAGCGTTGCATGTGTAGCTGGGTCAGCACTTGTCCCATGGTCGGTGGTCCTATCTCCAGCTCTGCCAGCGTCGCGTGTGTGGCTGGGTCAGCACCCGTCACGTGGTCGGTGGTCCTGCCTCCAGCTTTGCCAGCATCACGTGTGTGGCAGGGTCAGCGCCCCTGACGTGGCTGGTGGTCCTTCCTCCAGCTCTGTCAGCATTGCGTGTGTGGCTGGGTCAGCGCCCGTCACGTGATCGGTGGTCCTGCCTCCAGCTCTGTCAGCATTGCGTGTGTGGCTGGGTCAGCGCCTGTCATGTGGTCGGTGGTCATTCCTCCAGCTCTGCCAGGGTTGCATGTATAGCTGGGTCAGCGCCCATCATGTGGTCCGTGGACCTGCCTCCAGCTCTGCCAGCGTCACGTGTGTGGCTGGGTCAGCACCCGTCACGTGGTTGGGGGTCCTGCTTCCAGCTCTGCTAGCATTGCGTGTGTGGCTGGGTCAGCGCCCATCGTGCGGTCGGTGGTCCTGCCTTGCCATTTCTGAATCCTTCCCTGCAGCCCCAAGTAATACTGTTGTCTCTTCATGAGCAGGGGCTCTTAGTTTCTTTCTGTCCTCCTAATCGAAGGGCGGGGTTGGGGGGTAATTCTTGGAAACCTCTGGAATACAGCAGCCCATACTGTCGTCAGAATGTTGACTTGACATATCATCCCCGTTTTACAGAGGATGATGCTAGAGCTCGGAGAGGTGAACTTGCCAAAGGCCACGTTTCTCTTAGGGATTTGAACCCATATTTTTAGGCTCTAAAGCTCATGTGTTCTTTCTTACACTGCATGCTAGGAGCACAAACAAAACCAAACCCAACAGTTGAGAGTTGGGCTCTGTCTTAGTTACCTAGAGCTGCTGTAACAAATAGCGCAAGTGGGTGGCTCTAAGAAACAGAAATGTATTTTCTCACAGTTTAGGAGGCTAGAAGTCTGAATTCAGGGCACCAGCTCCAAGGGAAGGCTTTCACTCTCTCTCAGCTTTGGGGGAAGGTCTGTGTCTCTTTTCAGCTTGTGTTCCTCGGCTCCTTGACGATCTTTATGTGGCATTTGTCTTCCTCCGTCTTTGCTTTCTTCTCTCTGCCTGATCTGCTCAGTTTATATCTCAGAGGTGATTGGCTTAAAACACATCCTACACTGATAGGACCTCATCGTTGTAACAAACCCTACTCCCAAATGGGATTACATCCACAAATATAAAACCACAAAACCAAACCACTGCCATTGAGTCAATTCCAACTCATAGCGACCCTACACGGTTAGGATTTACAATACATAATTTGGGGGAATGCAATTCAGTCCATAACAGGCTTAAATGGGGACTTCTGTGTTTCCAGTCTAACGCTCTGTGACTGTGTTACAGAAGTACTCTAATGTAAAATGAATTAAAATTAAATGACATCATTTCTTAGGGTGGTTCCCTGGGAAGTAGACTCAGAGACGGTCATGCAGGAGGTGTATTGGAAAGTTCCCGAGGTGCAGCGTCTGTGAAGGGAGTAAGAAGGCAGGCTTGGGCAGAGGGAGAAGGTGAACTACACAGTGCTGTGGCAGCAGGGTCAGCCAACCCCTGACCCTTAGGAAATGAAACTCCTTGGTACAGCTTTAAAAAAATCCTTCAACTTCCTGCCTTAAACCACTACCCTTCTGCAGAGTTTCTGATGGTTTTCAGTAGCACGTATAAATTTTATAACAGGGCGGGGGAGCGTGATATTATAAAGAAGATGTTTGGGGAAGGGCACAACTGTAATTATGAGTATAATTAGGGGCAAATTCCAAAATTAGAAAACAGAATGTGTCTGGGAAACTTACAAGTTCTCTAAATGCAGTATTTAATATCAAGATCCGTCAAATAAGCGTATTTGTAAATTTGAAAAGTGAAAGAATGACCATCATTTGCAACGGGATGAACAAACCACCGTCTGAAAATAAGAGTCCTTTCCTTCCCTGTCATTTCTAAGGGAAACATGGTCATCAGAATAGCAGAAACGAGGAACTGTCCGTACAGGTAGGCCCTGACTTAGGACAGGGTTCTGTTCCCACAGCACCATCATAAGTCAGTTCTCACGTAAGTCGAATACCTCTTTTTTTGTGTTTTGTTTTCATTATTGGCTGCTTATAGACAGTAAATCATAACGTTGAGTGCCTTCGAGTGACTACCTGAAAAGGTGACATCAGCAAGTTACGTGGCGCAGCATTGTGTGTAGCACGTTACTAATGATAAGATATGCGACAAAAACCGAAGTTGGCAAGTGCGGTTGTAACTCAAGTCTGCTGTAAGTCAGAGGCATCTCTAGTGGGGCTGAATGTCCAGCACCTTGTCCAGTCCTGGCCTCAGTCCTGTGCCTCCTTACCCAGTGTCCCCTAGCTTTCTGTGGCATTGACGTTGGCGTTTTGTACTAATTTCAGACCTTGAGAAAAGTTGCAGAAATAACACAGAGAGTTTCCAAGTACCTCACCCAGCTTCTCCTAATGGTACTGTCTTGCATGACCGTAACCCAGTGATAGCAGTCGGGGATGTTAACATCGGTACAGTATTGGTATCTGAGCTGTAGATGCATTTGCCTTTGAGAAAGTCTTTCCACCATTTCCCTTTTTCTGTTCCAGCATCCTGTTCACAGTCCCACGTTGCATTTAGTCATTGTTTCTCCTTAGTCTCTTCCAACTTGTAACAGTTTGTCAGTCTTACCTTGGTTTGCATGATCTTAACACTTTTGAAGAGACGGATACTTACTTTATAGCTTTTCTTCAATTTGGATTTAATTGATGCTTCCTCACGATGAGGTTATGCATTTTTGCAAGACCACCACCAAAAGGGTAGGGCACTCTTCTGACCACATCTGTTCTAAGGGGTTCATGATGTTTATATATCTTATTAATCAAAAAAAAAAAAATGGAACTGTTGCCGTCAAGTTGATACCAACTCCTAGCAACCCTATAGGACAGAGTAGAACTGCCACATAGGGTTTCCAAGGAGCTGGTGCTTTTGGGTAGCAGCCATTGCTCTTAACCACTGTGTCACCAGGGCTCCGATATATATCTTATTACTGGTCATTATTGATTATTACTTATATTGATTGTTCCTGGTGGTGCAAAGGGTTAATATGCTCAGCTGCTAACCAGAAGGTTGGTGGTTCGAATCTACCCAGAGGTGCCGCTGAAGAGGGCCTTAAGATCTCCTTCTGAAAAATCTGCCCTCGAAAACCCTGAGGAGCACAGTTCTGCTCTGACACACGTGGGGTCACCATGAGTAGGGGCCGACTTGATGGCAACTGGTTGTTTTATTTTTAACCTTGATCCCTCGGTTAAAGGGGTTTCTCCACTGCAGGGTGACTCTCTTTACCTTTGTAGTCACTAAATATGTTGCGGGATATTCTGAGATTATGGAAATTGTATTCCTCTTCAAACTTTCACCATTTTTAGCGTCCTTCCATGGACTTTGTTAACAGTTATTACTGTGGTATTTGCCTGATGGTTATTTTCTATTTTTCTCTCTCCTTCTACATTAATTAATTGGAACTCTACCCAACTTATTAATTTATTTGATTATGTACATCAGTATAGACTTCTTGTTGTGGTTAGGTGCTATCAAGTCAGTTCTGACTCTTAGCGATCCTGCGTACAAAATAACAAAACACCGCCTGGTCCTGCTCCATTCTTACAGTCATTGCTATGTTTGAGCCCGTTGTTGCAGCCAGTGTGTCACTGCATCTCATTAAGGGTCTTCCTCTTTTTCACTGACCCTCTACTTTAGCAAGCATGATGTCTTTCTCCAAGGGCTGGTCCCTCCTGATAACATGTCCGAAGTACATCAGACAAAATCTCACTGTACTCACTTCTGAGAGCACTCTAGCTGTACTTATTCCAAGACAGATTGGTTCATTCTTCTGGCAGCCCACAGTATATTCAACATTCTTCACCAATACCATAATTCAAAGGCGTCAGTTTTTCTTTGGTCTTGCTTATTCATTGTTCAGCTTTCACAGGAATATGATGTGATTGAAAATACCATGACTTGGGTCAGGTGCACCTTAGTCTTCAAAATGACATCTTTGCTTTTCAGCACTTGAAAGTGTCCTTTTGCAGCAGTTTTGCCCAGTGCAGTACATCATTTGATTTCTTGACTGCTGCTTCCATGGGTGTTGATTGTAGATCCAAGTAAGATGAAATCCTTGACAACTCCAGTCTTTCCTCCGTTGATCATGATGTTGCTCATTGGTCCAGTTGTGAGGATTTTTCTTTTCTTTGTGTTGAGGTGTAATCCATACTGAAGGCTGTGATCTTTGATCTTTATCAGTAGGTGCTTCAAGCCCTCCTCTCTTTCAGCAAGTAAGTTTGTTATCATCTGCATAATGCAGGTTGTTAATGAGTCTTCCTCCAATCCTGATCCCCCATTCTTTATATAGTCCAGCTTCTTGGATTATTTGCTTAGCATACAGATTGAATAGGTATGGTGAAAGGATACGACCCTGATGCACATCTTTCCTGATAATAAACCGTGTAGTATCCCCTTGTTCTGTTCAAACGACTGCCTCTTGGTCTATGTACAAGTTCCTCATGAGCACAATTAAGTGTTCTGGAATTCCCATTCTTCAGAATGTTGCCAGTAGTTTGTTATGATCCACAGAGTCTAGTGCCTTTGCATAGTCAATAAAACACAGGTAAACATCTTTATGGTATCCTCTGCTTTTAGCCAGGATACATCTGACATCAGCAATGATATCCTTTGTTCCACACCTTCTTCTGAATCCAGCTTGAATTTCTGGCAGTTCCCTGTCAAAGTACTGCTGCAACCATTTTTGAATGGTCTTCAGCCAAAATTTTACTTGGATGTGATGTTAATGCTATTGTTCAGTGATTTTTTGCATTATCTGTTGGATCACCTTTTTTGGGAATAGATGTAAGTATGGATCTCTTCTAGTTGGTTGGCCGGGTAACTGTCTTCCACATTTCTTGGCATAGATGAATGAGCCCTTCCAGCATTGCATCTGTTTGTTGAAACATCTCAATTAGTGTTGCGTCAATTCCTGGAGGCTTGTTTTTCCAGTGCCTTCAGGGCAGCTTGGACGTCTTCCTTCAGTCGCATCGGTTCTGGGTCACATGTCACCTGCTGAAATGGTTAAATGTTGACCACTGCTTTTTGGTACAGTGACTGTGCGTTCTTTCCATCTTCTTTCGATGCTTCCTGCATCGTTATCTTGCCCGTATAGTTGTTTTTATGTGCCATCGAAGTCAGTTACAGCTCATAGCGACCCTGTGTGCCACAGGAGGAAACGCCGCCTGGTCCTGTGCCATCCTCACAATCCTTGTTATACTTGAGCCCGTTGTTGCAGTCACTGGGTCAGTCCATCTCCTTGAGGGTCTTCCTCTACTTTACCAAGCATGATGTCCTTCTCCAGGGATCGGTCTCTCCTAGTAAAATATCCCAAGTACGTGAGATGAAGTCTCGCCATCCTTGCCTCTACGGAGTATTCTGGCTGTACTTCCTCCAAGACAGATTTGTTCATTCTTCTGGTAGTCCATAGTACATTCAGTATTCTTGGAAAAAAAGAAATAAATGTAGAATTAGTGTACTTACAGTCTAGTAACAGAATACTGTAAGGCTAAAGACATCAAGAATCGTACATAAAAGCTGTAATCTAGTTATTAGGTGTGTTTCTCCCAGGGCATATGGGTCAGCAATTGTGAAACTACCCACCCCCTTCAGTGTGGCTGAGGAGCCATGGTGGTGCAGTGGTTGAAGTACTTGGCTGCTAACCAAAAGGTCAGTGGTTTTAACCCCCCAGCTGCTCCACAGGAGAAAGGTAAGGCATTCTGTAAAGATTTACAGCCTTGGAAACCATATGGGGCAGTTCTGTGTCTTATAGGGTCACTCAATGGCAGTGTGTTTGGGTTTGGCTTTTAGCAGAGCAGGGTACTAGAGACAGATAGCTGGGCGGAAAGGTAACTGTTTACATAGCTCCGTTGGGTCTTACTAAATGTTTTTCCAGAAGGTTATATCCCACCAGCAGTGAGTGTGCCTACTTCCCCAACCCTCCGTAACAGCCTGTGTTGTCACATAAGCCTTGACGTTTTCACACCATGAGCAACAGGTCACTTTGGAAATCTTGAGATTTCTCTGAATTTGGTTATTTTTATTTATTTTTAACATTAACACATACCAACGTACATGAGCACATGAAGGATTCCTTGCGTTTCTAAGATGACCTGACACGGGTGTAACGAAGACATATTCTGTTTTTTTTTTTCTTTTTTCCGTTTAGGTTTTGCCCCTTTGGTCTATTTGTCAGATGAATGCCATAATTTGCTGGCAGTAAAGTTCTGGACAGATATTAATGAAGACATTGTTAAACCTCCTACACTAATTGCCGCAAGCAACCTCCAGTGGCGGCCAGAATCCGCATCAGGAATTCCGACTTTATTTGCTGGAGATGTTTCGACGTTTTCTGCCAGTCCGAAGGAGGGCCACTTCCAGGAGGCGTTCAGCAGGGTGAAGAATGCCATTGAGGTGAATTACTCTAAGCATCACCACACATTTTTGGTATTTCTTACTCTGACAGTCACATGTGAAGGGTGTGGCCTTCATGAAAGTGGGGAGTTGACGTACACATGAGGGGGGGGTTCATCATATGTTAATTGTCCGTGAAGCCGAGGCGACTGCGGGGGGATGGTGGGAAGGACAACTACTGGGAGGAAAGAACGATCCATCCGAAGGAAACTGACTGAGGAGAAACTTGAGAAGGTGTGAAGAGCTGCGAGCTGGGCAGGCCGGAAACTGATAGCAAGAACGCGCTGCAGCTGACGGTGTAATAGTTAAAGCCTTAGTATGTAAACTACAGGTTTCCGTTTAACTTCATACCCAGAATTTTATACAGTTTATTACTGGTCCTTGATTTGAAATAATCCCAAATAGGAGAACACGGCTGATTTCCCCCGGACCACGCAGGTATCTTCTGCTTTAGTCCCTGCATACCTCACACGTTAGTATTAGCTCTCATTTATTGGGGCTTACTGTGTGCCAGGCATTGTCTCATTTCATTCTGCCACAACCCCAAGAGGTTGGGAGCTGTTAGCCGTTTTATCAATGGGAAGCTGAGAAGCTGCCCCAGGCCACACAGCCAAGTTGGTGGAACCAGGATTCAAACTTAGGCCATCAGGATACAGAGCCCAGGCTCCTCACCCCTGTACACATCTGCCTCCCATTGAAATGATGGCTTTCATGAACTGACAATTAGTGAAGAATCCATACAAAATAAGCCTCTTAGTTCTGTAGTTTAATATTTGAAATGTGTGTTATTTAAAATTTATTTATGTAAAGTTGTATTTAAGAATACTAGGGCGGCCCCAGGACTATTAGCCCAGAACCGAAGCCATTCCCAAAACCAGCTCTTTAGGCAAAGATTAGACTGGACTATGGGACATAAAATGATATTCGTGAAGAGAGTGCTTCTTGGCTTAATTTAAGTAGACACATGAGACTAAATGGGCAGCTCCTGTCTGGAGGCAAGATGAGAAGGCAGAAAGGGAAAGGAGCTGGTTGAAATACAGGGTGGAGAGGAGCGTGCTGTCACATTGTAGCAAGAGCATCTAGGGTCACATAACAATGTGTGTATAAGTTTGTATGAGAAACTGACTTCAGCTGTAAACTTTCACTTAAAGCACAATAGATTTTAAAAAAGGAAAAAAAAAAAAAGTACCTGGGCAGTGGCTGTGTAAAGGAAGCTTGGTTAATATTTCACCCAGAGACGCAGTCACAGAGGGAAGAACAGCACCAGCTTGATGGAGTTTCGGGGTGGGGCTGCATTCATTATTTGGTTCACAGCCCAGGTCGCTACCGTCTAACTGTCTACACCCAAGTTTCTGCCAAGACACCATCAAAGGCAGTAATTTTAAATTTCCTCTTGGACTCTCATTAGTCTTGCTGAAGAGTCAGCTAGTAACTGCCATTTGCACAGCATTTTAAAGCCGGGAAAATCAGCCATGAATCAGGCTAACGCATATGAGCTTTCTGGTATTTGGCGTTGGCGAGTTCTGAAACAACAATTTCCTGTGTTTCACCTGTATGTTATTTCAGTTAGTCCTTGGAACATGTGAGGCAGTGAAGCAATGACCTCAGTTTACTACGTAACGAGGACTCTGGAGGGAGCGCTGGTGGCACAGCAGTTAAGTGCTCGACCGCTAGCTGAAAGGTGAAAGGTTCCAATGCACCCAGTGCTCCACAGGAGAAGAGACCTGGCAATCTGCTCCCGCGATGATCACAGCCTAGAAAACCCCACGGAGCAGGCCTACTCTGTCTTGGGAGATTGCCATGAGTTGAAAATTGACTAAATCGCACAGGAATACTCTACATGTGAGGTGATTTTCAGCTGCTGGGTAGTAGATAAAGCTGGAACTTGGGCCCCAGTCTTCCAGCTCCAAATCCAGCACCATGGTCCTTGCTGTTTAAACTAGATGGTGGGGAGGTCTCTTTACATCTCTTTCCTTCACACAGACACACACACACACATTCACACTCACACAGACACACACACACAAGCTCATTCTGTCTCTCACTCTCACTGTGTTCCCTGCCTTCAGTAACTTTAACCCAAACCCACTGCCCTTGAGTCATTTTTGACTCAGCGACCCTATAGAACAGGCCTGTAGGACAGGGTAGAGCCGCCCCATAGGGTTTCCAAGGCTGTAAATCTTTATAGGAAGCAGACTGCCACATCATTCTTCCTCAGAGCCACTGTGGGTTCAAACTGCGGACCTTTGGGTTAGCAGCAGAGCACTTTAATCACTGTGCCACCAGGGCTCCTTCAAGTAACTTTAATTTCCCCAAAATCACACCTGTGGGTTTTGCACTGGCATATTTGCATATTGTTTGACAGTTACTATCAAATTTTGGGTCTCTCTTGTCCTGGTCTAAATTTTTTATTGTTTAGTTTTCTTTTTATTTCTGGTTTTAACGTAAGCACTTTGTGAAAACATGAATGTGTGGATTTGCAGTTTAGACAACAGCTCATACAATTTATTTTCTTAGAACACTGATGTCTTTTGCAATGATGCAGAAGACAAGCTACTGCATATACTTACTGCCCACGACCCCAAGTGGTGCACCCCGAATAAAGACTGCACTTCAGAGCCGCACTCTGCTCCAGCAGGCCTTGGTGCAGACAGTAAGTTTCTGGTAAGTTAGTGTAAACCTAAGGAATGTTGTTATTATATATGAAGGCAACAGTGCCTTCTGACATACACCGAGTAAACATGGTAAAATGTAATTACATTTCCTTAGAACGTGTGGTTAATTGCTATCTGGCCCCCCTTGGAAATTGGATCTTGTTTACTGGAGCAAGAATGTAACACCCTTTGGGGTCAGATTTTCCAAGCAGGAGCTTTCTCCTTTAGCATTCTGAGCACCTGGGGTTGAAAGCCCTTTTTGTATGTTTCCTTTTGGCGGGAGGCCTATTGCATACGATTAGAGTGGTTTCTAAGCTTATTTTGGTTTAAATCCTCAAGCCACAATAAATGTGTCCACATATTAAAAATCAAGCTAGGTTCTGTCATATTGGCTAATAACTAATTCTTACATAGCTGACCAGTACAAAGTGTCCGTCATTCGGTCCTCACAGCCACCCGAGAGGCGAGGATTGTTAGTTTCCCCGTTTTACAGATGAGGAAACTGAGGCATAGGGAGGTCATGCCCTTTGCCTGATGTAACGGAGCTGGGAAGAGGAAGTGTTAGAACCCAGGCTGTATTCTTATAATGGTTTTTAAATGTCTGTCTTTGTTAAACCTGTTAATAATAAAAAAGCCAAGATGCCAGCATAAGTTTTGTCCTCAGCCTTCTTTTTTGTCTTTTACTTTGTCTTCATCTTCCTTTCTTTTCTCTGTCATTTTATGTCCTCTTGTGCAGAATCCTTTCCTTCTGGAAGAGGACTGTGAACGCTCCTTGAAATCTTCAGCTTCACTAGCCCCTGGGAAATGAGAATGTGTGTGGTGTTTGTGCGATTGAATATTTTGTAAAGAAAAGTTAATTTGATTTTTATATATTAGCACGTAATGATAATAGGCTACTTCTTAGTTTGTTTTTTATTAGCTGTCTTTTCCTAATCATGAGATTAATTACCAGAGTTCTTTGTCACTTCATAGCCAAAAGGGAAGTCTCTTTCCACACCTGTATCAGCCCAGAAGACTTCGAAATCTTGTTGTAAAGGGGAGAAAGACAGTGATGACCAAAAAACCGTCAGGAAGAGAAGAGCCTTGGATTTCTTGAGTAGGCTGCCCTTACCTCCACCTGTCAGTCCGATTTGTACATTTGTTTCTCCAGCCGCACAGAAAGCATTCCAACCGCCACGGAGCTGCGGCACCAAACACGAAACACCTATAAAGAAAGCAGGATGGACTTCTCCTCAGATGGCTCCACTTAGAAGGGCCAGTGAAACTTCTGTTTTGGAAAGTGATTCGATACCTGACGAAGAGCTGGCATTGATAAACACCCAGGCCCTTTTGTCTGGCTCAGCAGGAGAAAGTCCACTCATCTCTCAGTGATTCCACTGGGACCACACCTACTAGTTCAGAAGATCACCTGGAACTGCAGAGGCCTCACGCTACATCTGGGATCAAAGAACGAGCAAATCCCCGAGCCAGCACAGAAGATAAGATGAGCGTAACACAGAATACGACTAGGGGACTTCTCAGACGACAGACGCAAACATGACAGAAAATGATCCTTGACTCTTAACCTGCCCAGTTGGTAAGGCGGACAAAATTTCAGGCACAAACCTCAGTACTGCCGTGAGAAAACAGCGTTTCAAGCTGATGTAAGTGTGTTTGTGCCATAGAGGCGCTCTTTGTTTGCCTCTCCATCACAGACCTTAAAAAACCGACTTTGTAAATTTATTAACTGATGGAGAAAAAAATCTTTAAATCCATATGACTTCATTTAGTCACTACAAGTATTATTTTATAATGAGGTAAACATAAACCTTTTCGTTTGAGATTTTGTCATCAGTTTCAGGACATAGGTTTCTAAGTACAGTTATTTTACTCATGTAAGTCCTTTCCGTGTGAGTTCCTATCTCAGACTTTTTTTCGTGGTAGCTCACTGTGCAATACAGGTGTTGGTTCTGCTATAGTCCCCGCCGATTCAAGAGTCAGGTTGAACGAGACACCTCAGTTGTGTTCACTTCTGCCCAGTCCTTCATCCTTAAGTCAGCACACTTACCCAGAAAGTAGGACCCTTAGTGCAGTTCCTTTTTAAGATTTCCGTTTACTCTCTGAAAATAACAATTCCATTAAAAATGCAAATACTTTGTCAGGAGCAGGTTTCATAGTGTTAGTTTTTTTTTAACCTCAGAGTATCTAGCTTTTGCACTTGCATGGGTCTTAGCAGCTTCACCTGATTTCCTTGTCAGCATGCTCACCACACCCAGATAGCACTCCCTGTTCAACCTGGTTTTCACGAACCACCAAGGCAGAAAACAGCCATCAGTTTAAGGTGATTTTCCCGTGAGTTATGTTCTTTATGCTGAACAGAGAGAAAGCCACACGTCACTCTAACCAGAAGCTAAAAGCACGGAGGGGTGCTTACATCAGGTCTTTTTAATATGCCTTAAGTCTGTATGTAATATCATGTTTCCCTGTCTAATTATAAACACATTTCAAAGCCAAGAATAAATCCTTTTAAAAATCTGTTTCCTTTCATAAATGATTAACTGGGATCCACGGTTTTTCTCTTCTCTGAAAACTATTAGCATAACAGGTAGTCTATTTTGCTGGTCTTTTTAGCTCTTCTGCTAGTTCTGTTAATGTGCTTTAAGTTGTCTTCATAAATCGTTTGCATCCTAACATCGTACACGTTTTCCCAGTGATCCAGTCTAGAACAGGGAATAAAACATGAGTCTCAGGTGAACAGAAGGAAGTACATTTACAAGAATTTACCCTTTCCTTTGAATATTGGAAAAACTGCTATGACCTGCATTCTTCATTACCATTCAGACTACCTGTTAGAGACATACCTAACACACACTCGTTTTTCCATGAGTAACACACCAAGCCGCATGAGCGAAGCATGAAACATGACTATAGGTGGATATTGTCCCCAAAGTGATAAACCAGTCAACAATGTATACTGCACAATAAGGAATGGGGGTAAAAGCAATTTGTGTTACTTCCTCAACAAGCATTTAATGAGAGCCTGTTGTGTATATAAAGCATGACTGCAGCTCCATTAATGATGCCAGCGACACATGAAACAAAACAGCTCATTGCTGGATGTTCAAAAAACTGTCTAAATCAGGAGTAGGGGGTTAGGAGAAAAAAGAGGTCACTTCTAGTTGGCATAAATCAAGTTGGCAGCACTTCATCTACAGTTCTTTGTGCTTCCAGGCCAAGTATTTCAGGGCCATGGAGGAAAGGCAGAGGCAGACAGGACACCCCCATCAGAACTCTGTAGCCACTCTGGATCTCTAACCCCCGGCCACTTCTCTAGCAGTGGCCCCCGTGCAGCCCAAACCAAACCCATTGCCATCGAGTCACTTCTGACTCAGCGGCCCTATAGGACAGAGTAGAACTGCCCCATTGGGTTTCCAAGGAGCGGCTGGTGGATTCAAGCTGCCAACCTTGTAGCTCTTAACCACTGCGTCACCAGAGCTCCTAACCCAGCCCAGGGAACCAAGAACCCTAAGCGGAGCTAGACATCAATCAAGAAGATGGAATCTGACCCTCTGGGCTCCTCTGTGGTGTGGAGGGTAAAGCAGTTCCCAGCGTGGGCACTGACCCACCTCCCTTCTACGCACCTCGACCACTCAGGCCATCTGTGCTGAGCTGGTTCTATAGTAACAGACTAGGATGCCCAGGGTTACCTGGACCTCAGAAACAGGAGTAAATGAGCCCTGGTGGTGCAGTGGTTACGCACTCACTGCTAACCAAAAGGTCAGTGGTTCAAACCCACCAGCCATTCCATGGGAGAAAGATGTGGCAGTCTGCTCCTGTAAAGATTACAGCCTTGGAAACCCTATGGGGCAGGTCTGCTCTGTCCTACAGGGTCACTATGAGTCGGAAGGTTAGCAGTTCAAACCCACCAGCAGCTCCATGGGAGAAGGCTGTGTGCAATCTGCTCTTGTAAGGATCACACCTAGGAAACCTTTTGGGACAGTTCTGCTCTGTCACACGGGGTCACTATGAGTAAAGATCACAGCCTAGGAAACCTTTGGGACAGTTCTCTGTCACATGGGGTTGCTCTGAGTTGGAACCCACTCGACAGCACACAACAACAGAGGATTATATATGGTGCTTGGACTGTGGAGCTTAGTGAACTTCATGCCTACCCTTTAGATTCATTCACCTTTACTCTAATTTTGTCAACCAGACTTTGTTACTCAGAGATGCCAACTTCCAGAGTGTCGATGAAACAATTACACGTGCATTGCTGGTGGTCAGGATGCTGAGTGGATTTCCATACTGTCAGATAACGGGCACTGAGTGAGACAGTCTAATGTGTGCCTGTTAGCTGCCGCCAAGTCCATTCCGACTCGCGTGCACAGATCAAATAATCTATATAAGCAAGTAAGACAAAAGTTTGCTTTCATCGGTTTACCTTTGTGCCTCCTATTTAGTCAAGAAGACTGCTAAATGGTTTATGATATAGAAAAACTGGTTCTTAACCAGGCTGACTTCCTTGGGATGTAGGTAATGACGTTTTTTATACTGTTGATTAAAAAATAAACAGATTCAATGACAAACCCAAATAAATGTTATATACAATTTTTAATAACCATAAAAGCACCATTATATGGGACACTGAAAATAATACTCCACAGAACATTAGAAAGAAGCTGTTGGCCAACAGGAAAGAAAGCATACATCCCACGTGGTCTTGGCTATCATGGTCACCATGTTTGATTGGTCCTAACCTGCTGAGATTGAATTTGGATTCATAAATTCAGTTTCAGGAACATTGTTGATTTCTGGTAGAACTTTATTGTCTAAAATAACACCACATAAAACACCAAGACTGCTTGTCTTATAGTGAGCATGGCTTTTTGGTGCAGTTAAGCGCTCACTACTAACTGAAAGGTTGGCAGTTCAAATCTACCCAGAGGTGTCTTGGAGGAAAGGCCTGGCAATCTACTTCCCCAAAATCAGCCACTGAAAACCCTACAGAGCAGAGTTCTACTCTGACGCCATGAGTCCGAGTCAACTGGCCACTGGTTACATGATCTATATCCTGGGATGCTTAATAACTTGTGCTCCCAAACATCTAGGCTGCCAACCAATTACATGTGTAGGCATAAGTTTTAAAAATCATTTAATTAATCCTTTCAAAAATTGATGTTTTATGAGGGCAGGCTTGTTTCACACTAGTCGGACAACAGTCAAAATTTATTCAGGTTCAACCTTGTTGAGCAAAGTGGGAGTTAAAACACAAGGTGCGACTTCAAGAAATGAGACTGGTTTTCCTCAGCAGCTCGACTGGCTATTAAGAGGGATTCGACAGACAGTTTTAACAAAGGCAGATCATTAGAATAAAGAGCTTCCCCAGGTGCCTACTCTGAAGGGTATTCACTTAGATGTGTACTTTCTGGCATATTAGTTTTAAAACAAAATCAATATTTAGGAAGCTTAGGGAGCAGTGAGTTTATGTCAGTGGGGGAGGAACAACTCAGAAAAGGAGGGTGAGAATGGTTGCGAAACTTGAATCGTCATCGATGTCACTGGATCGTACACTAGAAGCTGTTGAGCTGATGCATGTTTTGCTGTGCATATTCTCAACAACAACAAAGTAAAAGAAAATGCCGCTGGAGTCACACAAACCACGTAAGTAGCAATGGCCCTAAAACTTCTTCCTCCCGCTTCTCTTTCCCCTGCTTTCCTCACGGAGATGAATTTCCTGGAAAAATAGATTACTTCAGAGAAAGTACACTGAAGCTTATATATAATATAAACCCTTTATTTCACTGATGAACCTACTTGGCTAATTGATTCTGTTCTTGGTATGTTGTCAGGTTTCGGTTTTCCCTCAAGAAAGGGGCTTTGTGTCCTCAGATCTGCAGAAGCCTGGCAGCAGACTGTGCACACAGGACACGAGCTAACGCATGCCCAGGATGATGACTCTAATGATGTTTGCTAGAAAACTCTTGGGGTTGGATTATCTACACTGGAATTAGAGCTCTGGCCAAAATTGAACAAACAATAAATACCAAAAACTGACGTAAAAACTGATTTAGGAAAATTGTAAATGCCCGTAGATAGGGCACTAATATCCATGGTGGCAACCACCCCTCCTGCTGAAGAAGCCACCATTGGCAAAGCCACCGTGGGCCCTCCGGCCGGGAAACTCTGCAAAGGCGTGCCAGTCCCCCATGCCATCGGAAGGCGCTACGGTATTTCTGTCCTGGCTTCTGGTGGCTCGGCTCGGTTTCTCTGCATGAAGCACACTGTGAAAGGTGACGCCGTGTTCATACTGTTCCTTCATGCGGTGTATCTTCTCCCTTGGGACTCCATGAATGTTTCTTCTACGTGGGAGGAAAATGCAAACGTTAGTTACGGCACCTTGTCGACAGGAGTCATTGCATTTCATGAGGCCTGTATTGTTACCTAAACACTCAGGACTTCACTGGAAAAGCCTAACACCTTGCTATGTGTGCTGTCTTTCAGGTCGCACTCCTGTCTGCCGTGCTGACCCCCAGGCCCCCAGACTACCCTGAAGTTGGCAAGGAGCTGACACTTCAAAACCACTTTATTTCTGGAAGTCTCAATTCTGTGCTTCTAGAAGTAAGGGAACAACATGAGACCCTTTGATCGCATATTTGCGCGTTAGTCACGTGGGGTAGCATCCATTTACATCAGCCAGTCCTAGACACTTCTGGATGCTTGTTAAAACCATCTTAGATTCTAGCGGGTATCCAGAGCCAACTGGGGATGTGGTTAAAATGTAATAATAGAGATCCCGACTATGGAATGTAGTCCGTGAACTAGGATTTTAACGTCCACCCCAGGGCATTCTGATGGGCTTGGTCCATAGACCCACTTGCAGAAACCCTTAATAATCTGCTTGTCACTATGGGAATGAACTAGCCTCATTTCTAAAAAGTAAACTATGATTTAACAGTTGCCTTACATCACTGGCATTATCCAATAACATAGTAAATATCCGAAACCATGCATCCAATCGACATGTTAGTACAATTTGGAAATTCACTACTTTAACAATAGACTCAGCACTTAGACCCTATGTGAACCACAGACTGTGCTCAAGGTCCAAAGTCCTTTATTTACTTAACGGAAACGCAAACACACCATTGACACCTACAATCCCATGCAGAGGAAGGTGCTTTTAAACGTTCGTTAATGAAGAGGCTTTTCAGCAGAATGTTCAGTGTGTCCTCTGAAAGGCCGAGTCCAAGCCAAGACTTAAGATCTGGCATGGAGCATTACGTTAGACAACTGGCCCCAAGCCAAAGTCTTCACAATCGTAATTCCACAGTGATCAATTTCCAAGAATTACCATTTCTGGCCTGAAAACTACCATGTCCATTTCCAGCCTGAAAAGATTCTCTGTTCAGTCTGAAACACCTGAAAACAGCAGGATACACAATGAGGTTCTAGAAAAGCAAAGCAGTACCTGGCTAACTCGGGAACGTTGAATTTCCAGTGAGTGGCAGGTTCTCGGAATATAACTTCATAGTTATTCTCAAGTGCCTGATTTTTCAAAAGCACATAAAACATTGAAGACATGGTATGTATGTTTGGGAACGTATATGCTGCCATTTAACATTTACGACCAGCCCTTTCTAAAATTCCTTGTTTTACCAGTAATCCAACGCCTAATTCATCTTAAAAATACAGTTGGTTCATTTCCATACCTAGCCACTCAGATTATACGTTATGGTTCCCAGTGATAAATTTTGGTCAATTTTACATATTATGTAGGAAAATGGTAAAGGTTCTTTCCTTTTGAACATTTTACCAGTAGATGGCTGTGCCCTGAGACAACCTCTAAACCTTAAACCAAAAATATCCCCTGACGTCTTCTTAAAACCAAACAGTAGTGTAGCTTACACCTAGTAAAGAATGTCTGCCTTGAGCATTGTGCTCTTTTAAGAGCTATCTATATGGAATCAAATTAACAACAGCAACTCAAAAGGTTGGACTGAAAGCTTAGGGAACAGTAAGTTTATGTTAACGCGGGAGGAACAATTTGGAAAAGGAGGGTGGGAATGGTCACACAACTCCAAGAATGTAAGCAATGCCACTGAATAGTACATGTAGAAATCATTAAATTGGCATATGCTCTAGTGTGTATATTCTCAACAACAAAAATAAACTAAATTATACATATATAAAAAAAAAAAGTAGATGGCTGAAATAGTTTAACATCCTGCCCGCAGGTCTGAGCAGTGAACTCACGGCTCCACAAGGTCCCATGTATTAGTTGTAGATTTACTGCAGGTTTACTTCTGTCAGATACCGGGTCCTGCCCCTCAGGTCTTGGGTTAGGAAGTAGGAACATGGCTTATGGCTCCGGACTGGCTACCTGCTCTTCCCTCCTAAAACCACTCTCCCTGTGATTCAGCGCAGTTTGCCTCAACACCTCATTTCCTTACAGTGTCTGTATCCGCGTCCCTGTATACTTCACATTCACTGCTGCTGCCTCTCAGACTACGCTTTCTCTGATCACCATTGTCGACGGTGTTACACACAGAGAATGAAGTGGAAAGGGTCAGTAAAAACATTTCCTCTTCAGTCTGTGGATGGATGCTTAGAACTAGGGAAGGATTCAAATACCGTTATCTGGAAAATACCGGATTTCTGGGTGCTCTTCAGTAGCTGTGGACGCTGAACGTGACTGTACGTATCTAGAAAACGGAAAGCAGGACGACTTCCCTTAGGCCACCATCAGGAAGCCTAACTCCTGAGTGTGCCTTTGCTCCCTCGACCGTTCTTGTCTCTGCTCCTTTCCTAACTTGGACTCTCCATCCAGGAACTGAAGTGTCAGCCAAGATGGCCCTCATTCCTTCTCACACTCATCCAAGTCCCACAAGATGGACTTAAGTAAAACTGACGGACCTACAGCTGGACAAAAAAGCAAAGCTGTAGGTACGCTGCTATGCCCAAGATGAAAAAAGCCTGAAAACAGTGCCATGAGCCCAGGTCTAGAGAGATACACTTCATGGTTAACCAAGTGGGCATCAGGTGTGACAAGGCAGAGTCCTCCACTCTCTCCTTCCTGCCCCGCCCTGTGTGTTTCTGGATCTTTCCTCCCCCCCATGCCTAACAGCAGAGCTCTGGGGGCGCAGTGGTTAAGAGTTCAGCTGCTAACCAAGAGGTCAGCAGTTCAAATCCACCAGCCGCCCCTCTGAAACCCTGTGGGGCAGTTCCATTCTGTCCTAGAGGGTCACTGTGAGTCAGAATCAACTCAGCAACAACAGGTTTGCTACGGGTTTTTATGCCTAACAGCAGGAACACTGGTGGTGCAGTGGTTCAGCGCTCGGCTACTAACTGAAAGGCTGGCGGTTTGGACCCACCAGCAGCAGCTCTGCGGGAGAAAGGCTCTGGCGGTCTGCTTCAGAAAGCGGCCTGGGGGCACTACGGGGCAGTTCTACTCTGTCCTCTAGGGTCGCTGCGAGTCGGATCCACTCGATGGCAGTGGGTTGGGTGTGCCTAACAGGGAAGGAAAGCTTACTAGCATAAGAGGTGAAATAGATCTAAAAAAAAAAACAGACTGACTTCAGAATTAAACAAAATGTGCACATCGTTCTATTCCTATTACTTTTCTATCAGTTCTGACAACGGAGAGCAGATTTATCTTTGCCTGTGTATTTATATTACAGTATTTTAATAAGGCTATTTTTTTTTTTTATAGTATTAATCCTAAATCTGTTTTAAACTAAAAAATTCTGTTGCGATGGAAGTCCCAAGGCAGCAGCGGCGCCGAGTGCTGAAGTCCCGGCTGCCCGGAGGCAGAGCCCCGTGAGCGCAGCCCGCAGCTCGGCCAGGCGCCAGCAGCCGGTGCTTCTCTGCAGATTTCAGCGGGCGCTTCTCTGCATCGCCTCCAGAAAACGACCAAGTCAGGAAAGCTAGCGAGAATTCAGACCAACGACTATTTACTTAAAAAAAAAAATTTTTTTTTTAAAGACTACTTAAAAATTGTAGGAGCCCTGGTATCGCAATAATGAAGCACTTGGCTGCTAACCAAAAGGTTGGCGGTTCAAACCTACCCAAGGCTCCTTAAGAGAAAGACCTGGCAATCTGCTCCCGTAGAGATCACGGCCTAGAAAGCCCTGTGGGGCAGCTCTACGCGGTCACACGGGGTCGCTGTAAGTCAGAACCGACTCCACGGCAGCCAACGTTTAAGAATTGTACCCTGAGGTAAGATCAGCGTCTGGGGGAGTCTTCAGCCATTGAACAGCAGAGCAAAACTAAAATAAAACCCCTTTACCTGCTCCCTGGAAAAGCTACTGTTAATAAATAGGACAAGGTCATGGAAGCCAGAGAAAGAAGAATAAACGTTTCAACTTTTTCACAAAATGTCCACAACTGAAAAATGCAGAATGATACTTCTTCCTACCATGACGGCATAGGGCTTCATTTCCCAGGCGTGCAGGTTGGTATTATCAATAATTATGGGGGATGTGCCATTCCTCATTGCTTTTCTTGCTGCAACACAATGTTACACAACAGTGAACAACAGGCAACAGTCAGAGAAGGGTGAGCGAGAGCCACACCGCGTTAACGTTACTACAGAACGCACCGTTATCACTAATTCTCTTTTTCCTGGAATCTAGGGCGGTTATCACGCTCGGGCATGCTGCTTGGCAAAAGAGTAGAGGGACTTTTGATTAAGTTCCTTCCATAAAACCTACGCACCCTGCAGCAGCTGCAACCTATAAATGCACAGCGGGGCTTGCCCGGAGTTTGGGGAGATTCCATCACCTCTTTTCTGATTCCATTTGTGAGCTTCCTCCAGGAAGTCAGGGTTGAACTCATAGGTGCCATCATCCCGGGAGAAGAAGTCATCCGTGCTGAAAATCACAGCCCTGGGGAAGTCATGCTGCAACTGTCTGGAAAATGGGGAAGTGAGAGAAAACATTTTATTACATGTACAGTCACGGTCAAACTCACCCCCTTCCTTCACTAACAGCTGGCAGTTTGTGATTCTGAGAACGCTGGGCTTTGAAGTGTTCACATTCCGTTTCAAAAGAAAACCTGTTGCCACTGAGTCAATTCCAACTCATAACGACCCTGCAGGACACAACAAAACTGCCCCATAGAGTTTTCAAGGGGCAGCTGGTGGATTCAGAGTGCTGATCTGGTTAGCAGCCGAGCTCTTAACCAGTGCCCCACCAGGGCTCCATAAGTAAGCGTCCCCCCCAAAAAACACACAAACCTGTTGCCGTCGAGTCAATTCTGACTCAGACACCCTTCGGGACTGAGTAGAACTGTCCCATAGGGTTTCCAAGGCTGTAATTCTTATGGAAGCAAATTGCCGGGTCTTTCTACTGCAGAGCAGCTGATGGGTTCAAACCACCAATCTTTTGGTTAGCAGCCAAGCACTCAACCACTGTGCAACAAGGGGTCCTTGGAAAATACTAACCAAACCAAAAAACCAAACCTGTTGCCCTCAAGCCAATTCTACCTCATAGCGACCCCACTGGACAGAGTAGAACTGCTCCATACAGTTTTCTAGGCTGTAATCTTTACGGAAGCAGATTGCCACATCTTTCTCCCACAGAGCAGCTGGTGGGTTTGAACCACCAACCTTTTGGTTAGCAGCCGAGCACTTAACCAGCATGCCACCAGGGCTCCCAGATTTTAAAAGAGAGAGGCTCATTATCTCTGAAAGGTGTCACTCTTGAATAGGAGGCAGGAAAGGACTGAGATGGGATTTGTATGTTGCCAACCTTGAAGCTGAGAGGTGGTCACCGCCACTGACCTGGGCAGCAACCAGGACCGAATCTGATGGTGAAGTTGAGGGCGTGACAACTTCCTCCGTCCCCATTACCACTGCTCTGGGTCACGGCCAGCCCTTGGGGCCACCTGAAGGCCTCCCCTAAGACCTGCCCTCCAGCATCATGCTCCTCAACTCTTATCTGCCCTGGGTCCCATGTCCTTGGAGCTCTGACTCCGTAAGGATCTAGGAGAGAAATTAGTTCTCCCTGAAGGCTGCTGTGTGTGGGCCACCCTATGAGGTAACAAATTTACAACAATGACCTAAACCAAAGGGAAAAAGCACAGCAGGAGAGAAAAGAGGCAGTCTCAACATTCCCCATGCCCTTCTCTTACTGTCTCTAAAATAGGAAAATACCAGGGAAAAAAGAAAAACCATCATGGAGTACTCTTCTTGCAGTCCCTGGGTGGTACAAACGGTAAATGTATTTGGCTGCTAACTGAAAGGTTGAAGGTTCGAGTCTACCCAGAGGCACCTCAGAAGAAAGGCCTGGTGATCTAGTTCCAAAAAATCAGCCATTAAAAACCCTGGGGAGCCCAGTTCTGCTCGGACACACACGGGGGCGCCCTGAGTGGGAATCTGCTCCATGAAAACCCTGGGGAGCCCGGTTCTGCTCGGACACACACGGGGGCGCCCTGAGTGGGAATCTGCTCCATGAAAACCCTGGGGAGCCCAGTTCTGCTCGGACACACAGGGGGGCGCCCTGAGTGGGAATCTGCTCCATGAAAACCCTGGGGAGCCCGGTTCTGCTCGGACACACACGGGGGCGCCCTGAGTGGGAATCTGCTCCATGAAAACCCTGGGGAGCCTGGTTCTGCTCGGACACACAGGGGGGCGCCCTGAGTGGGAATCTGCTCCATGAAAACCCTGGGGAGCCCGGCTCTGCTCGGACACACACGGGGTCGCTGTGAGTTGGGAGTTGGCTCCACAGTGACTGGTTTGGTTTTTTTGGTTAGTATTCCTTTGAAAGAAAAAAGTATATTAAGTGTTACACAAAATAACTTCAAAGAGAAGATCTTTCTACTTAAATCGTTATTCCGATTTTTTTTGGCAGAAGGTAGATTTTATGCTAGGTAGGAATTGAGTTGACATTGCTGATGTCAGACGGATCCTGGCTGAAAGCAGAGAATACCAGCAAGATGTTTACCTGTGTTTTACTGACTATACAAAGGCATTCGACTGTGTGGATCATAGCAAATTATGGGTAACAGTGCCAAGAATGGGAATTCCAGAACACTTAATTGTGCTCATGTGGAACCTGTACACAGACCAAGAGACAGTCATTCAAACAGAACAAGGGGATATGGCATTGTTTCAAGTCAGGAAAGGTGTGCGTCAGGGTTGTATCCTTTCACCATACTTATTCAATTTTTGTGCTGAGCAAATTGAGAAACTGGACTATATGAAGAACGAGGACTCATTAATCATTAACAACCTGCAATATGCAGATGACACAACCTTGCTCGTTGAAAGTAAAGAGGACTTGAAGCACTTACTGACAAAGATCATAGTATCAATTACACCCCAACATAAAGAAAATACAAATCCTCACAACTGGACCAATAGACAACATCTTGATAAACAGAGGAAAGACTGAAGTTGTCAAGGATTTCGTTTTCCTTGGATCCACAATCAATGTCCATGGAAGCAGCAGTCAAGAAATCAAATGATGTATTGCAGTGGACAAATCTGCTGCAAAAGACCTCTTTAAAGTGTTTAAAAAAAAAAAAATGTCATTTTAGGAGCTAAGGTGCGCCTGACCCAAGCCATGGTGTTGTCAACTGCCTCATGGCATGTGAAAGGTGGACGATGAATAAGGAAGACTGAAGAGGGGCTGCCACCTTTGATCTGTGGTGTTGGCGAAGAATATTGAATATAAAATGGACTGCCAGGAGAACAAAGTTGACTTCACATAGGAAGCTTAGGGGCAGTGAGTTTATGTTAATAGGGAAGGAACAACCCAGAAAAGGAAGGTGAGAATGCTTGTACAACTCGAAGAATGGGATCAATGTCAATGAATTGTACAGATAGAAGTTGCTGAATTGGTATATGTTTTGCTGTGTATATTCTCAACAAAAACAAAAATAAATTATATTTTTTAAATCCTGTCTTTGGGCTCACGATGATCTTGGATTCATCAGCCTCCACAGCTCGTGAGCCAGAGGCCAGCCGGCCGACCTGTTGATCTTGGGTTCGGCAGCCCCTACAGCTACGTAGTCAGGAGAAGCCTCCAGCATCATGCCTGACCCAGACTTGGGACTCATCAGCCTCTACAACCTCATGAGCCATTTCCTTGCAATAAATCTCTCTCTCTCTCCATATATATACACATACACGCACACGCTTCACTGGTTTTGCTTCTCTGGAGAACCCCGCCTAAGATGACCTCCATCGCCACCAGCCTCGCGGATGCTGCCAAGGTACAATGAATGGCCAAGGGGACTTCAGGGAAGAGTCCCCCCATGTGTGTGTCCTGTAGGTCATGTCCATCCTGCTCAGAGGGCGAGAAGGGACCACATGCACAACCACCCTCCGTATTAAGGCTTTTTAGCTGTCTTTTCCCAAAATGTCACAAATCAGTTACAGATCACAGAACAGTGGCCAAAGGCGACAACTGCCACTTTGGGGTCTTTTTTTTTTTTTTGACTGCTGTAGAAACGCAAAAGCAGCTGCATCTTTGATACTAACTTTTTAACCCTTTTTTGGTACAACTGGAGGCCCCTTGGAAGAAAGGCCTGGTGATTTACTTCCAAATATCAGTCAGTGAAAACCCTACGGATCACAACAGTCTGATCCACAACCGATCGTGGGGATGGCACAGGACACGCAGTGTTCCGTGGCGCATGGGATCGTCATGAGTGGAGGCCTGACCCCACAGCAGCTAATAACAAGAACAGAAGTTGCTGAGGAGAGGGACGTGGAGAAGGAAGCGCAAGGTCCCTCCCCAGACTCCCCCCGCATAAAAAACGATCCCCTTCTCCCCAAGCTGTAGGCACGATCCAAAAGAGAGCCTGCTGAGGGAACAACTAGAAATTAGACCAGTTTTTCTTTGTCGTAGTAGGTCCTCGGTCTCATGGAGCCTGGGCATCTTAGACACTCGGAGTGGTAAGAAATAACTTCTTACTGGACTCATCTACAGCCCTGGAGGCACAAGGGTTAAGTGCTGGCTGTTAACCGAAGGGTTGGCAGTTGGAACCCGCCCTGGGAGAAAGACCTGGCGATCTGCTACAGTAAAGATTACAGCCCAGGAAATCCTATGGGGCAGTTCTACTCTGTCACATGGGGTCACTATGAGCCGGAATCGGCACCCAACAACAACAACAGAGTCTGAAGGGCCCTAAACAGGTGCCATTACAGAGAGGAGCCCACTGAAATGCCGAGAAGGAAGCAGACAGGAAGCTGAATTAGAAATGTCCCATCACATGAGCAGATGAGGAAGAGACTTCAGACAGCCTTGAGGGTTGGGTGCTTATTACGACATCTCCCTCCAACAGGTCCTCATCAGGACAAATGTGAATACTTAGTAACAAAGTTTAAGGTTCTTCTCCCACTGCCCCTGATGATGCCATGTTAACAAAGAAGATGAATTCCCTGGTGAGTCAGTTTCTGAAATTAGGAGAAATATATCATTTAGTAATGACAAATAAAATAAAAGGTGGCTTCCTGACCTTAGAGGGGTCCTGGTGCACAATGGTTAAAGCGGTCATCTGCTAACCTGAAGGTCAGTGGTTTGAACCCACCCAGCTACTCTGCCGCAAGTTCTGGCAATCTGCTTCCATAAAGATTACAGCCTTGGAAGCCCCATGGGGCAGTTCTACTCTGTCCTATGGGGTCACTCTGAGTCAAAACTGACTCGATGCAAACAGGCTTTTTGTTTGTTTTGGTTTCCTGACCCTGGCATTGAAATCCAGGTTAATTTAGCCCCCTGAAGACCAGCCCCTCTACTCTTTCACCAGGCCCCTCCACTAGTCTCTTCCTCTGGTGGAGAAGACATGCTCTGGACTAGAAGTCAGGAGACAATTCAGCCCTATAACCATGATCAAGATAGCTGAGTTCCTTAGGCGTGGACTGGATGAGCTCTAACGGAACTTCCTGTGTATCTGCTGAGCTTTTCCTTTGAAAGGTCTTCCCTTTCATTGCTCCTTCCACTTCCACTTCTTCTCAAATCATAACCCACATCTGCAAGTAGGACAGTGCCCCAGTTTAGGGCTGGACTGTGGACGTGAGTATAAACACACACACCGCAGTCTCACTCAGTGTTAAAACACAGTCGCCATCCATCCAAGCCTCCAGAGAGAGGTGTGACAAGGACTCCCAGGAGTGGGGACAGGATTTAGGATCCACCTTAGGAAAATCAGCAAAAACACAAAAAGCTGTAGTAAGTCTGTAATCAGGAGCCCTGGGAAACCCTGGTGGTGTAGTGGTTAAGAGCTCGGCTGCTAACTAGATAGGCGGGCAGTTCAAATCCACCAGGCGCTCCTTGGAAACCCAATGGGGCAGTTCTACTCTGTCCTATAGGGTCGCTATGAATCAGGATCGATTCAGTGGCAATGCGTTTGGGTTTTGTTTTTTTAATTAGTCAAGATCGTCTGCCTTGAGCATTGTGCTCTTTTAAGAGCTATATGGGATCAAATTGACAACAGCCAACTCAAGAAGTTAGGAACCTTTGGGGGCAGTGAGTTTATGTTAGTGATGAGGAAAAAATCAGAAAAAGAGGGTGAGAATGGTTGCACTTCTTGAAGGATGTCGTCAGTGTCGCTGAATTGTACATGTAGGAACGGTGTATGGACGTGTAGAACTGGTGTATGTGCTGCTGGGTATATTCTCAACAATAGATCATTTAAAATACGTATACACGTGTGTGCGTATAAATGTACATGCATGTTACATATATACATGTGTATACATGTACATGCATGTTACGTATATGTGTGTGCCTACATGTTACGCATATACATGTGTATGCATGTTATGTGTGTACATGTACATACATGTTATGTATATGTGCGTGTATACACATACATGCATGTTACATGTGTGTGTACAGGTACATGTATGTTACGTGTAAACGTGTGTACACGTTACGTGTGTGTCTGTGTGCATGTACATGCATGTTACATGTGTGTGTGTACATGTGTGTCATGTATATATGTGTGTATACATGTACATGCATGTTACGCATATACGTGTATACATGTACATGTGTGTTACACACATACATGTACATGCATGTGTGTGCATGTATGTGTATATACATGTACATGCATGTTATGTATATACGTGTACATGTATGTTACTCCTATGCATGCATGTGTATATAGGCACATGCAGGTTACCTATATGCATGTGTGTGTATACATATACATACATGTAACAGATACATGCGTGTATACATGTACGTACATGTATACACACACATGACTACGGACCTGAGACAGCACCTGCCTGACCGTCCATTTTCATGACACAGATTGGGAACAGTACAAGCCTCCAATCACGACCTCGTTCTTATTTACGAGAGCGCCGGCCTCCTAAGTAAAAGCCCCAGGCCAGGGCCTGCCGCCTGGGAGCCTCGGGGCTGGGTACACCTCTCGAGGCCCAACTGCTCATTCCTGCTGGTTCAGCTCACTGGTGGCTTGGGTGTGGAGCGTCCCTCGCCCCTTCTCTCACTGCTGCATCACACCAGGAAAGCATCCCGTCCGCTTCCCTGGAGGCTCTGGTGCCAAGAAAGAATGAAAAGGTGCTTCTCATGACAGAAAATCCCATGTCATTCCAGACACGAATGAGGAGGGAAGACGGCTGTCAGCAAGCATCCCTGGAGCCTCACTGAGCCCATGCCGCAACCCGTGTGCGATGGGGCCCGGAGGAGCTGGAAGACTGCAAGGACGTACCATGCTCTGCAGCATGGTGCCCAGCCTGGCTTCACTGATGCACAAAGAGGCTGACAGCTTTTAATTTTTCAAGTAAATCCATTTAGTATCTCTACTGTTGCTACTTCATTTCAAAAGGACATTTCACACTCACAAACACACTCACACAGCAGAAGGCACACAGGTGCCTCATATGCTTCCACTGAGGGAGGAGGAAAGCACAGATGCAGAGGGGGAGGGGAGGACAGGTGAGGGGGGAGGACAGGACAGGTGAGGGGGAGGACAGAGCAGGTGCAGAGCAGGTGCAGAGCAGGTGAGTTGTCAGCTGAGCTGTGGAACCAGGCTGCTCTGTATAATCTGCTGAAAGTCAAAGGGTTGGGATTGGGATCGTATTTCTTCTGGCATACATCTCTAGTCCTGTCTGGCTTTGAATGCCCTCCGTCACCTGGCCCTGGGTTTACCTCGCCAATACATTCCTGTCTTAGTTTCTTAGTGCCGCCATACCAGAACCGTGGCTTTAACGAACAGACATTTATTTTCTCACAGTTGGGAGGCTAGAAGTCTGAATTCAGGGCGCCAGCTCTAGGGGAAGGCTCTCTCTGTCGGCTCTGGGGGAAGGTCCTCGTTCCTTGGTGATCTTCATGTCGTGTGGCATCTATCTTCCTCCATCTCTGCGTGCTGGCTTGTTTAATCTCCTCTTTTGTATCTCAAAAGAGGTTGATTTAAGACACACCCTACACACTAATCCTGCCTCATTAACCTCAATACAGAAAACCCATTCCCAAATGGGACTGTAACCACAGGTACAGGGGATAGGATTTACAACAGATATTTTGGGGACATAGTTCAATCTGTAACCAGTCCCTGATAGGAACCTTTCACCTACGTCAAACCGTTCTTACAATCCTACGACGGCGCCCAGCTCTGCCTCACCTCTGTCTCCTTGGGTCTGTTGCTCATCCTTTCCTTCTGTTCAGCCACGACCTCTCCGTCTTTAAGTCCGGCCCAAGAACCGTCTCCGCTAACTACTCTTCGTCCTCCTCAGCTGGTAGCCATCAATTCCCAGAGCCTTGTTTTTCGCCAGTGCCTTCAGTGCAGCTTCGGCTCCAGTACCAGCAGTTTCTGGCCATGTATTACCTCCTGAAATGGTTGAATGTCGACCAATTCTTTTTGGTATAGTGACTGTGTATTCCTTCAATCTTCTTTTGATGCTTCCTGCATCGTTTAACATTTTCCCCGTAGAATCCTTCAGTATTGCAACTCGAGGCTTAAATTTTCTTTTTTCAGTTCTTTCAGCTTGAGAAATGCTGAGCGTGTTCTTCCCTTTTGTTTTCTGTCTTCAGGTCTTTGCACATGTCATCATAATACTTTACTGTCTTCTCAAGCCACCCTTTGAAATCTTCCGTTCAGCTCTTTTACGTTACCATTTTTTCCTTTTGCTTTAGCTACTGGATGTTCAAGAGCAAGTTCCAGAGTCTCTTCTGACATCCACTTAGGTCTTTTCTTTATGTCCTGTGTTTTTAATGACCTCTTGCTTTCTTCAGGTATGATGTCCTTGAAGTCATACCACAACTCGTCTGGTCTTCGGTCATTAGTGTTCAATGCCTCAAATATATTCTTGAGATGGTCTCTAAATTCAGGTGGGATATACTCAAGGTCATACTTTGGCTCTCGTGGACTTGCTCTGATGTTCTTCAGTTTCAACTTCAACTTGCATATAAGTAATTGATGGTCTGTTCCACACTTGGCCCCTGGCCTTGTTCTGACTGATGATATTGAGCTTTTCCGTCGTCTCTTTCCACAGATGTAGTGGGTTTGATTCCTGTGTATTCCATCTGGTGAGGTCCATGTGCACAGTCTCTGTTTATGGTGGTGAAAACAGGTATTTGCAATGAAGAAGTTGTTGGTCTTGCAGAATTCAATCATGTGATCTCTGGCATTATTTCTATCACCAAGGCCATATTTTCCAACTAGCGACCCTTCTTTGTTTCCAACTTTCTAATTCTAATCACCAGTAATTATCAGTGCATCCTGATTGCATGTTTGATGAATTTCAGACTGCAGAAGTTGGTAAAAATCTTCAGTTACTTCATCTTTGGCCTTGGTTGGTGCGTAAATTTGAATAATGGTCCTGTTAACTGGTCTTCCTTGTAGGCATATGGACATTTTCCTATCAATGACAGCTTTGTACTTCAAAATAGATCTTGAGTTGTTCTTTTTGACAATGAATGCAACACCATTCCTCTTCAAGTTGTTGTTCCCGGCATAGTAGACCATATGATTGTCCTATTCAAAATGACCAATACCAGTCCATTTCAGCTCACTAATGCCTAGAATATCAATCTTTCTGTGTTGCATTTCATTTTTGACAATTTCCAATTTTCGAAGATTCATACTTCATACATTCCACGTTCTGATTACTAATGGATGTTTGCAGCTGTTTCTTCTCATTTGGAGTCCTGTCACATCAGCACATGAAGGTCCTGAAAGCTTGACTCTATCCACGTCATTAAGGTCAATTCTACTTTGAGGCAGCAGCTCTTCCCCAGTCATATTTTGAGAGCATTCCAACCTGAGGGGCTCATCTTCCCGCACTATATCAGACCATGTTCCACTGCTATTCATAAGGTTTCCACTGGCTAATTCTTTTCGGAGGTAGACTGCCGGGTCCTTCTTCCTAGTCTGTCTTAGTCTGAAAACTCAGCTGAAACCTATCCACCATAGGTAATCCTGCTGGTGTTTGAATACTGGTGTCAGAGCTTCCGGCATCACAGCAACACACAAGCCCCCACAGTATAACAAACCGATAGACATGGGGGAATGAGGTGGATTGTTGTTGTTCGGTGCCATGGAGTTGGTTCCGACTCATAGCAACCCTATGTACCATAGAACGAAACACTGCCCGGTCCTTCGCCTTCCTCACAATCCTTGTTATGCTTGAGCCCATTATTGCAGCCACTGTGTCAATCCATCTCACTGAGGGTTTTCCGCTGACCCTGTACTTTATCAAGCATGATGTCCTTCTCCAGGGACTGATCCCTCCTGACAACATGTCCAAAGTATGTAAGACACAGTCTCACCGTCCTTGCTTCTAAGGAGCATTCGGTTGTACGTCTTCCAAGGCAGATTTGTTCGTCCTTTTGGCACCAACACACAGTTCAAAGGCGTCAGTTCTTCTCTGGTCTTCCTTATTCACTGTCCAGCTTTCACATGCATATGATGCAATTGCAAATACCATGGCTTGGGTCAGGCGCACCTTAGTCTTCAAGGTGAAATCTTTGCTTTTCGACACTTGAAAGAGGTCCTTTGCAGTAGATTTGCCCAATACAATGCATCTTTTGATTTCTTGACTGCTGCTTCCATGGGTGCTGATTGTGGATCCAAGTAAAATGAAATCCTTGACAACTTCAATCTTTTCTCCATTTATCATAATGTTGCTTATTGGTCCAGTTGTGAGGATTTTTGTTTTCTTTATGTTGAGGCGTAATCCATACTGAAGGCTGTGGTCTTTGATCTTCAGCAGTAAGTGCTTTAAAAGTCCTCATCACTCTCAGCAAGCAAGGTTATATCATCTGCATAACGCAGGTTGTTGATGAGTCTTCCTCCAATCCTGATGCCCCATTCTTCTTTATATAATCTAGCTTGTCGGATTATTTGCTCAGCATACAGATTGACTAGGTATAGTGAAAAGGATTAGTGGCAGTTATACTGATGAGGTCTACAAGATTAGAGAGCATCTTAAGTCAATCTCTCTTGAGATATAACAGAGAAGCGAGCAAAGAGACATGGGGACCTCGTACCACCAAGAAAGCAGTGCCGGGAGCAGAGCGTGTCCTTTGGACCTGAGATTCCTGCACTGAGATGCTCCCAGACCAAGGGAAGAATGATGACAAGAAACTTCCTCCAGAATCAACAGAGAGAAAAAGCCTTGCCCTGGAGCTGGTGCCCTGAATTCAGACTTGTAGCCCACTGGACTGTGAGAGAATAAACTTCTCTTTGTTAAAGCCATCCACTTGTGGTATTTCTGTTATCGCAGCACTAGATGACCAAGACAACACTTGTAGAAAAATTAGAAAATAAACCAGGTAACCCTGATAGTCCATAATCCCATTCTCCAAACAAAGACTCCTACTTCTGAAGCCAACAGCTGCCAGCAGATGGCTATCTTTCCAGTTTTCTCTGAACGTACGTAGACCTCCTTTCTCTGAAGAGAAAATGTGACGGGGGTGTGTGTGTATCTTTGTAATAGGCTTTTTTAACTTCATGGAGGGATGGTGAATATATCTGCATGGTAAATACACATCTGTCACCATTCATGACTGCATGCCTATTGAAATTGGTACGTTTCCTCTGTCATATTAAAACAGAACTCTGAAACCAGCATTCCTCTCTTCATGCCTTGTCCAGTTATTTCCTTAGCATGAATTCCTGGAAGCAGATCTTACAGGTCAAAGGGTAAGCACCTATTTATAGGTTTTAATTTAAACAGTTAATATTTTTTTTTTAATGAAATGCTGTTGTTGTTGTTAGGTGCCATCGAATCAGTTCCAACTCACAGCGACCCCACGCACAACAGAACGAAACGCTGCCCAGTCCTGCGCCGTCCTCACAATCGTTGTTACGCTTGAGCCCACTGTTGCAGCCACTGTGTCAGCCCATCTCGTTGAGGGTCTTCCTCTTTCTTGATGACCCTCTACTTTATCAAGCATGATGTCCTTCTCCAGGGACTGGTCCCTCCTGATAACATGTCTGAAGTATGTGAGATGAATAAAATAGAAGTGAAAAGGCAGATTTAGGGGATGCTCGATTTTTTTGCACTCTGATGTACTTAATATTTTTTTAAACCAGACAAAACCCCCAATTTTTTTTTCTTTTTAATGAATCCAAAGAATTTAAACAGACGGTTTCTACATCCCAACACTTCAAACTGTGGAAACATACAGGTGAAAAGCATGGATTTCTCACACCGACTGGGAAGACACGACAAACGCTGATTTCAAAAAAATTTTTATTAGTTTTTTAATCAAATGAGAAATAAAGGTTAAATGTTAAACAGAAAAGGCTGAGCAAGCCCACATTCGGAAAGACCTATGCCCTCTAAATTTTAAAGAAAGTACCCAAGCTTTTATTTTTCGGATTCAAGAAATGCATGGTCATTAGAGAACTTCTGGAAAATCACACAGAAGAAAATAGAGAAAACGTGAATTTCCCAGAACCCGACAATACATACGGTAACTTTTCTGTACCTGTGTGTTTTTTACAATTCGCCATGGTCCTTCTGCTGCGCACTCCACTCCCTGAACAGTGTGACCGCGGCCCTTCCACCCCTGAACAGTGTGACCGCAGCCCTTCCACCCCCTGAACAGTGTGACCGCGGCCCTTCCACCCCCTGAACAGTGTGACTGCAGCCCTTCCACCGTGGCCCTTCCGGCCCCTGAACAGTGTGACCGAGGCCCTTCCACTGTGGCCCTCCCACCCCTGAACAGTATGACCGCTGCCCTTCCACCGTGGCCCTCCCACCCCTGAACAGTATGACCGCTGCCCTTCCACCGTGGCCCTCCCATCCCCTGAACAGTGTGACTGCAGCCCTTTCACCGTGGCCCTTCCGCCCCCTGAACAGTGTGATCACAGCCCTTTCACCATAGCCCTCCCACCCCCGAACAGTGTGACCGCGGCCCTTCCACCGTGGCCCTTCTGCCCCCTGAACAGTGTGACCGCGGCCCTTCCACCCCCTGAATAGTGTGACCGCGGCCCTTCCACCCCCTGAACAGTGTGACCGCGGCCCTTCCACCATAGCCCTCCCGCCCCCTGAACAGTGTGACTGTGGCCCTTCCACCGTGGCCCTCCCACCCCCTGAACAGTGTGACCGAGGCCCTTCCACCGTGGCCCTCCCACCCCCTGAACAGTGTGACCCAGGCCCTTCCACTGTGGCCCTCCCACCCCCTGAACAGTGTGACTGCGGCCCTTTCACCGTGGCCCTCCCGCCCCCTGAACAGTGTGACTGTGGCCCTTCCACCGTGGCCCTCCCACCCCTGAACAGTGTGACCACGGCCCTTCCACCGTGGCCCTCCCACCCCTTGAACAGTGTGACCACGGCCCTTCCACTGTGGCCCCCCCACCACCTGAACAGTGTGACCGCGGCCCTTCCACTGTGGCCCTCCCACCCCCTGAACAGTGTGACCGAGGCCCTTCCACCGTGGCCCTTCCGCCCCCTGAACAGTGTGACCGAGGCCCTTCCACCGTGGCCCTCCCGCCCCCTGAACAGTGTGACCAAGGCCCTTCCACCGTGGCCCTCCCAACCCTGAAGAGTGTGACCGCGGCCCTTCCACCGTGGCCCTTCTGCCCCCTGAACAGTGTGACCAAGGCCCTTTCACCGTGGCCCTCCCACCCCTGAACAGTGTGACCGCGGCCCTTCCACCGTGGCCCTCCCACCCCTGAACAGTGTGACCGCGGCCCTTCCACCGTGGCCCTCCCACCCCCTGAACAGTGTGACCGAGGCCCTTCCACCGTGGCCCTTCTGCCCCCTGAACAGTGTGACCAAGGCCCTTTCACCGTGGCCCTCCCACCCCTGAACAGTGTGACCGCGGCCCTTCCACCGTGGCCCTCCCACCCCTGAACAGTGTGACCGCGGCCCTTCCACCGTGGCCCTCCCACCCCCTGAACAGTGTGACCGAGGCCCTTCCACCGTGGCCCTTCTGCCCCCTGAACAGTGTGACCGCGGCCCTTCCACCGTGGCCCTCCCACCCCTGAACAGTGTGACCGCGGCCCTTCCACCGTGGCCCTCCCACCCCTGAACAGTGTGACCGCGGCCCTTCCACCGTGGCCCTCCCACCCCCTGAACAGTGTGACCGAGGCCCTTCCACCGTGGCCCTTCTGCCCCCTGAACAGTGTGACCACGGCCCTTCCACCGTGGCCCTCCCACCCCTTGAACAGTGTGACCACGGCCCTTCCACCGTGGCCCCCCCACCACCTGAACAGTGTGACCGCGGCCCTTCCACTGTGGCCCTCCCACCCCCTGAACAGTGTGACCGAGGCCCTTCCACCGTGGCCCTTCCGCCCCCTGAACAGTGTGACCGAGGCCCTTCCACCGTGGCCCTCCCGCCCCCTGAACAGTGTGACCAAGGCCCTTCCACCGTGGCCCTCCCAACCCTGAAGAGTGTGACCGCGGCCCTTCCACCGTGGCCCTTCTGCCCCCTGAACAGTGTGACCAAGGCCCTTTCACCGTGGCCCTCCCACCCCTGAACAGTGTGACCGCGGCCCTTCCA
This sequence comes from Elephas maximus indicus, assembly GCF_024166365.1. NCBI lineage: Eukaryota > Metazoa > Chordata > Mammalia > Proboscidea > Elephantidae > Elephas > Elephas maximus. Next base: position 95,359,955 of record NC_064832.1, read on the forward strand.
CCGTGGCCCTCCCACCCCTGAACAGTGTGACCGCGGCCCTTCCACTGTGGCCCTCCCACCCCTGAACAGTGTGACCGCGGCCCTTCCACCGTGGCCCTCCCACCCCTGAACAGTGTGACCGCGGCCCTTCCACCGTGGCCCTCCCAACCCTGAACAGTGTGACCGCGGCCCTTCCACCGTGGCCCTCCCACCCCTGAACAGTGTGACCGCGGCCCTTCCACCGTGGCCCTCCCACCCCTGAACAGTGTGACCGAGGCCCTTCCACCGTGCCCCTCCCACCCCTGAACAGTGTGACCGCGGCCCTTCCACCGTGGCCCTCCCACCCCCTGAACAGTGTGACCGCGGCCCTTCCACTGTGGCCCTCCCACCCCTGAACAGTGTGACCGCGGCCCTTCCACCATAGCCCTCCCGCCCCCTGAACAGTGTGACCGCGGCCCTTCCACTGTGGCCCTCCCACCCCTGAACAGTGTGACCGCGGCCCTTCCACCATAGCCCTCCCGCCCCCTGAACAGTGTGACCGCGGCCCTTCCACCATAGCCCTCCCGCCCCCTGAACAGTGTGACTGTGGCCCTTCCACCGTGGCCCTCCCACCCCCTGAACAGTGTGACCGCGGCCCTTCCACCGTGGCCCTCCCACCCCTGGACAGTGTGACCGCGGCCCTTCCACCGTGGCCCTCCCACCCCTGAACAGTGTGACTGTGGCCCTTCCACCGTGGCCCTCCCACCCCCTGAACAGTGTGACCGCGGCCCTTCCACCGTGGCCCTCCCACCCCTGAACAGTGTGACCGCGGCCCTTCCACCGTGGCCCTCCCACCCCTGAACAGTGTGACCGCGGCCCTTCCACTGTGGCCCTCCCACCCCCTGAACAGTGTGACCGCGGCCCTTCCACCGTGGCCCTTCCGCCCCCTGAACAGTGTGACCGAGGCCCTTCCACCGTCGCCCTCCCACCCCTGAACAGTGTGACTGCGGCCCTTCCACTGTGGCCCTCCCACCCCCTGAACAGTGTGACCGCGGCCCTTCCACCGTGGCCCTCCCGCCCCCTGAACAGTGTGACCGAGGCCCTTCCACCGTGGCCCTCCCACCCCTTGAACAGTGTGACCGTGGCCCTTCCACCGTGGCCCTCCCACCCCCTGAACAGTGTGACCGAGGCCCTTCCACCGTGGCCCTCCCACCCCTGAACAGTGTGACCGCGGCCCTTCCACCGTGCCCCTCCCACCCCTGAACAGTGTGACCGCGGCCCTTCCACCGTGCCCCTCCCACCCCTGAACAGTGTGACCGCGGCCCTTCCACCGTGGCCCTCCCACCCCTGAACAGTGTGACCGAGGCCCTTCCACCGTGCCCCTCCCACCCCTGAACAGTGTGACCGCGGCCCTTCCACCGTGGCCCTCCCACCCCCTGAACAGTGTGACCGAGGCCCTTCCACCGTGCCCCTCCCACCCCTGAACAGTGTGACCGCGGCCCTTCCACCGTGGCCCTCCCACCCCTGAACAGTGTGACCGTGGCCCTTCCACCGTGGCCCTCCCACCCCCTGAACAGTGTGACCGCGGCCCTTCCACCGTGGCCCTCCCACCCCTGAACAGTGTGACCATGGCCTGGGACTTCAGCAGCACAGGGCCGTGTCCTCCGGGCAGGCCGGCACCCAGGCCTTCCTACTTATGTAAGCCATCCCATCCCAGAGCAGGGCCTGGGCCTCCCTGCTCCCCAGAGCCACCAACGCGCAGCACCAAGGCTGGCCTCAGAGAGCAGTCCTCCAGCTGCTGCTTCACTTCACAACACACTGAAGATGCGTCTCCATTAACCAACATCTTAAGCATTAATTAGTATCTTTTAAAATTTATGCAGCACTCTCAAGTTCAAACAGGTCTCTCACACACATTTAACCTCCAAAACAGTCCTGGAGGTAGAAAAAGCAGGTGGCCCCACTTGAGGGGAAACTGAGGTGCAAAGGGCTGAGTGAGCATCACTGCTGGTGAGTGGCAGAGCGGGGACCCCAAGGGCAGAGGTCTTTAACTAGCCGTTGTTGTTGTTGTTGTGTGCCATCAAGTGGATTCCGACTCATAGCAACCCTATAGGGACGCAGCAGGACTGCCCCACAGGGTTTCCAAGGAGCAGCTGGCGGATATGAACTGCTGATCTTTTGGTTAGCAGCCTGAGCTCTTAACCACTGTGCTACCAGGGCTCCACCATTATTAGCAAACCATGTTTTTAAATCTGACAATTCGAAATCAAGAGTCAGAAAGAGCTTTCATAAATCATCTAATTCCTTTGTGTGTTCACATATAAGGAACCTAAGGCCCAGATGCTAGGTGACTGTGTGATTGTCCAAAGTCAACAGCTAGTAAGTGACCAAGTGGATCTAAAGCACAATCTTCAGACTCCCAGTCCAGTGCTCTCCCCGGTTGTCCCTAGAGAGATGTTCTTTAATAAGCTGGCTTCTCACCTGGTGTCTTCTGCTTAGCCAAATGTCAAGCAGGAGTAAAAATCTTAAAAGTGTGGAAAGTTAGAGCTGGAACACCCTAAAAGACCACCCAGGCCAACCCACTCGCTTTGCAGATAAAAAATGTGAGGTCCAAAGGCAGAGCCAGGACTAGAACCCACTATGGCTTCTGATGGTCAGTCCTATGCACCTTCCCCTCGTTATGTCACTTCCCTTCCGGGTAGCTACAAACACAGTCTGCCAGTGCTGGAGACGTTTACTTCCTCCTTTGACAGGCAGAGATGTTCACTTCCTCCTCTGGCAGGCAAAGTGAAACCAAACAGGATTTCACATTCAGAAGACACCTGGCTGGTAAGAGGTGACCACCGTGAAGGTGCCACAAAAGAAACAAGTTCTGCAGGTTCCAGGGAGGCCCCTCCCTCTCAGTCTTCCTCCATCTCCCACCCATTCAGGTCAGACAGAGTGCCTGCGTGTGTCTCAGGACAGGGCGTCTGAGGAATTCCCATCATCTGTGAAAAGATGGCAACAGTCTTGCTAAAGGATTCTGCTCCACAAATCAGCCAGGAATCCTAATGAAAGCTGGCAGCACTTCACCAAGGCGGCCACAGCATCCTGACACCCAGTGGGCTCAGACCCTCCTCTATCTGTCTGTCTGTCACTGCTTGGGTCCCCTCCAGTTCAGCACCAACATAGCTCCCTTGTTCTTCCTGGGCAGTCTCCTGGCTCTATGTCTAGCCTCCGTCCAGCGAGACTGAAAGCTCTTTGAGGGCATGGGGCCATTTCTTCAGTGAACACTCTCATGGCCCACACTATCCTTGGCAGGATCAGCTATGGCCCCTACCTTCAAGAAACTAACAGAAGGATAAACAAAACCGGCTGCAGAGCCTGAATCCAGTCCTGGAGGTGTAACCAGGGGGCCAGTGAGCCCAGATAGGAGAATCTACTGGCTAGCTGGGGTGGCTGCGAGGTGAAGGACAGCTGAGTCTTAAAGGGCTGGTAGAATCAGTCAGCCAAGGGAAGTGGGAGGGCAGCAGGGCAGGCAGGTCAGCGACAGCCAAGGCCAAGAGCAAACCCGCTGGTTTAGAGGGATCAACAATTCGATGCTGCTGGCACGGAGCGGTGGGCGTTCAGGCTGGAGAGAGGGGTCTAATGAGGTGGCCGCGGGCAGCGGGCCCGGAGGATGACCGTGGCCCTGCCCCGGGACGCACCGCTTATGCAATTCTCAAGTCACCGAATTGGGGCGCCCCGGGAGAGCTCTGTCCAGGGAGGTTTGTCGCCGCCCCCTCTCCCGTGCACCTGTGCGCCTTCGCAGCTTCCAAAACAAATGGAGGGGTCTTCAAAGCAGGCCCAAGGCCCCTGGCCACTGCCCCTGCCATCCTGGCACTCCCGCCCCCGGGATCGTCCTCTTTTATCCGCTTCTGTTTAAAACGCCTGTTGACACACTGTGGCGGGTGCCTGCGCGCTAGCTGGTTTTCCCCAGCGCAGGCTTGGGGAGGCTGGGGGCGGCGACAACTCCCTCGGCCTGGCTGGCACTAGGCCGGGCACGGCCCCCGGGAAGGGGCTTGCGCAAGGCGCAGCGCCGAGATCCATCTCCCGGGAAAGTGCAGCCTGAAAACAAACAGGGCGCTCTCCCTCCTCTCCCGCCCCTCGGCGCGCAGCGGCTCCACGAGTAGCGCGCTCGGGCCGCGCCGGGAGGCAGGGGACGCGGGCGCGGGCGCGGGCTCCGGGAAGGGCGCGCTCTGGGCAGGGCCAGGGGGGCAAGGGACGCGGGCGAGGGCTCCCGGGAGGCAGGCTCCGGGCAGGCGGGCAGGGCGCGCAGGCTCCGGGCTGGGCGTGCAGGCTCCGGGCAGGGCGCTCCGGGCCGGGCCGGGCGGGCAAAAGACGTAGGCTCCGGGGAGGGCCGGGCGGGCAGGGGGCGCGGGCGCGGGCTCCGGGCAGGGCGCGCTCTGGGCCGGGCCGGACCGGGCCGGGCGGGCAGGGGACGCGGGCGCGGGCTCCCGGGAGGCAGGCTCCGGGCAGGCGGGCAGGGGACGCAGGTTCCGGGCAGGGTGCGCTCCGGGCTGGGGCGGGCCGGGCAGGGGGCGCGGGCGCGGGCTCCCGGCAGGGCGGGCTCGGGGCAGGCGGGCTCCGGGCCGGGCCGGCGGGCAGGCGGGCTCCGGGCCGGGCCGGCGGGCAGGGGGCACAGGGTCCGGGCAGGGCGCGCTCCGGGCCGGGCCGGGCGAGCAAGGGACGCAGGCTCTGGACCGGGCCAGGTAGGCAGGGGGCGCGGGCTCCGGGCCGGGCCAGGTGGGCGCCCAGGCCGCGGTGGTTACCTGGCCAGCGTGGTCTTCCCCGAGCCCGGGAGGCCTCGCAGGAGGTAGAGGTGTTTTCTGAAGCTGTGGCGGCGCGGAGCTGTCCCGCGCGGGGGCGGCGGCCGAGGCTGCTGCCGCTGCTGGAGGCTGAGCCTCCCGAAGGATTCCAGAAAACTGTCCTCCATTGGGAGGGGGCCGGCTGTCAGGGCCCCGCGCTCTGGTCCCCGAAGTCACGGTCTTGGCCAAAGCGGTTGTTTTTGTGGCTCTCCGGCCATGTGATAGATGGGGGGCGGCGCTCGGAGCCCAGCCCCTCCTCCCACCGCCGGAACCGCGCGCCGGGCAGGGGGCGTCCCTACCTGGAAAGCCGGGGCCGCTGGGAGACTGACAGCCTGGCGCCCGGTCCCCCGCCCCCGGTGCCTCGGGTGCTCTCCGCCCGGGGGACCGCGGACCCTCCGGCAGCCCTCCCTCCCGCCTGGCCTGGACCTTGGAAGTGAAATAATCGTAGTTAACGATTGACGAACGTGCAGGCGCTTTGCATAGTAACAGTCAAGGCCATTGCCTTCCCCTAACTTGCGAGCACCGACATTGGCCGGTGTCCCGAGGGTCACCATCCTATCGGGGCCTGCCGCTTTTCTTTTTCCGCTCATTCTTTTTTTTCATCCTTTTTTTTTTTCTGCCTGCCAAAATATTCTTAGAAAGCTTCGTTGCCTGTACATAACTTTAAATCTCTTCTTCCTCAGAAAAAGTGCCTCTCAAAACTCACCTTGGTTCATGAACAGTAGCAACACCAGGTCTCCTGAGCAGGAGCGGCTCCTGCCCCGGTGCGGCTGGGCGGACGCCTGAGATGCTGCCGTCTCTGGGAATATTTCAGCCCCCCAGGGAAAGTGGCGGAGTCCTGGAGACCACTGAGAGGGGTTTCCGGAATTAAGTTCTAAGTTCCAGGAACCACTGGACGCCCACCAGTTGATCACCCCAGTGACTCTCCTATATTTCACACTCAGGAGTGTGATGGAGCCATGTTTTCTGAACCAAACTCAAGGTGCGTGGGTTGAAAGAGATGATATTCGAACTTGACACCACGCTGGAAAACCCAGGAGTATGGCGGCTCTGGTGTAATAATTACTGTAAAAGAGATACATTTTGTTTCTGGCAGCTGAGGTATTAAAATTATGAAAAACATTGTGAAGAAAAGCACCTTCCTTCTAAAACAAAATCCAAAGATTTTTCAGTAAACTTAGAAGGGGCTATCCCAGCAGGGAGGGGCTCTGTGCTGAGAAAGCTTCCCCTAAGGTGACCGTTGACACTGTGTATGTGCTCGAGTGTGTGTGGTATGTGAGTGTGAGTAAGTGTGTGTGTGTGTGTGTGTGCGCGCGCGTGTGCAGAGGACGGGTACTTTCTGGATTCTTAGCACTGCTGAAAAACACTGGCATTTCAAAAGGTTTCTCTAAATTTTAGGGAAAACCATAAGAAATAGAGACTATACGTGAATCATAAAAATAATGCAGCTTATATAATGTACACACCCTGTCCTACCTCTGACGAGGGTCTATGCCAGCCTCGGATGCTGGGCCTCTTTCATTCTACACCTGCGTCATGGAATCCAGGAGCCACTCTCCACACATGGCTACTGAGCACTTGAACTGCAGCTAGTGAAAACCCTGAGATGTAACACACACTAAAAGACTCGGTGAACAAATGCCCCTCTGCCATGGGACCAGAAGAACTAGATGATGCCCAGCTACCATTACTGAACATTTTGATCAAAGATTCCGTAGAGGAATCCTGATAAAAATGTAGAACAGAATTTCAAATTCTCATGAAATCCAGACTTTCTGGAGCCATGGAGACTGGATGAGCCCCCGAAACTACTGCCCTGAGATAAACTTTAAACCTTAAACCAAAAATATCCCCTTAAGTCTTCTTTAAAACCAAACAACAGTTTAGCTTAATTAGTAAAGAATGTCTGCTTTGATGCCCACCCAAGTTCATTGCAGCAGTGTTTACAACAGCAAAAAGTTGGAAGCAACCAAGGTGCCCATCAACGGATGAATGGATAAATTATGGTATATTCACAAAATGGAATACTACGCATCAATAAAGAACAATGATGAATCCATGAAACATTTCATAACATGGAGAAATCTGGAAGACATTATGCTGAGTGAAATTAGTCAGTTGCAAAAGGACAAATACTATATAAGACCAGTATTATAAGAGCTGGAGAAATAGTTTAAACAGAAAAGAAAATATTCTTTGATGGTTGCAAGAGGGGAGAGGAAGGGAAAGGGGTTTTCACTAATTAGATGGTAAAAAAAAATAAATAAAACTTACCTAATTAGATGGTACGTAAGCTTTATTTTAGGTGAAGGGAAAGACAACACACAATACAGGAGAGGTCAACACAACTGGACTAAACCAAAAGCAAAGAAGTTTCCTGAATAAACTGAATGCTTCAAAGGCCAGCATGGCAGGGGCAGGGGTTTGGGGACCATGGTTTCAGGGGACATCTAAGTCAATTGGCATAATAAAATCTATTAAGAGAACATTCTGCATCCCACTTTGGAGAGTGGCATCTGGGGTCTTAAACACTGGCAAGCAGCCATCTAAGATGCATCAATTGGTCTCAGCCCACCTGGAGCAAGGAGGAATGAAGAACACCAAAGACACAAGGTACTTATGAGCCTAAGAGACAGAAAGGACCACATAAAGCAGAGACTACAGCAGCCTGAGACCAGAAGAACTAGATGGTGCCCAGCTACAACCAATGACTGCCCTGACAGGGAACACAACAGAGAAGCCCTGAGGGAGCGGGAGAGCAGTGGGATCCAGACCCCAAATACTCGTAAAAAGACCAGACTTAATGGTCAGACTGGGACTAGAAGGACCCCAGAGGCCATGCTCCCCAGACCTTCTGTTAGCCCAAGACAGGAACCATTCCCAAAGCCAACTCTTCAGACAGGGATTGGACTGGAATATGGGATGGAAAATGATACTGGCGAAGAACGAGCTTCTTGAGTCAAGTAGACACATGAGACTATGTTGGCATCTCCTGTCTGGAGAGGAGATGAGAGGGCAGAGGGGGCCAGAAGCTGCCCAAATGGACATGAGGACAGAGAGCGGAGGGAAGGACTAGGCTATCTCATTAGGGGGAGAGCAATTAGGAGTGTATAGCAAGGTGTATATAAATTTTTGTATGAGAGACTGACCTAATTTGTAAACTTTCACTTAAAAAAGCACAATCAAAATTAATTAAAAAAAAAAAAAGAATGTCTGCTTTGAGCATTATGCTCTTTTAAGAGCTATCTATATGGGATCATACTGACAACAGCAACTGGCAAGATTAGATAGGAACCTTTGGGAGAGTGCGTTTATGTCAATGTGGAGGAAGGACTCAGAAAAGGTGGGGGAGAATGTTGCACACCACCAGCAGGGCTCCTTAAAGTATTTATCAGAAAGTCATAAATATTGCTATTGAAGCCCCCTAAGAGAGCAAGTGGTTGACAGATTCCAGAGCCCCCCTCCCTAGCTGCCTGTGCTTAGCCCGTAATACTGGTTAGATCTGTCCTGAAATCATCCCGCCCTGGACCAAAGGCAAGTCCAGTTTCACAAGGGCTAGGAGTCTGCAAAGGAGCCCTGGTGACACAGTGGTTAAGCACTCAGCTGCTAACGGAAAAGTCCATGGTTTGAAGCCACCAGCTGCTCCACAAGAGAAAGACCTGGCTATCTGTTCCCACGAAGATTAAAAAAAAAAAACATGTTGCCATCCAGTAGATTCCGACTCATAGTGACCGTATAGGACAGAGCAGAACTGCCCCACAGGGCTTCCAAGGAATGGCTGGGTGGATATGAACTGCCAACATTTTGGTTGGCAGCAGAGCTCTTAACCATTGCACCACCAGGACCCCAGAGCCTAGAAAACCCTATGGAACAGTTCTACTCTGTCCTAAAGGGTCCTTTAGGGTCGTATAAGTCAGAATCGACTCGAATGGAACTGTTAAGGAGCCTGCAGAGCCAGCAGGAACTCAGGGGAGTTCAACCAAACACTGCAGACCACGGCCTCTGCAGGGAAGACTTCAGAGTGTAGAAACCAAAAAAACCAAACCCAGCGCCATGGAGTCGATTCCGACTCATAGTCGACCCTATAGGACAGAGTAGAACTGCCCCATAGAGTTTCCAAGGAGCACCTGGCGGATTTGAACTGCCGACCCTTTGTTTAGCAGCCGTAGCGCTTAAGCACTACGCCACCAGGGTTTCCAAGGGTATAGAAGGAAAGAGAAACTGAAAGTGCAGGAAATTAGCAGAAGGGAAACACTGAGCTACTTTAAATAAAGCAGCATGTTCCTGATAAAGATGGCAGACTGAGCGTAAGTATTAGACTTCCTTCCTCTCCCTACCTGAAACCTTCCCAAAATGTAAAGGGTTGCTTTTTGGGGGGGGGGGGGGGGGGCGGGGGTACGTTTTATTGTTTTAAATATAAACTGTAAGAGACTGAGAAAGAAAATCCATGCTACAACATTTTGGAAACTGGAGAGCAAAATTTTAGCCAAACAGATTTAGCCCCTCAAAAAAAGCCTGAATTAGAGAAAGCCAGAAAGCAACACAATCTACCAAGCATAACCCCCTAACAGTGTCAGAAGACCTGGGGGAGAGGAGGCCAGGTTCTGCTATGGACTGATCTGTGTCCCCCCAAAGCAATGTTGGAATTCTAACTCCATAACTGAGTTTGTGAGCTTGTTTGGGATGGGGGGCTCTTTTGTTATGTTCATGAGGCCATCCTGGAGTAGGGTGATCCTAAAACTTAATCTCTTCTGAGTGGTGACTTAAAGACAGAGAAGCCAGACAAGGACACACACACACACACACACACACACACACACACACACACAGACACACACACACGGAGAGGCCCTGTGAGAGGCCCTCTACAGGCCCCAGAACACCTGGGCCACTGACAAGGAGGGACCCTCCCCAGGAGCCAAGGCCCTGATTGGGACTGCCAGCCTCCAAAACTGGGAGACAGTAAGGTCTTGTTCTTTAAAGCCACGCACTTGTGGTGTTTTGTATTAAGGCAGCTCGGGGAACCCAAGCCAGACTCTGAAAGGCAGATGAGTTGGAAGTCTTTAAAAACCAGTTAAACACCCACAGGGCCAGGCAGCTGCCCCTCCACCCTAGGGAAGCCTGGAGGTTTATTCCTGGCAGAAGGTAATACAGAGGGCCTGGGAGGAGCAGGAGGTAAGATAAGCAGATAGAACTCCCTCACTGAAAACAGGAGGAGGAAGTAAAGCTCTACACGGTGAATACTGAGTCCATAATCACTCCTTAGCTTAACATTTTCAAATATGAATTTTCATATTTTAAACTAAACAAAAACAGAATAAAAAAAAAAAAAAGTTACCTATTATGCCTATGGAAACCCTGGTGGCGTAGTGGTTAAGGGCTCGGCTGCTAACCAAAAAGTTGGCAGTTGAAATCCATCAGCCACTCCTTAGAAACTCTATGGGGAAGTTCTACACTGTCCTACAGGGTTGCTATGAGTCAGAATTGACCGCAATGGGTTTGGTTTTTTTGGTTTACTATGTCGACTCGACCGCAGTGGGTTTTTTTTGGTATGCCTATTTTTTTTTTTATGGAGCCCTGGAGGCGCAGTGGTTAAGAGCTCAGCCTCCAGCCAAAAGGTCAGCAGTTTGAATCCACCAGCCGCTCCTTGGAAACTCTATGGGGAAGTTCTCCTCTGTCCTACAGGGTCGCGAGGAGTCGGAATCGACTCGACGGCAACGGGTTTGGTTTTGGTATTATGTCTACATAGTACAGTGGAGGTCTGCAATTCCTTACCAGAAGCCTTGAGTCTAGATCTGTTTCAGAATTCAGAAAGTATGTGTTTGTTTTAAGACAGTCCCACTCATGGTGACCCCATGTGTGCAGAGTAGAGCTGCTCCATAGGGTTTTCAAGACTGTGACCTTCCAGAGTGCCAGGCCTTTCTTCCAAGGTGCCTCTGAGTGTGTTCGAACCGCCAACCTTTTGGCTAGTAGTTGAGCACTTCACCATCTGAGCCACCTAGGGACTCCTTTTTAGGACAGTAACCCAGCACATACATATGACCTTACATCCGAGTGAGTGGGACCTGGGGCAGCCCCCATGATTAACACATGAATATTCACGCAGAAAATGTGTGAACAGTCACATTAAGTGGGGCAAATACTGAGTAAAAGTAACCTGTCACTTTGGGTCAGATTTGCTGCCAAATTAATTTTAATGCCAAATTTATAATAATAATAAAAAAACACTTTTGGCGTTTAGAGTTTTTTGCATTTCAGAAATCCAGAAATGGAATCATAGATTTACGTTTGGATTTAGGGCCTACCCTTCGGATCTCACTGCAAATTTTCTTTTTTTTAAATAATATTTTACTGTGTTTTCAGTGAAGGTTTACACAGCAGTGTAGGCTCCCGTTTAACAATTTCTACGCAAGTTGTTGAGCAGTTACATTTTTCACAATGCGTGAACATTCTCAATACTTCCGCTCTGGTTGTTCCATTTCCATTAATCTAGCTTCCCGGCTCCCTGACATTCTCATCTTTGCTTTAAAGTAACTATTGATCGTTTGGTCTCATATAGATGATTTTTTTAAAGGAGCACTGTACTCACGGGTGATATTCTTTTTCTTGTGAGCCTATCTGCTATTTCATTAAAAGGTGACCTCAGGGGCTAGTTTCAGTTCAAAGCTTGAAGAGTATCTCAGGGCAACGGTTTCAGGGAGTCCTCTAGTCTCGGCTGGTGCAGTTGGTCTGATTGATGTCAGTTTCCAAATAAGCTTCTCAAGTGTTCTCTGACTTATTTTCCTCTATAAAACATACGAACGTTACGGCAAACATTTTGAAAACTGGAAAATAAAATGTCCATTCAATTGGTTACCTTTTCCGCTTAGTATTTTTTATTGTTATTCAGAAACAAGTCAAGAATGGGGGGCATATTACCAGCCCCGTTTTGTTACCCAATAGGCACGACCTTGGAGGCAGTCCTGGGGCGGCACTGGGCACGCCGGATCGAGGGTTTAAAGCACTCTGACTTTTCTCACCGATTAGGACCCTCGACTGCACAGTGAAGACAGGAGGCCGCAGCTACAAACAAGCGCAAGTCCAGACAAGAGGAAAGCATAAGTGTGGTTTGTTTTCAGGGTCCCAGCCTTAGTTTCCCTGTTTATGCCCTTCCCCCGGCACCTAGGACCCCCCCCCCAGAGTCCCCATAGCCCACTCCACCTAATCCCCCTTATTCAAGGCCCACCAACAGGCATTTACCAACCTCCTGCGGCCCTGCCCCTAAATCAGGAGTCAGCTATTGATGTTAAGAAAGGTTAATACATAATTCATGGAAACGTGTTAACAGGTTTACTAGGTCAACACATTCCTCTCTTAGAAAACGTAATTTATGTTTTGCCAGGGGGGCATTTCAAAGACAATGCTTTCACCCAAGGGGGCACTGCTGTTGTTAGGTGCCCGTGGAGTGGGTTCCAACTCCCAGTGACCCTGCCTGACACAGCAGAGCTGCCCCTTGGTGTTCCTAGGCTGTAACCCTTGCGGAAGCAGATGGCCAGGCCTTTCTCCCCTGGAGCCGCTGGGGCTGACAGGGGTTGCTAGGACTTTAGAATCTACTCCAGGGCACCCAATAACGATGACAATTTTCTGTTTACCCCTTGAGGCCTGCTGATCAGCACCCTATGGCAAACACAACATGAAAAGCCCTTTTTCATCATAATTGTGAAAAAATCTGCAAATAGCTGCCACATTCGTAAAATTCTCCAGCAAGAGAAGATTCATAACCAGAGGATTAAGACCAGGTAAGAGGCAGCTTAGAAGGCAGGTGGAAGATGAATAAAAAAATCAACAGTATGGTCCAGAAAAGGTCCTTGACCTGAAACATCCAAACTTAGCAAATAGAAGTTGTTAGCTGCTGCGGAGTAGGCTCCTGACTCATGGTGACCCCATGCACTACGGGACAGGGCTTTTGAGATCCATGGATTTTTTTTAAGCTGATTTTCAGAAGCAGATCGCCAGGCCTTTCTTCCTAGTTCATCTTAGTCTGAAAACTCCACTGAAACCTGTTCAGCATCAGAGCAACACACAAGCCGCAACTGACAAATGGCTGCGTGTGAATGCACTGGCCAGGAATCGAACCTGGGTCTCCCACAAGGAAGGTGAGAATTCTACTACTGAACCAGCAAACAGAATAGACTCCTGGACTGGTCACAGCCAAACACATCCAGGCTTATTGCCTGCAGCGGTCTCTCATCACATGGGGGAGAAGGAAAACAATTCCTTACTGACAACCGTCCCTGTAATACAGATGTTTTCAGGGCAGGAAGCCTTTCCCTGCTGCACCCTCAGGTTAATAACAAATTGGCAACTAGTAAAGATTTTCTTCCAGGTCCATTATTAACTTGTTTTTCCTGTAACTGTTTTTAGATAGTTGGTTTAGTAAAGTATGTTAAATATCTTTATCCCCTAAGCATATAAGTACACATGCTTGTAGACTTAAGAACTTCTTTTTTCATTATCTTTGTTTCATCTTAATATTGTTGTTGTTGGGTGCTGTTGAGTCAATTTCAACTCATAGTGACCCCATGTGACAGAGCAGAGCTGCCTCAGAGGGTTTCCTAGGCTATGATCTTTATGGAGCAGATAGCCAGGTCTTCCTCCTGAGGAACCGCCGACCTTTCCGTTCCTCTACTTTCCCCTAGTTTCCAGGGGTCCATCCAGTTCTCTAGACTCTTCTCCCAGATAATTTAGTCCTTCTCCCTCTTCTCTGAGCAGGACCAGTTTTAAAACAAGCACAGCTATTTCTACTGGATATACATGTATTTCTAGTTGAGAAATGGAAACACTCTTACAACTGAGAGTCGAAAAGAAGAGAAAAAAACACAATAAAGACACAGTGCATCCAGTTCTTATTATATGCAGAGACATATACGCTGGTAGCAGCTGTGTTTATTTCATAATTTAGGCAACTGAAAAAATGTACAATGTGTTTATTTTAATGTCAGTGTGGTGTTAAATTTAAAATATAAGTTCGTCCTCCCTTCTGAAGGTATTTTCCTAGGGGGTCATTTCATATTTGAATACAGCCCACACCCCTGACTCCTGGTCCTCCTCACACTGACCTGGTGGGGAAAGGTGAGGGGAGGTTAGAAAGGAAACCCCGCCCCCCCATAAATTGTAATGTTGACAGAGTGCTCTACAATGTGTCCAGACCAATAAACGTGGAGACTTAATTTGGGAGCAACAAGCTAAGCTTTGTTGCATTTCACAAAGGATCTACATTTAAAGGAAATCAGAACATCACGTGGGCAACGGTAGACAGAGTTGCCATGGTGACAAACTACATTTGTTAGGTTTTGCTCTGCGATCCTGGTCCAGATGAGCTATTAAAACCAAATGATGTCAGTGTTCACTTCCCACTGATGATGCAGAGGTCTCGGGAATGCGCTGTACTTACAACTCACGGGATTCTCATTTTTCTAAGCAATCTTCTTCTGTCTTTTCTAGAAATCATAATTAAAACACATATAGTGAAGATTAATATTTGACACTGGGGTTAATTAGTTTGCACCATCATGTACCTCCCAAAACGACCAAAGAACATACAGGCAGACCTGCGAAAGCCAGAACCTGTCAGAGAAGGAAGACAACAATTTCCTACTAACAGAGAGCAAGAAAAAGTGGTCAGACTGCGCCCTGTCAAAGGCAGAAAACTTGCAAGACCCAGAAAAACAAGGCAGTCCCATCGCGTCCCGGCTCTTACGGGTTCCCCTGTAATAGTTACAAATGTCACTTAAAGTATGGCTTTCTTTCTTTCTTTTTTTTAGATAACAATAAAGCCTCCATGGGGAATGAAGAAAAATAAGTTTAATAAAATGTATTTGGTTTTACTAACTGGACAAAGAAAATGAAGCTTCTTTTCCCTGAGCTGTGCTTTAGGAAGAGTTAAGAAATAGCTACTCTCCTGAACTACTAGTAAACTACCAAGTTTACTAAACCTCGGTTTCACTGTTTATTTCAAAGCACACCCCTAGCATGATCCCTGGGCACAATTACATTGCAATTAATTCACCACGGCTGTCAGCTGACAGGAACAGAGAGGCCCAGGCGCCCGCCCCATTTTGTGTACACGGACTGGTGGTGCTCCCCGAATGTGTATTATCCTTCCACTGTTCCCAGCCAGACTGCCTCCCGTGTGCTGGGAAAGTACCAGCCTGTCAGAAGAGGTGGTCGTATGTCACCAGGAACCAACAGACCACACCGATACTGAGGTGTTTCTGATCTAACTTGTAGCCGCTACCAGCTCGTCCAGGGTAAGACTGAGGGCTGGAAGGGAGGGAAAAAGTGTTGGAGTACAAAGGACTCGTCGCCTGAGCAGGCCCTTACACCAGCACAGGCCCGACCAAGCGCAGGGAAGCCTGTGGGAGCCGGGACTCGAGGGGACTGCCTTGTTTTCCCGGGTCTCACAAGTCTTCCGCTTTTGACAGGGCGCCGTCTTACCACTTTTCTCTTGCTCTCTATTGAGAATCCTACCTCATCAACACCCACTGAGTTATCCTTCTCTGACAGGTTTCTGGCTCTCGCAGGTTTTATTGTCCAGCCTTCTTAGGGGCTAAAGGGAAGTAAACAAGCAGGCATCACTCACCCAGCCCCAGACATCCTGGTTCTGAATTAACGCAGGAGGGCTGCCTTTCACCACTGACTTTGATGAACACAATTTTCTATCATTTTTCTTTTCTTTAGGAGCCAGTTAACCCGTTGCCGTCAAGTCGATTCCGACTCATAGCAACCCTATAGGACGGGGTGAAACTGCCCCCATGGAGTTTCCAAGGAGCGTGTGGTGGATTCAGACTGCTGACCTTTTGGCTAGCAGCCGTAGCTCTTAACCACTACACCACCAGGGCTTCCCAGAGCCAGTTGGGGAAGGTCTTTTTGAAAGCCGTACTTTTACACATACCTCTACTGATGTCTTCCATTGCGAGTAGATCATCTTCAGCGTCTTCCAGTCAAGGGGGACCACGTAGTCCTCAGGCAGCAAAGAGTCTGTGAAAACCAATGGGGCAAATTTCATCTTTAATGCCACACAGGTCTTTTTACCTTAAATGTGAAGATACGCAAATATGGTATAAGGACCACTGTCATCTTATAAGCCTAATTTTTAAAAAATACTTGCTTTTATTGTTGTTGAAAATAAACACAGCAGAACATACAGCAACTCACAATTTCTCCATGTACAATTCACTGACAGTGATTAAAGTCTTCAGGTTGTAAACCATTCTCACTCTCCTTTTCCGAGTTGTTCCTCCTCCATCAACATAAACTCGCTTCCTAGCTAACCTTTCAAGTTGCTGTGGTCGCTTTGACCCCATATAGTTCTTAAAAGAGCACAATGCTCAGGGCAGACATTCTTTACTAATTACACTAAACTATTGTTTGGTTTTAAGAAGACTTCATGGGATATTTTGGGTTTAGAGATTAAGGTTTACAGGTTATCTCAAGGCAATATTTTGGGGGGTTCACCCAGCCTCAATGGTGCCAGAAAGTCTGGATTCCATGAGAATTTTAATTCTGTTCTACATTTCCCCCTTTTGGTCAGGATTCTTGTACAGAATCTATGATCAAAACATTCAGTGATGGCAGCCAAGCACCATCCAGTTCTTCTGGAGTAAAAGCCCAGTTTGAAAGCTATTCCAGCGCTGGCCGACATAGGAGTTAGTTGGCCTCAGGTCTATGCTAGCAAACCGTATGCAGGGTCAATGATGATGCTTATAACATACATATGTAAAACTGTACGTGTCAGAGTTGACATTTTCATGTGAATATAATTATATATTCACATCAATAGATATATATTGAATTGCCTCAAGTGGGATTGTCACAGGGCATAAAACTCAGGTCATCACCCTTTCCTGTGATGTGTAGAAAACATCACAACTGTAGCAAGTTTAGTTTTCTTGCAAATTGCTCCTTCACAAATGAGTGTCTAGTAAAAAAAATTCTCTAAAACAACAAAAATGTCTTTTTCTTATGCCCACATACTCCTAGCAACATGAGTACTTGGTTTCTTAAGGAACACATATGGCCCTGATATGAAACACCTACCACTGTGTCTGCAAAGCACCCCACAGTAGGGCTCATTTGAGTTCTCCACCTTGTTTGCCAAGGAGCCCTGGTGGTACAACGATTAACCACTCTGCTGCTACCTGAAAAACTGGCAGTTTGAATCCACCCAGCGGCACTGCAGGAGGAAGACCTGATGACCTATTCCCACAGAGAT
The DNA here is from genome assembly GCF_024166365.1 of Elephas maximus indicus. Taxonomy (NCBI): domain Eukaryota; kingdom Metazoa; phylum Chordata; class Mammalia; order Proboscidea; family Elephantidae; genus Elephas; species Elephas maximus. The sequence goes on from NC_064832.1 coordinate 95,376,992, forward strand.
TACAGCCTAGAAACCCTGTGGGGCCTCTGCTCTGTCACACGGGGTCACTATGAGTTGGAATCCACTCGACAGTGCCTCGTAACAACAACACCTTGTTCGCGACACCACTGGCTTGTCCAGCCTCTCCTAACCAATCTGCTCACAGCCTCCACTGGGTTTTCCCTCTCCCTTTTAAAGTACGTGCTGCTTCCCAATGGGAAGCCCCTTCCCTCTGCTTTTCATTCAAGCTACATCCTTTCCCTCTTGCTTATAATTTTACTTCCACATTGAAGCCAGTTCCAGATAAAACCATAATCCCATATTCTCTTCAACTATCCCTTTAGCACTGCTAGCATCACTCCTAAAATATTCAGGAGCTCATCATATATTTTCTGTGTACAGTAATGTTGTTTTGTGTTAGTCTCATCTTCCCATTTAGAAGGTAAGCTATTTGATGAACGAGGCCTGTCTCTTTGAAAAGGTCTTCCGGACCTTCATTAATGGGCGCTCAGTTGTTAGGGCTGATTATGATGAGACATTTGAAGGAGGAGAGGCTCAGAATCTTTCCCACCATTGCCTTCGAGCTTTTTGCTGCCAATCTAAGGCAGCCACAGCTCATCTTCTGGAGCCATGGACCCTTCTGAGGAGCTGATAAAATCTATACAAAGACTATTTTCTCTCAGGAAAAATAGCACAAAAAGGCACAGAATTTTTTTGCGTATAATATGGACCTTGGACGATTTCTGACCTAAAATGTTTTCAGTTAGCTTTTAAAATTCCCCCAAAGCAAATGCGTTTTATTATCTTTTAAAATTGCTGTGTAACTTCGGTGCATTTAACCCATCAAACCCATTGCCGTGGAGTCGATACCGACTCATTGCGACACTATAGGACAGAGTAGAACTGCCCCATAGGGTTTCTCAGGAGTGCCAGGTGGATTCGAACTCCGACCTTTTGGTTAGCAGTTGTAAGGCTTAACGCTGGGCCACAGGGGTTTCCCTGATGCATTTAGAAGGACATAAAAATTGAAGCAAATAGCAGGATGTGATTACTTACTGGCGGTGTTTGCAAATGTGATAAACATGATACCAAAACCTTGAGATCAGGGTGATCACTGTGAGCCCTGGCACTTAGTCAACTCTTGGGTCTCAGCTGCTGGGCCCAAACATGTCAGAGAGAGCAGGGCTGGGGCAAAGAGGGAAACCAGGCCCTGGGCACCATGTCTGTGGTGGGAGAGAAAGAATAGCAGCCAGATACAGGAGAACTGCTTCTGGTGCTCTGGCCTCTTTGACTTCCACCCCCGAGGAAGGATAGCCCTGTTGCCGTGGAGTCGATTCCGACTCATGGTGATCCCAGGTGTGTCAGAGTAGGACTGTGCTTCATAGGATTTCCAATGGGTGATTTTTCAGAAGCAGGCCTTTCTTCTGAGGTGCCTCTGGGTAGACTTGAATCTGCAACCTCTCGGTTAGCAGCCGAGGGCATTAACCATTTGCAGCATCAGGGACTCCCAAGGAAGGGCACTGGGAGGTACTGGCAATTGAGTTACAGACACAGCAGAATTGGGAAGGTGCTCCTTTCCCACTTTAGGACATTTAGCATCTTAACCATGTTTATTACTAAGAAGAAATTAGAATACAAAAAGAAAAACTCATATTTTCACTTGCTCTATCCACAAGTAGTTTTTTTTTTTTTTTTAATTTATGAAAACTACAATTATAAGAAGGAGCCTTGGTGAGGCAACCGTTAAATTCTTGGCTGCTAACCGAAAGGTTTCGTGGTTCAAACCCACACAGTGTCTTCATGGGAGAAAGACCTAGTGATCTGTTCCCCTAAAGATCACAGCCTAGGAAACCCTGTGGGGCAGTTCTACTCTGCCACATGGGGTCGCAACGAATCGGAATCAACATGACAGTTCCCAACAACAACAACAATTACAAAAGCCAGAAGGAACCTTTCAAGTCAACTAGTTGGACAGACTCCTTCCCAGTCTTCTTTTCAGTGTCCTTCTCAGTAGTCTTTTGTCCTTCAGTTGAACTCTAAAAAAATAAGTTCAAGTTCTTTCAGAAGGTTTTTTTCATCACTTAATCTTTGCTTCCCTGTTTATAATTCTCATACCTGGGAGCCATAATCATAAACGAGAAAGGAAAGGGCCATGTGCCAAAAGGGGTAAATCTGGAAAGAAGGAAGATTTAAAAAAGTAGCCCAGGTCTATCTGTTGTACCACCACTGCTCACCTGCCGTATGCTTCATCCTTCCCAGGGTCGAGTTAGGTTGAGATTCCAAGTATCCATGTACACCAAGTCATTTAGGAAGATTATTGGTTGGAATGGAAACTCTGGTGGCATAGTGGTTAAGAGCTACGTCTGTTAACCAAAAGTTTGGCAGTTCGAGTCCACCAGGTGCTCTTTGGAAACTCTATGGGGCAGTTCTACGCTGTCCTATAGGGTCTGTATGAGCTGGAATTGACTCTACGGCAATGGGCTTGGTTTTTTTTTTTATTATTATTGGTTGTAATACATGTCTGGTCACCTCCATTAACAACTGCCTCCTTTGCCGTGAGACCAGAAGAACTGGATGGTGTCCACCAATACCATTACTGAACATTTATACCAAGGATTCTATAGGAGAATCCTGATCAAAAGGGGGAAAACAAGGAACTGAATTTCAAATTCTCATTGAACCCAGATTTTCTGAAGCCATTGATTCTGGATGATCCCCTATTACCCTAAAGAAACCTTTAATCCTTGAACTGAAACTATCCTCTGAAGTCATCTTTGAACCAAATAACAGCTTAGCCTAATTAGAAAAGAACGTCTGCATTAAGTTGTACATTCTTTTAAAGAATTATCTATATGTGATTAAGTTGATAACAGCAACTCAAAAGTATAGATAAGCTTATGGGGCAGTGAGTTTGTGTTAATAACGGTGAGATAGTCTGGAAAAGGTTGTCAAGAAAGGTAGCACAACTTGAGGAATGAAACCTATGATGGTGAACTGTACATACAGAAATTGTTGAGGCAGCGTATGTTTCGTTGTGCATACTTTCACCAATAAAAGAAGGAAGGGAGCAGGGAGGGAGGGAGAAAGAAAGGAAGGGAGGAGATCAATGGTGATGAGCGGGGAAGGGGCAGTGGGCAGCACCAAAGACAACACTGGCTATGACCCTTCACTTCAAAGCTGAAAAGCACCCCCATCAATGGGCCTCATGAAATCACTAACCCTAGAGAGTAACACTTCAAGAATTACTCATGCATGCTAAACTGGACCTTTTATTTTTAGCAAGTATAAAACAATTACCCATTGGAACTCCAGGAGATCCAAAAAGCCTGACTAGTTGAAAGGCAAACTCTTGGGATAAGGGTAGCCCAGGAGGAGTACAGGTAGTCCTTGTGAAATCTTGGTTTTCTTCGGTTTGTGAGGACTGGAAGGGCCTGGCTTCTTCCTCTTTCTCCAGCTTATCACCAACCCTTTTGCTTAGAAAGTGATGATCAGAAGGGAGTTTAAAAGAATATAAAGTATCAGGTTGGTGACATAAAATTTCTGGAGAAACCAATCTCAAGTCATCTTGTTTATGATCCACCATTGTCTGAGATCCGGAAGTCAAAAACGGCGTCCTGCTGGTAAGAGAGAGCTTCCAAAAGCTGGATGTATACTGTAGCATAAGAGAAGAGACGGGGCTGTGGTAAAACCACACAGAGCGCCCCAGCCTGTTAAACGGCAGGCAGCGAGGATAGAACCGTCCCCCTAAAAATAGAGAGAGGTCTTTGATAATATCAAGAGAAAAACATAACGGATGGGGATTGGAGGTCATACGGTTTTCTTTCTTCTCTTTTCCATCATTTATCTCTGAAATTCTATCTTTTTCTGCTCCCCAAACAAGTTTTAGTCCATGGTTTTCTACTAAAAGGACACCTTTTCCCATTTCTTTTACATTATTAGCCTGTCCCTGTAAGCCAAAGTTTGGTGCCAGACTAAAAGTCCTCATCTGTCTCCTTGTCTTATTCTTTGTTGATACTAAGGCTTTCCTTGGGCTACCCAGTTCAGGGAGGTAGTTTCTGAAGATACTTGTTTCTATAAATGAATCTGTAGTCTCAGCTGAAGATGACAAGTTTTCATCTTCTATCAATAGCTTCTTCTCTATCAATAGTTCTGGGCTGTTTCCTGGCCTTGGTACTCCTTCACATGTGGAGATCAATTTAACCAGGTGCCCCCTGCCATCGGGACAAGCCTGTCTCCGCCACCTGCCTTTCTTCGGTCTCTGTTCACATATAAATGTGTGAGGTCCCTCAGGCCAGCTACCGAAATAGGGCTGCCCAGCAGAGGCCAGCTGCAATTCCTCATCAGATAAATCGGTCGAGAAAAAAGCCCACTCATTGGTTTGAGGTGTATTTACTCCTTGTTCCTCTATTAAAACCTGACGTGAAGTTTTGGATCCGCGTTGATGGCACAGGAGACTTTTCTCTCTCGCCTCTCTCTTCGGCATCAATGAGTACAGGCCTTCGGCAAATCCATCCTGGACATCCAACGGCACGGCGTGCGTATTTTCAGTCTGCTTTTCTACCTTCACACCCGAGCAATCACCTCTGCTTACGGAGGAGAGGTTTTGAGTCACTGCCTGACAAGCAACTGAGCTTCCACTTGGAATCGATGACAAACTTAGAAGCAAGTTATCACCTTCTTTAGGGGGGTAATTCTTTGGTGTATTGTACAACTCAACTACAGACGTAACATTTGGAAATCTTTCTTCAAGATACATGTTTTTCTGGCTTTCTTCTTTAGAACCATCCACAAAACCTCTTCGTTTATTTCCCAGACCACCTGTGAGGGTACACCTTGGCTCCCTTTTGGTCTCTTCTAAATCCTCCTCCTCACTCTGAGACGGCTCCTGAGCTCCTGGAGTGAGATAGCTTAAGACATCACAGGCGTTTTTCCCCACGATTTCACTGTAATTAGTCTGTGTTTTGTTTCTCTTTCTGTTTCTCTTCTGTTTGAGTTTCCTGAGCCCGTGTCCAGTTTCCTTCAAATCTCTTTCTCTAAAACACAAAAGAAATGAGGAATTTTATGACATCCGTGTAACATTAGTGAACTATACCATCACACTCTTCACGGGGAGATTTAAGAATCGTTAGCACAAGAGAGTCTAAAATGTACATGTACTTTGTACTATATTTTACAATCACTATTAAGAAGGATATTTTAATGCTGTAAGTTAAAAAGGAGCCTACTTCAAAGAAGTTAAAGCTATTTTCATAAACCAATAAAAACTTTACGAAAACCTAGTATTTTCTTGAAAGAAATTTGTCCCCTATTGTATTCCATTATGTATTTTTTAACCTACCAATAAACATCTTGTATTTCCCAGCATCTTGTACCTTGAAAAGTGGCTGGTATAGCCTCAGAGTGGCATAACTGTAGTGACTATAGTAGTTAGGTTTTCTCTAGACATAAAGGAATTTGGTGTCGCGCTGATGCGTTAAATTACAAACAATGGTTGGAGAGCAGCAGAGTCCAGTTATCAGGCGGGTGTGCTTCTACAGGACCAGTAAGAGGCAGTATGGGCAAACCCCACCTTTATCACTAACTGCGTGGCAAGGCTCAGCGTGAATCTAATTCTCACCCGGAAATGGATCTTCCCACATCTCCATTTCACGTCACCAGCCACTTCGTGGCACCTCCACTCTGACCCTAACCACCTAGAGCTAGGTCAGACTTCATCCCTGGCCATTCAGGGCCAGGTCACCCGGGAGCAGCTGCAGGCTCAGGAGTCTGCACAGCTCCCTGCACTTTAGACCAGCCAGCTCTTCTCTCTCCCTCTCTAGCCCCCTGGGGCTAGGTTACAGCTAGAAGGGCTCTGTCCTTCGTCAGCCGCCCAGGTAGCCTTTCTGTCCACCAGCCACCCAAAGCTGGTTCCTCACAAGTTAGGACCCTGTCCTTATGACTGCCTGCGTAGCCCCCCTCTGAACTAGCCACCCTGAGCTAAATAAAAATTCTATTGCCTCTTGTGGGTTCATTAATTCTCTATAACAGCTCAAAAATTTTGGAGAATATTACCACCTCTTGTCTGTCGGTTTGTCGTGCTGTGGTGGCTCGTGTGTCGCTGTGATGCTGGAAGCTATGTGAGAAAGGTTACCCACGGCAGACAGGTTTCAATGGGGCTACCAGACTAAGACAGACTGGGAGGAAGGATCTGGCAACTACTTCTAAAAAAATTGGCCAGTGAAAACCTTATGAATAGCAGCGGAACATTGTCTGATATAGTGCTGGAAGATGAGACCCTCAGGTTGGAAGTCTCTCAAAATACGACAGGGGAAGAGCTGCCTCCTCAAAGTAGAGTCAACCTTAATGACATGGATGGAGTCAAGCTTTCAGGACCTGCATTATCTGATGTGGCACAACTCAAAATGAGCAGAGCTGTACACATCCATTAGTGATTGGAACATGGAATGTATGAAGTACGAATCTAGGAAAATAGGAAGTTATCAAAAATGAAATGGAATACTTTAAGATCTATATCCTAGACACCAGTGAGCTGAAATGGACTGGTATTGGCCATTTTGATCAGATAATTATATGGTCCACTATACTGGGAATGACAAATTGAAGAGGAAGAGTGTCATATTCATTGTCAAAAAGAGCATTTCAAAATCTATCCTGAAGTACAATGTTATCAGGGACAGAATAATATCCATACACCTACAATGAAGACCAGTTAATACGACTCTCATTCGAATTTATGCACTGACCACTAATGCCAAAGATGAAGAAACTGAAATTTTTACCAAGTTCCTGCAGTCTGAAATTGATGAAACATCCAATCAAGATGAATTGATAATTACTGATAATGCATTGGTGATTGGAATGTGAAAGCTGGAATCAAAGAAGTAGTATCAGTAGTTGGAAAATATGGCCTTGGTGATAGAAATGATGCTCAAGATCGCATGATAGGAATTTTGCAAGATCAACAACCTATTCATTGGAAATACCTTTGTCAACAACATAAAAAACAGACGTCGCCAGACAGAATACTCAGGAATCAAATCAAGTACATCTGCGGAAAGAGACGATGGAGAAGCTCAATGTCATCAGTCAGAACAAGGCCAGGGGCCGACTGTGAAACAGGCCATCAATGGCTCATATGCAAGTTCAAGCTGAAGCTGAAGAAAATTGAAACAAGTCCACGAGAGCCAAAGTACAACCTTGAGTCTATCCCACCTGAATTTAGAGACCATCCCAAGTACAGATTTGACGCACTGAACACTAATGACCGAAGACCAGACAAGTTTTGGAATGACATAAGGATATCATACATGAAGAAAGCAAGAGGTAATTAAAAAGACAGGAAAGATAGAAAAGACCTAAGTGGATGTCAGAAGAGACTCTGAAACTTGCTCCTGAATGTCAAGTAGCTAAAGTGACAGGAAGAAACAATGAAGTAGAAGAGTTGAACAGAAGATTTCCAAGGGTGGCTCAAGAAGACGAAGTATGATAATGAAAGGTATAGAGATCTGGAGTTAGTAATTGGGACCTCATGCAAACCCATGCCTGGGGCCTTAATGCACAGCTATGATCCATCCAGTCAATGAATATGCATGACTGCATCACGCCCCCTCTGTTCCTGAAGTTAGTTTGGCAGGTGTGGTGTAGCCCCTACTTGCCTGGCTATTTTAGGAAACAAAACCAAAAGAAAAAAAAACACCCAAACTCATTGCTGTCGAGTGGATTCTGACTTATAGTGACCCAATAGGACAAAGTAGAACCGACCCATAGGATTTCCAACGATGTAATCTTTATGCAAGCAGACTGCCATATCTTTCTCTTGTTGAGTGGCTGGTGGGTCTGAACCACCGACTTTTGGTTAGCAGTTGAGTGCTTAACCATTGCACCACCAGTGTACCTTAATTGCTCAGGCTATTCCCAGAAACCAGAGACAAAGGCCAAGCATGCCAATTTCTTTGTCTCGTACAGCTTTTAATTGTCTTGCCAATGGTGGATCTAATCCAGAGGCTATCCCACCACATGTTGGGGTGTTTGGAGACAGGTGTGGGCATTTTTGTTGTCACAATGACTGGCAGTGTGTAACTGGAACATGGTGCTGTTGCCCGGGATGCCAACCACCCTGCAATGCAGGGGACAGTGCCACACACGAAAACTTGTCCCACCCACAGAGCAACAGCGCTTGCTCTCACTGAGCACGCTGAAAGCTCAGAGATCCCTTTCCTTAAGAACAGCTTTTGATCCTAAGAGAAAAGGAGGCTTTGGGATGCCCTGTTTTTCTGTTTTAGGATATAAAGGTATAGTTGTCCTCTCTTCTTCACCAGGTAGTCAGAGTGAGGGGCAAGGTGCCAATGGAGACACAGTATGGGGACGTGGGGGAGGGACAACAGACAGAGAGGGAAAAACTTAGGACAGAGGAATAGTGGGAAAAGCAAATAAACATGGAAGAACATGAGCAGGAAAACAGAACAGTCAATCAATTGACAGGATGTTAGATGCATGAGCTGATTAAACCTACACACACACACACACACACACACGGCCTCTGATCTGGTTGGTTCCATTTTATGCCATTTCCAATAGGCAGAAGAAGACTTGAACGTCTTGTTCTCTTCCACCTAATGGTAGTACCCCTGTTTAACATTCTTTGACAGAACACTCGGGAACACAGTTGTGACCGGCTTCTATAAAAAGGACATTGGGTAAGGAATGCCGTCCTTGACACTAACTTTCCTTCAAGGCCAGTTCTCCCTGCTTCCAGTGAATGCTCCAATTGAAGCCGAAGGTGCAACACCAGTTAAGGGATTCACATTGCAGAACAGCGTGTCATCATGAAAACAAATTCCACAGACTTTACCCAAACACGAACAGCCACGCTGTGCAGGGCAAGGAGAAAAAAGAACAGGTGGTTTCCTGTCCCTTTACTTATTAGAGGAAATGGTGATATGCTAATGCCTTAAGGAGCCTGGTGCACTGTGGTTAAGCGCTTGGCTGCTAACCAAAAGGCTGGCGGTTCGAACCCACCCAGTGGCTCCACAGGAGAAAAACCTGGCAATCTGCTCCCATAAAGATTACACCCTAAGAAACCCTATGGGGGCAGTTCTACTCTGTCACATGGGGTCACTGTTAGTTGGAATTGACTCGATGGCACCTAACAACAACATGCTGATGACTCAGGACTCATTCAGGACCAGTGATTCTGTGTAGGTGAATGCAAGGACTCCTGTGGCCACTGTCCTTCTGAACAGCAGAGTCCCCAGCTAGGAAAAACAGAGGTGCTAGGATACGGTTATCACAAAAATGTTTCTCATTTCCTCTGCCATCAGGGTCTTCCTCTTTTTCACTGACCCTCTACTCTACCAAGCATGATGTCCTTCTCCATGGACTTGTCCCTCCTGATAACATGTCCAAAGTACGTGAGATGAAGTCTCGCCTTCTTCCTTCTAAGGAGCATTCTGGCTGTACTTTTTCTAAATATTTGTTCATTCTTCTGGCAGGTCAACAATCCTACTTCGCAAACTGGCTTTTTTAAAAAACTTGACCAACATTTACTGAACACTTACGTTATATCATTGTTGTTGTTAGGTGCTGTTGAGTGGCTTCCAACTTAAGACGACCCCATGTGACAGAGTAGAACTGCCCCCATAGGGTTTCCAAGGAGTGGCTGGTGGATTTGAACTGCTGACCTTTTGGTTAGCAGCTGAGCTCTTAACCACTGTGCCACAAGGTCTCCGTACTATGGTTTAGGACTGTTTAATTGTTTCACACGCACAGGTAGTCCCCAACTTACATCAATTCAGAGTTAAAATGAACTGCACTTAACAACTGTTTGTTGTTGTTGTACATCTTATCGTTAGTAATAAGTACTACATACAATGCTGCAGCATGTAATTTGCTGATGTTATCATTCGCAGGTGTTCACTTGTAGATGTTCAAAGATTGAATTTATAAAAATATTGATAAAAGCAATAACAATGAAAACTAGATAAAAAAGAGGTGTTCAGAACCGACTTACGACGGAGTCGTCAGAATGGAACCCCGTTGTAAATTGGGGACAACCTGTACTAATTGTCACAAAAACTGTATCTCACAAAGGCAAGAGAAACATGAAGAAGTTGAACAATTTGCCCAGGGTCACATGGCTAGCAGCTGGATTTGGACCCAGACCGCCTAGTACTAAGAGCCCACACTCAGCTGTTACACAAAACTGCCTCTCAATTTAAAAATTAAAAAAAGTCTTCCCCTCTCTGACTGTTGTTGTTGTTAGGTGTCATGGAGTTGGTTCTGAATCATAGCGACCCCACGTACAAAAGAACAAAACCCTGCCCAGTCCTGCACCATCCTCCCAATCGTTGCTATGTTTGAGGCCATTGCTGCAGCCACTGTATCAATCCATCTCGTTGAGGGTCTTCCTTTTTTTCTCTGACCTTGTACTTTACCAAGCATGAAGTCCTTCTCCAGGGACTGGTCCCCCTAATAACGTGTCCAAAGTACGTGAGGCAAAGTCTCGCTTTCTTCCTTCTAAGGAGCATTCTGGCTGTACTTCTTCTAAGACAGATTTGTTCATTCCTCTGGCAGTTCACGGTGTATGCAATATTCTTCACCAACACCACAACTCAAAGGCTTAGATTCTTCAGTCTTCCTTACTCATCACCCACCTTCCCCTGCATAGAAGGTGACTGAGTACCTCCTCCTTGTCTCACCTTCAGGCTCTCTCCAGTGCATAAACATGGAGACACTCGGCTGCACCATAAAAGGACACTTCCTTCCTACGTGAGAGCAGCACTTGAGCCTTGATTCCTATTATCACTAACCTGGTGGTGCAACGGTTAAGCACTCAACTGCTCACCGAAAGGTTGGTGGTTCAAAGCACCCAGCAGCTCCGCGGGAGAAAGACCTGGCTATCTGCTCCCATAAAGATTACAGCCTAGGAAACTGTCTGGGGCAGTTTTACTCTGTCACATGGGGGGGCTATGAATTGGAATCAACTTGAAGTCACCTAACAACAGCAACAACAGTACTGATGCTTTTCTCTCTCCCTGGATTAAAGCCAAGGACAAACAACAACAGAAAGAGGAGGTCAGGTGGGACAGCACCAAAATCCATTTGCCAAGGAGTCAGCTCTGACTCTTGGTGACCCCATGTGTGTCAGAATAGAACTATGCTCCACAGGCGTTTCTTCGGAGGTGCCTCCGGGTGGACTCAAACCTCCAGCCACTCAGATAGCAGCTGAGCGCATTAACTGTTTGCACCACCTGGGTGCTCTGGCAGGGCAGGAACTCTTCTCTGGTACAGGCTCATTTGAAGGTTCCATACGAACAATGGGGAGACCAGGGTGGGAGGCCCACAACCGACACCCTTCTCTGGCACAGGCTCATTTGAAGGTTCCATACGAACAATGGGGAGACCAGGGTGGGAGGCCCACAACTGACACCCTTCTCTGGCACAGGCTCATTTGAAGGTTCCATACAAACAATGGGGAGACCAGGGTGGGAGGCCCACAACCGACACCCTTCTCTGGCACAGGCTCATTTGAAGGCTCCATACGAACAATGGGGAGACCAGGGTGGGAGGCCCACAACTGACACCCTTCTCTAGCACGCGCTCATTTGAAGGTTCCATACGAACAATGGGGAGACCAGGGTAGGAGGCCCACAACCGACACCCTTCTCTGGCACAGGCTCATTTGAAGGCTCCATACGAACAATGGGGAGACCAGGGTAGGAGGCCCACAACCGACACCCTTCTCTAGCACGCGCTCATTTGAAGGTTCCATACGAACAATGGGGAGACCAGGGTGGGAGGCCCACAACTGACACCCTTCTCTGGCACAGGCTCATTTGAAGGTTCCATACGAACAATGGAGAGACCAGGGTGGGAGGCCCACAACCGACACCCTTCTCTGGCACAGACTCATTTGAAGGCTCCATACGAACAATGGGGAGACCAGGGTGGGAGGCCCACAACTGACACCCTTCTCTAGCACGCGCTCATTTGAAGGTTCCATACGAACAATGGGGAGACCAGGGTAGGAGGCCCACAACCGACACCCTTCTCTAGCATGCGCTCATTTGAAGGTTCCATACGAACAATGGGGAGACCAGGGTGGGAGGCCCACAACTGACACCCTTCTCTGGCACAGGCTCATTTGAAGGCTCCATACGAACAGTGGGGAGACCAGGGTAGGAGGCCCACAACCGACACCCTTCTCTGGCACAGGCTCATTTGAAGGCTCCATACGAACAATGGGGAGACCAGGGTAGGAGGCCCACAACCGACACCCTTCTCTAGCATGCGCTCATTTGAAGGTTCCATACGAACAATGGGGAGACCAGGGTGGGAGGCCCACAACTGACACCCTTCTCTGGCACAGGCTCATTTGAAGGCTCCATACGAACAGTGGGGAGACCAGGGTAGAAGGCCCACAACTGACATGGCGAATGGATCAAAGGGTTGCCCCCTGGAGTTGGCGTACTCATCATGGCATGGCGGGAGTCAGAAGCGATCACACTCTGGGTATATTTTGAAGGAAAAGCAAGCAGGACTTGGAAAACAAACTGTCCATCAGGTATGAGTAGAAGATGAGAGTCAGGAATGGAAACCAGGAGTCTGGTCTGAAGAACTAGAGGGATGGAGGAGTTTTTTACTCAGACAGAGAGGACTACAAGACTTATATTTTCCAGAAGTAGACTGCCAGGTCTTTCTTCTGAGGCACCTCTGGGTGGATTCAAACCGCCAACCTTTTGGTTAGTAGCTGAGTGCTTAACCATTTGCGCCGCCCATCGGGGGTTGCAAAGGGTTAGAAAGTGGAAAAGGTGAGGATTCTCTAATGTTCTTCAAGAGCGCCTTTGTTTTCTAAGTGGATTATAATCTGACGGCTGCTGAGAGAAGGGGCGGTAGAGACCTCGAACGCTGACAGGACCCCTTGCTATAGAGAAGGAGCTAGCCTTGGCTTATGGAAGAACGAAGAGGCTTAAAAATAAACTATCGCAGTTTATTAAGGCAGTTTACTAAGAGAATCAGTCAAATGCTGGAGCCACTGAGGCTGAGTGAACTATTGCCCTGAGATAATCTTGAAACCTTAAAGAAAAGTATCCCCCCGAAGTCTTCTTTAAACCAAACAATAAAATCAAAACCCAAAACCCATTTCCATCGAGTCAATTCTGATTCCTAGTGTAGGACAGAGTAGAACTGCCCCACAGGGTTCCCAAGGCTGTAATCTTTACAGAAACAGACTGCCACATCTTTCTCCTGCACAGAGACTGGTGGGTTCAAACTCCAAACCTTTGGGTTAGCAGCCAAGCGTTTAGCTTAATTAGTAAAGAAGACCTGCCTTGGGCATTATGCTTTTTTAAAGAACTACCTGTGGGATTAAAATGACAATAGCAACTTGAAAGGTTAGACAGGAAGTTTGTGGGGCAGTGAGTGGTGTATGTTAATGGGGGAGAAACGATTTGGAAGAAGGTGAGAACGGCTGCACAACCCCAAAAGTATAATCAATGTCACTGAATTGTACATGCTGTGTACAGTTTCAACAATAATAAAAAAAAAAATACTAGTTAAAAAGAAAAAGAATTGGTGAGAAAAGTCTCCAAGGATTGGAATCTCAACTGAAAACACACCCCATGCCAAGGGGTATGGACGCCAGAAGAATCAGTCTACCAAAGAGTGTGCCAGGACGCGTGCTGTGGACCACTGAAGCTCCACACCATGTTTGTGCTTCTGGAAAGGAAACCCAAACCAGCCACAGGGGCCTGTGAGCCTCCTGAGAAATAAGGGACATGATGGTGGCTAGTGAGTGGTTGTTGAAATATGTGTGGCTCTGACGCGGCTAATCCATAAATGTATTGTCTTCCAGGACATCTCTCTAGAACGTGTGACAGCCTCATCAAAACTGACTTCATTTGTGCGGATTCATTTAGGAATGAATGACACTGTTATGAATTGAATTGTGTCCCCCAAAAATATGTGATGTAAATCCTAACCCAAAGAGTGGTTAGGGTCCCATCTGGGAATGGGTTTTCTTTGCTATGTTAATGAGACAGTATTAGGTGTTTTAAGTCAATCTCCTTTTGAGATACAAAAGAACAAGACTGACCAAGTGGAGAAGCAAGCAGACACGGAGGAAGACAGATGCCACACCACATGAAATCACCAAGAAGCCAAGGAGCAGAAGCTGAGGAGACAAGGACCTTCCTCCAGAGCTGACAGAGAGACTTTCTTCCCCTAGGGCCGGCACCCTGAATTTGGACTTCTAGCCTTCTAAATTTCTAAAGCCACCCACTTGTGGCATTTCTGTTATAGCACCACTAGACAACTAAGACAGGCACCATTACAAGAAGCCTCACAAAACAAGTTAGTCGTGGTGGGGAAGGCAGGAAAGATGGAGACACAGGCTGTAGTTTTGGAAAATAAAGGAGGAAATAAGAAATGAACAAATGGTAATATATCTATGATGAATAAGATTGTGATTTCCAGATAATGGCTTAGAATTCAAGCTCCTGGCGAGGGAGGAAGTGTACCTCTCAAGAATGAAGGAGCGTTTGTCCCGAAACAAGCTAACCTGACCAAGGAAACTGTGACCTCCAGACAAGTACATTCAGATAAAGCCCAGGCTGATTACTATGGAGAGTTCAGGAATGACTTAGGAAAAAATAACAACAGCATGCTAAGTGCCTGATGAGCCTCATGAAAAAAATAACTAAGGGGCCCGAAGCAGCATTCTCCTCACACAGGCCTGTACGCTAGCTCACAAAGCTCGAACAGGAAACAAAGTAAATCTGAGTGAAAGCATCGGCAGATGGGGTCTTACACACTCATGAATGGCCACCCAGGACACAATAGTTGGGCTCCATTCACCTGGAGCAGCAGAAGAAGACAGGGACCCAGGAATCGGAGAAGGAACGGGACCGCAGGTCTCACTGCCTCTATGAAATACTACCTCCTCTGCATGAGACCAGAGCTGGATGGTGCCCAGCCGCCAGTACTGAACATTTTGATCAAAGACCCCATAGATGGATATTGGTCAAAATGAGGAAAAAATGTGGAAAAGAACTTCAAACTCTTATGGAAACCAGACTCACTGGGTCCACTGAGACTGGGGGAACCACCGACTCCATTGTCCTGAAATAATCTTTAATCCTTGAACCAAAACTATCCCATGAAGTTATCTGTCAACAAAACAACCGTTTAGCTCAATTCATAAAGAATGTCGGCCTTGAACATTTTGCTCTTTTAAAGGATTATCTGTACGGGGTCAAACTGACTACAGTAAGTGAAGCACAGATGAGAACGTTAAGGTGCAGAGAGAGTAAAGCTAACGGCGGTGAGACAATACGGGTGGAGATCATGAGGATGGTGACACGGTGTGAAGACGGTAACCAATGCATTGGTCTGTACAAGCAGGAATTGTTCAACAGGTATATGTTTTGTTGTATGCATTTTCACCAAAAAAATAAAGAACAAAAAACACAGGTGGATTATAAAAGAAAGGCCTCATAGCTTCATGGAAAGACTGTGGATTGGAATAACCCAGACCTAAATTCAGGCCCTGGCCCAGCTGTAAACCAGCAGTGAAATCTTGGGCCAATCAGGTATCCTATGTAAAATAGGTGTAATATAGCCTAACATGACCTTCTTGCAGGGTGGTGTAGTGATTATTAATGTAAAAGGTTTTGGATGGAAAGTTGAAATGGCAAACGTTTTGTTACATATAGTTACCATAATTAAAAAAATAACAACTCTTCAGTGACCTCCCCTTAACTGATATGGCAGGCTGCCTCTCTGCAGTGCCTCTATGACGTAACAACATGTGCCCATGGCACATTCAACAGCCCCGGTTCAACAGGCGCTCTAGGACAGCCGCACCCTTCTGCTCCCATTGTCTGTTGTTCTTGGGTGCTGTCGAGTTGATTCTGACTCACAGCAAACCTATGGGACACAGAAGAACTGCCCCATAAGGCCTAAGGGTTGAATAGGAGCCCTAGTGGCACAACAGTTAAGTGCTCAGCTGCTAACGAAAGGTTGGCGATTTGAACTCATGCTGCAGCTCCGCAGAAGAAAAATCTGGTACAGATTACAGCCTAGAAAACCCTCTGGGGAAGCTCTACTCTGTCACCTGGCGTTGCTGAATCGGAAGTCCACTGGAAGGTATCTAACAACAACAACAATCTTGTTATGGAAGAGAGTAGAGAGTTAAATATCCTGGCTCAACCAGAAAAAGAGCCCCAGGCCCTGGATTATCTGAATTAGCACCAAATTCTAACAGCACAGAAAGCATTTCTGTTAAATCTCCTTAAAGTAATCATTTTTTAATTAATGATGATAATATCTCACATTTATTGAATGACCGGTATTCCTATAGTCAGCTCTCAGCTCAGTGTCCATTCCGTGGGGGAATAAAATTACCTACTTCACTACTCACATCTAACCTCAAGCACATCTTCCTGCTCTGAGTAGACTATTCGCTGAAAAAACAAAAGCTCTGCCAACAAGAACTTCCTCAGCCTCTCACTGCCAAGTCTATGTGCCTACCTGCACCTGCAAGGAGCCCGGGTGGCGCACTGGTTAAGCACTCAGCTTACCCATTCTCTCCATGGGTCCAAGGGAGAAAAACCTGGCTATCTGCTCCCATAAAGATTAAGGCCTAGGAAACCCTAGGGGGCAATTCTACTCTGTTACATGGGGTCACTCTGAATTGAAACTGGCTTGATGGCACCAAACAACAACAAAGGTTGAATGGGGGGTGGGGGGAGATGAGAGCATAGAACAGAAAGAACATCGAGAAACAACATTTAAGGGGCCAGTGGTGCAAGAGGAGACAAACCAACTAAAATGAAAAGAGTGTATAAGAAGAGGAATGTTTTAGAGGCTGAGGGAAGAGATGATTTCGAGAAGCGAAGCTGACAGTGAAAAATTATTTTAACTAATATTTATTGAGTGCCTTTGTACTCACAAGGAGCCCTGGTGGCGCAGTGGCTAAGAGTTCGGCTGCTAACCAAAAGGTCAGCAGTTCAAATCCACAAGCTGCTCCTTGGAAACCCTATGGGGCAGTTCTACTCTGTCCTCCAGAGTCGCTATGAGTGGGAACCGACTCAACAGCACACAACCACCACCGTGCCCCCGACACTGTAAGATAAGGTAGCTGTAGAATTGACACGCGTCCCTTTGACCTCTCTTTACCAATGTTTTTCATCAGTAGGTTGAATGACAGAAGTGAAGATGTGCTTTATCAAATTTCCAAGTCACAGAAAGTGGGGAGGAATAGCTGATGTAACAGGGCAGAATCAGGACGCATAAACATCACAGCAGACTAGAGCGACACGCACAACCTCACAAAGACAACGTTAAAAAACAACGTTACGGAGGGATAAAATAACATCACCTATGAAGAGTTCTTGCGAAAAATATTGACCTAAATCTAGTAATGCCTGAAGTTTAACTTCATTTCTCACAAGAAATGCAGAGGCTTCAGGAACACGTTAAATGACACTGTGAGAAAAACATAAGACAAATCCAGAAAGTGGGTGTCCTACAAGACAAGCAGCTTGCTCTTAAGAAGAACATTACCACGGCAGAATCTAAAAATAAAGGCAGAGGACTTCAGATTAGAAAAGACCAAAGAATGGGGAGAGGGGATAACTGGGAGCTCCCTGTAGTATCTGCTCGGTTTTTCTGTAAATCTAAAACTATTCTAGAAAATAAAGTTCATTAATTTAAAATAAATTACAGAGCCATGCTGAACCAGCCACTCAGAGAAAGAAAAGTTAATACCAAAACTACCGTTTTTTGGTCCTTCCTCAATGTGAGGTTGAAAGTGCAGCATCGACTTCCATTTTGCTGAGCAGGTTGTTTCTTCATCTATAAAGCCACTGGGGAGCGGCAAGGACAGTTTCGGTTCTTTTTGGTTTCCTCACACTCAAGGGAAGCGTAAACAGCTGAACCGTCCACATTCCTCTTGTGAGGCCTGTCCATCACTTCATGGAACTGCCTGGAGCAAAGTTACCCAGGACGCCTGAAGGGCCTCCTCCTGGGTGGTAACCAAGATGCACCGGGCCCAGAGCTCTGAGCTGCCACTGGACTCAGAAATGGCCTTCACCAAAGTTTTGATTCCACAGTTGACGAAAGCAAGGCCCAGAAAGGTTGAGCCTGTGACAAGAGGCTGTCTGAGCCTGGGTGAAGGGCCAGTCTCCTGACTCTTCCCATCTAGGCTTTCACAGACAGTGATCGGCCTGCGGATATCCTCTGCACCATAACTGCCTTTCAGAGAATGAGGTAATTCCTGAATATCTACGAGCTGTGCTGTCCAACAAGGTAGTCATGGGTATGTGGTGTAGAAGCACTTGAAAAGTGGCTAGTCTGAATTGGTATGTGCTATAAAATCCAGAGTGTATTTTATACTTACTAAAAAAAAAATTTTTTTTTTTTTTTAGTAAGTATAAAATACACTCTGGATTTTCAAAGACAGCAGTGTTTCATTCTGTCGTACACAGGGTCACTGAGTGAGACATTACTTGAGGGCACCTAATAACAACAACAGTATGAAAAAAATAGTGTAAAATATTTCATTAATAGTTTTTTTTTTTTATATTGATTACATGTTGAAACAAACATGTTTTGATATACTGTTGTTGTCAGGTGCCGTTGAGTCGATTCTGACTCATAGTGACCCATGTGAAAGAGTAGAACTGCCCCATAGGATTTTCTAGACTGTAATCTTTACGGAAGCAGGTTGGCAGGTCTTCCTCTCATGGAGCCGCTGGGTAGGTTCGAACCCCCAACCTTTCGGTCAGCAGCTGAACACTTGCTGTTAAGCGTCAATGAATCAGTTCTGACTCACAGCGACCCCGTGCACAACAGAATGAAACACTGCCCAGTCCTGCGTCATTCTCACAATTGTTGCTATATTTGAGCCCATTGTTGCCGCCACAGTGTCAACCCATCTTGTCAAAGGTCTTCCTCTTTTTTGCTGACACTCTACCAAGCACGATGTCCTCTGCAGGGACTGGTCCCTCCTGATAACATGTCAAAGTGAGTGAGACAAGTCTTGCCATCCTCACTTCTAAGGAGCATTCTGGCTGTACTTTCTCCAGGACAGGCTTGTTTGTTCTTCTGGCAGTCCATGGTACACGCAATATTCTTCACCAACACCACAATTAGAATGCATCAATTTTTCTTCAGTCTTCCTTATTCATTGTCCAGCTTACTAGTGTTCAGCACTTACTGGTATAAGTAAAACATATTATCAGAGTTAAAATTTAAAAAAGAGAGAGAGAGAGAAACTAAAAACACCAAATAACTATATGCAATGTGTGAACCTGGATTGGTTCCTAGTTTGGAGAGGAAAAAATAAAGTTATAAAAGATAGCATATTAAGTTTTCTATTGTTGCTATAACAAATTACCATGAATTTAGTGGCTTAAAATCACACAAATTTATCATCTTACAGTTCTGTAGGCCAGAAGTCCAACACAGGTCTCAGTGGGTTAAAATCAAGGTGACAGCAGGGCTGGGCTCCTTTTTGGCAGCTATAGGGGGAAACGCGTTTTCCTGTCTTTTCTAGTGCTGACATGCCTTGGCTTGCGTCCCCCTTCCTCCATCTTCAAATCTAACAACATTGACCCATCTGTGCCTTTCTTCTGTGGTCACATCTCCCTCTGACTTGCTTCTTCTCCCTTCTATTCTACTTTTAATGGCGCTTTTGAGTACACTGGGCCCACCCAGATAATACAGGATGTTACTGCTGTCGTTGGGGGCTGTCAAGTCAACTTTCAACTCCTAGTGACCCGCTGTGACAGAGTTGAACTGCCTCATAGGGTTTCCTAGGCTGTAATCTTTATGGAAGCAGATCACCCGGTCTTTCTCCTGTGCAGCTGCTGGGTAGGTTTCAACCGCCAACCTTCTGGTTAGCAGCTGAGTGCTTAACCATTGTGCACCAGGGCTCCTTAATCCAGGATTAACTTCCTATTTAAGATCAGCTGATAGCAATCTTAATTTCATCTGCAACCTTAATTCCCCTTTGTCACGTAACATAACATATTTATAGGTTCCCGGGCTTAGAACAAAGATCACTTCGGTGGAGTTGTTGTTAGGCGCCATCCCGTCGGTTCCAGCTCACAGTGACCCTGTGTACAACAGAATGAAACGCTGCCTGGGCCTGCACCGTTGTTGCAGCTACTGTGTCAATCCATCTCGTTGAGGGTCTTCCTCTTTTTCTACTTTACCAAGCCTGAAGTCCTTCTCCAGGGATTGGACCCTCCTGACAACATGTCCAAGCGTATGAGATGAAGTCTCGCCATCTCTGCTTCTAAGGAGCATTCTGCCTACCACAGATAGTTACGTGAAATCTGCATTATTATGGAATTTTTGTTAATTTTCTAAGGTATGGTAATGGTATCATTGTTATGAAACACGATGCCGTCCTTCTTAGGAGATGCCCGTGAGGTGTTTAGGAGTGAAGGGTCAATACCTGCAGTGTACTTTCAGATACTTCTGCAAGCAAGTAAGTGCACAGGAGCATGAATCCATAGATGTGTGTGTGTGTTTATACACACTCCTATTTTTTTTATACACATTTACCTATAAAGCAAATATAACAAAATGCTAACAATTCTGAATGTAGGGAGAGGGCATACAGTGCTTATTATACTATTATTTCAAGTATCCTGTATGTTTAAAAATTTCCGTAATAAAAAGAAGAATCTAAATAAACCCACACACACACACAAAATAAGGTTCAACTCTACTAATACGTAACGATAGATGTGGTTTAGCCACAGGTCACAAGATAAAACATCTAGGGCTGTAATTTATTACAGTAAGAAACAAGGAGAGTCCTATTGCTACCAAAAGTTACCTCATCTCAAGTAGAATTTAAAGGAGAGTGTCTGGAGGAGTGATTTTCTTCCCGTGGTCCCTGACAATGGCGTCATCGTACATGAACTACGTGTCCAAACGTGCACAAGGAACATCTGTGTTAAATATCTATCACATGGACATGTCCTAATGGTTTTCAAGTCTATATAGATGATTTTGCAGTTAATAAAATATGGACTCACTTAAAAGTACCACTGACTTCACAGTTGTTTAGGTTGTGTTACTGGGTGCCATCCAGTCAATTTCGACCCATAGCGGCTCCACGTGACGGAGCAGAACTGCCCCTTCGGGTCCCCTAGGCTGTCATCTTTATGGGAGCAGATCGCCAGATTGCTCTCATCTCCTGAAAAAGCTCTTTCTTAATTGGCGACTTCACTGCATCTTCATCAGCCACAATCAAGAATAATTTCAATTCGAGCTGTAGTATGATGCACTGAAAATAATTTTCCTACTTCTGTTACGTAAGCTCTCAAGATTTCACTTTTAGATAAGATTGCTTAAAAGTGTATCGCTGCCAGTAATGACAATAACAACCACAAGTCCTCAGAGATTACATCTAGTTTATTCCTAAAAGTATCGATGTCGTTGTCTGCCCTTACCCAAATTTTAAAAAGTGTTTAAAGAGATTAAGCAGCATATGTTTTCAGATATATTATAAAAATCACCATATTCTTGAAATTTAAACTCCTTGAGGGAACTAGTTAATTTCCAAATCTTCTAACACCTTCTCAAACAAACCTTCATTACTTCAATATGGTTGCTTCAAATACAGAAAAGCCTTTCTATTGCCTCTTGACAAGATCACACAGCTGTCTCCATATAATCTATGATTAACAAGGTAAATGAGTTCAATATTCTAGCATATTAACTCTAACTCTACCAGTTACATTTCCCTTCTTTTGTTATAAGTCTAGGAGCTCTGGTGGCGCAGTGGTTAAAGCATCCAGCTGCTAACCAAAAGGTCTGCAGTTCAAACCCACCAGCCGTGGGATGACGACGTGGTAGGCTGCTTCTGTAAAGATTACAGAAACCCTGCGGAGCAGTTCTACGCTGTCCTACAGGCTTGCTGTGAGTTGAAATCAAGTTGATGACAGTGGGTTGTTGTTGTGGTTTTTTTTTTTTTTTTTGGTATTACAAATCTAGTTTAATTGCTGAGATTTGGTCAACTCCCTCCCTGGTCCTTTTAGAAAATACTTTTAATTCATTTTCACTCCTAAGACATAACCAGCACACTGACAACATTGCTACACTGGCATCCACTGCTGATCACGAATACTGATCAGCTCAATGGAACTCAGTTACATGGTCACATAATAAACACTAAGAATCTGAGATGTGGATTTTATATTGTCAAAAACTATCCTCAGGTATCTGCATGTACGTGTACCCACAGATATGCATGCACACATATATATTCGTTTGTTGTTGATTCTGCGTGCCGTCAAGCCGATTCCAACTCATAGCGACGCCACAGGACAGAGTACAACTGCCCAGTATGGTTAACTAGGCTGAAATCTTTTTGAATATATTCACAGAGGACACAGTTACAGATACTCCTCAGACATAACCGAACACCTTGCGAGACTGGTTTTCTGGGTTTGAAGGATTAGGACCTTAGTTTCATGAGACAACTCAGTCAAATAGCACGACAAAGTTCATGTTTACATCCCAGTAAGGTAGAAAGTATTTAGGGTCATAAAAGCTTACAAGCAGCAATCTGAGATACAACTATTGGTCTCTACTCGTTAAGAGCAAAAGAAAATGAAGGAAACCAGAGTCTCAGAGAAGAAACTAGTCTATAGGGCTAATAGCCTACACGAGCCATGGCTTCATGTATCCTAAGACCAGAAGAACTAGATGGTGCCCAGCTACCACGACCAACTGTTCAGATCAGGGCCACAAGAGGTGGACCCTGATAGAACAGGAGAAAAACGGGGAACAGAGCTCAAATTCTTAAAAACTCCAGACTTACAGCTAAGACCAAGGACTCCCTAAGACTATCACCCTGAGATCCCCTTTAAACCTTGAACTGAAACTATCCCGAGACCACCTTTTAGTGAAATAACAGATTGGCACACAAAATAAAGGATATTACCTGTGAGTATGGCGCTCCACTAAAAAACCATCTACATGAGATCAAAAGGTCAACAATTACGCTAAACCAAAGATGAGAAGATAAGGGGGCAGGGAAACTAGACTACTAAAAATGGAACAACCAGAACGCAATTAAAGAGAATGTTGACAAATTGTGAAAAATGTAACTACTGTCACTGAGCAATTTGTGTAGAAATTGTCAAACAGGAACCTAAATTGCTATGTAAACTTTCACTGAAAACACAATATTATTAAAATATATATATATATATCCATCCTCAAACCAAAATAAGGACATATAAGGTGCTGAAATGTCACCTTCTCACGCAAGGCCCACCCTAACTCACTCCCTGTTTAGAACTGTGACCACCCTGAGTCTCCCCGGGCCAGGCTCTCCCCAGCCTCCTCCTGCTTTTTCTCCTTAGTGCTCGTCACCTTCTAACTTACTCAGTGAGTTACTTCTTCCATTTCTTGTCAATTTTTGTCTGCTTTGTTCCCAGCTGCCACCCCTTATCTAGAACAGTGCCTGTGACGTGGTGAAACCCAGTCAGTTGCCACTGAGTCACTTCAGATTCATGGCGCCTCCATGTGTGCCAGAGCGGAATTGCTCCGTAGGGTTTCCAATGGCTAATTTTTCGGGAATTTCCGCCAGGTCGTTCTTCCAAGGAGACTCTGTGTGGGCTCCAGCTGTCGACCTTTTGGTGAATGGTGGCACAGCACCCAGGGACTCCTGTGACGCAGTAGGTACTGTTAAATGCATGTTAATGTTACATTAGGGCAGGAGGAAGCAAGCTGTGGCTTTTATCCAAGCTTATTGGGCAATATACAAACAGGTGGGAAACACAATGGTGAGTTTTGTAACTAGAGTTTTTCATCACTTTTCACCCTGCCTAGGTCAGGGAAATACTTTCTCCAGTAGCCTTTTTTAAGGTCTCCAAGTTTGGACAGTGACTCAGAACCTGAAAAAACAAACCAAAACAAAACCGAGCAGATAAAATGTACAGGTCTTCGGTCTTGTGGGGAAAAGGTTAAGGTGTCAAATGACTCTTCTTACCCATTATAGTCACGTCAGCGTTCTTCCTCAGGTGCTCGCTGGCCATGCCTTTACACGCACTGTCTGATTTAATGTTCACAAGCAGCCGGCAGGCTGTACAGATGAAGACATGAGAAGATGAGGCAATCTGCCTAAACATCTGGCAGGTGGTGGAGGTCCTTGGCCTTGAAAGCTTGCGTTCTCAGCGACTGTGTAGTACGTCCCTTGTGCGTCCTGACCCTTCATGATGAATTACAGAGACCCATGGATTCCAACATCGCTATTGCTACCTCACGAATCATGTTCCTCTTGGCTAGCCCACAGCCATTGAAACAATTCCAACTCACAGTGACCCTACAGGACAGAGTGGAGCTGCCCCCTAGGGTTTCCAAGGCTGTCATCTTCATGGGAGTAGACTGCCACATCTTTCTCCTGCAGAGCGGCTGGAGGGTTCAAACTGCCGACTTTTTGGTTAGCAGCTGAGCGCTTAACCACTGTGCCACCAGGGCTCCTTCCTGTTATACTAAGCAGAGATCAAATACAAAATGGGAAGAAGTTCCGTAGACGTAGATTAAGTTCCAGTAATTAGAAATGATTAATAATGCCTTTTGATGATTTAGTCATACCAAAGAAACTTTAGTCTACAAGATAGTTAAGCCAAAATCAATAGGGAAAAAGACAAGCGAAAAAAAACTCTGAAGTTGACAATAACAACAAAAAGTAGGAAAAATGTTATTTACTCACCAGGAGTTCTTCCTAACTGAAATGGTCATTTATTATGGAATTTGCACACATTTAAAAAAGAAACATTACTTCGAAAAAGGTGTTTTCACAACACCTTTTCACAACCCCAACAGAGCCTAACTCTGGTAACTTGAAAAGCAAAGAGTTAATGCTAAAACTAAACCACTTTCTGTAAACTATGTGGCTGGGTGGGTGGGTCGATGGATGATGGACAGATGGATGGGTGGGTGGGTGGGTGGATGGATGGATGTGTGGGTGGGCAGATGGCTGGGTGGGTGGAGGTGGGTGGGTGGGTGGCTGGCTGGCTGGATGGGTGGGTGGATGGGGAGTGGGTGGGTGGATGGGGAGTGGGTGGGTGGGTGGGGAGTGGGTGGGTGGATGGATGATGGACGGATGGATGGGTGGGTGGGTGAATGGATGGATGGGAGGATGGGTGGGTGGGTGGATCGATGGATGGGTGGGCAGGTGGGTGGAGGGATGGGTGGATGGGTGGGCAGGTGGGTGGATAAACAGACAGATAGGGATATACAGATCATTTTCCACAGAGGCACAAAAGGGGCCTGGAGGATGTACACCAAACTTAACCCTGCTTGGGAAGCAGAACGTGAAGAGGAGGAGGAATGAAAGGGGTTTTACTTTTGCTTGATCTCCTCCTGTATTAATTTTTTAGATCATGTGTGTTATTTATTCATGTAACTTATATCCAGGTTGGGTGTGTGGCCAAAAGAATAATGCAGGAGTCATAGATCATGTCTGCACTGTGCACTTGGGATGGACGTCCTCACTGTGGGTGACCTGCGGTTGCACCTGCTTGACTTCTCACTTTGGGAAGCTGCACAGCATACTAACCACCTTTGTTAGTCCCTCCTGCCACAATTAAGAGCATGGTGTTAAATTACGCTTCAGAATATGCCTACGGATTTGTTTCACATTTGTGCTCGCAGCTGTTCACTTTTTGACTGACAGTACATTACGTCTTGAGAGGACCCTAGCACATATTTTGAGGAGCCCTGATGGTACAATGATTAAACGCTTGGTTGCTATCCAAAAGATTGGTGGTTCAAACTCACCCAGCATCTCTGTGGGAGATACGATCTGATGATCTGCTCCTGTAAAGATTACAGCCCAGAAAAACCTGTGGGCAGTTCTACTGTGTCACATGGGGTCATTATAAGTTGGATTTGGCTTGATGGTACCCAACAACAGCACATATATTGTCAGTGAAGTTGGGATCCAAGAAGGATCAACTTTGTGATGGGCTGGCTGCATTCCTGGCCCTCACTGGTAGTTTCCTCTTTCTTTTTAAAGATACATTTTAAAAGAGAAACTGTCTGAACAGTGGAATCTGTGGTGGGTCCAAGTCTATGGTCATGAAGGCCATTCTTCTGTGGACCTTGGGCCTTTTTCCTCCCTTAGAAGATGGGTCACCACATTTTCTGGCTGTCTTCTAGGCAGTACACAGCTTGGTGACTTCAGTTTTCACTCTTCTGTCCGTGCATGCTTGTGTTGCTTGCGTAGAAGGATTAAGTGTTAACTTTTATCACGTGAGTGATGAAAAGCTTACCCACGTATAGTCCATTCATGTTACCGTAAAAATGGCACGGTAGAGGCATCTCACCTCCTCTAACTTCACAAGGGGAAGGGGAATTAAGGTCAACAGCCCAATTCCTATGAGGTGGTCAGAGCTGCCTCCTCCCTCCAACCTTTTCACCAGTTCTGACACCATCCATCCCCTCCCACGACACTCTCTACTTTTCTGCTGGGTTTGATAATTCATTGCAACAGTCACACAGAACTCACAGACCCTACTCACAGTTACGGGGTTTATTAGGGAAATAACAGGTTACGATTCAGGTTCAGAAATGCCCAGCATACAGTTTTTCAATCAGGACAGCCTCTTCTCAGCCATGCCTGCAGGCAGGTCTCTCTCTGCCCAGCTTGGGCAAGTGTTACAAAGCTCTTTAGCTCCACTAATAAATGCCCATAGGCACCCCTCTCTGCCAGCAAACCTCTTGCCTGAGGGTGCTCAACTTTCTCAATCCGTGGGCTGGGAAGTCCACGGTGCCATCTCTTGCCACTCTTCTGGTCTCCAGCTTCTGCTCCCACTGTTTCTCTGCCAGTGCTTCTTGGTGTCTCTGGTATTACAGCTCTCTCTGTCTCATTGGTCTAGGAGGTGCTCAGTGCAGGGACCCTGGGCCCAAAGGACGTGCTTCACTGCCGTCTCTTCTTCTTGGTGGTAGTCAGGTTCCCTCTTTCCTCCTCTGAGATGGCTCATTTTAAGGGTTCCATACATCTTATTTGCATAGTCCCATCCCCACAAGGTGCCATGCACTTTTTTGTATTATTAGCAAGCTGTCCAATCCCCTTGGTGGGCCAAAAGCACCTCATTGGCATAGCCCCACCCAATCATTTAGTGGGAGTTAGAAGACCATGGCAAGAAAGGCCATATAAAAGTAGTCCTTTGCACTGGAATGCTTTAAATTGGTGCATGACCTTAGAATCTTCTTTAGGGTTTCATCGTCACCCAGTATTACCACACTCATTCAACAAAATAGTTTACCAAGTATTACATAACTTTTAGTGCCTTTAAAAAGAGCCCTGGTGGCACAGCAGTTAAGCGCTCAGTGGCTAAACAGAAGGTTGGCAGTTTGAACCCAACAGCCGCTCCGTGGGAGAAAAATGTGACAATCTGCTTCTGTAAAGATTACAGCCTTGCAAACCCTATGGGACAGTTTTACTCTGTCCTGTAGGGTCGCTATAAGTTGGAATCAATTCAATGGCAACAGGTTTGGGCTTTAAGACTGAAGACTTAGGAGGCTGGGTTCTGCTGAGCTGGATCGGCTTCCATCTCTCTCCACTCCCCAATTACAGTAAAGCCTCTCGTTGAGGTTTTTATTAAAATGTTAAATGGAGGTACAAAAACAAGTGGGTAAAAGCCAGCTTGTTTTCTATCACACTTCATGCTGTTTTAATATAGATGAAGAAGGAAAACAACCTTCATAGAACTACTTCAGGATCTCCATGCATTGCCCTGGGTAGCCAACTTGCAACTGCTAAGGATTCATAATTAATTATTCACGGATTATTAAAACACTACAAGCTAACATCACTCACCATCATACTTACTGATAAGAGTTTTGGTGCGGGGAAGAAGGGCCTAAAAGGCCAGGGTCCCGGATCCTCACCCTAGTTCTTCTTCCACTGAAATAGGTAAGCTATTTCACCTCTTTGGACCTCGATTTCTTCATCAGTAAAACATAAAATTTGAACTACAAATCTTGTAAATCGTTAACATCCTATTTTTTTTAGCACATTAAATACTGTGTCAAATAAGAAAACAATAATATGCTTAATATTTTTTACAGAATACAGAATATACCATAAATGGTATCTCAGGAATATTCTCAGTATTCATATCAGAAAACAAAAAGATACCACCTTACATTTAACATCTGAGTCATGACCTCATAGACAAATTTGTAAAAAGTCCACCCAACTGTAGCATGCCAAGAACAACGATTCTCGTTTCTCGATTGCGGTTGCAGTATTCTATTCGCTATGCTATCCTCATTACTGTTTTGTTATGCTTAGAAAACAACTGTGTTTTAACTGTTCTCACCCCCAAACAATCAGGCAATTTGCTCCCTAATGTACTCAAACACACCCTGCCCGATTTCTGGCTGCTAGAAGTCTCCCCAATATTCTCTTTCCCCTTCAGTTCTATTATTAGAACCATTACCAGTGATTCTTTCTCTCTTCTTTCTTAAGCACATGCCTCAGGGCTCCAAGTGGAGGTTTCTGTCATTTTCTACATAATTTCTACTAATTTTCTATAGAAATATCGACCCACAGAGGACTGCTGCCACCATGGCTACATTCATATCTGCCTGGACCCCGCGCCCTGAAACTTACCTGATGCATCTGTCAGCGAGAAAAGCTGACAGCAGACATCTCATAAAACCAAATACTCACTTTAAAGAAATCCCTGAACAAAATTAATCCTCTGGTGGCTTTTATTTCGCCCAAAGTTGCAAATCTTTCTTTCTTGTTTGAAGCCAGGTTTAAACCCAAAAACCAAACCCACCACCATTGAGTCGACTCCGACTCATAGCAACCCTATGGCTTACTAAGTTTAAATTGGGCAGAGACCATCCTGTGACCTGGTATCAGTTGATCTCAGTAAAGGGGAAGGGCACGGTTCAATGAATCACATCGAGATCAGCCAGTGGCTGACCTTCTGTATTTCTCCCTCCTCTTCCCTTTATAAGCCTCACTGTACCTAGCTCCTTCCAGCCATTTGCTTTTTCTGGAATCAAAATGGTCTGCCTACATGCATATAGAATAACTGCTCAGAATAAATCTTGGAATTTTGCTGAGTTTTGACTATTTTTCACATACACGAGCACTGAGTGGCTGAAAAGGCACCAGAGACTCAGAGTACCACGAGCTACAGTAGTCTTCACCTCGCTCCCACTCCCTTCTAGGTCTCCTGGTCCTGGTCCTATAAATCAATGAATGAAATTCGTTTTCCAAGCTCTCTAAGCACTTTGGCTTGAACTCCCCTCCTGTCTTTCTTGAGCAGAATCTCCTGCCCTGGGCTGTGGCCTCCGAGACCTAAGCTACCACTAACCTGCCTGGCCAAAACCTCAACCAAGTCCCTCTGCCCCCACTGCCTCTGGCCAAGTTTTCAGAATTGTCCCCTAAAACCAACCAACACAGAAACACACCTACCACTAGCCCACATAGACAAGTGAGAGGCTGTACCCTGCTCCCGTACCCAGGAGGCAGGGCAGTGAGGGTGTGAATTCTCACCTCCAGAGGGGAGCAATGGGTTCCAGCCAAGAGCAGGGGTGAGGGAGGCACCTAACACGGGGCACCCTCCTCCCGCAGTCTCTCTGGGACACCATCTATCCTAGAAAAGAATCAGGAGCAAACTGGAGAAGCAGCACAGCCTCCATACACATGGATACTCAGCAGCTCGTGATTCTCAGGCCTCAAAGGGCTGATATTTAGCCAGTACACTCTTGTGGCCACATGGTTTGTTAATATACTGAAATTCTTCTTACCATTTGGCAAACAGTGCCCACAGGCCCTTCTAAACCCTGCAGCCCAGCCCCTCTCCAAGACCCCCACAAACTCATTAACTAAAGGGCTAATGACTGGTACCCCAATGGGCCCAAAGTTTCCTCTATAGCACAGTATTGTTGTTGCTGGGTGCCATTGAGTCGATTCCAACTCACAGCAATGCCATGAAACAGAGTAGAACTGCCCCATAGGTTTTCCTAGGCTGCAAATCTTCATGGGAGCAGATCGCCAGGTCCTTCTCCCACGGAGCTGCTGGGTGGGCTCGAACCACCAACCTTTCAGTTAGCATCTGAGTTCTTAACCACTGTGCCCCTGGGGCTTCTCTCTAGCACAATAACCAGACTCTGTTCTGACTGGTTGGTATTCATCCAATCAAGCCCCCTAAACTCACTCTGTCAGGACCCCCAAGGGCTAGCCTGTGCTTTTCCTGCCTTCCCCACCCAACCCTAGGGAACTCAAGTGCATCTTGACAAGGAACAGACCTGGCACTAGCCATCTCAGCAATTATCCAGCTGGCTCCTGTTCCTCCATGACCGCTGTGTCAGAGCTGGCCTGGAACCAGTAGGAGACAAGATTCCAGTGGCAGGGCACTGACACCCCAGCAGGCAAATGCCTGGTGCCCTTTTGGCCCTGGAGGCTGTGACTGCTCTCCAGTGATTTCCTGGTCCCCTTCACGTGGTTACTGTGGGAACTGCATCCTCCCAGGTTCTGCCTGAGACAGCCAGGAAGAAAGCAGACAGGCTAGCTGCAGACTGGTCCATGACACCAGCTGCCAGTAGCTTAACACTGCCTCTGCAAAACGGCATAGACAACCAAGCTACCTCTGGCTTTTGATCATCCTTCTGGGCATATTGGAAGACTCAGCCTTGGTGGAGGAAGTCAAAGACACTTGTTGACTGTGCCAAGGGCTGGGGTCAGTTAGCTGATATGCCACCAAATTCCAAACGCCCAATGTATATTCAAGAACCACCCTGTAATGACCTTCACTCAGAGTTTTTCCAATGATAAGAACTCCTGACCCTGCTGGCTACCCTAAGAATATGAGTTCTGATCTGAGAAGGCCTTCTCGAGGAGCCTGGTAGTGCAATGGTTAAGTGCTTGGCTGCTAAGTGAAAGGTTGGTGGTTCGAACCCACCCATCGACTCCACAGGAGAAAGACCTGGTGATCTGTTCCCTTAAAGATTAAAAAAAAACCTTGTTGTTGAGTTGATTCCGACTCATAGCAACCCTATAGGACAGAGTAGAACTGCCTCATAGAGTTTCCAAGGAGTGGCTGGTGGATTCGAAATGCCGACCTTCGGGTTAGCAGCTGAGCTCTTAACCACTGTGCCACCAGGTCTCCCTAGGAACCCCTACGAGGCAGTTCTACTCTGTCATACGGGGTCACTACGAGTAGAAAGTAACCTGAGAGCACCTGACAACAACAACAGGACCTTCTCACTATTCTTGCCCAAGATGTAACAGGCCAGCGCAGGTGAGGGTATGTGGGGTAAAGGCAGGCTGGGGTTCATACAAATGGAGGTGGATCCCTACTTCTTGCAGACAGACAAGGTCCCTTTTCAGTTTGGTAACCTGACAACTCTGTCAAATGGGTCTATTCACTTTCAGAGAGAGGGGTTTGGGTCCTCTGAAACACACAGAGAGAAACATAACCCTCCCCTGCTAAATGCTGGAGCTTTTTAACACTGGAAAACACAGGCAAATGCATGGGGAACTCAAGCTCTACCAGAATGGGGCAGCCTCACACACCTGCTGTGTAGAAGGCTGTCTGTTCCCACCCGCTGTATAGAAGGCTGTCGATTCCCACTCAGCTTTCATTCGTTTTGCTGATTCAGAAAGACTGCTGTTCTCCAAAGTTTTGGTTTCTTATCATCTGTCTACTGGACAGCCGACATGGCCTAGCTGAGTCTCTGTCACCTGATCTGAAAAAACCAGGGAAGGACAGAAGCCACTCCACACTGAGAGGCCTTCCACCCCAGATTCTATATAATCCTCTGGCCACCACTAAAACGAACACAAATAAATTTGCCATGGCTGACCGAGGTCGGGCTTCATGGAGTGGCTCCCAGAGAGCACAATGCTGGGGGATGGGTGGAGAGAGGCCTCACCAGCAGAATGGCAGGGGTCCTCTCAGTAGAGTAAGCACCTCATGAGGTCTCAGGGTTTCTGCCTCTGCCATACCTGTGCCTTGCCTGATGGGCGGTCTCAGATGACTCGAGGTATCCAACAAACACTACAGAATATTCAGCAACCTACCAGCTGATCAGACGTTTCCTTCTTCTTGTTACTATTCTCACTGCCACGCACGCTTTATGGAACAGCGCTACTCCAAGATCACAAGATAACCCCAGAAATTGAGAGCACGTGATTGAAACACATGGTCTGTTGAACTTAACAGTAAAGTATCTGGCTTGTAATTTAATTTCTTTTTCTAATAATTCATATTTTTATTGTACTTTACTTGGAGCCCTGGTGGCGCAGTGGTTAAGAGCTTGGCTGCTAACCAAAAGGTCAGCAATTCAAATCCACCAGCTGCCCCTTGGAAACCCTATAGGGCAGTTCTATTCTGTCCTGTGGGTGGTTACGAGTTGGAATTGACTTGACGGCAATGGTTTATTTATTTTTTTAAATAGTATCAGACTATGATGGATTGGATATTTTAAGAAACTTGTCATTCACCACAAATAAGTTTGAGAAGCAATGATCTAAAACAAATGTGGTTGTGTGTACTTCTGCTGAAATCTCTTCAGTGGTTTGCCATGACCTACAAGCCAGAGTCTAAGTTCCCTAACATGGCATTTCCCGGCTCTCCTTGACTTGGCCCCTCAATACTTCTCTAGAACAGAGCTTCCCAACCAGCGTGCTTGGCACTGTCTCAAGTGGGTGACAAACAGGTCTGGTGAGTGAAGCCCAGGTCCCCACCCCCAACACCAGAGGTCTTGGGAAAAGTAATCTAGTCTATCTACTCCAAAATTTTATTGTTACCTTCTCTCAGATAAACAAGGTTTTTTAATCAAGAAAAAGAGGGCTTGTGACTACATGACAAAGTTGGTGACTTGACATCCCTGTTGAGGGTGGGGAGCACTGATGCCTACAGCTGTCTCCCACTATGTTATACGTCACACTGGATGCTCCAACAACAGCTCAGCACCTCCTTTCCTCACCTACCCAGCTCTCCCCTGGACTCTAAACACAATTGCATGTTCACCATCTCCGTTTAGACATGGAGAAGGCATCTCAAACTTAGCATGTCCCTCTGAAAGGAGCCCTCCTGGGGCACACTGCATCTCAGCCTTTCCAGGACAGAGCACGTCCCGCATGCTCCCATTATTGGACCCACTCAGCAAAGTCTGTCAGCAAGAGCTTCAACCACTCTCACCACCTCTGCTCCTAACCCGCGAAAACCACGATCATCTTAAACCTGCATCACTGCAATCACTGCCTAAGTACAGGCAGTCCCTGGGTTATGAACATCCTTAGGTACGACCCAACCCCATTAAGCCTATTATATTAAACATTCGAGGTATATACACAAATGGGCACTATTTTGCAATGCAGCAAAACATTATTATTACTGTATTATTATGTTAAAGATGTTTTTGTGTGTCTGGAATTGTTTCTTTAATGTTTTTTATACATAGCAAGGCACACTATATAGTATATCCTAAGACAAACTTCTAACTGATGTTAGATGTGAACTGTACCTAACTGTTTCAACTTAATGTACAGATTTAGGAATGGAAGTTGTTCATAACCCAGGCACTGCCTGTAGTCCCTGCTTCCACCCTTGCCTCCCTCTGATTCTCGAGATGCATCCAGAGTTGATTTAGGGGAACTTAAATCATGAATCAGATCGTGTCATTCCTTGCTCAAAACTCTCTAATGCTTCCATCTCAGGAACTTACAGGCCTAGGCTTAGGCATCTACCCCTCCAAGATGGCTTCGCTGAACCTGGTTCTCCACTTTCATTCACGGACTACCAACCCATTAACTGAGCAGTGGAAAAGTAACCTCACGGCTAAATATTCATACAAGCAACACAATTTAACTACCTGTCTCACCATGGTTCATCTTTATCAGCCATGGTCCTCCAACCAGAAACACCACTCCATCTTGGTAACTATGGCTTCTACCACTTACCTATCTACTGCACTGAGCACTTCCACTATATAGCATTAAAATTGTCCTAAGAGTCAAGATACACCTAATAGAAAAGTGTGAAGCATTCTGATATCCAATACGTAAGACAATTCAAGAAAGAAGCCTTGTCCATTCTCCATTGTTTTCATGTTCTCTTGATGGCTAAGTGGTAGAATTCTTCTTCCTGGCCTTACTCAAAGTCAACCTAACCAAGTCTCAATTCCAACTTATATCCATTATGCACTTGACACTATTCTTGGCCTATATGGATTCCAATCCTCTACTCTATACCGAGGCTAAGCCCTGGCAGCGTAAGATAGAGTATACTAAATTGTGGAAAGGTTTCCAAGCTTACTCCCTCCCACCCCAATGCCCACCATAACCAACCTCCACATCTTTCAAAGACAAACAAGATAAAGTCCTTGCTCAGGGCAGGGAAGGCAGAGAAGAAGTTTCTAGTCAAACTCTGCTTTAAAATCAGTTCAACCCCCACCAAGAAGCCATAATGCTAATACCCTGTAAAACACATCTTGAACATCCCAACATCATCCATCACAATGGCCTAGGATCATCTTTCAACCTTACTCTCAGTTCCATTTCCATTCCTGGCTCCTGACTCGTTATCTCCCACAGTTTACCATGCCTTTCTCATACTTGCTGATTGAATTTAAGTTTCCCCAGCATATCCCATGGTGTTTCCTGAGAACTTCAGTTAGGACCTATTTTGACTCTGCTTACTGCTGCCTACCTTCAGTAGGATTGGAGGAAGACTAACGACCTGTGATATGCAGGTGACACA
The DNA here is from genome assembly GCF_024166365.1 of Elephas maximus indicus. NCBI lineage: Eukaryota > Metazoa > Chordata > Mammalia > Proboscidea > Elephantidae > Elephas > Elephas maximus. The sequence continues at coordinate 95,411,734 of NC_064832.1, forward strand.
ACCTTGTTTGCTGAAAGTGAAGAGGGCTTAAACACTTACTGATGAAGGTCAAGGACTATAGCCTTCAGTATGGATTACACTTCAACAATAAAGAAAACGAAAATCCTCACAATTGGACCAATAAACAACATCGAGGTAAACAGAGAAAATAGTGAAGTTGTCAAGGATTCCATTTTACTTGGATCCATAATCAACCCCCATGGAAGCAGCAATCAAGAAATCAAACGATGCATTGCATTGGGCAAATCTGCTGAAAAAGATCTCTCTATAAAATGTGAAAAAGCAAAGGTTTCACTTTAAGGACTAAGGTGCGCCTGACCCAAGCCATGGTATTTTCAATCACCTCATATGTATGTGAAAGCTGGACAATGAATAAGGAAGACTGAAGAAGAATTGATGCCTTTGAATTGTGGTGTTGGTGAAGAATATTGAATATACCATGGACTGCCAAAGGAAAGAACAAATCTGTCTTGGAAGAAGTACAGTCAGAACGCTCCTTAGAAGCAAGGATGGCAAGACTTCATCTCATGTACTTTGGACATGCTAACAGAAGGGTTCAGTCCTTGGAGAAGGACATCATGCTCGCTAAAGTAGAGGGTCAGGGAAAAAGAGGAAGACCCTCAACAAGGTGGATTGACCCAGTGGCTGCAACAACAGGCTCAAACGTAGCAACGACTGTGAGGATGGCGCAGGACTGGGCAGGGTTTCATACTGTTGTACACAGGGTCGCTATGAGTCAGAACTGACTCAACAGTACCTAATAACAACCTGAAGTAAGACGCTCACCTGAGTCTCAGCCCTGGGCTCCTCCTACTGGCTCCGTACTTTCAGGGGATCAACCCAGTCCCCACAAGGGGTGCATTAACATGACCAAACACGTATTTCTTGAATGTTCCACATCAAATCCATATCACAGCAACTTATCAACATCTTACTCAGAAAGTTTTAGTGCCAATTATTTAAATAATTAGAAAATGACAAGCTTCTTTTTTTCCTAATGTTCTTTTTCTACTGAGCACTACCTATTCTGCCTAGAAATAACCTCATATTTTTCTATGAGTAAGTTGTTTCTAAATATAATAATTTCTTTTACTTCAGTGTAAAAATAGAAAACAATCCAAGGAGTGAGGCAAGATGTTTATCTTGATGTTATTAAAATTTAGAATATACCCTTTTTAATGGCTTCTCCTACTGCTCCAAGCTATGCCCTCTTCCCCTTTCTCTACTGAATCTTGTGACAACTGTCACTTCCCTAACTTCATTATAAAAATAGAACGCTGACATCCACTCAAAGTGATGCTCCCATCTGGAATGACTCATTTCATAGGCGCCCAGGCTGCAATGAACTAACAGTTTCACGGAATTACAGGTAGGATGATCTCACACTCTGTCCCAGAAACTTGACACAGACGCTGTGTATGAAAACCAAGGGGGACAATGTCTCATGAAAAACAAGAGAGAGGGGAAAAAGGCCCACTGCTTTCATTATGAGTAACATTAAAACAAAAATACACTTTTTGTTTAAGAAATAGATTTGTGTGGGCTGACCAATACACAGCTCTGTGAAACAAATCCTATCAAATTTGACAGTCAAAAAGAAAATATCAACTTGATCAGATCATGCCAACATTCTATACAATATAGCTGAACAAATAGTGCTGGTATTCGTGAACAAGAGGCACATGCATCATCACAAATGGTTTTAAGCTATCCCACAGGTTAACTCCTGACTATCCATGCTAATGAGAAATATGAATATCTTCGATAAATGTAACGACCAGGTAATCAAACTTCATCCTCTAGACCACTTACGGCAATTTTAACTGTACAAAAACCAACTGGTTTGTTAATTTCATTCTTTTAGCCCATCCTGCACTGGGCAAATCTGCTGCACAGGACCTCTTTAAAATCTTAAAAAAACAGAGATGTCACCTTGAGAACTAAGGTGCATCTGACCCAAGCCATGGTATTTTCAATTCCTTCGTATGCATGTGAAAGCTGGACAATGAAAAAGGAAGACCAAAGAAGAATTGATGTCTGCCAATTATGGTGTTGGTGAAAAATACTAAATATACTATGGACCACCAGAAGAATGAACAAACCTCCCTCGCAGGAAGTGCAGCCAGAATGTGCCTTAGAAGCGAAGATGGTGAGATTTCATCTCACTTACTTTCAGCATGTTGTCAGGAGGGGCCAATCCCTGGAGAAGGACATCATGGTTGGTAAAGAAGAAGGCAGTGAAAAAGAGGGAGACCCTCAATGAGATGGACTGACACAGTGGCTGGCTGCAACAATGAGCTCAAACATACCTACTATTGTGAGGAAGGCGCAGGACCAGGCAAACTTTTGTTCTGTTCTACACTAGGTCGCTCTGAGTCAGAGCTGACTCGATGGCACTTAACAACAATAACTGTATATCAAAAATAGAAGACGTGAAATGATCAAAAGGTAAAAAAATCACAAAATTTAAAGGCTAAAACAAGAGCTATTTCAGCTGAAACTCTAACATACTCATTTCATTTAATCCAACCAATAAGCTTATATTATACAGTAAGAAGGTATTGTCCTCCAGTCTTTTTAACAAATGGTGCTGGCATAACTAGATATCCATCTGCAAAAAAATGAAACAAGACCCATACATCACTCCATGCAAAAAAACTAGCTCAAAATGGATCAAAGGCCTAAATATAAAATCTAAAACGATAAAGATCATGGAAGAAAAAATAGGGACAATGTTAGGAGCCCTAATACATAAACAGTATACAAAACATTACTAACAATGCAGAAGAAAAACTAGATAACTGGGAGCTCCTAAAAATCAAACACCTGTGCTCATCCAAAGACTTCACCAAAAGAGCAAAAAGAGTACCTACAGACAGGGAAAAAGTTTTTAGCTATGACATTTCCCATCAGCGCCTGATCTCTAAAATCTACATGATACTGCAAAACTCAACTACAAAAGGATAAGTAACCCAATTAAAAAATGGGCAAAAGATATGAACAGACACTTCACTAAAGAAGACATTCAGGTAGCTAACAAATATATGAGGAAATGCTCATGATCATTAGCCATTAGAGAAATGCAAATCAAAACTACAATGAGATTTCATCTCACTCCAACAAGGCCGGCATTAATCCAAAAAACACAAGATAATAAATGTTGGAGAGGTTGTGGAGAGACTGGAACACTTCTACACTGCTGGTCGGAATGTCAAATGGTACAACCACTTTGGAAATCGATTTGGCACTTCCTTAAAAAGCTAGAAATAGAACTACCATATGATCCAGCAATCCCACTCCTTGGAATATATCCTAGAGAAATAATGGCTTTTACACAAACATATATACGCACACTCATGTTCACTGCAGCACTGTTTAGAATAGCAAAAAGATGGAAGCAACCAAGGTGCCCATCAACGGATGAATGAATAAATAAATTATGGTATATTCACACAATGGAATACTATGCATCGATAAAGAACAGTGAGGAATCTGTGAAACATTTCATAACATGGAGGAACCTGGAAGGTATTTATGCTGAGTGAAATCAGTCAGCTGCAAAAGGACAAACATTGTATAAGACCACTATTAAAAGAACTCGAGAAATAGTTTAAACAGAGAAGAAAATATTCTTTGATGGTTATGAGAGGGGGGAGGGAGGGAGGGTGGGAGAGGAGTATTCACTAATTAGATAGTAGATAAGAACTACTTTAGGTGACGGGAAAGACAACACACAATACAGCCGAGGACAGCACAACTGGACTAAACCAAAAGCAAAGAACTTTCCTGAATAAACTAAATGCTTCAAAGGCCAGAGTAGCAGGGGCAGGGGTTTGGGGACCATGGTTTTGGGGGACGTCTAAGTCAACTGGCATAATAAAAAATCTATTAAGAAAACATTCTGTATCCCACTTTGGAGAGTGGTGTCTGGGGTCTTAAATGCTAGCAAGCAGCCATCTGAGATGCATCAGTTGGTCTCAACACACCTGGATCAAATGAGAATGAAGAACACCAAGGACACAAGGTAATTACGAGCCCAAGAGACAGAAATGGCCCCATAAACCAGAGACTACATCAGCCTGAGACCAGAAGAGCTAGATGTAGCCCAGCTATAACCGATGACTGCCCTGACAGGGAGCACAATAGAGAACCCCTGAGGGAGCAGGAAAGCAATGGGATGCAGACCCCAAATTCTCATAAGACCAGACTTAATGGTCTAGACTGAGACTGGAAGGACCCCGGTGGTCATGGTCCCCAGACCTTCTGTTGGCCCAGGACAGGAACCATTCCCAAAGCCAACTCTTCAGACAGGCACTGGACTGCACAATCGGTTGGAGAGGGATGCTGGTGAGGAGTGAGCTTCTTGGATTGGGTGGACACTTGAGACTATGTTGGCTTCTCCTCCCTGGAGGGTAGATGAGAGGGTAGGGGGGGTTAGAAGCTGGCGAAATGGACACGAAAAGAGAGAGTGGAGGGAGGGAGCAGGCTATCTCATTAGGGGGAGAGCAATTGGGAGTATACAGGAAGGTGTATATAAGTTTTTGTGTGAGAGACTGACGTGATTTGTAAACTTTCACTTAAAGCACAATAAAAATTAAAAAAAAAGGTACTGTCCTCATTTAATTATGTAGAAAAATTCAGAAAATTAAGTGACTTGCCTAAGCTGCAGGCAGAATTGCAACTTATCTTCATATCACGCAATTTTAACTTCATACTCTACTAAATTGAAGGTTTCTCTCTCATTCACCCTTTACAACAGTCACTGAGATTACCTCGAAGGAACAGTTGGCAACTTAAGAACTGTGAACACCTCAAGTGTCAGGCAACAAACAACATACTTCTAAATGAAAAGCATTCCATCTTCAGAAAACTCTGAGTATCAGAAATCACTTCAATTAATTATATTCCAAAAATGTGACTCAAACCCTTTGTGGAACAAATCAAGACTTAAATACATTTAAATTAGCATAAAAAAAACTATAAAGCAAACAAAGAAAAAGAAACAGAATACCCAAGAACTGTGGGACAATTACAAAAGATTTAAGTAACATACGCGTATGAGAATACAAGAGAAGAAAATATAAAACACAAATAGATACATTAAAAGTAAAGAGACGGAGAAAGACACATCATGTTAACACTAATCGAGAGGATGCTGGAATAGCCATATTAATTTCAGATAAAGCAGACTTCAGAGCAAGGAAACTTATCAGAGATAAAGACAGGCATTACACAATGATAAGAGTTTAACTGTCCGAAAGCCATACCAATCCTGTATGTGCCTAACAACAGAGCATTAAAATATGTGAGGCAAAAATATTTACCTGTGTTTTATTGACTATTCAGAGGCATTCAACTGTGTGGATCATAACAAATTATGGAAAACATTATAAAAAATGGAAATTCCAGAACAACTGGGCTCATGAGGAAACTGTACAGAGATCAAGAGACAGCCATTTGAACAGAGCAAGGAGATTACTGCGTGGTTTAAAGTCAGGAAAAGTGTGCGTCAGGGTTGTATACTTTCACCACACCTATGCAAACTGTATGCTGAGCAAATAATCGGAGAAGACGGACTATATGAAGAAGAATGGGGCATCAGGATTGGAGGACTCATTAACAACCTGCATTATGCAGACAGCACAACCTGCATTATGCAGACAGCACAACCTTGCTTGCTGAAAGGGAAGAGGACTGGAAGCACTTACTGACGAAGATCAAAGCCCACAGCCTTCAGGATGGATTACATCTCAACGTAAAGAAACAGAACTCCTCACAACTGGACCAAGAAGCAACATCATGATAAATGGAGAAATGAATGAAGTTGTCAAGGATTTTATTTTACCTGGATCCACAATCAACATCCATGGAAGCAGCAGTCAAGAAATCAAATGATGTATTGCATTAGGCAAATTTGCTAAAAAAAAAAAACCTTTTTAAAGTGTTAAAAAGCAAAGATGTCACTTTAAGGACTGAGGTGTACCTGACCCAAGCCATGGTGTTTTCAATCACTTCATATGCATGTGAAAGCTAGAGAAGGAGAAAGGAAGACAGAAGAAATGAAGCCTCTGGGTTGTGGTACCAGTGAAGAATATTGAATGGACTGCCAGAAAAACAAACCAATCTGTCCTGGAAGAAGTACAGCCAGAATGCTCATTAGAAGCAAGGACGGTGAGACTACGTCTCACATACTTTGGACATGTTATCAGGAGAGATTAGGCCTTGTAGAAGGACATCATGCTTAGTAGAGGGTCAGGAAAACCCTCAAAGTGGGTCGACAGTAGCCTCAAGCATAACGATTGTGAGCATGGCACAGGATCGGGAAGTGTTTCATTCTGTTGTACATAGGGTCACTATCAGTCAGAACTGACTCAACAGCACCTAACAAAAACAACATGAATCTAACAAAATATGTGCAGGATCTAAATGAGGAAAACTATAAAACTCTGATGAAAGAAATCAAAGCAGATATAATTAAATGGAGAGATATTCCATGTTCATGGACAGGAAGACTCAATATTTTTAAGATGTTAATTTTTCCCAGCTTGATCTATAGATTCAACACATTCCAAATCAAAATCCCAGCAAATTACTCTGTAGATATCGACAAACTGATTCTCAAGGTTGTATGGAAAAGCAAAAGACCCAGAATAACTAACACAACATTGAAAAAGAACAAACCAGATGATTCATGCGACCTGACTCCAAGACTTACTATAACACTACAGTGATCAAGACAGTGTGGGAGTGGTGAAGGACAAATAGATTAGCGGAAGAAAATAGCCCAGAAATAGGCCCACTCAAATATAGTCAACTAATCTTTAATAAAGGATCCAACTACATTATGGAAACGTCAAAACTATGGAGACTGTAAAAGATCAGTGGTTGCCAGGATGTCGGGGAGGGGGAGGGGACAAACAGGTGGAGCACAGGGCATTTTCAGGCCAGTGAAACTATTCAGTATGACACCATAATGGTGGACACATGACATGTATACATCCATCAAAACCCATAGGTCTGTACAACACGAAGTGTGAACGCTAAAGCAAACTGTGGACTTTAGTTAGTAATAGCGTATCGACATCAGTTTATCAATTGTTAACAAGTATACCACACAATGCAAAATGTTAGTAACAGAGAAACTAGAGGGAGGGCCAAGAAGGAGGTATATGGGAACCCTCTGTATTCTGCTCTGTTTTTTTCTGTTAACCTAATAAAAAAAAAAAAAAACCTAATACTGCTTTAAAAAATACTCTATTTTTAAAAAGTAGTATAACATCTATATCACTGTTGCTTCTTAAAGCTGGCACCAGAAATAATTTTTTGGGCTCTTCATTCTCTCATCAAACAAGTATAAGCCTGTGCTATGTGCTTAGCACCAAGACAGACCCTGAGGATATAAAGATGACAGAATCCCTGCCCTCAAAGAGCTTAGCCCCACAAAGCAGAGCTAGTCTGTGTTCCATACAAGACCCATCAGTCCCCATTACCTTCTCCTGAGTCAGCTACATATTCAATAGTGGGAGCCACACCTTATTTACTTTATATTCCCACCACATGCATATAGAAGGGGCGCAATACATGTCCAGTGAAAGTCTAGATAATGACAAACAATTCCTTAAAAGCTAAACACAGAATTTTTAAGCACTATATAGGATTATGGAGCCCTGGTGATGGAATCAAAGAGCTTGGCTGCTAAGCAAAAGATCCGCAGTTTGAATCCACCAGCTGCTCCTTGGAAACCCTACGGGCAGTTCTACTCTGTCCTATAGGGTCACTAGGAGTCGGAAACGACTTCATGGCAATGAAATATAGAATATGCAAGTTAACTCTATTACTCATTTCACATAATCAATTTTTCCACTTGAAATAGTCAAATTATAGATCATAAACTACAAAACAAAGCTACAATCGTCTTTAGAAATAATTTTTTCCAAGAATTCTGAACCTGGGTTCAGAATAGATATCAGGAGGTATATAAAATTCCAGACATTTTTGAAAAGATTATAGAGCAAGTGGATTAGGACCTAAAATTACAAAGCTAAGAACCCTGGGTCCAGTCAAATGCCTGATTTTATACATGAAGGGACTGGGGGACGGAGAAGGAAATGCCTTACAAGCCCCACTAGGCTACCCAGTGGAGGAGCTAGGACTGCACATACAGCATGAATCCTGAGGACCACCCTTCCCAGCCACTGTGCTAGGTGACGAACACAGAATGGTGAGCCAAACAGTTACAACCTGACTCATGGGTGCTTAAAAATAATGGGGAGATAATCATACACACATTACACGTGAATGAAGAAAAAGTGTATGAAATGGGAGAGATAATCACACACACATACACACGAATGAAGAAAAATGTATGAAATGGAGAGATAATCACACACACATACACGTGAATGAAGAAAATAATGTATGAAATGGAGAGATAATCACACACACACACACACGTGACTGAAGAAAAAAATGTATGAAATGGAGAGATAATCACACACACACACGTGAATGAAAAAAGTGTATGAAGTGTTTGGAGATCAACAAGCCTCATTACATCCAAAACTGTTCCCTGGAAGAGCAAGTATCACACACAATTCTCTCTCCATCCTTGGGTTTTCTACACTACAAGTTGCCCTAGATGCCCTACTGAGATGAAAAGAACCAAACCAATTGCCGTCAAGTCCATTCCAACCCACAGATCATTATCTCCTTAATATGAAAAGGTTGTTCTTGTCCTAAGGAGACTAGATCTAATAACTCCTATTAAAGGACCAAATGACCCCTGGGGTACAGTGGTTAAGCACTCAGCTGCTAACCAAAAGGTTGGCTGCTCCGTGGGAGAAAGATAGGGCAGTCTCCTTCAGGAAAGATTACAACGATGGAAACCCTTTAGGGCAGTTCTACTGGGTCCTATAGGGTCAGCTGAGTCAGAACCTGCTTTACCACAATGGGTTTGCTTTTGTTGCCATTAAAGGACCAAGGACCAAAGACACAGGAAAAAAAAAAAAAAAAAAATTGATGCCCTTGAGTCGATTCCAAGACACAGTACCCCAACCATACCCATGGCCGTCGAGTCGGTTGACTCATAGCAACTTCATAGGTCAGAGTAGAATTGCCCCATAGGGTTTTCAAGGAGCGTCTGGTGGATTTGAGACACAGTGATGACCAAAAAAAGCAAAAACCCAAACCTGTTGCAGTAGAGTCAATTCTGACTCATACAGACCCTACAGGACAGAGTAGAACTGCCCCATAGAATTTCCAAGCAGAGGCTGGTGAATTTAACCTGCTGAACATTTGCCTAGCAGCCGTACCTCTTAACTTCTGCACCACCAGGGCTCCTTAGAGACCAACGAAGACAAGATTCCTGCTCTCACGGCACTTACATTCTTAAGGGCATAAGATAATCTTTCTTAGTCTAATACTCTGGCTTCTGTTATTAAGTGCTGTCGAGTCGTTTCTAACTCATAGTGACCCTATGTACATCAGAACAAAACATGGCCTGGTTTTATGCCATCATCATAATCCTTGTTATGTTTGAACCCACTGTTGCAGCCACTGTGTCAATCCATCTCGATGAGGATCTTCCTCTGTTTTGCTGACGCTCTACTAAGCCTCATGTCCTTCTCCAGGGACTGGTCCCTCCTGATCATGTGTCCAAAGTATGTAAGACTAAGTCTCACCATCTTCACTTCTAAGAACATTCTAGCTATACTTCTTCCAACACAGATTTGTTCATTCTTTTGGAAGTCCATGGTATATTCAATATTCTTTGCCAACACCGTAATTCAAAGGCATTAATTCTTTTCCAGTCTTCCTTATTCATTGTCCAGCTTTCATATGCATATGAGGTGACCGAAAATACCATGGCTTGAGTCACATGCACCTTAGTCTTCAAGGTGACATCTTTGCTTTGTAAAATTTTAAATAGGTCTTTTGCAGCAAATTTGCCTAATGCAATGTCATTTGATTTCTGGACTGATGCTTCCATGGGTGTTGACTGTGGATCCATGTAAAATGAAACCTTGACAACTTCAACCTTTTCTTCATTTATCATGATGTTGGCTTATTGGTCCAGATGTGGTTTTTTTTTTTTTTTTTCCTTTTTTTATTGTACTTCAGATGAAGGTTTACAGAACTAGTTTCTCATTGAACATTTAGTATACATAGTGTTTTATGACATTAGTTAACAACCCCATGACAAGTCAACACTCTCCCTTCTCAATCTTGGGTTCCCTATTACCAGCTTTCCTGTCCCCTTCTGCCTTCTCGTCCTTGCCACAGAGCTGGTGTGCCCCTTTAGTCTCATTTTGTTTTATGGGCCTGTCCACTCTTTGACTGAAGGGTGAACCTCAGGAGTGACTTCATTAATGAGCTGAAAGGATGTCCAGGGAATATACTCTCAGGATTTCTCCAGACTCTGTCAGGCCAGCAAGTCTGGTCTTTTCTTTTTGTTAGGAATTTTTTTCTACATTTTTCTTCAGCTCTGTCTGGGGCCCTCTATTGTGATCCCTGTCAGAGCAATCAGTGGTGGTAGCCAGACGCCATCTAGTACTGGGCTCAGTCTGGTGGAGACCGTGATAGATGTGGTCCATTACTCCTCTGGACTAATCTTTCCCTTGTATCTTTAGTTTTCTTCATTCTTCCTTACTCCCGAGTTCTGAGGATTTCTGTTTTATGTTGAGGTATAACCCATCCAGAAGGATGTAGTCCTTGATCTTCATCAGTACATGCTTCCAGTCCTCTTTGCTAGTAGCAAGCAAGATTGTATCATCTGCATATTGCAGGTTGTTAATGAGTCTCCCTCCAATCCTGATGCTTGTTCTTCTTCATATAGTCCAGCTTCTTGGATTATTTGCTCAGCATACAGATTAAATAAATATGGTGAAAGGATACAACCTTGTCACACACTTTTTCTGATTTTAAACCACAAAGTATCTCGTTGTTCTGTTCGAACAACTGCCTCTTGATCTATGTACAGGTTCCTCACAGGCACAATTAAGTGTTCTGGAACATCCGTTCTTTGCAATGTTATTCATAATTTGTTACGATCCACACAGTCAAATGCCTTTGCATAGTCAATAAAACACATCTTTCTGGTATTCTCTGCTTTCAGCCAGGATCCTTCTGACATCAGCAATGATATTCCTAGTTTCACATCCTCTTCTAGATCTGGCTTGATTTTCTGGCAGTTCCCTGTTGATGTACTGCTGCAGCTGCTTTTGAACAATCTTCAGCAAAATTTTACCTGTGTGTAATATTAATGACCTTGTTTGATAATTTCCATCTTTCTTTGGAATGGGCACTAATAGGGATCTCTTTCAGTCGGTTAGCCAAGTAGCCGTCTTCCAAATTTCCTTGCATAGATGAGTGAACACCTCCAGCATTGCATTCATTTGTTGGAACATCTCAATTGGTACTCCTTCAGTTCCTGGAGGCTTGTTTTTTGTCAATGCTTTCAGTGCAGCTTGGGCTTCTTTCTTCAATACAATTGGTTCTTGATCATATGTTACTTCCAAAATGGCTGAACATCAACCAATTCTTTTTGGTATGACTCTGTGTATTCCTTCCATCTTTTGATGCTTCCTGCATCGTTTAATACTTTCTGCATAGAATCCTTCAACATTGCAAACTCGAAGCTTGAATTTTTTAAGTTGTTTCAGCTTGAGAAATGCCACGCATGTTCTTGCTTTTTTTCACATTTCATTACACTGTCTTCTTGAGCTGCTTTGAAATCTTCTGTTCAGCTCTTTTACTTCATTGCTTCCAATCACTTTAACTATTCTATTTTCAAGAGCAAGTTTCAGAGTCTCTTCTGATATCCATTTTGGTCTTTTCTTTCCTGTCTTTTTAATGACTTTTCTACTTTCTTCATACATGATGTCCTTGACGTCATTCCACAGCTCGTCTGGTCTTCAGTCAATGGTATTCTTTGTGTCAAATCTATTCTTGAAATGGTCTCTAAATTCAGGTGGGATAGACTCAAGGTTGTACTTTGGCTCTTGGTGACTTGCTTTAATTTTCTTTAGCTTTAATTTGAAGTTGCACATGAGCAATTGATGGTCTGTTCCACAGTTGGCCCTTGGCCTCGATGATACTGAACTTCTCCCTCTTTCCACAGATATAGTCCATTTGATTCCCGTGTATTCCATCTGGTGAGGTCCACGTGTATAGTAACCATTTATGTGGTTGCAAAAAGCTTTTTGCAATGAATAAGTTGTTGGTCTTGCGAAGTTCCCACATGTGACCTCCAGTGTCGTTTTTATCACCAAGGCCATATTTTCCAACTACTGATCCTTCTTTGTTTCCAACTTTCACATTCCAACCACCAGCAATTATTACTGCATCTTGATTGCATATATGATCAATTTCAGATGGCAGAAGTTGGTAAAAAGTCTTCAGTTTCATCTTTGGCCTTAGCGAGCGGTTGGTACATAAATTTGAACAACAGTCATATTAACTGGTCTTCCTTGTAGATGTATGGATATTATCCTATCACTGACAGTGCTGTGCTTCAGGATGGATCTTAAAATGTCCTTCTTGACAGTGAATGCAACGCATTCTTCTTTGTCATTCCTGGCACAGTAGACCATAACACTGACCGATTCAAAATGGCCAATACTAGTCCGTTTCAGCCCACTGATGCCTAGGATATCAATCTTTATGCATTCCTTTCATTTTTGACAGCTTCCAATTTTCCTAGATTCGTACTTTGTACATTCCACATTCCAATTATTATTTTTGTAGCCGTTTCTTCTCATTTTGAGTTGTGCCACATCAGCAAATGAAGGTCCCAAAAGCTTTATTCCACCCACGTCATTAAGGTCAATGTTTCAAGAGCTTCTACTGCTCTTTAAACTGCAAAGGGCTCTTTAAACTGCAAAGGGAAGATGGGACAGGAGAAATACCACTTTTGATTACTATCCTTCTAGCCCAACAATTTGTTTCCTATCATTCCCCAGAATTTGAAATATATGTTTTCTCATTCCTTTTTAATTAATTAAAAACGTCAGGTACCTGGACCACTCAGAACAGCATTCAGAAGCATGGATTCTGACACATGGGCTCTTCCCCCTCTCCCTGAGTGATGGCTGTCACAGGCTGAATTGTGTCCCCTAAAAAGATAAGTCCTAACTTCCAGTGCCTGTAAACACAATCATGTTTGGAAATGGGGTCTTTGAAGATGCTGTCTGTCAATTTGAGGTCATACTGGAGTAGGGTGGGTACTAATCCAATATGAGTGGTGTCCTTATAAAAGAGAAGACACACAGAGACACAAGGAAGAGGCTGTCTGGAAGAAGCTTTGTGATCAAAGAATTATGCTGTTGCTATAAGCCAAGGAACACTGGGGCTGCCAGAAGCTGGGGACAAGAAAGAATCTTCTCCTAGAGCCTCTGTAGAGAGTGTGGTCCTGCCTACACCCTCATTTTGGACTTCTAACCTCCAGAACTGTGAGATGATAAATTTCTGTTCTTATAAGCTACCCCCAGCCCCCGTCCAAAAAAAAAAGTCCAGATCTCCTATCAACTTTCTGCAAGTTCTTCAAATTTGCTTATATTCTACGTATAACATTTTAAATCACATTTTTGCTGGTGTTACATTACACTGTATTTCTGAAATCTCTACCCCATGATGTACTTGCTGCTTTCCAGATTCCTGAACTGAAACTGCTAATCTCTTCAGGGAGCCAATGCCATTTCTTCTTTTATGAAGCTTTCCCTATTCTGACAAAAATTCTACATCTAGTTAGACATTTAGAAATAAACAGAAAAACACAAACTACTCTATAGAATTAAAAAAAAAAATTAAAAAACCCAGTTCTTTAATTTTTTTTAACTTAACCTGGGGGGAAAAAAACAGGCAAATGAACAACAGTAAAAATCATTCATTTTGTACTTAAAGGCTTTCCTTGTAGAACCTAATTGTTTAATTCATTATATTATATATGAAACAAACTTATGTAACTGGGTATTCATTGTTCTTTAAGCCTGGAAAACAAATTCAAAATATCATGAAAGAAAAAGGATGCACTTACTACAAATAAAAAGAAAAACCTTTTATTTCTGCAGAAATTGAGAAAACTGACATAATTTCTATGACATCTACTACTAGCACACTTACCAAGTGGATACAGAAGAAAAATAATTAAGACCACTTACAAGTCATTTTGACCTATTTTAGGAAATACTGCCTGAAAATTAGTCAGCAAAACAAACAGCTTATGTAGTTTAACAATTCATTTATTGAACAGTACACATTTTATATGCTAATTTGAATCAGAAAATATTTTAACATTTAAGCAACACAGCACACATAAATAATTCACTGAGAAAACGTTACTGAAACATGAGTATCCGACCAACTTACAACCTGTGGAAGACACTTAAACTTTAAATGGTACAAACGTCTCTTTCAATCTTGGCTTTAAAAAATAGCACTCTACATGGCCATTTACATGTCTTCACTCAACTTCACTGGTGACTCAACGAATCTACGTCGTCGTCAGGTTCCATGCAGTTAATTTTGATTCATAGCGGCCCCACATGACACAGTGCAACTGCCCCATAGGGTTTTCTAGGCTATAATCTTTCTAGGGAGTCCTGGTGGCACAGTGATTAAGAGCTCGGGCAGCTAACCAGAAGGTTGGCAGTTTGAATCCACCAGCTGCTCCATGGAAACCCTATGAGGCAGTTCTACTCTGTCCTATAGGGTCGCTCTGAGCTGGTATCTACTTGATGGCAATTGGTTTGGTTTTTGGTTTTGGAATCTTTCTGGGAGAAGACTGCCAGGTCTTTCTTCTGTGGAGCCACTATGTGCATCCAAATTACCACTCTTTCAGTTCGCTGCTGAGCGCTTAACTTCTGTGCCACCAGGGCTCCTTAATGTACCTATTAAATCCTACAAATTCAAAAGGTACCATAAAGATGCACTCAACTTTCCACTGAAATTTCTTCCCCACCTTGGAAGAAAAAAAAAAAAGGCAAAATAAACAAAGGAAAAAGACAAAAGCTGATGACTACATGTTTAAAAGATACTATGGGAACGCAGTAGGGAAAGCACATCGGCCTAGGTTTGAGCCCCACTTCCATCCCTTCCCGGAGAAAGTATGCTGGGTAAGTTACTTAGCCTCGCTAAGATCATCTTCTCTTTAGAACCCCTTGTAAGGTTGTTATGAAAATTCAGAGACTGCAACAATCACAACAGGCATTAAATAAATGACAGCTATCTAAATAAATATAAATATCCTTAAATTAAGGCTTGTTGCTGTTAGATACCTACTGCTTATTGTGGCAATACCAGAGAATATGAAGACCTACTTGTAAAAGTTTAACTCAAAACAGTTACCGGCTTTCCTTTAAGACAACCTTCAAACATGACAAAATAGTGAATTCAAAAGGAAAAGTGTTCAATCAACTAGTTCTTAACTAAAACCGTTAAAAGTATGGTACATTTTTTCCCCCTCAAATTCATACATCCAAGTACTGTGCCATGTTACGGGATTCCTAGCCAGTAACACACTGATAGATTTTTATAAATCTTTTCATATCAAAGTTCTATCTAAACCACAGGGGCAGGAACCTAACTGTAAGCTGTGGTCTGTGAGCTTATCTTGACTTAAGTAAGGTTCAAGAAGAACAGTGAATGGATCAGTGGGAGAATGGTGGGGTGGGGTTACCTTCAGGAGTGTCAGTCACTCACCAGCCCATCTCCACAAAAAACTGAGCGAAGTTCCAGGAGGGTAGCTGAGCGTGAAATGGAGAGGAAAACAGCGTGCACAGAAAGAGGCTGAGAGAAACATGACTTTTCGACTTTTAAGACTATTAAAAAAAAAAAAAAAAGGGAAGAAGAAAGAGGAAGAACCCACACATCTCAATTTTCTTTGATTTCTGTTATACCAAAAAATTGCAAAGAAGAGCCAAAACAGAGTTCAGAATTACAGCTGAAAAGAAGGTAACACGGTTGCAGGATTACTGTAATCATTACTAGCTGTGGATGAACTAACCCAAGGGTCAGACTTTAAATTTACACGTTCCCTAACCAAAGACACTTAAAGCTGCTGAACAAGCAAGTCATCCAAATAATCGAGTGTATTTCAGTGAACTGTACTACACTCGACCACAATTTAAACTACGAATGAACAGACTGCTCTTCTTTTCTTTCTTTAGCTCCTAATGAAGCTGAGAAGCAAAAAGCCCAATAGCTTTGGTTATACTGGGACATGGATAATACTACAGGTAGTCTCCGACCTATGATGTATTCCAGTTATGACAAACTGCACTTATGGCTGTGGTCTGTTTTTTCTGTTGTTATACACCTTATCATTAGTAATATGTACTACATACAACGTTGCAGCGAGTAACTTGCTGATGTTACCATTAGCAGATACTCACAGATGTTCAAAGATCAGATTTATAAAGACATGAATAATAAAAGGCAATAATAATGAAAACAAACAAAAGAGGTATTCAACATACATCGAACAACTTACAACGGAGTCCTCAGAACGGGGCCCTACCATATGTCAGGGACTACCTGTACTTAATTGTTGCAATTGTCACATCAGGTATGTGGTATGGTCATTATTCAGACAGAAAATGTGTTAGGAGGAAAGGGAGGAAAAGATTATTTCTAATGTAAATAAGTAAATTAATTTCTTTTAAATGAACGAAAAAATCAAAACTTTCCAACAGACACAGACCTAGCTCTGGAATTAAGAGAACGATTATTCATTCTTGAGGCTCTCTTTCCAAACAGGCATTTGTGCTACCCTTGCTCCTGGGTACAATCTGACAGTGGCGACGTGTTAAGAATTTCTGTAGCGTATTAAAATTTACTGTTTACACACACGCATATAGTCTCATACAAAAACTACGCCAGTCAGAAGAGACTAAGGAAAGCTACTGGATGTGAACTGTGACCGTCCCATTACAAGTTTTCTAAACTCAGTTTCAGAAAATCTCAATTAGAAACTGAGGCTTGCTCTAAAATTTACAAACCAAGCAAAAGTAAAAACTTCTTAAACTTAAAACATTGGACTATTTGAATCAACTGAGCCAAGGCAACTACTGCGTGGCAAATAAAAAACGGGCCAGAGAGACCCCAGACAATCACAACCTCTTGCTCTTTCAGGATCTATTTTAGAAACAATTTTACTTCTTACCATGTGAGGGATATTTTAGAGGAAAAAAATCTAGTAAACATACAGGGAGATCAACTGTTTCAATGGTATATAATTAAAATAAAAAAAATTGGAATGCCAATTTGACCTGCAAAGAGAAATAAAAACATCACCAAACAGGACACTCATTAATTTCTTAATACAATCTATCCTTCCTGGTAAATTTACATGGTACAGCTAAAAATTTTAATGGGAAAAAAATTACTTACATATTTCCTGAAATTTATTCTAAAAATCACTAGGCTCAATCTATTACTTCTCCTTCCACCAGGTCACTGTTAACAAAACTAAGCTATACTTCGTTAGGGTTCTAGACAAAGTGGTATAACTCTGAGTGGGCTGCAATCCTCAGTTACTACATTCACAAGGCCCAGGGCACTTCACAGAATCCCAATAAAGGCTGGCAGATCTACCTAGTCAAAGCACTAATATATTAACAATTAAGCCTCTTTGGCATATTAAGGGCAGCGTGTCGCCTATCATTTTCTTTATAAATACTCACAGAACCAGCCTCAGAAACTTAGTCATTTCTTAAATAACAAAAAATTTGAGTACAGTCAAGACAAACTTTTACATCCTATGAAATCATGGAGTCTTTCAAACCTTATCTATATATAAAACTGGAAACTCCCAAAGTCTGTATTAATTAAACTCCACCATTCCAACAGCAAAAAATATAACCAAACCTTTATAAACCATTTCACTTTCAAAAAAGACATAAAACATAAAAAGCTACCATTTTCTTTCAGCAAGGTAAATACTTAAAGATTATCTATTTAAAAACCAGTACCAAAATTTCAACTTAATTAGCACACAAGTGGTTTTATTAACAGAATCATGACATACAAAAACTATAAATTTGCTCATCCCAAAGGAAAAATAATTTTTACACCAAGCCTATGAAAAAACAACTAAATATAACAATTATACTGAACAAACTAGAACCTATATTTTCCTTAACTAAGATGTATTCCATTTTATTAAACATTACCACCAATGCCCATGCTATTCTCTGTGGTGGAGGCCCACTCAGAGTGAGGGCTAGGGGCTGGGGCTGTGCCAGTGAAATTCTCTCTGAATGGGAGAAAAAAATTTGATAGAGAATGTTTAATTGGTAAATTTCATATTTTTATAGACTTAGCACTAACCAACGAATTATAATAGTGATTTGATTATCTTTCCTTGTATATGCACTCCTCCATTCTGTTTCTATCCCCCCAACTCCATCAAAAAAAAAAAAAAAGAAAATTAGCCAGAGTGCTTGGAGAAACTGTTAATTTTCTGCCTTAAAACAAAAAACCCAAACTTGAAAGTCTTTAAAAATGTTAGTTTCCCTGTCTCCAAAAGCATTTATAATTTAAAAAAATTAATTGGTAATGGTTAATCATCTTCGAACAGTTATTGGGTACTAAAGATGTACTAGGAGATGAAGCTGTATTTGTAATAAAATCTGGACGTTTGTTTCAGACTTCATGTATAATGTGAGGAGCCCTGGTGGTGAAGTGGTTAAGAATTCAGCTGCTAACCAAAAGGTCAGCAGTTCAAATCCACCAGCTGCTCCTTGGAAACCCTGTGGGCAGTTCTGCTCTGTTCTATAGAGTCACTGTGAGTTGGAACTGACTTGACAGCACCTAACAACAACATATATATGAACAAATCCCCTCATGATCCCTCTTTCCCAAAGATAGTCTTCTACTTCCTCCAAATAAATTTGCTGAATTAAGAGTCTGTTATTCAAAGCTACGGGTTTACAGTACTATTGCTCCTGAACAAAACTTTATAAAGAAGAAGGAAAGGGATCCACAGTACACCTAAGAATTGTTTCACCTGACCCAAGGTTTTAAAAAATGTGCTAATTTACATCATAGAATACTGGAAAAACACAAGCCTGAGTATCAAGAAGTATTGCTCTGAAACAAAGGAATATATGAAAACAGGATGAAAAAGATTTGTATACGTGTACATAAGTATATATACATTTAGACAGAAAACACGAGTTAGCATATCCTGACTATCTCATATTTAGTGAAGATGAACAGAGACACGCATACGTATGTGTTAAACACGATAAAGCAAGGTACTAGCGGTTCACCTACAAACAGCACTGAGCAGTACAACACAGAAATCACACTCATCTAGCTACAGGCAGCTCATCAGACCTTGTTGAGAGTACTGCAGCTGGTTTTGAGCCTCATGAAGCTTAAAAAATAATGTGAAGATTTGGCAGGTTGTTTAAAGTTAAAAAGATCAGCAAAAAATTTTAAAACAATACCTGAAGGAAGATGATGGGAATCAGAATGGACTGGTTTAGGAGAAAGAAGTTTAGAGGCTATGAAATATCATCATATAAAACTTACGAAGGAGCATAATTCTTTAAAAAGTAGCATTCTATTTAGCCGGTTGGTCCTAAGAGAGTAAACCAACGCAAAGACCAACGAAATATCTCCTGTAAAACAACAAAGACTAAAGGAGGCGGTGGAGTTTCCCGTCCTGCTGCTGCAAGAGAAGAGCTGAATTACCCAGGGAGGTCCAGGCAAGGCTCGGTGGAGGCACGGCTATGAGTTACAAGACCCAGGAAACGAATTCCACCTCAGTTTTTTTTAATTTTAAGGGAAGAAAGCTGGCTCTATAGAAAAATTAAAACCAGAAAAAAGAAAATATCCTACAGGTTAAATCTTCTTATAGCCAATGCTAGGTAAGCAACTGTCTGAAATATTGTTTATATAACAAAATACTGCCTTAAACTGAATAGAGAAATGCGATACAGAGTTGCCTCAGGAACTTTTTCTAAGGACACAGATAATTCCCTCTGTACCCCTTCCAGCATTTTGGGCGGGGGGGCGTATGGGAGGGGGTGTGGCTGGAGAAGGGTGATGAATATGTATATTACGGAGAAAACACCCCCAGGCGACTGACACATCTACTGCACAGCATTTGCTGGGGAATCTCATCTGAACTAAGTGCTGTGTTACACCTTCAAAATATTTTCGTCACACAGATTAAACTGCCGAAACATAATCTCCTCTGTATAACGAATAACGGGGTCAGCTAAGGTTCCCTGTGACAAATTAGCATTTCTTGCATATTGAAGGTAGTCAAGGAAAAATACTGGAACTTCAGGAAAAATGAGACTTAGATACGAACTATAAAAAATTGTTTATCTACAAAACAGATAAAACTAGTTTAAAATTGAACTGTAGAAAAACATTCTAGCTCCTACCCACTTTACTCAGGTGTTTTCATAATAACCAGAGGTATTACAAAAAAAGATTATAAAAACATTTAAAATACAATTTCTATAATTTTTATTTACAGTTTAAAATTTAAACATCTTGCTGGGAACATCCTTTGTGAGGCACTGGAGTCTTTTTATTTGACACTAGTTAGATGTTTCAGGACAGGCTCACTAATTTTTTTGGAAGCGCAAGCAACAAATGTGCCAGCTGCGAACAGCCCGCTCAGTAATCATCTGTGACACCCACGTGGCTGTGTGAGCCCAGAGGCCCTCCCCACCTCTGCCTCCCGGGCGGAGGAGGAGGTCGCTGCGTGCCCTGCGTGCCTTTGTGCGACGGCTCCACTGAATTCATTACAACGGAGATGGACACTTGGTACTCATAACGCTCCAACATTTGAGCAATCTTCTTCCGAGACACACCATGCTTATTCCTCCTGCCGAGACAGAAAAGCGTTTTAAATCTTTTCTTCACAACCTGTAGGCTTAGAGATTAGACCACTTTATAGCAACAGAATACAGATCTCTAAGTTATATTTTTGCAAATAAACACCTGAAGATGTATTTCATTTACCCACATTTTGTACAAAACAATCTCTACTGGCTCTCTCAGTTTTTAACATATTTTTAAAAGGTCTAAAATTACCATAATCGATTACGCCCCTTTTCACAGAGCCACTTGGTCACTGAGGGAAGAGCACATACCCACCCACCCCCGGCCTTTTGTTTAAACAAAATAAAAGATAACGAGACACTGTTTTGAGAGTTAGAGAATGATGGAGTGGGCTTCTAGGACTTAACAAAAATCAACATAAAACATCACTTTGTAAAACTAGTTTTAGGGCAGCTCCTGTAGCATGTAAAAGTATTATTATCACATCTCACAAACACTGCTGAGTGAAAGAAATCGACACAAAGTTAAGTTATAACGTTTGATATAAAGTTTGAAAAGGGCAAATTTAAACAATGTTGTTAAGGCAAAAGACGCTGTGGTAAAACTCTGCAGCAAGGAAGTGACAGTGATCGTAGCGGCATGCTGTCGAGTCCAGTCCGACTCACAGCAACCCCAGGTGATGGAGCAGAGCTGCCCCATAGGGTTTCCTAGGCTGCGATCCTCAGGGGAGCAGATCGCCAGGCCTTTTTCCCATGGAGCGGCTGATGGGTTCCAACTGCTGACCTTTTGGTTAGCAGCTGAGCACCTAACCACCGCGCCACCAGGGCTCCTTAGGGAAGTGATTACGAAGTCCAGAGAGTGGGTGCCTGCAGGGATGACAGGAAGGTGGGAGTGGGAAGAGGACCTGAGAGCTCCAAGGTGCAGTCAGTGCTCTCGGATACAGGTGATGACAAAAGGAGCGCTCAATTTCTAAAAAATTTGCTGAGCTGTATATTCATGTTGTGCACTTTTCTGTGTGTTTACTGTATATGATAACCAAAAGGGGCTTAAAAGTTATTCTTGACCCTCAGAGAACTTTCTAAAATTTCTTTTTCCTCACAGTCTTCTGTAACTTGGCTTGGACACAACAAAACACACAGGGCCGTGTTTTACACTTAATACTGCAGTTCTAGATTTACTAATAATAATGTTAACTCATTTTTCCCAGAAAAGGGTCACAGCATTAAAGTTCATCTTTCAAAACTATTGATATTTAGATTCAAGATGAGAAAAAAATATAGAAAAAAGACAGAAGACAGAAGGAAAAAAAGATCTGCGGCTGCGAATTGGCAAGATATGACTAAATAAATCCACAAGATGCCAAAAGTGATTATTCAATCTCAATTCTTTTCCAAAATGAGTCAGATCCATGGAAGATATCAGTCAAACTGGCTTTGCTGTGTAAAGTCAATTTCCATTTAGAATTCACAAGTTCTGAAATCTCAACAGCTGTGAAAGTGGGCGTTTCTGGGGACTGACGTGGCAGCAAAATCTGAGCAGACTTGGACCCATTTGGCAGCACCATCTACCCTGAATTAATGTTAGATTGTTTGGGATCGTTCTCATCTAACTCAGCGTGTCTAGCTATGATCTGCTCCAGGACTATTAAGACCTTCCATTACGACATGTTGCGCCAAACTCTGCCAGGCCGTTAGAGTTGATACGTCTGCTGTAGTACTACTCTTCTAGATACAAAAAATCCTGAACTCCAAAACACATGGATTCCAAGATCTTGGTTCAGGGATTACAAACCTGTAGCAGCAAAGCTGGAAAAGGGGGGAGCGAGATAAAAAGACCAGGTAACTCACTAGAAGAAATGTGATGGGGCCTACAAGAGAATTTGGAAGGGCAATGCAGAGCTGGACTAGCTAAAAACCAGAGGGAAATGTTCTAATTCTCCCCTGCAAGTTACTATTTCTCCACTAGCATTCGATATACACATTTAACAAGGCAAGGCTCCTTGTCATTGTTAGTTGCCTTCGAGTAAATTCCGACCCATTGCGACCCTCTGCGCCACCCGGGGACCCCACCAATGTCCCTCTTCACAGAAAGTAAGATGTGCCACAGTCCCAGTTCACAAACAGCAAAGGGACAACAAGAAAAAGCTAGTAAAGAAAACTGACCATGTAGAGGAGAAAACAAAGAGAAAGAGAAGAAATCAATAAAAATGCAAGTGCCTTACTTTTCTAATTCTTCAGGATCAAATTTCCACCAAGTCTCGGGTTCATGAAACTCTACTCTGTATCCTTTTCCTATGGCCTACACAAAGAAAGGAGAAAAAAAAAAAAAAAAACACAAACCCAGAGAATACGTCTTCACGTAAGAAAGAAGGCAGATGGATACAAACTTCAACCAGACAGCACTTCTACATTTGCTCAACCAAGAACAATTTTACTTCAAAAAATAATACATTTTGTAAAAATCTCAACTGGACGAACTCCAATTACCACCCTCAAGTCCAGGCAAAACTAACAGGAGGAGTAATTTTTTAATAAGCGCCACGACTAATTTTTACAAAACGAAGCAAACCAACAAACCTCTTTAGAAATGAGGACACATGTTTTACCCATTAAGAGCAAAGCAGCCAAATTTTCAGAATATACAAAAATTGACAACAATAAAAATAAGAAACCCTTTCGTATCTCGTATTTACCATTTCCACGTATGGTTTCATCTCCCAAGCTTGCGTGTTAGTGTTGTCTATTATAACTGGAGATCGCCCCTGCGCCATAGCTTGTTTGGCTGAAATGCAAGTAAATTAGAAGACAAAAACAAAAAACAGACTGCTATTAGGTTAAAATATACAAACAAGATAAAATTCCAACATCCGTTATTAAGAAACGTTCTACACCTCTGTATTTAACACCAACATTACCCAAATCTTGAGTCAGTGCCATGAAAAGGCAGGCCCCTCCTAGGTGAACAGGCAACTGAGAGACATGACCACGTGCAGTGTGTGTCCTCCCGATCAGGTGCTGGCTTTGAAAAACCAGCTGTAAATGACATTTTGGGGACAACAATTTGTTGAGCCTACAGCTAATCAAGCCTCCAGTCTGGCGCAAACTTTCATTTACAGGAGACGTTAAGAGACAGAGGGACGAGCTAAACCTGAATGTGGGCTGGGCACGAGAGGAGATGAAAAGGTAGGGACACAGAAGACAGACTTGTTAACTGAAAACGGCAAGTGACTGAACAACATTTAAGGATGACCTCACTTAAGCCAGAGGTAAAGATCTGGAAAGATTTATACTAAGGTATTAAAAGTGGTCATCTGTAGGTGCAGGAATATCTGTATTTTATGTTTATCTGTATTACCAATATTGTCCAATTTGCTACAATGTACAAATAATTTTTTTTAAGTAAGAAAAGCTAATATAAAAAAATAAAGTGCTATGCACTTATCATTATTTACCAGCAAAACTTCATAAGCCACATTTAAGTGGCTCGTGCGTTATTTCCCAGGATTATGAATTCTCAGATGGGGAATCGCGGGAGGGTGGGGTTTTTAAAATGTACCTCTCTCTGCCCATGCCGCCTCTTCCCCCATGAGGTAAGAATCATGGCCTCGTGAGCCACTGTGGATGATGGGAATGTGTGCAGCCCTTAGGTGCAGCAAAGAACCATAATTAAGAAGTCCTGACAAAAACAAAAAGGCTGAGGCAAAATGCAGTCACATGGGTGTTTTCTTGGGACTTAGAAGTCAGTAATTTCTACACAAGAGAAACTTTTAAGCAGTAATAACTACCAACTAACC
This sequence comes from Elephas maximus indicus, assembly GCF_024166365.1. NCBI lineage: Eukaryota > Metazoa > Chordata > Mammalia > Proboscidea > Elephantidae > Elephas > Elephas maximus. The sequence continues at coordinate 95,436,329 of NC_064832.1, forward strand.
AACCAGCCACGGTGGGATGCAGGTTTGGGAGAGGATAATTCTAAGTACCAAGAAATTTACAATCTGGGTCACAAATAGGATACCAAAATGCTATCACTACCCAGTACTCCATCCTGAACAGTGATCAAATCTTCCATTAAAAAAAGCTTATTAAAATAATTTTCCTTTATGTTTGACAAGCTTATACCTCCAAGAAGTTATGTGCTGGGAGACACTGTTAGCTGCCGTCGAGTCAGTTCTGACTCTTGGTGACCCCGTGTCTGCTCCGTAGGGTTTTCAAGGCTTTCAGCTTTCAGAAGCAGATCACCAGGCCTGTCTTCTGAGCCGCCTCCGATGGGTTTGAACCACTAGCCTTTCGGCTCGCAGTTGAGTGATTAACGGTTTGTACCACCCAGGGACTCCTATATTCTGGAAGAGGAGCTCATTAACCAGATAACTTTAACTTGTGGGAATGGCAAGATTACTCTCTTCCCAGGAATAATCTCATCCAACAGCACATTCAGGAGCCCTGGTGATGCGGTGGCTAAACACTCGGCTGCTAACCGGAAGGTCAGTGGTTCAAACCCAGCAGCCACTCTGTGGGAGAAAGATGTGGCAGTCTGCTGCTGTAAAGGTTACAGCCTTGGGAACCCTATGAAGCAGTTCTACTGTCACATGGGGTCGCTAAGAGAACAGATCCGACAGTGATGGGTTTGTTTGGTTTTGGAATACCACATTCCAGTGCACTCCACAAGAGCAGACTCCACAAGAACAGAACTCCTAAGTAAACAGGCTCCAACTATACTTAAATAAATAATAACGAGAGCCAATTTCTTAGACAAATTAACCACCATACCCTAAAAAAGAGGAGAAAGACGGCTTTGGAGATGCTTTGAATTTATAAGTGTTCTAAGATGAATTTATATCCTAATAGTAATAAACATGGAAACCCTGGTCGTGTAGTAGTTAAGTGCTATGGCTGCTAACCAAAACATCCGCAGTTTGAACCCACCAGGAGCTCCCTGGAAACTCTACGGGGCAGTTCTATTCTGTCCTATAGTGTTGCTATGAGTCAAAATCCAATCGACTCGACAACAACAGGTTTTTAATAATAAACACGCTCTAACACGAGGGCCCAGAGTGGTACAAATCGTTACGTGCTCGGCTGCTATCCAAAAGGTTGGAGGTTCGAGTCCACTCCGAGGCACCTTGGAATAAAGGTGATCTACTTCCAAAAGCCAGCCACTGAAAACCCTGTGGAGCGCAGTTCTACTCTGACACATATGGGGTTGCCGTGAGTTGAAATCGACTAGATGGCAACTAGTTTTAACATGAGGCAAACAGATATGCCCGGAATGGTGCCTGGCATTTTAAAGTACTCAATAAAATATATGTTAAAAAAAGCAATTTTTCCTTAAAGGAAATAGGCCATGCTTAAAATTTTCAAAATGGCAATCTGTATCCATAAAGATTACAGCCAAGAAAACCCTATGGATGACACATGCCACAACATGGATAAAACTTAAAAACATTATGCTAACTGAAAGCAGCCAGACACCAAAGAACACATATTACATGACTCCATGTATCTGAAATGTCCAGAACAGGCAAATCCAAAGAAACAGAAAACAGGTTAGTGGTCACCAGGGGCCAGGGGAAGAGGGAGTGGGATTGACTGTGAATGGGTATGGGGTTTCTTTCTGAGGTACTGAAAATGTTATAGAATTAGACAGCAGTGATGGTTGTACAACTTTGTGAAGATACTAAAAACTTTATTTGTACACTTTAAAATGGTGAATTTTATTGTATGTGAAATTATATCTCAATAAAAAATAATGAAAAAAAAATTCCCTCCCCCAAAAAAGAAAACCCTATGGAACAGGTCTACTCTGTAACACATGGGGTTGCCATGAGTCAGAATCAACTTGATAGCCATGGTTGTTTTTTTTTTTTTTTTTCCCAAATAGATGATGCAATTGGGTCTCAGAGCTGCTAAACAGCTTGTCAAAGTCACTTAGCTGGTAAAAGTCTGAGTGTAGAATAAAACTCAGGTCTTCTGACTTTTAGCCAACTAGTACTCTATCCCAGTAGACTTAACCCAAAACAAACCTCTGTTCTGATTCCAGTCATGGGCATCACCGAGTTGATTAACATTATACCTGTACCCATCTTGATAGCGAAAATAGTCATCAGTGCTGAACACAATGCCATCACGACTCTGACCAAGCAGAATTCTGTTAATAAAAGAAATCATAAAGGTGCCATTTATGAAATCTATTACCACCAGTAATAAACCGCATAGGAAAGGTTACTGAATGAATTTCTGGTACTTACCTGTTAAGAAAACCAAACCAAACCCAGTGCTGTTAAGTCGATTCCGACTCATAGAGACCCTACAGGACAGTGTAGAACTGCCCCATAGAGCTTCGAAGCAGCACCTGGTGGATTCGAACTGCCGACCCTTTGGTTAGCAGCCGTAGCATTTAACCACTACACCACCAGGGTTTCCACTTACCTGTTAGGATACAGCAAACTGAACAGTACAGGAGCTGACCACCACTATAAGGGTTCAGATTTCAAATATCACGTCACACCTAAATCTACACAATTACGGCCAGTACCAGAACCTTTTAAAAGCAGCACTTCTATGACAGCCTTTTCAAACACTCTTAACCAAATCACAGAATTAAGTCAACTGTCATCCATTTTTCAACTTTAGTGAATTTGTATTTGGTGTATGAAATTCCCTAAATTTAGTGCAAGAGGTAACCCAAAAAGCAAATAAGCCTAAACAAGCAACTCATCTGGGGAGGACCGTATCTGACTCCATACAAATGGCTGTGAATTCATTGCCACGAAGCACAAATACATGTGACCTTCCAGGAGGAGTCACAGATCGTTCAAGGTTATAAAACCTGTGATCCCCCAAAATATAATCCCTTTGAAAACTTTAAGAGATTAAATTACTAAAAGAAATGCTAAATTGGAAAACCATTGTTTTATATGCTTTTACAATAAAAACAAATTACTAAATAAAATTTATGATTACTAAATAAAGAAGAAACTCTCAGATTGTCCATAACAAAGCTTTGTCTTGACAACGTGATACCTGCTGCTGTCAAGTCGATTCCGACTCACAGTGACCCCATATGACAGAGTAGAACTGCCCCACAGGGTTTTCTAGGGTGTCATCTTTACGGGAGCCGATCACCAGGTCCTCCTCCCATTGAACCACCGGGTGGGTTTGAACTGCCAACCTTTTGGCTAGCAGCCGAGCGCTTAACCACTGTGCCACCAGGGCTCCTTAACAATGTAATATCACCTTAAATTTCCAAGGACAGAGAGGTTAATCAGTGTCCAGAGCGTCAGGAGAATCCTTGTAACTCATGAAAGAGACTGGGGTGTGCAAAGAAACGGAGAAAAGCAGTAAGAGAATAATTTGGACAAACAAAAGGATTTTTTGTATTTTGTTTCTCTTCTCTCTCAACCACTAGGCAGCTGAGTATCATTTTGTAACTTTTTTTTGGAGGGGGAGAATGGGGTAGAAAGTGACAGAAGAGACTGAGAGCAAAAGAATATTGTCCCAGGATGGCTCAAGAATATTTAATCCACCAGTTCCCACAGAACTGACTCTGACTCATGGCGACCTCATGTGTGTCAGAGAAGAGCTGTGCTCCCCAGGGGTTTCGGTGGTTGATTTTGCAGAAGTAAATCACCAGGCCTTTCTTCCAAGGTGTCTCAGAGGGGACTCGAACCTCCAACCTCTCAGTCAGCAGCTGAGCATGTCAGCCACTAGCACCACCCAGGTACTCCTCAAAAACATTTACTTCCTACTAAAAACTAGGAAGGATTTCAACTACTACTGTGACAAATATGTCATCTCGTCTTCTCTCAGCTTGTAATAAAATTACGTAAACTTTACAATAAAAATAAAACCGTATTTATCAAATAAAAACACATAAAATCAGAGTTCAAATTATTTCAAACAAATCACATGAAAGTCAATCATTTGGGTCTCTGTTCCTTGTCTTTCCTTGTTTTGGGGGCTGCAGTTGAATTGCTGTTTTTAAGCAACCATAATTTTTCCAAAATATACCCATCCAACATCTTTGGCATCTTCTATAAATGCCACAATATTAACATTTTAAACCCAAAGCTTGATGACCTGAAAACAGATTTCGATCATATTCAACCATATAAACCAAACACCAAACCCAATGCCGCTGAGTTGACTGCAACTCATGGCAACCTCATAGGACAGAACTGTCCCATAGGGTTTCCAAGGCCGTAATCTCTACAGAAGCAGACTGCCGCATCTTCTTCCTGAAAGTAGCTCGTGGGTTAGAGCTGCCAACCTAAAGGTTAGTAGCCAGCAATTAACCACTACGCCACCAGGGCACTGCATTCAATCACACAATACCTTAGTAGTACCAGACTCCCATCTTTCCAAAATGCCCTGGTTTTCTTCTCCTGTGCTCCATTACAGGCAGTCCCTACGTTACAACAGAAATCCCTTCCTGAGTGTGTCTTCAAGTCCAATTTGCAGCTAAGTCGGAAAAGGTGCATATGGTTCTGGCATTCTGCTCCGTCCTACAGGGTCAACGACACTGGGTTTAGTGCGAGAAGAGGCTAGAAGCCTCTTTAATGATGTAAAAGCCGCACAAGCAGCAAGTGAAGCTGATTGTGATGACGAAGTTGGTGGTGGTAGGGACTGGTTCAATCGTTTCAAAAGAGAACAAATTTGCATAATACTAAAGGGCAAGTACAGCCGTCCCTAAATCGGATGCTCACAACCCAGAGGCTTATTTTATTAGTAGATGACTTTTAAGATGTTAATAAAACCATACTCCAAGACTCTAGTAACTTCTGCATCAAAGAAATTTTTCAACCTCTCACAAATCAAAAGAGGCAAGGGTCGGTAAATCAATTTATGTCACTGAACCAGGTCAACACCAAACATGAACAATTCTCTACAAAAAGCATCTTTTTAAAACACATAAATCACCGTTACAGTAAATAATTTTAGCTAAGAAACTGCTTCCTCCCAGACGAGACAGATTGCTCAGATACCATTTAAAAATTTTCCTGAATAACCTCCAACTAGTTTTGATTTTGTTTTAATAAACCTTTATTTGGGGGATTTGTATTTTAAAAAATACCTATGTGAATCTGGAGATGTCTGATGCCATACCAAGCATTTGATGCAAAAATATTTGAGAATATTAGTATTTTCAAAATTAAAGATGTGGCATCTGCTTCCGTAGAGATTTACGGCCTTGGAAACCCAATGGGGCAGTTCTACTCTTTCCTACAGGGTCGCTATGAGTCAGAATCAAGTCAACTGCAACGGGTTTGGTAGCACAGTGGTTAAGCTCTTGGCTGCTACCAAAAGTTCTGCGGTTCGAACCCACCAGCTGCTTCTGGGGAGAAGGATGTGGCAGTCTGCTTTGTAAAGATTACAGCCTTGGCAGGTCCGTGAGGCAGTTCTACCCTGTCCCGTAGGGTGGCTCTAAGTCAGAATCAACTCAGTGGCAATGGGTATCACCACACTTGATCCTCACAACAACCCTGCCAATTCGGTATTAACCCAAATCCAAAAAAGAAAATAAACTCAGAATTCAGGCCACCGCACTCACACAGTCATGGGAGTGCCCCGATTAGGGGTCTCTTGAACTCCAAAACCAATGGCCTCTGGCATTCCCTGCCTCCTGGTCCCACACCTGTGTGGGTGGGCTGGATTTAATGACTACTGTCTCAGAAGTAGCTGTGGCAGGGTGTCACTTAGGGAGTGGAAGCCGTGCTCTCTTACAGTTCATGAGCTTTTACCTCCTTAGTTCCTGAAGGGCTTTGCACACCCCTGGCCTAAGACCACTTCACTCTCTAAACACTCCTTGAATTAAGAATAAAGAGACCTACATAGGGTTAATCTTTCCTCTGGAGTTCAAACTGACATCTCCCTGCTCCAAAAACAGGGAGGAAAAACAAAACATCTCTCTTGAAGTTATGGTACGTGTAGCTGATCCATGGCTACCAAAAATTACCAATTTGGAATCTCAGAACAACACAAATGTATTATCTTACAGTTCTGCTGGTGAGAAGTACCGAATCTAAATCATGGCTAAAATCAAGGTTTGGGCAGGCAGGCATTCCCTCTGGAGGCTCTGGGGAGAATCTGGTTTCCCCTTTCCAGCTTCTAGCAGCTGTCTGCATTCCCCGGCTTATGGCCCCTTCTCCATCCTCAGAGCCAGCAGCGCGCTCTCTTCTCTCCTCTCTGACCTCTGCTTACGTAATCATCTCCTCTCCTGCCCCCTCTTACAAGGGGCCTGCCCAGGTAACCTCACCATCTCGGAAGCTTTAATCCCATCTGCAAAATTCCCTTTACCATGTTAGATAATGTATTCACCAATCCGAGGGATTAAGACATGGACATTACCCTATCAACAATAGTTTAAAAACAAAAACTGCTTTCTCACGTTCTCCTCTGTTTTATTTTCTGGATGCTAAGAAAGATCCTATTGTCTCAACCATCTCCCCAAATTATACAAATTTTCCTAGATCTTCTAGTTCTATTTTTACTTTTATTCCTTTCATCCACCTAGAAGTTATTTTTGTGAATGATGTAAGAAAGTGCTGTAAATATTTTCTTCCAGGCTGATAGCCAAATATCCCAATCCCAGTGCTGTCGAGTCGATTCTGACTCATAGCGACTCTACAGGACACTTATTAAACACTTTTTCTCTACTGATATAAAATGCCATTTTCAGGGACAGATTCCAATAAGCAAGACATACATGAGCTTACTTGTGTTCACTTATTAATCTGTAGTGCACAATGACACCACATCAAAGATATGGTGAAACTCTTGTGACACCGTGCACTACAGATTAGTAGGTAAATACAACTAAGCCCCTGCGTACCTTGCTTACCGGTGACTCCGTCCCTGCATTTATCATATACTAAATTCTCTTATATGCAGGTTTGATTCTGGATTCTCTACTCTTATCTATTTATTCTTTGGTCAATTATCAAAAAGTTTTGATTACAGTAGCTTTTAAATATATTCTCATATCTCGTAGAGCAAGTCTCCTCTTATAGTTTTGTTTGTTATCAAATTGTCCTTGTAGTTCTGACACATTTATATGCCAAATGAACTTCAGAATCAGCTTGTTAAAATTCATACAAAAATCCCTTTGATATTCTGATGAAAGTTACACTGAATTTATAAATTAAGGGGAGTAACGACAGCTTTACTCTATCGAGTCTTTCCATCCATAAAGCTGCCGAAACTCCGGCCAAAGCTACTGAAGCTGCCCTCACTGCCTCTCAGCGTCATCAGCAAAGGTTCTCGGGCACTTATTGTCCGGGGGGCAGACTAGTTTGGTGGAAAGAAAAAGAGGCGAAAGGGATTGGAGTTAGCCCTGAATTTAAATCCTAGTTTTATCACTTGAACGACATGGGGCCTGGGATCATTTACCAAATCGTTGTGTGTGCTTGCTTGTTACACGGGACGTTGACACCTGAGGCTGGTGCAGAGGCACTACCCCACCTCTGAGCACGGGACCTCCACTGCGGGCACTCCATGAACTGTAGCTACTGTTACTAGATGGGCAGGGCAGGCAGCAGCTGCTGGGATACAGAGTTGCCAAGCCTGGGTCTCCACTTACAATTTAGATGAGCAGATCGGAACTGCACTCCATACAGCTATGACTACAATTTACCTTAAGATACTTCAGCACATCATGCCGCAGGTGATGTACGCTTTCTCCTTAGCAGAGTCATGGGAGAGTCCTGGTTAGTGGTCTCCCTGACCCCAAAACCAATGGCCTCCAGGGATCCCTGCCTCCCAGTATTCACACCTTCCGTGTAATCACCTACTGTGTTCACTGCGGAGATGTTTTAAGCTGTGTCTCAAGCATGGTCACCTCAATCAAGAAAACATACCCCATGCTGGTTAAGGAGAAAGGCTATTCTCCAGAGGTGGCTACAAGAGGCTATTATTACAAGTGCTTCAACTATCTTTATCTCTGAACAGCTCCAAACATTCTGCTAACTAGCATAATGGGTTTCAGAAATGGGTTTTCATTTATTAAATTAACTGCTTGCTTATTAGGCTAAGGAGTCCTGGTGGTGCAGTGGTTAAGTGCTGTTTATTAGGCTAAGGAGTTCTGGTGCTGCAGCGGGTAAGTGCTACAGCTACTAACCAAAAGGTTGGCAGTTCAAATCCACCAGCCACTCCTTGAAAACCCTATAAGGCAGTTCTACTGTATTCTATAGGGTTGCTATGAGTCCCAACCGACTCAACGGCAATGGGGTTAGAGTTTTCTTAGTTCATTAGGCTAAAAGATGCTGAAAATACACTCTCATTGGTGAAGCCAGTAGTGTATAAGAAATGTAGATGAGCTAAAACATTTTAGACTTCCCACTCTTGAACAGGGTATGAAAATCTAGCAAAGTCTACAGCCTGCACCCCTGGGAACAACACCCAAGTCTTGATCCTTAAATGGTCCCCATGTGTTCAACCACTGGGCCAAAGGATTCTGTCTGCCTGATGTCAACTACAATGGTAACAAAATTCTACCCCTAGAATATAGTTGAATTCTCCCTCAAATCAACCTTTCATCGAAATGTTAAAAAAAAAAAAAAAAATGTTACGTTGTCTAAAAGTACAAAGCATTCATAAGGTTGTATGAACTCGTTTGCACATAAAAGTTTCACTCATAAATATTTAGTCTGTATGTGTGTTAGAATTTAATATAAGACTTACTTTTATCAGAACCTGGTAATGAAGGGGAGAAACAACTAATTTTCACCCATTTATAACCAAAAACAGCGGTTAATGACTGTCAAAAGATACCTATGCTGTATTAGTACCTGTCCAAACTGGCTAAGGTCAGTTACGAATGAATGAAAAACAACGCTGGCCTGTGCAACATACGCTGAGCGCAAAAAAGAGAGGTAAAGGCAAACAGTGTCTGAGTTAAGAAGGAGGGTTACTGAGGGCGGAGGTGTTACCAAAGCAACACCTCAAGAAGCGGAGGCATTTAAGAGAAGCTCTGAATTAGCAGGGAGTCCCTGGGTGGTACAGACGGTTAAGTGCTCAGCTATAGACTGAATCCACCCAGAGGTGTCTCCGAAGAGAGGCCTGGTGACCTACTTCCAAAAGACCACAGCCACAGAAAACCCTGTGGAGCACAGCTCTGCCCCGACAAACGTGAGCGTCTTTGGCATTTTTAGAGAACAATGAATAACATACCATTATGTCTCCTCCAGTGGAGGGCAGGGTCAAGTCAAAGTAGGATATGAAGATGCAGGGGGGAGCAAGGACTAAAGTAAGAGGCGGCTAAAACACTACCCGCAAGAATTTGAACTCCATCTAAGGCCTGCATACTCCTGACTACAGATCAGTACTAAACACTGCCCTTTCAGTGCCCCAAATCAGCTCAACTCTAATCTCCCACATCTTTATTCCTCTCTGAACTCATTTTGGAAGCTAACTCTTACTTCAAGCCATTCCTTACTGGAGAATATGTGGCATTATAATCAACTCTAAATAACCAACACCTCACCCCTTTGCTGTCAAGTCGATTCCGACTCAGAGCAACCCTAGACGACAGAGTAGAACTGCCCCCTAGGGTTTCCAAGGCTGTCATCTTTAAGGAAGAAGACTGCCGCTGGTAGGTTCGAACCGCTGACTTTTTGGTTAGCAGCTGAGCCCATAACCACTGAACCACCGGGGCTCTTAAATAAACAACAGTACTGCCATTCAAAATAGGCTGACCTAAAGAAGTACTTGCTGCCTCTTTAACCAAGCTCCTTGAAGTCAGGAGTCAGTACCGGCCTATGTGTGGAACAGACACTGACGTCAGTAGGGAGAAAATGCTCTTAGTGCACTTATATCCCTCATGTGATCTCTCGCCAGTGTTCGTAACCCAAAGCCACTTAACCTGAACTTATACCCTTCACGCTCTGCTCCTTCTATAAAATGAAAAGAATACAACTTTATGGAAATACTCCAGAAATTAGAAATCAAGACACAGAAGTTAGTTGTTGCTACTACATATAACTTTCCTTTTTTTAAATCATATACCTATTCTCAAATAAGGAGCCCTGGTGGTGTAATGGTTAAGCGCTCAGCTGCTAACTGAAACACTGCAGTTTGAACCCACCAGCAGCTACGAGGGAGAAAAAACCTTGCAATCTGCTTACTGCTTAGAAAACTCTATGGGGCAGTTCTAATCTGTCACATAGGGTCACTATGAGTCAGAGCTGACTCAACGGCACACAACAACATTCCTCGAATAAAAATGCATACAAATCAGTATAATCTTCTCTATCATCTCCCACTCCGGCCACGTCCCCCTGGCAGTCTACTGAATTACCACTGCTTCCTACTTTGTTTCAAGATGCTCCAATACGGTGTCCCAGACCCACCTTTCCTGCTTATATTTCCTAGTCGCTCTTAGTCAGATGGCCCTAGGTAGCAGACTCCTTCATTTGGTTCCTAAATTTCCAGTATTTCTCTGACATTGAATCCTAAATCTGGAAGGCCGCCCATGTTTGCGAGACAACCTCACTCTCTAACTTCTATCCTTTCCAAAGAGTTCAAATTTCATCTTCTCTACAAAATCTTCACTAAATCGAGAGGAACCAAAATGTTGCACCAGTTCAAATTCATTCACAAAGATCACGGCTTATAACACACCATGAAGTGATCATAGCACAGATTTAACATTTTTCTAACTTCTAATTCTGAAAAAAACTTTATAGTTTAGAAATTGGAGATTTAGAAAAATATAAAGTAGTTTTCAAAGTAAATATACAACATTTGCAAAATGGTTCCTTGGACTTTTTTTATTCTCACCCAAAGGTATCAAAAACATTTTTTTTTCTCCTTATCTGGCATAAACCTTGAATCCTCCTAGATAAAGTGCAGAGAATTTGTATAGCCTTTCTTTTCGCTTTTCATTACAAAAGTTACATACTCACGTGCATCAATATTCTGTTTTAAGATGTAAACAAAAGCAGGAGTTTAAAAAGTTTTGCAATAAAACATCACCAGCTGTAACTCCATTAATTCAGATTTTGCTCACTTCAAACTCCTTAAATTTTAAGACACCAAAAAGGACTTCCCCCTGCCAAACAATGCTATGAACCAGGCACAGTGTTTAACACACTTCACATTCCTTTCCTGGGTTATCTTCTTTGGTTCTCATGGTAATTCCAGGACAGGTATTGTTCAGTCCATCAAAAGACAGCAGAACTTGCCCAAGGTCACAGAGTGAGATAACTCTTCTTAACTAGCTGACTTCGAAAGGAAGGCCAGCACAGTTCTCAAGCAGCCGTGCTTTCATCACTGTATAATTATACATGGTGTATCTATTTTCAAAGCCCTCAGCAAATTTAAATTTAATGCTAATTCTCCTTTCTCCCATCAGAAAACATTTACACCATGGGACGCCATTGTGAAATATAACAAATTCAAGGTTTTATTCTACCAGAAACATTAGTGCATCTGTCACTGATAACTAATGTAATTTGTGACTTTAAGTAATAAATCACCCTTACCGAGACAACGTTGTTTTTCCAGAACCTGGCAGGCCTCTTAAAAGGATAAGTAACTTCTGCAGTTTATGCAGCTTTTCCTCTTGAAACCGCTGGTTCATAAACATGTCTGTTCTGTCCCACTGGTCCATGGGAGGGTCTCTCCACCATTCTCCTCCGGTTTCACAGAAACCGTTGCTCACAAGTCCATCATGCACGCTGTAGTCGTTCCTAGGGGGATGGACACTACTGCTATTCTCAGGACAGAAGGTATACTCGTCGTTCTGGCTGGAAGTCGGACAAGCCCAGTTATCGGGACAACTATTTACATAACATCCACTGCCCGGCTGGGGGTCATCCGGGACGTGGAAGATACCTGACGGCGGATTTGGTGGGGCATTAAATCTCTGAGTGTTGAAATGACAGTTAAAGCTGGGAAGAGGAGGAAGAGGACCACGGGGTACTATAAAAGAAGGCACTGACTGCCATTCCGGCCTGAAGGAAGTACATGAAATATCACAAAATGGAGGTACTACTTGTCCATCACAGGGGTACTCGCCTGGCTTGTTCCCCAAGTCCTGCTGATAACCGCACTGGGACGGAGGACTGTTACTGAGTGGCCCTTTCTCCTCATTAGATCTGAAGGGATCCCTGTGATGGTCCTGGTAACGTGGAGGAAGCTGTTCCAGGGGGGGTTCGGGCCCCTGGCAACTGTCTTCCCAATCACCCTTTTCATTTTCAAGCTCTTCAATTTCTTTGTAGAACTGGGATAATTCGCTGTCAATCTCTGATTTTGGGGAGTTAGATTTGTGTTTCTCTTCTCGTCCTCCTTTGCCATTTATACCATTGATGGTGTCTGCCTGGTTCCTTCTTTCATTACATTTCTTCTTCTCAGGGGGCTTGTAAACAGGGCCTATAAATGCTTTACTCGTACTATATACCCCATCGTCCTCAGGGGGCTTGTAAACAGGGCCTATAAATGCTTTACTCGTACTATATACCCCATCGTCCTCACGGGGCTTGTAAACGGGGCCTATAAATGCTTTACTTGTACTATGTACCCCATCGTCTGTGGGTGCTACCGGAAGACCTGCACCCTTCAGAGCGTGTGACTCAATGCATCCCACAGTATCTGGTCTGTTTTGAGGCATCACATCATGCAAAGGTTTCGACAAATCTGTAGTTTGTCTTTTGTCCTCCCGAGGGTGACTACTTCCTTTGAAATCAAGGATGGTTACAGGGGCCCAATCATTTCCAGTTTTCTCTCGGACTCTGCGAAAATCAGCTCCACCGCGATGGGAGAAAACATAAGCCTCTTCAGTTGATTTCAATCTTTTGTAGCATGGTTCACTGGTTAGTTCTTCTCCATGACCCAAAGATTTCACTTCAATTTCACCATAAGGCATCTGAGGAGCAAATAAACCGTATAATTAATAGCTAATATTTTAAACAGGAGCCCTGGTGGAACAATGGTAAAGCGCTCGACTGTTAATGGAAAAGTTGGTGGTTTGAACCCACCCAGCAGCTCTGCAGGACAAAGACCCAGCGATCTGGTCCTGTGAGAATTACAGCCTAGGAAACCCTATGGAGGCAGTTCTACTCTGTCACATGGGGTTGCTATGAGATGAAATTGACTTGACAGCATCAAACAACAACAAACAGTTACACATGGTTGAAAATCGACTCAACAGCACCCAAGAACATTTAAAAAACGTAAACAAAAGTTTCTTCAGAAACAAGAAATTAGAAAAAGGGTAAATTTGTGATACAGGGTTTTAACGCTAACATCTTCCCAAAATACTGTAATTAAGTTGTCATTGTATAATCGCTTGCTATTTAAGGATTATCATAAATTGAGTTAACGTAAGTAAAGCACTAAGGTAAATCTCACTGAAGAAAATATCCCTTAAAAAAAAAAACTCACTTTTAATCTACATGATCCATTTCTTAATTTAGAGAATTTGAAGAACTAAGTTTGGAAAATTTAACCAATAATACATATCTTCATAACATAGATCACAACTGTGGACTAGGATGTAAAACCGCCAACCAAATTAACACTTATATCAACACAGGCCCGTGGTAAATTGCATCATAAACATTCTCCTGTTTAAAACCAGCGTGTCCTTAGGAGTAAATGGATCCAGCTGGAAAACCTCAAACAACCACACCTCCTTGGCAATCAAACATTAGATTATCGGAAATATCACTCTTTATGGGCCCTTTCCCTGTGAAGAAGGAACCCTGGTGGCACAGTAGTTAAGCAGTCGGCTGCTAACCAAAAGGCTGACAGCTCAAACTCACCAGCTTTGGAAACCCTATGGGGCAGTTCTACTCTGTCCTACAGGGTCACTATCAGTGGGAATAAAGACCAGATGAAGACCAGAGAGTGGGCAGAGTGAACTACTGCTGGATGGCAGTGGGTTTTTCCTGTGAATAGAGTAAAAGCAGTTCCCAAATGGGTGGACTGCTTTAATTAAAAGAATAAAGATTATAACTTCAACTGTTCTGAAAATGATGCAAATATATTAAGTTAAAAAAAAATGTGGCAACTAACAAAATCAAATTATCTTCTCCAGATTTATTTATCTCAAGGATAACTTTTACTTTCCTTGAAGTTTCTTACAGACCTCAAGATACAATCCAAATTCCTGTTTTACTCAATATGAGCTGCACTGGGCAAATCAGCTGCAAAAGACCTCTGTGAAGTGCTAAAAAGCAAAGATGTCACTTTGAGGACTAAAGTGCACCGGACCCGACCCATGGTATTTTCAATAGCTTCACATGCATGAGAAAGATGGACAATGAATAAGGAAGACTGAAGAAAAACTGACGCCTGTGAATTATGCTGGTGAAGAATACTGAATATACCAAGGACCTCCAGAAGAACAAACCAATCTGTCTTGGAGAAGTACAGCCAAAATGCTCTTTAGACGTGAGAATGGTGAGACTTCTCTTACGTACTTTGGACATGTTACCAGAAGGGATCAGTCCCTGGAGAAGGACATCATGCTTGGTAAAAAGGCAGATCAGTGAACAAGAGGAAGACCCTCGACGAGATGGACTGACACAATGGCTGCAACAATGGGCTCAAAAATAGCACCTACTGTGAGCATGTTTGCGTTCTACTGCAAAAAGGGTCGCTGTGAGTCCTCCGTCCTCCGTCAGGTGCCTACTGGATGGACACCTAACAACAACTCGGTACTTCGTTCCCTTCACTCCCTGGTCTCCCTCTCTAACAGGAAAGGGCAGAAAGATGGAAGACGGAGGTAAACCCGAGACAGCGCGAGCGACAGTCAGGCTGGAGGAAGCAGGAGCTATAAAGGACGGCGTCCTCCCGGAAGCAGAGCCCTCAGTTCTCGGTCACCCCTCAGCTGACTTCCCCACTCGCAACGCCCGGGACAGGTCCCGAGGAAGGGCGAGGGGGCTGCGTTCGGACGGGGCTGCCACACCACCTCGTCCCCGCTCAGGGCGGGCGGCCAGGGCAAAGTGCGTCACCGGCTTCCTGGTCCCCACACAGACGTGCCCAGGCCCTTCCTAGGACTCGCAGAGGTCTCCGAGGCTCAAGGGCTCGCTCCGGCCTACGCGTCTAATTTACAGGCGCAGGGCTTAATCGCCGGGCTGCTAACCGAGAGGTGGGCGGTTCGAGCCCACCCATCGGCTCTGGGAGCGAAAAGACCTGGAAACCTGCTTCCCTGAAGATTACAGCCCAGGAACCCTACGCGGAAGATCTGCTTTGTCCTATACGGTCCCTAGGAGCCGGAATCCACTCGATGGCGATGGGTTTTGGGGACCAAGCCAGCGAGCACCGAGATGGTGAAGGAGGACGAAATCGAAAAACGCCAATACGACTACCCCGCCCTCACTTAACATGGGGTGTCTACTCACCTTACTCTGCAACACTGCATTGACCTCCACTTCCCAATAAAACCTTCTAGAAAGCGCTCTCCAAAAAAAGAAAGAGAAACGCGGAGACCTAGCCCCCGAAACAGGTGCCAGAGCGACTACAAGGCCAGCCCTGACGATCGGGGCAACAAGCCGCACCACCGGACGCAACATGGCGGCCGCCTCCCTGTTCCCAGGCAGGAAGCCTGGGTTCGCGCCGAGCATTGTGGGAACTGAAGTTCTTCGTTCCAGCTGGCCCGGTAAACCTCTCTGTGTGGAGACTCGGTCTCCCAGAATTCATTGCGTGACCAAGCACCAGTTAGGCAACAAACCCACGACCGGAAGTAGTTCTCCGGTGTGGGGGGAGTTTAGAAATGCCGACCTTGGCTGAAAAAGCAGACGTCTGCTTCAGTGTTCACCCCTAAAGGGAAGGAGAACGTGAGTGTCGTGCCTGGCACCACAAATGGATGGCAGCAGGTGCTCTCAGTGCATGCTTAAGACTGTAGATGAAGAGCCAGCGGGCTTTCAAAGGGGACTCAACATTTGGTATCTCCAAGTAGACTGGCTGTCATTTCTAAGAAAAACCACTAGGCATTTTAGGGTCATGCTCTTCTATCAAAAAGAGACTCTCTACAGCAGAGGACAATAGGTAAAAATACTTAGGAGAAGAGCATTAGTGTCATAATCTGATTTTTTTTTTAATTAAAGTAATCAAATGCAAACACTTCAGAGTGTTCCTTATTTAAAAAGTCAACATATGAACAGAGATTGGAGCATCACCTGGTAACAAGTGCTATGTAAGTGTTGCATTAAACATAAATACAAACCAAACAGCTGTGCATCCGAACAGCTTAGGCCTCTTCTCTGGTGCCCGCTCCTCCCGCCAGACTCACCGCCCCCACCCCAATTTTGTTCTTGCACGGGACAGTTGATAATCTCGTCATATTTAAACAGATCTTTTTAATTTATAAATACAGTAGTTAAAATCACACTCTGAAGTGCTTGCCTTTGATTATTTAATTAATGCCACTGTGTCCCATGACTATATCATGGCTTGCCAAAAGAATGAATAAATCTGTCTTTGAAGTACAACCAGAATGCTCCTTAGAAGCATAGGTGGTGAGACTATGTCCCACATACTTTGGACATATTATCAGGAGGGATCAGTCCCTGGAGAAGGACTTGGTGGAGGGTCAGAGAAAAAGAGGGAGACCCTCAATGAGGTGGATTGACACAGTGACTGCAGCAGTGGTGTGACCCTAATACCTCACAACATGTTTTCTCCTACTCAGAATGGGTGATGGAGAGCTTGGCGTAACTAATGCCATAATGATACTCTAAGTAACCTATAAGCATTTTTTATTGTACCAGCTACACTGGTTTCTTTCCACAGGGATGCGGCGCCCTCTTGGCTCCTGTGTGCTTGGTCTCTCTCCTCTTCTTTGTTCTCTGGAGAAATGGCCTTCAACCTGCAAGATGGCAGCTAGGAAGGCTGCCTGGTGCTTTTAATATGCAACTTTCTTTTTTCCTTTTTATCTCAGTCAGAGTGGACTTGGAAGGCCAGTTCCACTAGTCAGGAGATTGTCACGTAAGTTTTTTTTCAGCCCGTTACAAACGTACACATTAGGGTCCAGATGTCTGACATGTATATCTTTAGTGTAATAGAGTTTCTTGTAGTTGTTTTGTGATGTATATGATCATCTGTTGGCTACCTGCTTAAAAATGTTACGTAATCCTTGATAAAATGATACATAAGCTCTGATGTAAAAATTGCTTTTGGGGGGACTCCATAAAGGACAGCCTGCATTGCTGTCGGGGCCCCTCCATTCATGTCACCTCCTAGTAAACTTTCTCTCTTTTTCTGACTTGAAGTACATTTCATTGGCTCGACCGCTCCAGGGCATGGACCCCAATTGGGTAACAGTGGGCTGAAGTATAAAAACAATTGTGAGGATGGCGCAGGACCGGGCAGTGTTTCATGCTGTTGTGGGGTGGCTATGAGTCGGAACCTATTCGACCATACCTAACAACACTGTGTGCCAAGTGATCCATCCACTTGTTAAGAATCTTCCTCAAGTACAAATTCTCACTTTGTCTTACGTTTCCTCCTGGTTAGATTCAAGTTATGCATCCCTTGAAATAACCACATAAGTCAATTTGTACCTGTCTGCTCCTTATTGCATCCTTGTTGATGATCTTAATCTTTATCACCTGATCAAGGTGTCGTTCAGCTTTCTGCAATGTGTATTTCCCTCTTGTAGCTAATAAATCTGTAAGTCTTGGAAGAAATACAACCAGAATTCTCTTTAGAAGGGAGGACGGCAAGGCTTCAGCTCACTTACTTTGGACATGTCATCAGGAAATACTAATTGGTAGGAAAAAAAAAATCATGTTCAGTAGAAGGTTATTGAAAATGAGGGAAACCCTCAATGAGACAGATTACCGCAACAGCCGAAACCATGGGCTCAAGCACAGCAATGATCATGAAGATGGCACAGGACCAAGCAGTGTTTAGTCCTGTTTTATGTAGGGTCACTGTGAGCCTTAGCCAGCTGCACAGTAACTGACAGCGACTAGGAGATAGTTTGAGACCCAGCAGCTGCCTCATTCCTGTTCGCTTTTTCCCATCACTCTTTATCTGTTGATTCTGGCTCCAGATGATCTTGGTCTTCATGGCTCCAAAATGTCTTTTTTCCCCCCCAACTGTTATCTAAATTTAATATTTCTGTCTTTTTACATTTATGACACTTTCTCAGAAATCATTGACAGCTATTTTGTTAACTTCATCTGTAAATTCTTACAGGATACTGTGATATTTTCAATTTTGGTAAGGAAACTTGAACTCAAGGCAGCTGGATGATCACTCCTGTTGCGTGTTACTTCCTCCATACTGATGTTTCATGGGTGAGGCATTAATGGTTCCATGGTAGAGTTCTCACTTCTCATGTGGGAGAAGCAGGTTTGATTTCTGGCCAATACGCCTTGTGTGTAGCCATCATCTGCCCCTTAGTGTGCTATGATGCTGAACAGGTTTCAGTCAGGGTTTCAAACTGGTTCATTCCAGCTTGAACCCCTGCTGAGAATTTGCATTTCCACCACAGATACACTGAATCAGAATCTACATTTTAACAATACTTATGCTGTGAATCAGAATCAACTCGATGGCAATGGGTTTTTTAAAATATATATATACCTGAGAATCACCTGGGAAGTTTTGTTACAGTGTAGATTCTGATTCAGTATATATGGGGTGAAAAAGTCACAGCAAGAGTTCAAACTGGAATGAACCAGGTCAAAGCCCTGGTTTTAGCAGACTAAGATGGACTAAAAAGAAAGGCTTGATAATGTATTTCCACAAATCACCCAATGAAAACCCTATGGATCACAACAGAACAATTCTGTTACATACGCACACAGTGACAGGGCTCCAAAATACATAAAACAAACTAACAGCATTAAAAGAGAAATAGAGAGTCCACAATAATAGTAGGAGACTTCAACACACCACTTTCAGTGAAGGACAGAACATCTAGAAAGAAACTCTATAAAGATACAGAAGATTTAAATGCCACAGTGAACCAACTTGCCTTCATAGACATACACAGAACACTCCACCCAGCAGCAGCAAAGTACACGTTCTTTTTCAGTGTGCATGTAACATTGTCCAGAATAGACCACATTTTAGGCCACAAAGCCAGTACCCAAAACAAAAACATCGAAATAATACAAAGCATCTTCTCTGATCACAATGCTATAAAAGTAGAGATCAATGACAAGAACAGCAAGGGAAAAAAACCAAATACATGGAAACTGAACAGTACCTTGCTTAAAAACTATTAGGTAATAAAAGAAACCAAGAATGTAATAAAAAAAAAATCATAGACTTAATCGAGAATGAAAACACATAAAAACCTTTGGGACACAGCAAAAGTGGTGCTTAGAGGTCATTTTACAGCAATAAACATACACATCAAAAAAGAAGGAAGGGCCAAAACCAAAGCATTAACCCTGCAACCTGAACAAATAGAGAGCAGCAAAAGAAGCCCACAGTCACCAGAAGAAAGGAAATAATAAAGATTAGAGAAGAAAGAAATGAAACCAAGAAGAGAAAAACAATAGAATCAACAAGACTGGAAGTTAGTTCTTTGAAAGGATCAACAAAATCAACAAACCACTGGCCAAACTGACAACAGAAAAACCTAGAGGAGGTAAATAAATAAGAAATGAATGAGTGATATCACAACAGAATCAACTGAAATAAAAAGGAACATAGAATATATGAACAAATGTACTCAAACAAATTTGAAAACCTACAGGAAATGAACAAATCTCTAGAAACACTACATACCTAAACTGACACAAACTGACATAGAAAAGCTAAATAGAGTTATAACAAAAGAAGAGATTGAAGAGGTAGTAAAAAAAAAACTTACAACAACAAAAAAGCCCTGGCCTGGATGGCTTCACTGAAGAATTCTACCAGACTTTTAGAGAAAGGTCACAAAAATACTACTCAAACTATTTCATAGCATAGAAAAGGAAGGAATATTCCCAAATTCATTCTATGAAACTAGCATAACCTTGGTACCGAAGCCAGGCAAAGACACCACAAAAAAAGAAAATGACAAGCCAATATTCCTCACAAATAACAGATGCAAAAATTCTCAACAAAATTCTAGCCAATAGAATCCCATAGCATATCAAAAAATAATACATCGGAGGCAGGGCCAAGATGGCTGACTAGGTAGACGCTACCTCAGATCCCTCTTGCAACAAAGACTTGGAAAAGCAAGTGAATCGATGACATACATAACAATCTACGAACCCTGAACAACAAACACAGATTTAAAGAGTTAACCTGAGTGACAGAGACGGAGAAGGAACAACTACGGGGAAGCAGCGACTGTTTTTGGAGCCTGGAGCCAGCGTCCCAGTCAGGTAACCTTGGCACCGGGCTTAGGACTGGGCCCAGGAGAGCTGAACACAAAATCTTGTGACGGCGCAAACAAGGAGCGCAGCCCTACCCCCCTGAACTGACCCCGGGAGGGGGCCCAGTCGGTCCGCGCCGGCGGCGTGGCTACACGGCTGGTGGGAGAAGTCCCCGGGAGGCAGTGACTGGTTTTGGAGCCGGGAGTGCAGCGTCCCAGCCGGGGAACCTTGGTACCGGGCTTTGGACTGGGCACAGGGGAGCTGAACACGGTATCTGGTCACGGCGCAAACACGGGGCGCAGCCCTACTCCCCTAAACTAACCCCGGGAGGGGGCCCAGCCGGTCCGTGGAGGCGGCGCAGCGACGCGGCTGGCGGGACGAGAAGTCCCCGGGAGGCAGCGACTGATTTTGGAGCCGGGAGTGCAGCATCCCAGTAGGGGAACCTTGACGCTGGGCTTTGGACTGGCAGCAGAGGATCTGACCGCGGCTTCAGCGGGCCAGACCCTCGGGGACAATCTCCACACAGCCAGCAAACATAGGCGACACGCCCCTCGGAAATCTCAGATAAAATAGTCATCCCAAGCAAGATAAGCAACTTTGGCTATATTCCGGGGTGCTACTCTTCTGTTTTTCTGAACCCTCCCCTCCCCTTCCCAGGAGGCTTCATTAACATTGGAATTTCCTGAGCCAGAGGGAGAACGGCTCCGGCTCCGAGGCTTTGCTTTTCCCTTTTTTTTTTTTTTTGGTCTTTTCCTAACCCATTCTTCCGGCCTGAGAGAAGCAACCACAAAAAACCCAGGGACCAAAAATCCTTCCCTAATTGGACTAAAAACACAGAACCAGCTCCAGCCAAGCATATATGATCCAAATCTCTGGCTTTTATCCCTACAGGGAACAAGGTGGCTGTTATAATGCAAAGGCAGTTCTGATAGGGATCTGACTGCATTTTTTTTTAGTGGATTTACTGGAAAAAGAAGTTTCCCAGGTCTGATATCTCTGCTTATTCAACAGAGCCCTAACTGACCCACAACAGGGAACTGAGGGCTGAAGCTCCCCCCAGACCACCTAACCTCTTGCCTTAGGGGTCTAAGGAGGGTGATACCTACCAATCAGTAGAGGTACTTGCATTGGGGGCCTAAGGTACAGCTGCAGTGCCCTCCCACAAGGTGCTATAAGAATAGAGACACACCCACCTCACTGACACTTGGGGGAAGCCTGTCAGCATCCTGCCCCCCCTGGAGTGTGAACCCCAGCTGCTCATAGAATCTGGTGCACACAACTATCACCACTACTTCTCGAGGTTGATAGGTGTTAGGGTGCAGCACACACTTGATGACCCAAAATCAGATTCTACTCAAGAATAGTGAATAGACTCAGGCATATATATCTGGCAACAGCCCAAACCAGCTGGTTATAGGTCTTAAGTAAGTCAAGGGCTACAACAAACAAGACAGCACAATCTAGTAGCCCATCCACGTATATTGAAAGAAAACAAAACAAGATAAGACTCAGTGAGCAATTATAGAATAAACCACTACTATATCTTACTGATGGCTGAGAGACAGCAGTCGATATCAAACCACATAAAGAAGCAGACCATGACAGCTTCTACAACCCCCCAAACAAAAGAATCAAAATCTTTGCCAAATGAAGATACAATCCTGGAATTATCAGATACAGAATATAAAAAACTAATTTACAGAATGCTTCAAGACATCAGGGATGACCTCAGAAATGAAATAAGGCAAACTGCAGAAAAAGCCAAGGAACACACTGATAAAACAGTTGAAGAACTCAAAAGGATTATTCAAGAACATAGTGGAAAAATTAATAAGTTTCAAGAATCCACAGAGAGACAGCATGCAGAAATCCAAAAGATTAACAATAAAATTACAGAATTAGACAACGCAAGAGAAAGTCAGAGGAGCAGACTCGAGCAATTAGAATGCAGACTGGGACATCTGGAGGACCAGGGAATTAACACCAACATAGCTGAAAAAAAAATCAGATAAAAGAATTAAAAAAAATGAAGAAACCCTAAGAATCATGTGGGACTCTATCAAGAAGGATAACTTGTGTATTATTGGAGTCCCAGAACAGGGAGGGAGGACAGAAAACACAGAGAAAATAGAAAATAGTTGAAGATCTGCTGACAGAAAACTTCCCTGACATCATGAAAGACGAAAGGATATCTATCCAAGATGCTCATCGAACCCTATTTAAGACTGATCCAAAAAGAAAAACACCAAGACATGTTATCATCAAACTTGCCAAAACCAAGGATAAAGAGAAAATTTTAAAAGCAGCCAGAGATAAAAGAAAGGTCTCCTTCAAGGGAGAATCAATAAGAATAAGTTCAGACTACTCAGCAGAAACCATGCAGGCAAGAAGGCAATGGGATGACATATACAGAGCACTGAAGGAGAAAAACTGCCAGCCAAGGATCATATATCCAGCAAAACTCTCTCTGAAATATGAAGGCGAAATTAAGATATTTACAGATAAACACAAGCTTAGAGAATTTGCAAAAACCAAACCAAAGCTACAAAAAATACTAAAGGAAATTGTTTGGTCAGAAAACCAATAATATCAGATACCAGCACAACCCAAAGTCACAGAACAGAACATCCTGATATCAACTCAAATAAGGAAATCACAAAAACAAATTAAGATTAATTAAAAAAAAAATGCTCAAAACAGGGAATCATTGAAGTCAATATGTAAAAGATCACAATAATCAAAAAGAGGGACTAAATACAGGTGGCACAGAACTGCCATATGGAGAGGGATACAAGGCAATATAGGACAATACAAGGTAGGTTTTTACTTAGAAAAATAGGGGTAAATATTAAGGTAAGCACAAAGAGATATAACAACTCCATAACTCAAAATAGAAGCCAAGAAAAACGTAACGACTCAACAAACATAAAGTCAAATACTATGAAAATGAGGATCTCACAATTTACAAAGAAAAACGTCTCAGCACAAAAAAGTAAGTGGGAAAATGAAATTGTCAACAACACACATAAAAAGGCATCAAAATGACAACACTAAACACTTATCTATAATTATGCTGAATGTAAATGGACTAAATGCACCAATAAAGAGACAGAGAGTCACGGACTGGATAAAGAAACACGATCCGTCTATATGCTGCTTACAAGAAACACACCTTAGACTTAGAGACACAAACAAACTAAAACTCAAAGCATGGAAAAAAATATATCAAGCAAACAATAAGCAAAAAAGAAGAGGAGTAGCAATATTAATTTCTGACAAAATAGACTTTAAACTTAAATCCACCACAAAGGATAAAGAAGGACACTACATAATGATAAAAGGGACAGTTGATCAGGAAGATATAACCATATTAAATATTTATGCACCCAATGACAGGGCTGCAAGATACATAAATCAAGTTTTAACAGAACTGAAAAGTGAGATAGACACCTCCACAATTATAGTAGAAGACTTCAACACACCACTTTCGGAGAAGGACAGGACATCCAGTAAGAAGCTCAATAGAGACACGGAAGACCTAATTACAACAATCAACCAACTTGACTTCATTGACTTATACAGAACTCTCCACCCAACTGCTATAAACTATACTTTTTTTTCTAGCGCACATGGAACATTCTCTAGAATAGACCACATATTAGGTCATAAAACAAACCTTTGCAGAATCCAAAACATTGAAATATTACAAAGCATCTTCTCAGACCACAAAGCAATAAAAGTAGAAATCAATAACAGAAAAACTAGGGAAAAGAAATCAAATACTTGGAAACTGAACAACACCCTCCTGAAAAAAGACTGGGTTATAGAAGACATCAAGAAGGGAATAAGGAAATTCATAGAATGCAACGAGAATGAAAATACTTCCTATCAAAACCTCTGGGACACAGCAAAAGCAATGCTCAGAGGCCAATTTATATCGATAAATGCACACAGACAAAAAGAAGAAAGAGCCGAAATCAGAGAACTGTCCCTACAACTTGAACAAATAGAAAGTGAGCAACAAAAGAACCCATCAGGCACCAGAAGAAAACAAATAATAAAAATTAGAGCTGAACTAAATGAATTAGAGAACAGAAAAACAATTGAAAGAATCAACAAAGCCAAAAGCTGGTTCTTTGAAAAAATTAACAAAATTGATAAACCATTGGCCAGACTGACTAAAGAAATACAGGGAAGGAAACAAATAACCCAAATAAGAAACGAGAAGGGCCACATCACAACAGACCCAACTGAAATTAAAAGAATCATATCAGATTATTATGAAAAATTGTACTCTTAAAAAATTTGCAAACCTAGAAGAAATGGATGAATTCCTGGAAAAACACTACCTACCTAAACTAACACAATCAGAAGTAGAACAACTAAATAGACCCATAACAAAAACAGAGATTGAAACGGTAATCAAAAAACTCCCAACAAAAAAAAGCCCTGGCCCGGATGGCTATACTGTAGAGTTCTACCAAACTTTTAGAGAAGAGATAACACCAATACTACTAAAGGTATTTCAAAGCATAGAAAATGACGGAATACTACCCAACTCATTCTATGAAGCCACCATATCCCTGGTACCAAAACCAGGTAAAGACATCACACAAAAAAGAAAATTACAGACCTATATCCCTCATGAACATAGATGCAAAAATCCTCAACAAAATTCTAGCCAAGAGAATTCAACAACATATCAAAAAAATAATTCACGACGACCAAGTGGGATTTATACCAGGTATGCAAGGCTGGTTTAATATTAGAAAAACCATTAATGTAATCCACCATATAAATAAAACAAAAGACAAAAAACACATGATCTTATCAATTGATGCAGAAAAGGCATTTGACAAAGTCCTACACCCATTTATGATAAAAACTCTCACCAAAATAGGAATTGAAGGAAAATTCCTCAACATAATAAAGGGCATCTATGCAAAGCCAACAGCCAACATCACTAAATGGAGAGAGCCTGAAAGCATTTCCCTTGAGAACGGGAACCAGACAAGCATGCCCTTTATCACCGCTCTTATTCAACATTGTGCTAGAAGTCTTAGCCAGAGCAATTAGGCTAGACAAAGAAATAAAGGCCATCCGGATTGGCAAAGAGGAAGTAAAATTATCTCTATTTGCAGATGACATGATCTTCTACACACAAAACCCCAACGAATCCACCAGAAAACTACTGAAACTAATAGAAGAGTTTGGCAGAGTCTCAGGTTATAAGATAAACATACAAAAATCACTTGGATTCCGCTACATCAACAAAAAGAACATCGAAGAGGAAATAACCAAATCAATACCATTCACAGTAGCCCCCAAGAAGATAAAATACTTAGGAATAAATCTTACCAAGGATGTAAAAACCTATACGAAGAAAACTACAAAGCTCTACTTCAAGAAATTAAAAAGGACATACTTAAGTGGAAAAACATACCTTGCTCATGGATCGGAAGACTTAACATAGTAAAAATGTCTATTCTACCAAAAGCCATCTATACATACAATGCACTTCTGATCCAAATTCCAATGTCATTTTTTAAGGTGATAGAGAAACAAATCACCAACCTCATATGGAAGGGAAAGAAGCCTCGGATAAGCAAAGCATTACTGAAAAAGAAGAAGAAAGTGGGAGGCCTCACTCTACCTGATTTCAGAACCTATCATACAGCCACAGTAGTCAAAACAGCCTGGTACTGGTACAACAACAGACACATAGACCAGTGGAACAGAATTGAGAACCCAGATATAAATCCATCCACATATGAGCAGCTGATATTTGACAAAGGACCAGTGTCAGTTAATTGGGGAAAAGATAGTCTTTTTAACAAATGGTGCTGGCATAACTGGATATCCATTTGCAAAAAAATGAAACAGGACCCATACCTCACACCATACACAAAAACTAACTCCAAGTGGATCAAAGACCTAAATATAAAGACTAAAACGATAAAGCTCATGGAAGAAAAAATAGGGACAACCTTAGGAGCCCTAATACAAGGCATAAACAAAATACAAAACATAACCAAAAATGACGAAGAGAAACCAGATAAGTGGGAGATCCTAAAAATCAAACACCTATGCTCATCTAAAGACTTCACCAAAAGGGTAAAGAGACCACCTACAGACTGGGAAAGAATTTTCAGCTATGACATCTCCGACCAGCGCCTGACCTCTAAAATCTATATGATTCTGTCAAAACTCAACCGCAAAAGACAAACAACCCAATCAAGAAGTGGGCAAAGGGTATGAACACGCACTTCACTAAAGAAGATATTCAGGCAGCTAACAGATACATGAGAAAATGCTCTCGATCATTAGCAATTAGAGAAATGCAGATTAAAACTACAATGAGATTCCATCTCACTCCAACAAGGCTGGCATTAATCCAAAAAACACAAAATAATAAATGTTGGAGAGGCTGCGGAGAGATTGGAACTCTTATACACTGCTGGTGGGAATGTAAAATGGTACAACCACTTTGGAAATCTATCTGGCATTATCTTAAACAGTTAGAAATAGAACTACCATACAACCCAGAAATCCCACTCCTCGGAATATACCCTAGAGAAACAAGAGCCTTCACACAAACAGATATATGCACACCCATGTTTATTGCAGCTGTGTTTACAATAGCAAAAAGCTGGAAGCAACCAAGGTGTCCATCAACGGATGAATGGTTAAATAAATTGTGGTATATTCAAACAATGGAATACTACGCATCGATAAAGAACAGTGACGAATCTGTGAAACATTTCATAACATGGAGGAACCTGGAAGGCATTATGCTGAGCGAAATTAGTCAGAGGCAAAAGGACAAATATTGTATAAGACCACTATTATAAGATCTTGAGAAATAATATAAACTGAGAAGAACACGTATTTTTGTGGTTACGAGGGGGGAGGGAGGGAGGGTGGGAGAGGGTTTTTTACTGATTAATTAGTAGCTAAGAACTGCTTTAGGTGAAGGGAAGGACAATACTCAATACATGGAGGGTCAGCTCAACTGGACTGGACCAAAAGCAAAGAAGTTTCCAGGATAAATGGAATGCTTCAAAGGTCAGCGGAGCAAGGGCGGGGGTTTGGGGACCATGGTTTAAGGGGACTTCTAAGTCAATTGGCAAAAGAATTCTATTATGAAAACATTCTGCATCCCACTTTGAAATGTTGCATCTGGGGTCTTAAATGCTAACAAGCAGCCATCTAAGATGCATCAATTGGTCTCAACCCACCTGGAGCAAAGGAGAATAAAGAACACCAAGGTCACACGATAACTAAGAGCCCAAGAGACAGAAAGGGCCACATGAACCAGAGACCTACATCATCCTGAGACCAGAAGAACTAGTTGGTGCCCGGCCACAATCAATGACTGCCCTGACAGGGAGCACAACAGAGAGCCCCCAAGGGAGCAGGCGATCAGTGGGATGCAGACCCCAAATTCTCATGAAAAGACCATAATTAATGGTCTGACTGAGACTAGAGGAATCCTGGCAGTCACGGTCCCCAAACCTTCTGTTGGCACAGGACAGGAACCATTCCCGAAGACAACTCATCAGACATGAAAGGGACTGGACAGTGGGTAGGAGAGAAATGCTGATGAAAAGTGAGCTAATTATATCAGGTGGACACTTGAGACTGTGTTGGCATCTCCTGTCTGGAGGGGGGATGGGAGGATAGAGTTGGAAGCTGGCAAAATTGTCACGAAAGGAGAGACTGGAAGGGCTGACTCATTAGGGGGAAAGCAAGTGGGAGTACGGAGTAAGGTGTATATAAACTTATATGTGACAGTCTGACTTGATTTGTAAACGTTCTCTTGAAGCTCAATAAAAGTTAATAAAAACAAATAAATAAATAATAAATCTTGACTGTCTTAGTTACCTAGTGCTGCTATAACAAGTGGATGCCTTTAGCAAAGAGAAATTTATTCTCTCACAGTCTAGGAGGCCAGAAGTCTGAATTCAGGGTGCCAGCTCCAGGGGAAGACTTTCCCTCTGTGTCAGCTCTGGGAAAGGTCCTATCATCAATCTTCCCCTGGTCTAGGAGCTTTGCAGTGAAGGGACCCCAGGTCCAAAGGACAAGCACTCCTGGCTCTTCTTGCTTGGTGGTGATGAGGTCCCCCTGTCTCCCTGCTTGCTTCTTTCTTTTATATCTCAAAAGAGATTGATTTAAGACACCACCTAATCTTGTAGATTGAGTCCTGTCTCATTAAAATAACTGCCTCTAATTCTGCCTCATTAACATCGTAGAGGTAGGATTTACAACACATAAGAAAATCACATCGGATGACAAAATGGTGGATAGTCACACAATACTGAAAACCATGGCCCAGCCATGCTGCCATGAACTTTTGGGGGACACAATTCATAATGGTGACCAAGTGGGATTCGTACCAGGGATACAAGGATGGTTCAACATTAGAAAATCAATGTAATCCATCACATAAATAAAACAGAAGAATCACATGATCATCTCAATTGATACAGAAAAGGCATTTGAGAAAGTCCAACACCCATTCTTGATTGAAAAAAAAACCAAAACAGCAAAATAGGAAAGGAAGGGAAATTTCTTGACATAGTAAAGAGCATTATAAGAAATCAACAGGCAACATCATTCTCAATGGAGAAAGACTGAAAGCATTCTCCTTGAGAAATGGAACCAGACTCCTTTATCACCATTCTTATTCAACATCATGGCAGAAGTCCTAGCTAGAGCAGTAAGGCAAGAAAAAGAAAGGGCATCCAAATTGGTAAGGAAGAGATAAAACTATCCCTGTTGACAGATGGTATGATCTTACACACAGAAAACCCCAAAGAATCTGTAAGAAAGTTACTGAAACTAAGAAAATTTCAGTAAAGTAGCAGGATACAAGATTAGCATACAAAAATCAGTAGGATTACTCTACACCAACAAAGAGAATTTCTAAAAGGAATTCAGCAAATCAGTGCTGTTTAAAGTAGCCCCCAGGAACATAAAATACTTATGAATAAATTGAATGAGGGACGTAAAAGACCTATAAAAGAAAACTACCAAAAACTACAAGAAATCAAAAGAGACCTAGGTAAATGGAAAGCATACCATGCTCATGGATAGGAAGACTCAACATTCTGAAAATTTCAATACTGCCCAAAGTGATCTACAGATATAATGCAATCCCAATCCAAATTCCAACAGCATTCTTTAACCAGATGGAAAAACTAATCACCAAATTTATGTGGGAAAGGAAGAGGCTTGGATAGGCAAAGCATTATTAAAGAAGAACAAAAAAGTGGAGGGCTCACACTACCTGATTTTAGAACCTGTTATACCACCACAGTAGTCAAAACACTCTGGTATTGGTACAACAGACACATAGACCAATGGAACAAAATTGAGAACCTAGACATAAATCCATCCATCTACCGGCAGCTGACAATTGACAAAGGGCCGATGTCCATAAAATGGGGAAAAGACAGCCTGTTTAACAAATGGTGCTGGCATAACAGGATGTCCATCTGTAAAGAAATGAAACAGAATCCATACCTCACACCATACACAAAAGCTAACTCAAAATGGATCAAAGACCTAAATATAAAACCTAAAATGGTAAAAATCATGGAAGAAAAAATAGAGAAAACACTAGGGGCCCTAACATATGGCATAAATACAAACCATAACTAACAATACACAAACACCAAAAGAGAACCTAGATAACCGGGAGCTCCTAAAAATGAAACACTTAAGCTCATCAAAAGACTTCACCAAAAGGACAAAAAGAACAGGCTGGGAAAAAGCTTTCGGCTATGACATATCCGACAAGGGCCTAATCTATGAAATCTACAAAATACTTCAACACCTCAACAACAAAAAGACATACAATTCAATTAAAAACATGGGCAAAGGATATGAACAGATAGATACTTCACCAAAGAAAACATTCAGGCAGTCAGCAGACACATGAAGTGCTCACTATCATTACCCAGTGGAGTCATTAGCCACTAAAAAACCAAAAAAAAAAAAAAAAAATGCAAATCAAAACTACAATGAGATACCACCTCACCCTGACAATACTGGCACTAACCAAAAAAACAAAGTAATTAATGTTGGAGAGTTTGGGGGAGATTGGAACTCTTATGCACTCCTGGTGGAAATGCAAAATGATACAACCGTTTTGAAAAACAATATGGTGCCTCCTTAAAATGCTAGAAATAGAAATACCATATGATCCAGCAATTCCACTCCTAGGAATATATCCTAGAGCAATAAGAGCCGTCACACGAATACATGTGCACACCGTGTTCGTTGCAGCATTATTCACAATAGCAAAGAGATGGAGGCAACCTAGTGCCTATCAACAGATGAATGAATAAACACGGTATAATTTTTAGTATGCACACAATGGAATACTATGTAACGATAAAGAAAAATGATGAATCTGTGAAACATAACATGGATGAATCTAGAGGGCATTATGCTGAGTGAAATAAGTCAATCACAAAAGGACAAACAGTGTATAAGACCACTATTATAAAAACTCAGGAAAAGGTTTACACACAGAAAAAAATAATCTTTGGTGGTTACGAGAATGGAAAGGGATAGGGAGGGAAAATCACTAACTAGATAGTAGACAAGCGTTAACTTTGGTGAAGGGAAACACAACACACGATATAGGGGAGGTCAGCACAACCTGACCAAGGCAAAGTCATAGAAGCTTCCTAGACACATCTAAACGTTTTGAGGGACTGAGTTGCTGGGGCTCAGGGCCGGTGACCATAGTCTCTGGGGACATCTAGGTCAATTGGCATAACATAGCTCATAAAGAAAACGTTCTATGTCCTACCTCGGTGAGTAATGTCTGGGGTCTTAATAGCTTGCGAGCGGCCATCTGGGATACATCTATTGTTCCCATTCAGTCAGGAACAAAGGAGAATGAAGAAAACCAAAGACACAAGGAAAATATTAGGCCAAAGGACTAGTGGACCACGTGAACCACACACAGTCTCCACCAGTCTGAGCTCTGGGTGGTGCAAACTGTTAGCGTGTTCAGCTGCTACCTGAAAGGGTGGAGCTTTGTGTTCAACCAGAAGCATCTCGGAAGAAAGGCCTGGAGATCTACTTTGAAAAAATCAGTCATTGAAAATGCTGTGAAGCGCAGTTCTACTGTGACACACACGGGGGCGCCATGAGTCAGAGCGGATAGCAGCTGGTTTTGGTTTTTTATCTTTCTACGTATCCAGACATCCATCTTGAGCACATTCATTTCATCATCCAATACCAAAATGTTTCCACATCCAGTATGCTAATTAGCGAAACGCTGGTGTTGATCAGAGACAAGTAAGGCTGAAGTGTCGGTATTAGCCACCTCTAGAACGCGAGTTGGAACCGACTCAACGGCACCTAACAACCCAACAACAACAGAGTATGGCTATTTTATTAACTGTCTGACTGGCATCTTGTATCGCCCTGCTCCTCAGAGGCACTACGAAATAATACATTACATGCAGAAAGTGAAAAGTGCCTTTACGTCACCTGTGTCACCCTGTGTTTTCTAAAGTTTCACACAAAATCAAGCCGACAACAATTATATACAGCAAGTGCAATGTTTATTTAGTGCTTCATGTACATTTTGGAAAGTTCAGTAAAATATTTCAGGGCTCAAGTGTAACCAGGAAGTGCGACGCACTTCCTTGGCCATGGTACCAATATGTTCTGAGTTTGTGACGTGCTTCATGGAATGTGGTATCAATATGGCCCACTTGCAATTGGGAACTGCGTTTTTTTTTTTTTTTAAGTAATGAAAAAACTACCAACAAACAATGATTCAGCATCCATTCCATTAGCGAAAAAATGCATCACCAAAATATTCCAAAAATTATAATAATAATTCATCCATGAAAGGGTTAGCTGATAATATTTTCGAAGCGTATTTCCAAACAAGGTCAAATTCACAGGTACCAGGAGTTAGCATTGTTGTTTTTGTTTTTGTTCGGTGCCATTGTGTTGATTGTGACTCATAGTGACCCGGTAGGACAGAGTAGAACTGCTGCACAGGGTTTCCAGGGCTGTAATCTTTAAGGAAGCAGACTGCCATACTTTTCCTCTGTAGGGCGGCTGGTGGTTTGAACCACTGACTTTTTGGTTAGCAGCTGAGCACTTACCCAGGGCTCCTTGTAGAAAGGATAAAGAAGGTGTGTCACTTGGAGCTAGCCATAGACACTGATTCTGACTAAGCAGAAGGGCTTTTATGGGAAAGCTATCAGGAGATACACAGAACCCAGGAGAAAGTCTGGAGGACCCAGAGTGGAAGTGAACGCCAAGGTTGTTCTGGAATGGCTGGAAGCAAGAAGCAAAGCAACAAAGTGTGGCAGCAGAAAAGCCTTGTCAGCAGGCCTCCACTGTTGTTGGCAGTGAATGTCTTTGGCCATCAAGAATCAAATCTGAGGAGAAAGCATTTGGAAATACCAATTGCTAGAAAAGGACGTCACATTTGGTAAAGGAGAGGGTCATCAAAAATGAGGGAAACCCTCAATGAGATGGACTGACAAAAGCCACAACAGTGGGCTCCCGCTTACCGGTAATCACGAAGATGGCTCAGGTCGGGGCAGTATTTTCTTACACGTAAGGTCACTATCTTAGGTGCCTAGTGCTGTCATAACAGAAATACCGCTAGTGAGTGGCTTTAACAAACAAATTTATTTTCTCATCGTTCAGGATGCTAGAAGTCCAAATTCAAGGTGCTGTCTCTGCCTCTTGCTTGTTTAATCTCCCTTTTTTATCTCAAAAGAGATTGATTTAAGACACACCCTACACACTAACCCTGCCTCATTAACCTCAGCAGAGAAAACCCATTCTAAAATGGGACAATAACTACAGGTATACAAAAAAAAAACCCCAAACCTATTGCCGTCGAGTTGATTCCAGCTCATAGTGACCCTATAGGACAGAGTAGGGTTGCCAAGCATTTCCCATAGGGTTTCCATGGAGCGGCTGGTGAATTTGAACTGCTGAACCTTTTGGTTAACAGCCGATCTTTTAACCATCATGGCCAGCAGGGCTCCAACCATAGGTATAGGGGTTATGATTTACAATACCTATTTTGGGGGGACACAATTCAATCTGTAACGGCTGCCATGACAGGTCTGAGCCCCTACGCTGACTGTGCCTGCGATGGGAAATGGTGAATCTTAAGCTTTCATTGTGGCCTACCCCCGACCAAGACCATATACTATGGGATAGTCTCCCCAGGGATCTGGTTATACTCTTAGGAAGGCTGTGATTGAATACCAGAACACCCCAAGAGGTTGCAAAACTCTCATACGTAAGTTTACCGTCGAGACTGATGGTTAAGGTTGTGTGTCAACTTGGCTGGGCCATACATCTCAGTGGTTTGGCAGCTATGATGCAATTTGGCAGCCGTATGATGATGTGATCACTTCTGTGATGAGGTTTGATATGATGCGATCACCTCCATGATAGGATCTGCTGTAAGCAGTCAGTCAGTTGAAAGGGAGTTTCCTTGTGGTTGTGGCCTGCATCCAATGTAGGTGGAGACATTTCCTTGATATAAATCTCTCTGTATATAAAAATATTTGTATGCTTTATTGGTTTTGCTTCTCTAGAGAACCCAACCTAAGACACAGACAAAACAACATTTTGACATTTTTCCTTTCAGGCTTTTACTATGCACTTTTCTTTACGTAACTTAGATCACAGAATCAGAATACAATTTTTAAAAATCCTACTTCTTTCAGTTCCAAATGTAGCATAACGATTTTTTTTCTTAAGATTAAAATGGTTATAGTCTCTATGAGCAGTTCCTGTTGTTGTTGTTAGGGGCCATCGAGTTGGTTTTGCTATGTACAACAGAACAAAACACTGCCCGGTCCTGCGCCATCTTCACAATCCTGGTTATGCTTGAACCCATTGTTGCAACCACTTTGTCAACTCATCTTATTGAGGGTCTTCCTCTTTTTTGCAGACCCTCTACTTTACCAAGATGATGTCCTTTTCCAAGGACTGATCCCTCCTGATGACATGTCCAAAGTATGTGAGAGATAGTCTCACCATCCTCGCTTCTAAGGAGCATTCTGGCTGTACTTCTTCCAAGACAGAATTGTTCATTCTTTTGGCGGTCCACGGTGTGTTCAGTACTCTTCGCCAACACCACAATTCAACAGTTTCAATTCTCTGGTCTTCCTTACTCATCGTCCAGCTTTCGCATGCATATAAGATGATAGAAAACACCATGGCTTGGGTCAGGCACACCTTAGTCCTCAAGGTGACATGCTTGCTTTTTAGCACTTTAAAGAGGTCCCTTGCAGCCAATTTGGCCAATGCAATTCATCTTTTGATTTCTTGACTATGAGTTCATAGAGACTATCAAGTACTACCTTTCAGTATACTTATTCAATCTGTATGCTGAGCAAATAATCTGAGAAGCTGGACTATGTGAAAAAGAATGAGGCATCAGGATTAGAGGAAGACTCATTAACCACCTGCAATATGCAGATGACACGACCTTGCTTGCTGAAAGTACAGAGGACTTAAAGCTCTGTGATCAAAGACTTACAGCCTTCAATATGGACTACACCTCTACATAAAGAAAACAAAAATCCTCACAACTGGACCAATAAACAACATATGATAAATGGAGAAAAGATTGAAGTTGTCAAGGATTTCATTTTACTTGAATCCATAATCAGTGCTCATGGGAGCAGTAGCGAAGAAATCAGACAACGCATTTTATTGGGCAAATCTGTTGCAAGAGATCTTTTTAAAGTGTTAAAAAGCAAAGGTGTCACTATAAGGACCAAGGTGTGCCTGACCCAAGCCATGGTGTTTTCAATCGCCTTGTGTGCATGTGAAAGCTGTACAATGATTAAGGAAGACCGAAGAAGAGTTGACGCCTTTGAATTATGGTTTTGGTGAAGACTATTGAATATACCATGGACTGCCAGAAGACGAACAAATCTGTTTTGGAAGAAGTACGGCCAGATTGCTCATTAGAAGCAAAAATGGTGAGACTTCATCTTACATACTTTGGACATATGATCAGGAGGCACCAGTCCCTGAAGAAGGACATCCTGCTTGGTAAATTAGAGGGTCAGTGGAAAAGAGGAAGACCTTCAATGAGATGGATTGACACAGTGGCTGCAATAGCACACTCAAACATA
The DNA here is from genome assembly GCF_024166365.1 of Elephas maximus indicus. Lineage (NCBI taxonomy): Eukaryota > Metazoa > Chordata > Mammalia > Proboscidea > Elephantidae > Elephas > Elephas maximus. The sequence continues at coordinate 95,471,818 of NC_064832.1, forward strand.
GCAATGACTGTGAGGATGGCGCATGACTGGGCAGTGTTTTGTTGTCTTGTGCACTATGAGTAGGAATCAACTCCACGCCACCTAACAACATGAGCAGTTCTCCTCTGTCCTATAGAATCACTGAGAGGAATGGACTCAACGGAAATGGGTGGCTGGAGTGTTAATTTTAATATCACAAATGTTTAAAGTATTTACATAGTTGAATCTGATTATATTTCCCATAAAATATCTAGAAAATTATCAGCTCTCCAAATATTTAATAGTTGTGCTCAACTCTCACCAAAACTGGGCAAGTAATAATATGAATTTTCTGCATTTGAGTTTTACAATTATTTAATCTATCTGTGTACTTATATATATATATACATTGGTATATGACGTAAGGCATGAATTTGAACTGTTTCCAGACTCCCACAGTTTTCTTCCACTGTATTGCAACATCAAAAAATTATTTCCTGAAATAAATAAATAAATAAAATATTTACAGTCATTGTTAAAAAGGAGCCTTGGTAATGCAGTGGTTAAGCTCTTGGCTGCTAACAGAAAAGTTGGTGGTTCGAACCCACCCAGTGGCTTCGCAGGAGAAAGACCTGTCAATCTGCTCTCATAAATATTGTTGTTGTTTCTGTTAGGTGCTTTTGAGCCGGTTCCGACTCATAGCGACCCCAAGTACAACAAAACGAAACACTGCCGGGTCATGTGCCATCCTCACCATCCTTATTATGCTTAAGCCCATTGTTGCAGCCACTGTGTTGGTCCATCACAATGAGGGTCTTCCTGCTTTTCACTGACCATCTACTTTACCAAGCATGATATCTTTCTCCAGGGACGGATCCCTCCTGATAACATGTCCAAAGTATGTGAGGCATAGTCTCGCCATCCTTTCTTCTATGGAACATTCTGGTTGTACTTCTTCCAAGACAGATTACATCCATAAAGATTACAGCCTAGGAGATCATATGGGGCAGTCCTACTCTATCACATGAGCTTGCCATGAGTTGGAGTCGACTCAGTATCACCCGACAACAAGAGGTCATTGTTGATGGTCACGTCATTATCCGTAGTGTGTGTGCAGTAGTGTACTTGAAGCATTTCCCTCATGTTGAAAATGTAGATTGTTTCGAAGGTAAAAATAATTCTATAACACAGGAATTGTATGTAGACCATGTCTTTCAATCCTCTACCTATGGACGGATGAACCAAGTTCAAGACCAGCTTCATGGGCATGTCACCAGCATGGTGACGCAGAGTTCATGCTTGGGGTTTAATGGCCTGTAGTTGCTGTCTCGATATTCTTACTAACTTATCTTTGAACCTGTGTCTTGGAAGACCAGGGGGACAATGGAGCATTCTCCAGAGGCTTGGAGCCTCAGGTCATCTGTAGCCTGCCTCCTCCCACCTCCCCACCTCTTTTAGATGGGTTCTTGATTGCTTGTTTCTAGTTCCCTGGTCCCCCAGGCCCTCCTACCCTCTCCACCCCTCCATGTGACCACTGCTACCTTTCACATGAAGGGGAAAGGCTCTCATCCCATCCATCCCTACCGACCACAGAGGGGTCTCAGGATAGACACAGGGAGGGTGAGAGTTGGGCACACACTCCTTGTGCCGTCTCAGGCAGGATACAGTGGAAAATGTCCCCATCCCGTGTTGGCAATACCACTGCACTGTTTGAAGGGCTACCCAGCCTCTCACCCACCCCGATCCATGTACCAAGTGGGTCCCAGTGCAGAGGCTGGAAGCCCATGGTGGTTGCCTATCCACAGTGGTTGGGGTGGTTGGCCCATGGGAAGGGGAGATTGACTTCCCTGACCTCCAGCTGGAGTCACTAGGGGCACAAAAAGTTAACCGCTGTGATCAGCTGCTAACCAAAAGGTTGGAGATTGGAGTCCACTCAGAGGTGCCTCGGAAAAAAAGCCCTGGCAATCTACTTCCAAAAAATCAGCCACTGAAAACTCCATGGACCATAGTTCTACTCTGACACTCATGGGGTTGCCAGGAGTCAGAGTCAACTCAAGGGCAACTGGTTGGTTTTGTTTGTTTGTTTTGCTTTGTTTTTTGCCTAGCTATATTTGGAGCCCTGGTGGTGCAGTGATTAAGAGCTCAGACTGCTAACTGAAAGGTCAGCTGTTCAAATCCAGCGGCTGTTTCTTGGAAACCCTATGGGGTAGTTCTACTCTGCCCTGTAGGGTCGCTGTGAGTCAGAACCAACTTGATGGCACAGACAACAACAATGGTTAAGGCCTGTATTTCTTCCCTTCTAGTTATGGAGAAGAAACTGGTAAAGGGCTTTAGAAGGTAGCACGAAACCTACCGACTATTACATCTTTGTCAAATCCCCATGTCTGCCCCCACCGTGAGTCTTCCACCACTCACCCCGTGGTAGCCAGAAAGGTGCTGAAACAATCTCCGATCTTTAAACACCTATTGGTGTTTTCTTGTGGCAGATGTAATTTCCATGTAAAAGTGTGCTTACTACCTCTTGCACGCCATGTTTGTCATAATATGATATAACCCGAGAATCTTCTTTGATTGTCCTTGTAAATATGCAAGCTTTTAGTATAATTGTTATAGATAACATATTACTTAAAACTGATGGTGCATGGCAATTTTATGTGCATGTTGTACAAATGTATTACTATGGAGGTTTTTAGTACCATGGCAATTTAAAAAAATTTTTTTTTTCAAAAGCCCCAGCTGCTATAGGTCTGCGTTCATAAATGATGCATTTTCAGCCCAGAGAGCCTAAAAGCAACTAACACAAAGTGCTTACTCTCTGCCAGACGCGATTTTAAAGTCGTTACATGTTTGACTCAGTTCGGAGTCCTGGTGTTGCAGCGGTTTCGTGCTCAGCTGCTACCTACACGGTTGTCAGTTAGGCGGCTCCTCGGGAGAAAGATGTGGCAGTCTGTTTCTGTAAAGACTACAGCCTCGGACGCCCTATGGGGCAGTTCCACTCTGTCCTATAGGGTTGCTACGAGTCAGGATCCACTCAACAGCAATGGGCATGGATTACTGAATCTGTAAGACACGTAGATGGGGTTTTCTCCTTGCTGCTGCTTTTCTTTCTCTTCCTTCATCATTCTACACACGTGCGGTAGCAGCTTACTTTCTTCCAGTCCCATGGTGTTTGGAAACACATTTCACCCTGTGAATAGTAGCTGCTCCGTGGAAATCCCTTCTTCTGATACCTATGTTGGGTTGAAGGGCCTTGGGAAAAATCAGTCCTTCCCACCTACAATTCTGGACCTGCAAGTGGCTGAGGTAGCCCAGTGGCCATCGCAGAAAGAACACTGTAGCTGCACAGACCAGCGGACATCGCTGTGACAGTGAGTGACTGCAAAACCTCTAAAATCTCCCCTCTGGCACCTTCTGCTCTCTCTGTAATTGTTAATGGAGGAGGCAGTGGTGGTTCGGTGATAGAATTCTCACCTTCCGTGTGGGAGACCCAGGTTCAATTCCTAGCCAATGCACCTCATGCATGGCCACCACCCATTTGTCAGTGGAGGCTTGCATGTTGCTGTTGCTATGATGCTAAGCAGGTTTCAACAGAGCTTCCAGACTAAGACGAACTAGGAAGAAAGGCCTGGCAATCTACTTCTGAAAATCAGCCAGTGAAACCCTTGTGGATCATAATGGCCTGATTACAACAGACCATGAGGATGGCGCAGGCCAGAGCAGCGTTCCATTCCATTGTGCCTGGAGTCGCCACGAGCTGGGGCTGACTCCATGGTAACTTAAAATACAGGCGTAACTCGGAGATATTGGGGATTCAGTTCTAGACCACCGCAATAAAGCAAGTCACACAAATTTTTTGGTTTCCTAGTGCATATAAAAGTTGTACTTACACTATACTGTAGTCTATTCAGTGTGCAATAGCATAGTGTCTAAAAAAACAATGTATATACCTTAATTAAAAAACACCTTGTTGCTAAAAATGCTAACCATCCTCTGAGCCTTCAGTGAGTTGTACTCTTTTTGCTGGTGGAGGGTCTTGCCTTGATGTTGATGGCTGCTGACGGATCAGGGTGGTGGTTGCTGAAGATTGGGTGGCTGTGGCAGTTTCTTAAAATAAGACAACAATGAAGTTTGCCACATCAGTTGACTCTTCCTTTCACGGAAGATTTCTCTATAGCCTGCGATGCTGTGTGGAAGCATTTTATCAACAGTAAAACTTCTTTCAGACTAGGAGTCAGCTGTCTCAAACCCTGTCACTGCTTTATCAACTAGGTATATATAATATTCTAAATCTTTTGCTGTCACTTCAACAGTGTTCACAGCATCTTCTCCAGTAGATTCCATCTCAAGAAACCACTTTCTTTGCTAATCATAAGAAGCAACACCTCATCTGTTAAAGTTTTATCACGAGATTGTAGCAATTCAGTCACATTTTCAGGCTCCACTTCTAATTCTTGTTCTCTTGCTCTTCCCACCACATCTGCAGTTACTTCCTCCACTGAAGTCTCGAACCCCTCAAAGTCATCCATGAGGGTTGAAATCAACTTCTTCCAAACTCCTGTTAAGGTTGATATTTTGACCTCCTCCCATGAATCATGAATGTTCTTAACGGCATCTAGAAAGGGCAATCCTTTCCAGTAGGTTTTCAATCAGAATCTATGGCAGCTCTAGCCTTACAAAATGTATTTCTTAAATAATGACTTAAAAGTCAAAATTCCTCCTTGATCCTGGGCTGCAGAGTGGATGTTGTGTTAACAGCATGAAAACAACATTAATTTCCTTGTACATCACCATCAGAGCTCTTGGGTGACCAGGTGGATTGTCAATGAGCAATAATATTTTGAAAGGAATCTTTTTTTCTGAGAAGTAGGTCTTAGCATAGTAGTTTTGACGGACATGAATAGTCAAAGTGGTCGTGGAAACCACCTCTGGAATGTTGCCTTTCTGACGTAAGGCTAGCTGATCCCCCTCCTCCCAACTGCATGAACGAATGACTGAAATGCTAGCTCCAGCTAGAGTGTAGCTTTAACATGCATTTATATCACAGTGCCTATGTGGAATGTTTTAAAGTAAACAACAGACATCATAACAATCTCATAATCAGGCTTTTGAAAATAAAAACATCCTTTTTACTCACAGTTAAACCCTGATGCAACCTGGCTTCCTTCCCCACTGTGCCCCCCTGAACCTGCCTTCACTAAGGTTACCTGTGAGCAACTAGTCATCCATGAATTCTTTTTCATCTTCCTTATCTTCCTGGGGCATTTGACATTCTTGACTAAGCATTCTATTTTTTTTTTTCTGTTTTAATAATTTATTTTCTTTTTGTTGTTGTTGCTGACAATATGCACAGCAGAACATACACGAATTCAACAATTTCTGCACATACTGTTCAGTGACATTGATTACGTTCTTTGAGTTGTGCAACCATTCTCGCCCTCTTTTTCCAAATTGTTCTTCCGTCATTAACATGAACTGTCTGCCCCCTAAGCTTTCCATCTAAGCTTTTGGGTTGCCATTGTCAGTTTGATCTTGTACAGATAGTTCTTAAAAGAGCATAATGCTCAAGGCAGAAAACCAAAATCGCCAAACCCGTTCACCGTTGTGTTGATTCCGACTCATGGCTACCATACAGGACAGAGTAGAACTGGCCCATAGGGTTTCCAAGAAGCAGCTGGTGGATTTGAACTGCCAGTCTTTTGGTTAGCAGCTGAGTCTTAATCACAGTGCCACCAGGGCTCCAGTCTTTACTAATTAAGCTAAACCATTGTTTAGTTTAAAGGAGATGTCAGGGGATATTTTTGGCTTAAGGTTTAAAGATTATCTCAGGGCTATAGTTTAGGGGGTTCATCCAGTCTCCATGGCCCCGGAAAGTCTGGATTCCATGAGAATTTGAAATTCTGTTCAGCATTTACTGCCTTTTGATCACCATTCTTCCATAGAATCTTTCATCTAAACATTCAGTAAAGGTAGCTGGGCACCATCCAGTTCTTCTGGTCTCATGGAAAAGGAAGCAGTTGTTCCATCCTGCTTTCTTTTTGATAATTTCTCCTCCTACCTCTATGCTCATTTGTTCAAGGCTCCTCTTCCTTGGTGCTTGTTCAATGTCAGTGATATTAAGGATTTTGACCTCAACCTTCTCTGTTTCTTAGTCTTCACACTCTCCTTCAGTGAGTTCCTCCAAGCCCAAGGCGTCAACTAGTTCTTTTACATTGAATATTCCAAAATCCATTCTTCATAACTGACCTTTCTCCTGAATCCAGCTACATGTATCTATTCAACACCATGATATGGAGGTCTTCCAGGCAAATCAAATACAACATATACAAAAATTGAATTCATCATTACCTACCTGCCTGTCCCACTACCAGGTCCATTCCTCTCACTAGATTTTCTGTCCAGTAAACGAAACCATTGTTCACCTAATTCCTAAAGCCCCAAATATGAAAATCTTGACTCTTTCCTTTTGCTCATCATCTGCATCTATTCTGTCACCTAAATTGTCCTCCATTCTGTTCCTTCTCTGCTACCATGGTGACAGGAATTTCTCATTTCTCTCCTTTAGTGTTGTCATAGCTACCTAGCCAGACCATCTACAGTCCTTCTTTTCCTCCCCAGCCCATTCTCCACCAGGCGAATTTAAGTTATTTTCTAAGAAGTAAACCTGTCTTATTTATCTAGTACTGCTGTAACAGAGATGCCACAAATGGGTAACTTTAACAAACAGTAATTTATTTCCTCAAAGTTTGGAAGGCTAGAAGTTCAAATTCAGGGTGCAGGCTCTAGGGAAAGGTATTCTCTGTCCGCTCTGGGGAAAAATCCTTGTCTCAGAGTCTTCTTGGCATTCCCTGGATATCGCCATGTGACATGTATCTTTCCCAGGTTCCTGCTTGCTTGCTTCTAAGCCTAATCTGCTCCTTTTATATCTGGAAAGTGATTGGCTTAAGACACACCCTTCACTCATGTAGCCTCATTAACATAACAAAGAAATCTCTATTCTTAGATGTGATTACATCCATAGATATGTTGTTGTTGAATCCAATCAGGGCTTCTAACAAGTTCCCTGTGAGAATTTGCATTTCTAACAAGTTCCCAGAAAGTTATTGTCATAGGCTGGGTTTTCTAGAGAAGCAAAACCAGTAAAACATATAAATACATACATACATAGAGAGAGATTTATATCAAGGAAATGGCTCATGCAGTTGTAGAGGCTGGAATGTCCCGAGTCCAGGGGTCAGGATACAGGCTTCTCACGATTCATGTAGCCACAGGGACTGGTGAACCCAGGATCGGCAGGTCAGAGAACAGGGCTCTTGCTCACAGGCTATGACAATAGATGAATCCCAAGGTCAGCAGGCAAGCTGCTAGCCCAAGTTCCAAGAACTGGAGGTCAGATGAACAGGATCCAGCGTAGAAAAAAGGCCCCTTGCCAGAATGTCTGTTTTTATTCAACTCAGGCCACATGCCCAAGGAAACTCCCTTTCAGCTGATTGGCTGTTTACAGCAGATTCCATCATGGGGGTGATCACATACCAAATCTCAGCAGGGAACTGATCACATCGTAGATGATTGCCAAAACAATGAGAATCATGGCCCAGTCAAGTTGAGGCACAATCTTAACCATCACAGTTATACATAAGAATCACCTGGGGATCTTGTTAAAGTGTGGGTTCTGATTTAGTATATCTGAAATGGAAATGCAAATGCCAGTAAGGATCTTGTTAGAAATATAATTCTCAGCAGGGGCTCGAACTAGAACAAACCAGTTTGAACCCTGTTTCTAACAAGTTCCCAGGCAATGCTAATTCTGCTGGCTAGGGACCAATTCTCAGAACTACCAGTAAAGCAGTGGTTCTGAAAATTTCTTATATGTAAGAATCACCTGAGGATCTTGTTAAAGTGTAGATTCTGATTCAGTATATCTGGGGTGGAAATGCAAATTCTCAGCAAGGGTTCAAACTGGAAAGAACCAGTTTGAAGCACTTGTTTCACTGGTTTGTACACCTTGATAAAATGATGCAATTAATGACCAGCTGCAACTTCAAAGTGAAGGGAAAAAATGCTGTGTTCTGTTCTGTTTTCCTTTTTTTCTGTCTGTCCTTTGTTTGCTATAAAAACTCTCAGCATGGGGGCCAGAAAGGGGAAGTTATTGCTTACAGAGGACTAAGTTTCTGTTCATGGTGATGGGAAAATCTCATTTATTAAGGGTAATGGGTACATAGCCAATTGGTGTAATTAATGTCACTAAATACATTGTAATATGTTGAATTGCAAATGTTGTATAACATATACATATATTTACAATAACAGCAACAAGAACAAAGAAGAATAGTTGCTGAGGCTGCTTATGTAAAACCGAAAACCTCATGAGATTTGGTTCTTTGGTTTGGATATTTATGGTCATGCTCCCAAGGGCCATTCCAGTTAATTGGCCTAATAACATGTTTAGTGCCTCTGTTCTATCTCCTAGTTCATTGCGTTAGTGTTTGGGCTTTGAAAAACTTGGAAGCAGGCACCCAAGGCATAACAATTGATCTTTATTTACTTGGAGCAACAGAGGAACAAGGAGAGTCAGGAACAGGAGGAGGAAATAGAATGTGTGGCTAATGCCTCCATGAACAACTGCCTCCTTTGCCATGAGACCAAAAGACCTGGATGGTGCCCAGCTACCATTACTGAACATTTTGATCAAAGAGTCTGTAGAAGAATCCTGATAAAAAGGAGGAAAAATACAGAACAGAATTTCAAATTCTCATGGAATTCAGCCTTTCTGGAGCCATTGAGGCTGGATGAACCTCTGAAAACTACTGCCCTGAGATCATCTTTAAACCTTAAGCCAAAACTATCCCTTGGGGTTTTCTTTAAAGCAAACAGCAGTTTAATTTAATTAGTAAAGAATGTCTGCCTTGAACATTGTGCTCTTTTAAAGAACTATCTATGTAGAATCAAATTGACAATAGCAACTTGAATGGTCAGATAGGAAACGTGGGGAGGGAGCAGTGAGTTTATGCTAATAGAGGAGAAGCAAGTCAGAAAGGGAGGGTGAGGATGGTTGCACAACTTGAAGAATGTAATCCATGTCACTGAACTGTGTATTGTTGGAATGGTATACATTTTGCTGTGCATGCTTTTGTCATCAACATCAACAATAATAACAAATCTCTCGTCTTGCTTTTATTCCAGGAAGCATCTCTTAGCTTTTGCTGGGAGATGTATTTCTGTAAAACAGTGGAGTAGCAGTGTCAGAACCTGTTGGACTTCCGGGGTATAATGGAAATCAAGAGCTGCCCAAGGCTGACCCCTGTGAGTAGGCGTACTTCCACTGTCCAACATTTTTCCAGTTCTGACGCCAACCGTCCCTCCCATGGCACTCTCTACTTCCCTTCTGAGTTCGATCATCCATTGCAGTGGCCACACAGAATTCACAAACCACGCTTGCAGTTAAGTGGTTTATTAAGGAAGCAACAGGGTATAATTCAGGATCGGGATCAACAAGATGCAACCCAGGATCAGGAAGCATGTAGGCAAAGCCGTCGTTAATGCGGGACAGCTCTCTCAGCTCCTCTCAGCCACGCGGGCCTCCTCTTGGGCCCCTCAGGACAGGCTCCTCAGCCCTGCTCTCTGTCATCATTGATTCTACCACAGGGCCCCTTCCAGGCCTGTCACTGCTGGCTCTGCCCCTAGGCCCCCCCTCCCCTCCCCTCCCCCTCCCCTCCCCTCCCCTCCCCTCCCCTCCCCTCCCCTCCCCCTCCCCTCCCCCTCCCCTCCCCTCCCCCTCCCCTCCCCTCCCCTCCCCCTCCCCTCCCCTCCCCTCCCCCTCCCCTCCCCTCCCCTCCCCCTCCCCTCCCCCTCCCCTCCCCTCCCCCCTCCCCTCCCCTCCCCCTCCCCTCCGCCCCCCCTCCCATCCCCCTCCCCTCCCCCCTTCCCCCCCCTCGGTTCTGGGGGAGGGGGGAGGGTCCTTGTCATCAATCTTCCCTGGTTGAGGAGCTTCTCAGTGCAGGGACCCTGGGTCCATAGAATGCATGCATTCCTGGCTATTCCTGCTTGGTGGGATGAGGTCCCCCTGTTTCTCTGCTCACTTCTGTCTTTTATATCTCAAAAAAGATTGACTTAAGATACAATCTAATTCTATGGATTCTTGCCTCATTAACATAACTGCCTCTAATCCCACCTCATTAACATCATAGAGGCTAGGATTTCTAACGCATAAGTTAATCACATCAGATCACAAAACAGTGGACAACCACACAATACTGGGAATCATAGCCAAGTCAACACACATTTTTTAGGGACACAATTCAATCTGTAACACAGCCCTTGACCCATGTTACAGCTCTTTTAGGAGGTCCTTGGCCTCCTTTCTTCCTCTGCTTCTTCTCTCTTCTTTCTTCCTTCTGCTGCTTTCTGTCTGAAAAACCTCTGTAGGGACGGCTGCATATATACACAACTCCTTGTCATCAAGGCGTGGCCCCTCCCAGCAGGGCCACAAACTGACTAATCCTCTCTCAGGAGGCCACGGATACTTCATTTGCGTAGTAGACTATAGTCACTTAATTTGCATAGTCCATAATCACTTCATTTGCATAGGCTATTGACTAATACCTGCAAAGTGCATACCTATCACAGAGCAGGCTGCAGTCCAGGGCCAGACAAAAAGTATCAAGCAAGTTGTTTACAGTTTACCCAGGAAATGTAACAAGCCTTCTGTTGTAGAAAACTGGGGCAAAGGTAACTCCTTAGGGTTTAGGGGAAAATCTCTCAAGTTGCGTTTCCAAAGAACGAAGGCAAAAGGACACATAAAGGAACTCATTTCACAAAAGCTTCCATCCATGGATCTTTTCAAAATCAAATAAACCCTGTAAAATTAACCCTGTCAGAGTTTTTTTTTTTTTAAAACGAGTGTGTCTGATTTTGTAAAACAGACAAACTCTGCCCTCAGAGTATTGCAGTCTACGGAGTGGCTTAGACAGTTACACAGGAAATAGAAATGCAGTGATGCACCCTGTGATGGGTGAAGTTCAAAGGGTTAGGAAGCATGTAAAAGGGGCGCTCAACATCATGGTTTCACGGGACATCCCAGGTAATTGGCCTAATAGCATTTTTAGTGCTTCTGTTCTACCCCCTAGTTCCTTGCCTAGTGCCTGGGAGGGTCTGAAAAGTTTCCAAGTGGTCATCCAAGGCTCGGTAAGTGGTCTGTATTTGCCTGGAGCAACAGAAGGAGAGTCAGAAATAGGAGGAGGAAATGGCCACAAACTGACCAATCCCTTCTCAGTAAGCCACAGACACTTCATTTGCATAGTAGGCCTTGTGGCTAACTGCCTTCATGAACAGCTGCCTCCTTTGCCACGAGAGGATAGTGCCTGGCTACCATAACTGAACGTTTTGATCAAAGATTCTATGGAAGAATCCTGATCAAAAGAGGAAAATGTAGAACAGAATTTCAAACTCACATGGAATCCAGAATTTCTAGAGCCATTGAGGCTGGATAAACCCTTAAAACTATTACCCTGTGATAATCTTTAAACCTTAAATCAAAAATGTCCCCTGAAATATTCTTTAAACCAAACAATAGGTTAGCTTATTTAGTGAAGAATGTTTGCCTTGAACATTGCACTTTTTTGAAAAACCACCTGATTGGGATCAAACTGACAAAAGCAATTTAAGAGATTAGGCAGAAAGCTTTGGGGGGCAGTGAGCTTACGTTAATAGGGGAACAATTTGGAATAAGAGGGTGAGAATGGTAGCACAACTTGAAAAATGTAATCAGTGTCACTGAATTGTACCATAGAAATTGCTGAATTAATGTATGTTCTGCTGTGTATATTCTCGACAACAATAACAAAAATAAAATGAATTATAAAAGAACAAAAATAAATGGAGAGTATTGAGCAAAGCGTGTTGTAGTTTTTACTCCCCCCACTAGCTCTGACTCTCTCTAGTCTCCCATCATCTGACAGTCAGTTCATCCATCTTTTTTTCCCCCCTCAGAAACTGATAATTAAGCTGTTTGTTGTCTTAAACATAGTCTCCTCATAACTCACCAGCCAGCATCCCTCCACTGGAACCTTCGCATTTCCAAATGGAAAGCGTTTGAAATGCTAACAGTGCATTCAGCAACCCCTTGATGACCAGAAGTGCTGTTCCCACCCCTGCAACTTCATGGCCAAGGAATCAGTGCATCTTTGAAAAGTTACCAACTCCTGTTATTTTCATGCTTATAAAATATAGTAAATAATGATAATGACATGCCAATCTTAGTTTATGATTAAGAAGTTTCTTATAGAAGATAAAATCACGTATAAAATTTCATAATGATTTCTATTTTATTCACTGAGATAACGTGTTAAGAATTGTGTTTGGCATTCTGCACCCCACTTTGGTGAGTGGCATCTGGGGTCTTAAATACTAGCAAGTGGCCATCCAAGATGCATCAATTGGTCTGAACCCACCTGGAGCAAAGGAGAATGAAGAACACGAAAGATGCAAGGTAATTATGAGCCCAAGAGACAGAAAGGGCCACATAAACCAGAGACTACATCAGCCTGAGACCAGAAGAACTAGATGGTGCCTGGCTACAACCGATGACTGCCCTGACAGGGAACACAACAGAGAATCCTGGATGGAGAAGGAGAACAGTGGGATGCAGACCTCAAATTCTCATAAAAACACCAGACTTAATGGTCTGACTAGACTAGAAGTTTCTGGAGTCATTGTCCTCAGACCTGTTTTAGCCCAAGACTGGAACCATTCCCAAAGCCAACTCTTCAGACAAGGATTGGACTGGACTATAAAACAGAAAATGATACTGATGAGGAGTGAACTTCTTGGCTTAAGTAGACACATGAGACTATGTGGGCAGCTCCTGTCTGGAGGTGAGATGAGAAGGCAGAGGGGGTCAGAAGCTGGCTGAATGGACATGGGAATACAGGCTAGAGAGACAGAGTGCGCTGTCTCATTAGGGGGAGAGAGCTACTAGGAGTACATAGCAAGGTGTATATAAGTTTTTGTATGAAAGACTGACTTGATTTGTAAACTTTCACTTAAAGCACACACAAAAAAACAAGCAAACAAAAAAAACTTCACAGCCCTGGGGTGGGGAAAACTGGAGAAATTGAGTAGGGACCAAAGTGTTACAGGGGGTCATTTAGAAAGATAGTGGCTGAGAGAGTTTGTACAACTAACTTGTGTGACATTGAGAAAGTTACTTACCCTCTCTGTGCCTCACAATTCTATAAAAAGGGAGGGCCTGTCACTGTTGGAAGATTGGGCTTAAAAACTGTAGTGGCTCTAAGGACCTGGAGGGTTTGCACATGAGTAGGCCAGGCAATGGCGGTGCAAACTGAACAGCCTAGGCCCAGTTCATGGCTCATCCCTGTTCAGCTCCACCAATATTGCCATATGGGAATAGCAGAGAAGTGCAGACCTGGGTTCTAGTCCCAGGGCCGCCACTTGTCTAATTTTTCAGAAGACAGGAATCCAGATTTACATGAACTCTCTTGATTTTAAATGTCAGCAACTGATTAGAAAGAATCACAATATGGGACCAAAGGAAGTACACCGATGGGCTGAAATATCTAAGGCAGCCATGGGGACAGGTTGTTCAACATTCATTTGTTATGTTTGTCCATTCAATATATTCTGAGGGCCTAGTATGAGTCGCTAGGAGTCAGACACAACCATGAGTCAGGTGTTAGGGACACAGTGGTTTACAAGACAGGCATGTCCATGCCCCCAAGAAGTTTTCTTTCTAGAAGAATTATTTTCAAGCTCTGGCTGGTCCTCTGGGTGCAGACACCCTTCTCCTCACCTGCTGGGGTAAGAATCCTCAGACAGCAGCCTATTGGGCTGAGGTTAGAGGTACACTTCCAGTTTTAGAGCACCTATTAAGTGCCAGGCACAGTGAACAAGGCGGATGAATATTCTTGACCTTGTGCAGTGAGGATGTGAGACCTGGGAGGCCAGCAAAGCCAGATTCTTCTCTCGTTTCTGCCCCAGACTCCCTGGTTGACCCTTCCAGGCCTACCTTCCCTCTTGCCAAGGGGAAGGAGACAGGGGCCCCTTCGGGAAAGCCATCAGCCCCTTGGCATTGCCCTCAAGAAACACCTGCAGGAATGATAGAAACGATGCCAGAGATAGCACGGTAGAATTTTGTGAGACCACCAACTTCTTCACTGCAAATACTTTTTTTTCACCAACATAAACAGTGACTATACACATGGACTTTGTCAGATGGAATACACAGGAATCAAAGCGACTACATTTGTGGAAAGAGATGATGGAAAAGCTCAATTTCATCAGCCAGAAAAAGGCCAGGAGCTGACTGTGGAACAGACCAGCAGTTGCTCATATGCAAGTTCAAGTTGAAACTGAAGAAATTCGGATCAAGTCCACAAGAGCCAAAATATTACCATGAGTATATTCCACCTGAATTTAGAAACCATCTCAAGAATAGATTTAATGCATTGAACACTAATGACCGAAGACCAGACAAGTTGTGGAATGACCTCAAGGACATCATACATGAGGAAAGCAAGAGGTCATTAAAAAAACAGGAAGGAAAGAAAGAAATGGATGTCAGAAGAGACTCTGAAACTTGTTCTTGAACATCAAGCAGCTCAAGCAAAAGGAAGAAATGACGAATTAAAAGAACTGAAGATTTCAAAGGGTGCCTCGAGAAGATGAAGTATTATAATGACATGTGCAAAGAGCTGGAGATAGAAAACCAAAAGAAAAAAAAAGCTCAGCATTTCTCAAGCTGAAAGAACTGAAGAAAAAATTCAAGCCTCGAGTTGCAATGGGGAAAATATTAAATGATGCAGGAAGCATTAAAGGAAGATGCAAGGAATACACAGAGTCATTACACCAAAAAGAATTGTTGTGATGTTCAACCATTTCAAGAGGTGGCGTATGATCAGGAACTGATGGTACTGAAGGAAGAGGTCCGAGCTGCACTGAAGGCATTGGAGAACGACAAGGCTCCGGAGTTGACGGAATACCAACTGAGATGCTTCAACAAACGGATGCAGCGCTGGGAGGGCTCACTCGTCTATGCCAAGAAATTTGGAAGACAGGTACCTGGCAACTGACTAGAACAGATCCATATTTATGCCTATTCCCAATAAAGGTGATCCAACCAAATGTGGAAATTATTGAATGACGTCATTAATATCACACGCAAGTAAAATTTTGCTGAAGATCATTCAAAAGCAGCTGCAGCAGTGTATCCACAGGGAGCTGCCAGAAATTCAGGCCGGATTCAGAAGAGGACGTGGAACCAGGGACATCACTGCTGATGTCAGAGGGATCCTGGCTGAGAGCAGAGAACACCAGCAGGATGTTGACCTGTGTTTTATTGACTATGCAAAGGCATTCGACTGTGTGGATCATAAAAAATTATGGATAACATTGTGAGCAATGGGAATTCCAGAACACTTACTTGTGCTCATGAGGAAACTTTACATAGATCAAGAGGCAGTTGTTTGGACAGAACAAGGGTATACTGAGTGGTTAAAAGTCAGGAAGTGTGTGCGTCAGGATTGTATCATTTCACCATACCTATTCCATCTGTATGCTGAGCAAATAATCCGAGAACCTGGGGTATATGAAGAAGAACGGGGCATCAGGATTGGAGAAAGACTCATTAACAACCCACGTTATGCAGATGACACAACCTCCCTTGCTGAAAGGGAAGAGGACTTGAAGCACTTACTGGTGAAGATCAAAGTCCACAGCCTTCAGTATGGATTACACATCAACATAAAGAAAACAAAAATCTTCACAACTGGAACAATAAGCAACATCATGATAAACCGAGAAAAGATCAAAGTTTTCAAGGATTTCATTTTACTTGGATCCACAATCAACAGCCATAAAGGCAGCAGTAAAGAAATGAAAAGACGCATTGCATTGGGCAAATCTGCTGCAAAAGTCCTCTTTAAAGTATTGAAAAGCAAAGATGTCACCTTGAACACTAAGGTGCACCTGACCCAAGCCATGGTATTTTCAATCGCATTATATGCATGCGAAAGCTGGACAATGAATAAGCAAGACCGAAGAAGAATTGAGGGCTTTGAATTGTGATGCTGGCGAAGAATACTGAATATACCATAGACTGTCAAAAGGACGAACAAGTCTGTCTTGAAGGAAGTACAACCAGAATGCTCCTTAGAAGCAAGGATTGTGAGACTGTGTCTTACATACTTTGGACATGTCCTCAGGAAGGATCAGTCCCTGGAGAAGAACATCATGCTTGGTAGAGGATCAATAAAAACATGAAGACCCTCAATGGGTTGTATTGACACAGTGGCTGCAACAATGGGCTCAAGCATAACAACGATTGTGAGCCTGGCGCAGGACCCGGCAGTGTTTTGTTCTGTGGTACAAAGGGTCGCTATGAGTTGGAGCTGACTGGACAGCACCTAACAACAACAACACTGTTCACTTCGAGGTACTGACTCATATTTTTAATTAGACTTCTTTAATTTACCTCAGGTTGTCCCTAAACATTAGATTTTTTCACCGATCATCCTTTAACGAAGGAATCATAAGCGTTTTTAATCACTTAAAATTTCCTTTATGATGTGGCACCATGCAAAAACATAGACTAATTGGTTTATAAATTAAAATACCCAGTGACATCATTATTTCAAATTAACCCAAAAAATTAATATTGCTTCTGTGTGGGTGCTGATTTACACTGCTGGTAAAGTAAAAATTGGGATAATTTTTTTGGAGTGCAGTTTGGCAGAGCTTTAAAATCTGCACACTTAGAAAAACTTGTTATTCTAGAGTATTTGGAACGTATACAAAAGTAGACAGAAAAGTGTAATGAACCCTCGGACGTCCATTAGCTGGCTTCAACAATTATTAACTCGTGGTTGGTCTCCTCTTTCCCCTCTGTGTGGTTCTGAAGCAAATCCAAGAGATCATATGAATTCATTAAAAAAATCATTTTACATGTCATCATTTTTGAATTTTTTTATTATTTTAACTTTATATTGAAGCATAGTATATTGTTGTGATTGAGTGCTGCCGAGCTGATTCAGACTCACAGCCGCTCCGTGTGACAGAGAGACCTACCCCATAGGATTTTCTGGGCTGTAATCTTCATGGAAGCAGATAGCCAGGTCTTTTTCCCACATCAGCCCACACGGCAATTGGCTGATTGGTTCATCTCGTTCACTGTTGAGGTACCCTCTCCATCTCTCACCCCCTCCTCCTTGGGATTTATTTGTTTAAGGAAACGGAACATGTTCCTCTGTATTTTGTATAAATTGGTACTTATATTTAGCAGTGTGGTCAGTTTCTTGTTAGGTGGTTATGGCAAGACTACTAATAGTTGCTGTTGTTGTCTTCTGTTGTTGTTGTGTGGCATCAAGTCAATTCTGACTCATAGAAACCCCATGTGACAGAGTAGAGCTACCCCATAGGGTTTCCTAGGCTGTAATCTTTACAGAAGTGAATCACTAGGTCTTTGTCTCCTGCAGAGCCACTGGGTGGGTTTGAACTGCCAATCTTTCAGTTAGCAGCTGAGCGCTTAACTACTGTGCCATCAGGGCTCCTTGTTCTTCCATTTAAAAAACAAAACAAAACAAAACAAAAACCAAACCCGTTGCTGTCAAGTGGACTCCAACTCATAGCAACCTTATAGGACAGAGTAGAACTGCCCCATAGGGTTTCCAAAGAGCAGCTGGTGGATTTGAACGGCTAACATTTTGGTTAGCAGCTGAAAGCTTAACCACTGCGCCACCAGGGCTCCATTAGGGGATACCTAATATCTAGTTATCCCTCTGTGTGATATTAACAGTATTTACATTCAATATCTAGATCATTATTTTTATTAGAGTTTTCAAAATGATATTCAATTCCTCTTTCTTCATTTGTTAGCTAAACTGCCTCTGTTCACAGACTATTTGATTATCCATCGGTACAGTTTGTATAAAAAAGGTAGGATAGAGTGAAGTGTGCACAACTTGACCAAGGTAAATGATGAGACTAAGAAGTACAGAAGAATAAGGGATATTTTTGGTAAACTATAACTTACACAACTTTGTAAAAACAGTAATAAATCAAAAATATGTGTGAGGTTAAATAGGTAGATATGTATTCATATATGTGTATACCAGGAAAAACCGTAAACCCATTGCCATTGAGTCGATTTAGACTCATAGCAACCCTCTAGGAGAGAGCAGAACTGCCCCATACGGTTTCCAAGGAGCGGCTGGTAGATTTGAACCGCCGACCATTTGGTAGCAGCCAAACACTTAACCCCTGTGCCACCAGGGATCCATATATGTGTATATTAAACAAAAAACAACCAAACCTATTGCTGTTGAGTTGATTCCAACTCATAGCGACCTTGTAGGACAGAGTAGAACTGCCACATAGGTTTTCCTAGGACCACCTGGTAGATTTGAACTCTTGACCTTTTTTGGTTATCAGCCAAGATCTTTAACCACTGTGCCACCAGGGCCCCATATATGTGTATAGGAAGGCATATATGTGTATGTAAAGGTACATGTATTGGCATATCTGTAGGCGTATGTATATACATATATGTGTGTGCTGCATATGTATTCATACATGTAATAAAGCACAGAGGGGACACAGTTACGGAGACTTCCTAGACACAACCAAACACCTCGTGGAATTGGATTACTGAATTTGAAGTCTTTAGGGCCATAGTCTCGTGGGACAACGAGGTCAATTGGCATAACATAGTTCGTAAAGTTAGATTCTATATTCCAGTTTGTTAAGTAGTGTCTGGGGTCTTAAAAACTTGTGAGCAGCCATCTAAGATACTATAACATTGGTCTCTGCTCGCCTGGAGCAAAAGAGAAAGAAGGAAACCGAAGACTCAAAGAAGAAACTCATCTATAGGACTGACAGCTTACATGAACCATGGCCTCATTTATCCTGAGACCAGAAGAACTAGATGGTGCTCAGCTACCGCTACTGACCTATTCTGACCAGGGATACTATAGATGGCCCTGGATAGAATGGGAGAAAAAATGTAGAACAAAACTCAAATTCTTAAAAAGGCCAGTCATACTATACTGGTAGAGACTAGAGAAACCTCTGAGACTTTTCCGCTGAAACACCGTCATGGATTGAATCGTGTCCCCCAAAATATCTGTCAGCTTGGCTAGGTCATGATTCCCCTGTATGACTGTATGATTGTCTACCATTTTGTCTTCTGGTGTGATTTCCCCATGTGTTATAAATCCTATCACTATGATGTAATAAGACGGATTAGTGGCAATTATACTGATGAGGTCTACAAGATCAGGTAGCGTCTTAAGCCAATCTCTTTTGAGATATAAAAGAGAGAAGCAAGCAGAGAGACATGGGGACCTCATACCACCAAGAAAGCAGCACCGGGAGCAGAGCGCATCCTTTGGACCTGAGGTTCCTGCGCTGAGGTGCTCCCAGACCAAGGGAAGACTGATGATAAGGACCTTCCTCCAGAGCCAACAAAGACAGAAAGCCTTCCCCTGGAGCTGGCGCCCTGAATTCGGACTTCTAGCCTACCGGACTGTGAGAGAATAACCTTCTCTTTGTTCAAGCCATCCACTTGTGGTATTTCTGTTATAGCAGTGCTAAATGATTAAGACAAACAGCCTTTAAACTTTATGCTGAAGCCACACTCAAAGGTCACCTTTCAGCTGAATAACAGATTGGTTCATAAAATAAACAATATCACTGAGAGTACAGTGCTCCTTTAAAAATTATCTGTATGAGACCAAGTGGTCAACATTTGCTCTAAAGCAAAGGCGAGAAGGTAAATGGAAAAACCAGAATGGAAATAGTGAGAGTGTTGTTGACTCATTGTAAAAAATGCAGCCAATGCCACTGAACAGTATGCATAGAAACTGTTCGATGGGAACCTAATTTGCTGTGTAAGCTTTCACCAAAAACAAAATGAAATAATATGATTTAAAAAAAGTAGGATAAAGGATTCTTTTCTCTTATTCATTAATTTTCAAAATAATGAGTTGATTCATTAGCAACCTCCAGTGGTGACTTTTTATTTTTAAAATACATTATGAACTCATGGATTTAAACATATTTTTTTGTGTTTAAATTCATTGTGGAACTGTTCAACAATAAGCCAAAACCAAACCTGTTGCCATAAATCAACAATACTGTTAAGTCGATTTCAACTCTTAGCGACTCCATGTGACAGAGTAGAACTGCCTCATAGGGTTTTTTAGGTTGTACATCTTTACAAGGGCAGATTTCCAGGTCTTTTCTCCTTCAGAGTTGTTAGTGTGTTCAAACTGTGGACCTTAGGTTAGCAGCTGAGTGCTTAACCATTGCACCACCTTATTTCATATATTATCCCTGGAGATACCTGCACCTTCATCAGGAGATGCATATTCTGTTTTTAGGAGAGAAGGTGCACTGTAAAACACTATGTGTAACTTTTTGTAAAACAAAACATAAAGGTAAATATAGGAAGACAATATATTTTGGACTGATATATACCAAAACATTAAAGCAATTATCTCTGGTGGAATGATTATGAGTGATTTTTTTCTCTTTTTTTGCTTAAATGCATTTCAAGATTTCTCTACAGTAAGCACATTATTATTTTTTAAGCACATTATTTACATAGCAAAAAAAAAGTGTACTCTTAAACTGGTTTTATTTAAGCAAGCAGAAATTTTTTTTTTTTAAGTGCTGTCCTCTTCAACTGCTCCATCTGCTGGTTGCTGAATAAAGCTAGTTTTCAAATATTACCATGTTTTGTTTTTTTATTGACACAGCAGTTAAGCAATATGGCCGCTAACCAAGAGATTGGCGGTTTTAATCCATCAGGTGCCCCTTGAAAACCCTATGGGGCAATTCTACTCTGTTTCTAGGGTTGCTACGGGTAGAAATCGATTTGATGGCAATGGGTTTGTAGCCAAAAGGGAGCCCCGGTGGCTCAGTGGTTAAGAGTTCGACTGCAGTTTGAATCCATCAGCTGCTCTTCGGAAACCCCATCCCGTAGGGTCGCTATAAGTTGGCATCGACTTGACAGCACCCAATAACAACAACAAATCAACCCTACAATTCTCAGTCTTTCTATGACTTCTCTCTGACACTCTTTCCTAACCATCTCTAAAGAAATAATATTTGTAAGCAAACTGATAATAAAATTTAAAAGCCACCATTAAGTGGCTAAGAAATTACACCTAGGTTGATTCTATAAAAAAGGATGACTTCTCTCTACGTGGGTAGAAGTGGCATGAATTTATAAAGAACAGACTTCTTAAGCACACATGTTGTTTTTGTGTGCCATCGAATCAATTTCAATTCATTAATGACCCTATAGAACAGAGTAGAAGTGCCCCATAGAGTTTCCTAGGCTGTAATCTTTATGGGAGCAGATCACGAGGTGTTTTCTCCTGCAGAGCCACTGGTGGCTTGGAACTGCTGACCTTTCAGTCAGCAGCTGAGCTGCTTAACCACTGTGGGACTAGTGCTCCTTAGACATGCACACATAATATAGCACATACGCCCTGTTTGGAAAGAGCATTGAGATCCTGTAAAGAATGGGGAAAGTTTCCTTTTTTGCCCTTTATTATTATTTTTTAATAAATGAAAGACAGAATTTTCTACAATTGTAAACAGCATAGGCAGTAGGACTATGGAGAGATAAAGAAAGTTATGACGAAAAGCAAACTTACGGGGAAAGGAAACCACAGGGCAAAGGAGCTTGGGTTTGAGAAGTGGGGAACAAGAGTATTGAAAAGTAAATAAAAAAAGATTAAGTAAAGGAGTCTGGTTGAATAGGTAGGGCTAGATTCCCCACTTAGGAACCCTGGTGGCCCAATGGTTAAGCCCTTCGCTGGTAACCTAAAGGTCAGCGGTTCAACCCCACCCAGAGGCTCCAAGGGAGAAAGACGTGGTGATCTGCTCATGTAAAGATTACAGCCTAGAAAACCCTACGGGGGCAGGTCTACCCTGTCACGTGGGATTGCTGTGAGCTGAAAATCAACTTGATGACACCCAACAACAACAAAAACAAGGCCCCCACTTAGCCTCAGACCTAGTCCACAGTAACATATGATTAGGAGCTGATGGTATTGAAGAATTCCAGGCTGCACTGTAGGCATTGGCAGAAAACAAGGCTCTAGGAATTGACAGAATACCAATTGAGATGTTTCAACAAATGAATGCAGTACTGGAAGTGCTTACCGGTCTATGCCAAGAAATTTGGAAGACAGGTACCTGGGCCATTGACTAGAAGAGAACCGTATTTGTGCATATTCCAGAGAAAGGTAATCCAACAGAATGCCAAAATTATTGAACAAAGGTGTCTATGTCTTAATCCCCAGAACCTGGAAATATGTGAGGTTATATGGCAAAAGGGAATTAAGGCTGCTGACGGAATTACGGTTGCTAATTAGCTGACGTTAAAATAAGGTGATTACCCTGGATTATATGGGTGGGCCCAGTGTAATGTGATGATCCTTAAAAGTGAATTTAGGGAGGTAGAGAAGAAAGTCAGAGGTATGATGGTGGAAGCGGGGCCAGAGAGATGTGATGTCGCTGGCTTTGAAGGAGTGTGTAGGGCCTCTGTTACTGGGTGCCATTGAGTCAGTTCCGACTCATAGCGACCCCATGTGACAGGGTAGAAATTCCCCATAGAGTTTCCTAGGCTGCAATTCTTATGTGAGCAAATCTCCAGGTTGTTCTTCCATAGAGCCGCTGGGTGGGTTCGAACCACCTAACTTTTGTTTAGCAGCTGAGTACTTAGCCACTGTGCCACCAGTTCTCCTTGAAGGGAAATTGTTGTTAGGTGCCATCCAGTAAATTCCAATTCATACAAACCCATATGACAGAGTAGAACCGCTCCATAGGGTTTTCTAGACTGTGATCGTTCTTTTCTTTCTATTTTAACATTTTTTTTAATTGTGCTTTAGATGAAGGTTTACAAAGCGAATTACTTTCTCATTAAACAATTAATACACATACTGTTGTGTGCCATTTGTTGCCAACCCCACGACAGGTAAGCATTCTCCTCTTCTTGAACTTGGGTTCCCCATTTCTGTTCTTCCAGCTTTCCTGTCCCCTTCTGACTTCTTTTCCTTGCCCCTGGGCCAGCGTGCTCATTTAGTCTCATATAAGTGATGAGCTAAGTGTGTTATTGTTTGTTTTACAGGCCTGTCTAGTATTTGGCTGAAGGGTGAACATCAGGAGTGACCTCAGTACTGAGTTAAAAGGGTGTACAGGGGCCATACTCGCAGGGCTTCTCCAGCCTCTTTCAGACCGGTAAGTCTCGTCCTTTTTTGTGAGTTTGAGTTTTGTTCTATGCTTTTCTCCAGCTCTGTCTGGGACCCTGTATCAAGATCCCTGTCAGAGCAGTTGGTGTGGTAGCCAGACACCATCTGGTTGTGCTGTACTCAGTCTGGTGAAGGCTGTGGTAGCTGTGGTCCATTAGTCCTTTGGACTAATCTTTCCCTTGTGTCTTTGGTTTTCTTCATTCTTCCTTGCTCCAGATGGGGTGAAACTAGTAGGGTATCTGAGATGGTCACTCACAAGCTTCTGAGACCCCAGAAACTGCTCACCAAAGTAGGATGTAGAACATTTTCTTTATAAACTATATTATGCCAATTGAGCTAGATGTTCCCCAAGACCGAGGTCCCCACAGCTTTCAGCCCAGCAATTCGGTCGCTCAGGGAGTTTGGGTGTGTTTATGAAGCTTTTATGACTTTGTCTAGGCTATAATATTTGTGGGAGCAGATTGTCAAGTCTTTTCTCCCATGGAGCCACTGGGTGGGTTTAAACTGCCGATCCTTCGGTTAGCTGTTGTACCACCAGGGCTCCTTGGAGGGCCTCCATTAGATAAAGAACGAGGGAAACAATTCCCCTCCCCTACAGTCACCAGAGTAGAATACAACACTGCCGACACCCCGATTTTAGCCAGTGAGACCAGTGTCAGAATTCCAAACTACAGAACTGTGGGATAACGAGTGTGTGTTGCTGCAAGCCACCGAGTTTCTGATGTTTGTTGCAGCAACAAGAGAAAACCAACACAGGTAGGGGCTGAATCTATGGCTCTTCATAATCCAAGACAATTCTACTAACCATGTCTGCATAAAAGCAGTATTTTCACATCATTTACACATAGGTTTTCTTTCTCAAGGATTTTTAAAAATTGTGATAAGCGTATGGGTAACAGAACATTTGCCATTTCTTTTTTTTTTTATACATGTACCATTCAGTGACATTAATTACGTTCATGTTGTTCAACTGCTACCAACGCAACTGATTTTTAAATGGTTTACATTCTTAACTGTCTTAAATTATTCCACATTGGATTTTATTCTTCGTGATGAATTATAAAGTGGAAACTTTTAGAAAATTAAAAAAATTTTTTGTTGTTGTTGAGAATATACACAGCAGAACATACACTGATTCAACAATTTCTACACGTACAATTCAGTGACTTTGATTACATTCTTCAACTTGTGCAACCACTCTCATCCTCTTTTCTGAATTGTTCCTCCCCCACTAACATAAAGTCATTGCCCCCTAAGTTGTCTTTCTAATCTTCCAAGCTGCCGTTGTCAGTTTGATCCCATAGGAGCTTGATGGTGCCTGGCTACCATCACTGAACATTTTGATCAAAGATTCTACAGCAGAATCCTGATCAAAAGGGGGAAACTGCAGAACAGAGTTTCAAATTGTCATGAATTCCAGACTTTCTTGAGCCATGGGGGCTGTACAAACCTCTAAAACTACTGCTCGGAGATAATCTTTAAACCTTAAGCCAAAAATATCATCCGAAGTCTTCTTAAAACTAAATAATAGTTTAGCTTAACAAGTAAATAAAGCAGTTACTTTTTAAACCGTCAAGGGCAGAAATGACCATTTTTGATTTAATACCAATAACAGATTCTAGTTTTCCTAAACAGTGTTTCTTTAAATGAAGGTTTATATTATTAATCCCTGTAGATCCACTTGCTGTTGTATAAAAGTGGACACTTTCATAGAAATTATGCTTCATTGAGGCCTTAAAGATTTTTTCCTCTATCTGAGTTAGTTTTAGTTAGTCCTAATGGCGATTGCCCCATTGATCCTTACCCTACAACTCTTCCTAAGGCTAGCTCACTGCTGTCCATTCTTTTCATGGGTTCAGTCCTGTGTGGCTCTGAGTTGATTTCGACTCACAGCAACCCAATGTGACAGAATAGAACTGCCCCATAGGATTTCCTAGGCTGTAAATCTCTGTGGGAGCAGATCACCGGGTCTTTTCTCCCATAGAGCTGCTGGGTGGTTTCGAACCGCAGGTCTTTTGGTTAGCAGCTGAGTGCTCAACCACTGTGCCACCAGGGCTCCTTGTTGATAGTATGTGCTCTAGGGTTTGTTATTTGAGCTGACGGCTTAGTGAGCAATGCTGGGGAAACTGCTCATGCAGTGGGTGCAACACTGTTAGCCGTTTCAGAACTCACTGCCACATAAGAGATTAAGTATTAGCTTTTATAGCTAGGTCTTTAATTTTGGTTTGAAGTTTCATGCCAGGTTTAGAACATATTTTATTGCTAGTTTCTTAAAACAGACTAGTTTTCCGGCGAACAAACCAACCAAAGACCCTTAAAACTTATAAGCTGTAAAACAACATTCTTCAACAATTCATATACCAAAACCCACTGCTGTGGATTCGATTCCAACTCATAGCAACCCTATAGGACAGAGTAGAACTGCCTCATAGGGTTTTTAAGGCTGTGATCTTTACGGAAGCAGATTGCCACATTTTTCTCCTGAGGAGCGGCTGGTGGGTTCTATAAGTTGGAAACCCTGACCTTTTGGTTAGCAGCTGAGTGCTTAACCCCTGCACTACCAGGGGTCCTCAACAATTCATATAGTCAACAAAAGAATGTACTGAGCACCTGAACCAAAAAAAAAAAAAAAAAACCCAAACCTACTGCTGTCCAGTTGATCCCTACTCATAGCAACCCCAGAGGACTCAGTAGAACTGCCCCATAGGGCTTCCAAGGCTGTAAATCTCTACGGGAGCAGAGTTCCACACCTTTCTTCCATAGAGCGGTTGGTGGGTTCAAACCGCTCAACTTTTATTTGCAGCCAAGCAAGAGTTTCATCCACTGAGCACCTACTATGTGCCAGCTGATGGGATTAAGAGCGCTGAACAATATAGACAGAATTTTTTTGTTTTTGTACTTTAGATGAAAGTTTACAGAACTAGCTGCTCATTAAACGGTACACATATCGTTTTATGACATTGGTTGACAATCCCACATGTCAACACTCTCCCTTCTCGACCTTGAGTACCCCATTACCA
Source organism: Elephas maximus indicus (assembly GCF_024166365.1). Classification (NCBI taxonomy): domain Eukaryota; kingdom Metazoa; phylum Chordata; class Mammalia; order Proboscidea; family Elephantidae; genus Elephas; species Elephas maximus. The sequence goes on from NC_064832.1 coordinate 95,498,066, forward strand.
GCTTTCCTGTGTAGACAGAAATTTTTGCCCTCATTCTGCTGATCTTCTGATACTGTTCTTGCTTCTCTTCCTGAGGGTGTAGGAAGGAGTTGAGGAGGGCAAAATAAGAAAGATAATAAAAACTATCAAAAAGGTAGGGAAGGTTTTTTAGATCGATACCCCACTCTGTCCTCCTGTGAAAGTCCCTGAGATAATTTTGAAAAGGGGGCAGAAAGAGCTCACCATAGATTTAAAGAACGTATTTATATATATTTATATATATATATATACAGTTTTTGATAAAATGTGTAGAATTTTCAATGACAAAACCCTGAATGGTGGCATACAGTGACATGTCTAGGGAGCATTGTCCAGAGAACCCTTCTTAGCTGCTGAGGAGCCCGCTCCAGCTCACGGTGACCGTGTGCGAACAGGAGAAAACATCGCCTGGTCCTGCACCATTCTGAAGATAGTTGGCGTGCTGGAGTCCATTGGTGTGGCCACTGTGTATTTCAATTGCTTTTCAACACAGGGCTTTGAGCTGGGCTTTCAAAGACGTGGTGAAACGCATGTGAAATTGTGCACTACAGATCAGTAAGTAAACACAAGTTACCCCTGTGTGCCTTGATTCCGGGTTAATCCGCCCCTGGTTCTACCCCTTCCAGTCGCAGGGTCAGGCTGGATTGGATGGCGCCTAACAGCGTCAGGTCAGAGTTACCAAGCAAGTTGCAAAACAGTTAATACTATAAATCTTATTTGCACAGGACATCAGTACCTAATGTGTGTTTTTAAACATTCCCGACTTTTTTCTAAAAAGTTAGAGCTATATAATAATCCATGTGAATTTCAGCAGGAGTGAAAGAAAGCGGCAGAGGCAGAGATCGGACCGACAACTGTCCCTCCAGCGGCCACCACAGCAAAAGCTTGTTGGTGTGGTGGCTTGTGCGCTTGCGCGCGAGGCGGGACGGGGCGGAGCCTGGGGGCCCGCGCAGAACGGGGCGGGGCGGGGAGGAGTCTGGATGGCGCGCGTCGGACGGGGCGGGGCCTTGGGAAGCCCGCGTGCGCGCCGGATTTGGCGGGGCGGAGTCCGGCGGGCACGCGGAGGAGGGGGCGGGGCCGAGGGTAATGAGGATGTGCAGGGGGCGGGGAGGAGAGGAGATGGGCGGGAGTGCGTAGGACGGGGCGGGGCGAAAGGAGTCCAGTGGGCAGGTCGGCGTAGGACGGGGCGGGGCGGAAAAAGAGGCGGGTGGGCGCCGCACAGGAGAGGCGAAGAGCAGGCGGGCAGGCACAGGGTGGGGCGGGGCTGAGAGCGGATGGGTGGGGCGGCGAGCGGGCGGGCGGGGCTGAGAGCGGGCGGGCGGAGGAAGCACGGGGCGGGGCTGAGAGCGGGGGGGCGGGGCGGCGAGCGGGCGGGCGGGGCGGTGGGCGGGCAGGCGGAGGCAGCACGGGGCGGGTCTGAGAGCCGGCGGGGCGGTGAGCGGGCGGGCGGAGGCAGCACGGGGCGGGGCTGAATGCGGGTGGGCGGGTCTGAGAGCGGGCGGGCGGGGCGGCGAGCGGGCGGGCCGAGGCAGCACGGGGCGGGGCTGAGAGCGGGGGGGCGGGGCGGCGAGCGGGAGGGCGGGGCGGCGAGCGGGCGGGCGGAGGCAGCACGGGGCGGGGCTGAGAGCGGGCGGGCAGGCACGGGGCGGGGCGGCGAGCAGGCGGGAGGGCGGGTGCGCGCGGCAGGGCGGCCGGTAGGGGGCGCTGCGCCCCCACGCCGCGCCCCGCCTGCCCCCGGTGCCGTCCGCGGCGGTTCGATTGGAGCAGCCGCCGAGAAGCGCTTGGCGCCATTTTGAAGCGGAGAGGAGGAGGAACGGCCGGGCTGGCTGCGGCAGGGGGGGAGGAGGCGAGTGGATGCGGCGGCGGCGGCGGGCCTGGGCGAGCAGCGGCGCGAGAGGAGTAGGGAGCCGGGCGCCCGGAGGTAGGAGCGACCCGGCTAACGGAAAGGAAGTGGCCGTGCCCTGCGGCCGCCGCGCTCCATTTTTAGCGGCCGCCGCGGCTCTGCCTGGCGGGGCTGAGGCGCCGCCCGCCGCCAGCGAGGCTCGCCGCCGGGTCGGGGCCGGGGTCGGGCTGCAGCCCGCGGCCCGGCGGGGCCCGGGGGGGCGGGGAGGGCGCCCCGCGGCCCCGCCGAGGAAACTGGCGCCCGGCCGGCTTGGACCCCGCGGCGGCGGCGGGCGACCTTGCGCGCGGGCGGGGTCCTCCTGGGAGCAGCCGGCCGCCCCTCCCCCGCGCCGCCGACCCCGGCCCTGCCCCTCGGGGGGGGCTCCTGGGGGTCCCCGCGAGTCTCTGGCCGCGGCTCGTCCCCCCCGCCGGAGCGCCATGCCCCGTGGGATCCTCCCTGTTTAACCTCCCTCCGGCGGGTCTCCCCTCCCGGGGAGGAGCGGGCGGCGGGCTGCCCCTGAGGGGTCCTCCCTGTGGGGTCCTCTCTCCAGCTCGTCTCCCCTTCCTCGGCGAGCGGCAGTAAGCAGGGTGCTCCTGTGGGGTCCCCCTCCGTGGAGCACTCCTGCTGGCTGGTCTCCTTGGGAAGCGGGGTGCTCCTGAGGGGTCCTCCCTTTCCCTGTCTAGTAGCAGGGGACGGGGTGCTCCTGTGGGGTCCCCCTCCGTGGAGCACTCCTGCTGGCTGGTCTCCCTGGGAAGCGGGGTGCTCCTGAGGGGTTCTCCCTTTCCCTGTCTACCAGCAGGGGACGGGGTGCTCCTGTGGGGTCCCCCTCCGTGGAGCATTCCTGCTGGCAGGTTTTCCTGGGAAGCAGGGTGCTCCTGAGGGGTCCTCCCTTTCCCTGTCTAGTAGCAGGGGACGGGGTGCTCCTGTGGGGTCCCCCTCCGTGGAGCACTCCTGCTGGCAGGTTTCCCTGGGAAGCGGGGTGCTCCTGAGGGGTTCTCCCTTTCCCTGTCTAGTAGCAGGGGACGGGGTGCTCCTGTGGGGTCCCCCTCCGTGGAGTACTCGTGCTGGCTGGTCTCCTCTTGCCTGACGAGGAGCAGTGGGTGGGGTGGTCCTGTGGGGTCCTCTCTGTTCAGCCTCCCTCCAGCGGGTGTCCTCTTCCCGGGCAAGGAGCGGGTGTTGGGGTGCTTCTGAGCGGTCCTCCCCGTAGAGGCCTCCCGCCCGTTGGTCTCCCCTTCCCTGGCGAGGAGCAGGAGGTGCGGTGCCCATGTGGGGTCCCCCTCTGTGGAGCACCCCTGCTGGCTGGTTTCCCCGGGAAGCGGGGTGCTCCTGAGGGGTCCTTCCTTTCCCTGGCGAGGAGCAGGGGGTGGGGTACTCCTGTGGGGTCCCCCTCCGTGTAGCACTCCTGCTGGCAGGTCTTACTTTCCCGGGCGGGGAGCGGGAGGCGCGGTGCTCCTGTAGAATCCTCCCTGTGGAGTCCTCCCGCCCCTGGTGCCCCCTGCCCGGGTAGGGGAGACGGTTTTGGAGACTGACAGGTTCGTAGGATTCCTGGCGGGTCACTGGAGCAGAGCGGGCGCCCCGGGAAGCCAGCGGGATAGGGACCGAGGGCCTGGCTGAGTTAGAGCCCAGTCCCGGCCTGGAGGGGTCCCCCCGCCTCTCCCGGGAACCTAGTGGGTCTGTTCTCTCTTTAGGACAGCGCAAGTGGGTGTGCAGTTGTAGTTAAGGTTTGTGCACTTGGTTTTCTTACTGACACTTGACAAGTATTTTGGTCAGGAGAAGTATTAAGTGTGTGTGTGTTGTTGGGTACCTACCTTAAAGCCCCTTGATAGTCTGTTAGGGCCAGGAGAAAAGTGTGTGTGCGTGTGTGTTGTTTGGTACCTACGTTAAAGCCCCTTGATAGTCTGTTAGGGCCAGGAGAAAAGTGTGTGTGTGTGTTGTTTGGTACCTACGTTAAAGCCTTTCGATAGTTTGTTAGGGGATGAAGCCTTTCGATAGTTTGTTAGGGGATGAATGTGAGTGTGTGTGTGTGTTGTTTGGTTCCTACTTTAAAGCTCCTTGATAGTCTGTTAGGGCCGGGAGAAAAGTGTGTGTGTGTGTGTGTGTGTGTGTTGTTTGGTACCTATGTTAAAGCCCCTTGATAGTCTGTTAGGGGATGACGGTGAACCCCAAGATGTGCACCTGGCTGTTTTCAGAAGCGCATTCCACAGCGTTCGTTCTCCGACAGCGTGAGCTCAGGGAAGGATTGGAAGGAGCATCAGCCTCTCTTGCCACCCAACTCACGCTTTAAGCTTCCCAGGAACCCAGCGAAGGGTTAACCCGAGATTTCACTTTGAAGAACACCTTTTGTGTGGACATTCTTCTCATACTTTTTTATGAAATGATGGCTGGGCACTTGTAGCCTGCACGTCCTTACTGTTTGTTAAGTAGTTTCAGAAACTTTGGACATAGCCTTAACTGCCAAGATTGGTCTGCGGTCTGGAGGGACGTGGGGATCTCTCTGATTTTTTAAAAAATTCATGTGTGTTTATATGCAGGAGGCAAGCTGTGAGCAAGTCATAGTTGCCTAAGATTTGAACTGCAGTATAATTGGTGTTATCAGTTAATACACTTATATATAGCTTCAGGAGAGCATTTTGTATATTTTTGACTGAATAATAATGAACGAAAATAATTAAAAACACAAATATGGTATTAAGCAAAATAGGGCTTGAAAGGACACTTCATATGCCAGAGATGGTTAGCATTTTTAGTACCAGTGAAATGGTATTTATGGGCCAGTATGTGCAACTGTTCATCTTATATCACACAGAGATATCAGAAAATCTAATTAAAATTCGCATTCATAGTGGTGAAAATGTAGGCAACAGTTATAGAATGGGACTTGTTATGTTAAGATAGATCTATTCTCAGAAACCGAACTGTAAAATCACACCTTAAGTCAGAACGTTATTCCTGAAATGAAACGTTTACGTAACACAAGTTGACAGTATGTACAGAAAAGGTGCATTTCAGACATTCTTTTATTGCTGGAAGTACTATTATTTTCTGTCTTATTCTGATGATTTTAAAAAGGTATCCTCTTCTCAGCTGAGTTTAACTTGGAGGTGTGAGCATTAAAGCGAGAAGGTAGTGTTTGTCTTGGCCTTTGGAAATGTTCCACCCCTGCTTTTGTTGTTGTGATTGTCCCTAGGTTAACCGTGTCTGAGTAGCAGGTGTCTGTTACTCTTTGTGGCCTGCATTCTCCTTTAGCTTTGTCCCCCGACCCCTCGATTTCTCCAAGAATTAGAGGAGCTGCTTGCTGGTTGTAATTCCTGTTGTCATGAGATGTTTTGTATTAAGCTTATTTGACATGTAATTTTGAGTTGACTGTTGGATAAAAGTGGTTTTAATTTTTAAATTTATTTAAAAATTGTTACACAGCTTTGTTTAATGTCACAAAAAGTAACATTTTGAGGGCTAGGTTTTATGAATGATTTGTGAAAACTAAAATGCAGTGATACCCTGGATTGGTAGCTTTTTCCTTGCTGAAGAGTGAAATAGCAGAATATACCTAAAACTTTGTGAGGAAAGGAATATTCTGGGAGATTGTGTTCTTTCTGTTTATCATTCTTGGGGAATTTAGAGACTGGGTTTTGACTTCCTCATCGCTCCTTTTTTTGACATCTGCCTGAGACTAACAGACGAGCTCACTCTGGTTTGGGCTCTTGGAGGACAAGCACTGCGTATCTCTTCTGTTAGAAAAGAATAAATTCGTGTTTCATTTGTTAGTGTTAGAGAACTGGATGGAATTTTAGGGGTAATCTCCAACTCACTTACTTTACACATTAGGAAAATCAGTTGATGGAAATTTAATTGATCTATCCAAGGTCATAGTTACATTAATGTGAAATTGGGGTGTGTTCGATCTCCCAGAAGCTTAGAAATATCTGCAGGGTCTGTATTATTTTATTTAAGGCTTAAGCAGTATTTAAGATAATTTTGAGGCAGTATATTATTGTCCGCCCCCTCCCCTCTATTTTTCCATTCATTCAACCAAGAAATAAAGTTTCAAGGTTACCCATATGTTTCAGAGTCTGTTTTTCATTGTTTCTATCCAGAATCGGCCCACTAATGTGTCTCGGGAGATAACCTCTTGGGTGTCTGTTTCTGGAGCTGCATGGTCTTTAATGGTGTAATATTACTTGACGTGGCATTTGTTTATTCTTTGTGAAACTTGTAAGCCAGAGAACTTTGGGAAAGTTAGTACTGAGCTTTGTTTTGTTATGAGACCTGTGTGTGTGTGTGTGAGGATATAATGTGTCTGTTTACTTTTAAACACGGTTTGCTACACGTGTCATCTGTCATTTCCAGTTACAGTAGGTATTTGGAGAAAATTTTATTTGTCTTGAGTATTCCTGCTTGGAAACGTTAAAAATTCCAAAAATACCTAGTTTTAAAAAAAAACCAGTAGCTTCTCTGAGAATGTATGTACTGTTTAAGCTTACCACATTTTTCGCAAATAACGCGCCCACATGAATAGCATGCCCACACATATAGTGCGTGGGAATGATGAAATTAAGTAAAACAGTTTTGGCCTAGCATGTGCGTTATTTGCAAAAAAATATGGTATTTAAGAAGCTGCCAAAAGGTTCAACGTTCTGACTCCCTGAAGTGGAGAGGTCAGTCCTTTCTTCCTGTTATTCTATTAGGAACCTACTGATTAAAACCCATCTCTGCTCTCCTCCCCTTTTTTGCTAATTAGTTCAGAATTATGAATAAGTTTGCTCACTTGAGACTCTTAAGTTTTTAATTCATAGGGGGCGATGGTGCACAGGGAGACGATCATGAAGATTAAGCTCAGATGAGTAAAATTAGTTGTAAAGTGACTCTTAGGCCCTTAACCTGAGAAGTTTAAAAATATCCATAGTAGTTATTGTGCACTAATGATTAGACACTAATACCAAATCCACTGCCGTTGAGTTGATTCCAACTCAAAGCGACCCTATAGGACTGAGTGGAACTGCCCCATAGGGTTTCCAAGGCTATAAATCTTTACAGAATGCCACATCTTTCTCCTGCGGAGCAGTTGTTGGGCTTGCAACCGCCGACCTTTTGGTTGACAGCCGAGGGCTTTAACCACTGTGCCACCACAACTCTTAGGCATTAATAGTAAGCAGTAATTAGAAATACTTGCTTTAGCTGTGTGAAAACTTAAAGGTCAGCCAGGGGGAGTGGAAGAAAGACTGAATAAATCAGGAAGTTATTTTGAGGCATATTTAAAGGGCCATGACTTAGAAGTACTCCCCTACCTGCCTCTCTCTCTCTTTGACAGAAAATACTCTGACCTGATTAATTTAACATGAACAAGTGTTAAGCTTCTGTGTACATACAGTATGAGGGATAATGCAATAAACGGGACGAACACCCGCTCTGTAGAAGTTTGGAGTCTAGTGGCTGGCCACCCACCGTAGGTGCTGAGAGCTGGGGAAAAGCAGACAGTAGCATCCCTGCTGTTAATTGGTTCTGACAGGGGCAGGCCTTCCTCTGTCTTCAGTGACAGTTGACGTTGCTCGTCTCTACGTGGGAGAGTAAGATTAGCCATGACAGCCTACCTCTAGACAGAGTAGAACTGCCTTGTAGAGTTTCCAAGGAGGGCCTGGCGGATTCGAACTGCCGACCTCTTGATTAACAGCCGTAGCACTTAACCACTACGCCACCAGGGTTTCCAATGTCTAGATATAAAACTGATAGGGCAAAAAGGAGGTGTTATAACCGGGATCGTTCTCTCTGTAGGAGAGAATGGTTAGGGGCCTGAAAGGAAGAGAGAGTTCGTGATTCCCTGAGTAGTGGAGGGATTCTTTTTCTCTTCTTTCATCTCAGAGGCTAGGGAAGAGATTTTAAAGGACAGCCCCATATCCGACAATAATATATCCCTTAACATCCGAAGTTCCATCAGGCAGTTTCAGTCATAGTAGTCTTCAGATGTTGGAGCAGTTGAGGGTGGAGAGTTGGTGGCAAGAGTGGTGGTTAAGGGCGGGAGAATGACATACTCTAAAGAATTTTATACTTTAAGGTAAAAGTTAGAAATGTGTATGTAAAAAAAAAAACGGTGCAGAAAAGTAAAAATAAGTTGCTTTTCCTCTTCCCCCAAAAGTTAACCGTTAACAGTTTTCATCGTTTACTAATGCAAATAGCTCCATGTATATATGTGTTTATTTTTCAAACAAATTATACAAATAGTATTGTACTGCTGTTTACTTTTTTTGACTGCAGTTTACCTTTTCCCTAGCTGATGTTACGGAAATCTTTTCATATTAGCACATATGCCATAGGTCAGTATAGTTGAGAAAATGATTGGAGTCTTCCGTTGCATGGATGTGGCATAATTTTACTCCTGTGGAGTGATATTGGGATTGTATGAATTTACACCAACCAGCAGTTCATGAGTATCCCTGTTACATCTTCATCAACGTTGGACTTTATTAAACTTTAAATTTCTTGCAAATTTTATATGTGAAATTTATATCTTTTAAGTTTGTATTTCTTGAATTAAGAGTGAGGGTAAATATTTTTTTATATGCTTATTGAGGATGGTTACTTGTAGCACATATCTTTAGAGTCAGTAACTTGAATTATTTGCGCCCCCCCCCCCCGCCGCCCCCCAAGCTGAAATGGTTTGAGGGAGGTGGGAACTTTTAGGGAGGAATAAGATTTGGAGTCTGTGGCACTTTGAGGGGTTCTCAGAATGGAGAGGCTACGGAGCTGGGCTGTGCACAACCAGGGGTCAACAGGAGGGTACCGGAAGCTCTTGAATTGCAAACAGAATATAGGAGAGGGACAGAAGCATATATAAAGGCAGGAAAGGAAATTTGAGAGTCGGGGCAAATGAATTTTGTGTAGGGTCAGCTTTACCTTCTACTCTGCGCCTTCCTCTGCCCCCATCTGTCATTGCATTTTTAGTCCTGCTGTCACCTAGTTTTCTCTTCTTCCCTGGAAGAGGTGGCAACCGGGACCTGGCTGTTTCATTTCCTCCAGAGATGAGGGACACTCAGTTTTTCTTCTAATTGTATAACTGATCTTCCTTCAGATCAGTCAAAGGGATCAAATCTCATTTCTAGTGCTCTTTAGATCTCTTTCTTGACTTCAGTACTTCAGTAGTACCTGTCTGTGGCCTATATTCTGCCAGAACGCTAGAGGCCTGCCTGTTAAACAGTACAGAAATCCAGGCTGCATGGGCTAGATATAGAGACAACTATTCAGTCCCAACATACTGGCCCCAACTTCATGTATTTAAGAAATGAGGTTTTTTCTGAGTAGGCTTAGGAGGGGATTGGTTTAAAAGGCTTTTTATCTTCCCCGTTATCGTATACACTAGTTATGGTCAAACAGCTGGCCCTACTGTCATCTCTACTAGTCTAGATCAGTGGTTCCCAACCAGGGTGACTTTGTGCCTCCTTTCTCTCTAGGACATTGGGCAACATCTGGAGACAATTTTGGTTTCATAATCCCATGGGAGGAAGTGCACTGGCATCCAATGGATAGAGACCAGGGATGCTGCTAATCAGCCTGCAGTGTACAGAGCAGCCCTCTGAAACAGTGAATATCCAGCCCAGAGTGCCAGTAGCGCTGAGGTTGAGAAACCCTGGCTTAGGTGAGCTGGCCCAGAAAGTCTGCTGTTAGCATCAGCTCACCTGTAAGTTTGATACCACCACCCGTCTACCAGTGTGTCATACTGTGGTGGGTTATGTGTTGCTGTGATGCTGGGAGCTATGCCACTGATACCTCAAATACCAGCGGGGTCACCCATGGTGGACAGGTTTCAGCAGAGCTTCCAAAATAATACAGACTAGGAAGAAGGACCTGGCGATGTACTTGTGAAAAAAAAAAAAAATTGGCTGGTGAAAGCCCTGTGAATAGCAGTGGAGCATTGTCTGCCATGGTGCTGGAAGATGAGCTCCTCAGGATGGAAGGCACTCAAAATACGACTAGGGAAGAGCTGCTTCCTCAAAGTAGAACCAAACCAAACCAAACCTATTGCCATCGAGTCGATTCTGGCTCATAGCGACCCTATAGGACACAGTAGAACTGCACCATAGGGTTTCTAAGGAACAGCTGGTAGATTCTAACTGGTTAGCAGCAGAGCTCTTAATCACTGCGCCACTTGGGTTCCCCTCAAAGTGGAGTCGACCTTAATGACGTGGATGGAGTCAAGCTTTTGGGACCTTCATATGTTGATTTGGCATGACTCAAAATGAATAGAAACAGCTGCAAACATCCATTAATAATTGAAATGTGGAGTGTGTGAAGTATGAATCTAGAAAAATTGGAAGTCGTCAAAAATGGAATGGAACTTATAAAGATCTATATATCCTGGGTGGTAGTGAACTGAAATGGACTGGTATTGGCCATATTGAATCAGGCAGTCATATGGTCTACTATGTTCAGAAAGACAAATTGAAGAGGAATGTTGTTGCATTCGTTGTCAAAAAGAACATTTCAAGATCTATCCTGAAGTACGGTGCTATCGGTGATAGGGTAATACTCATGTTTACAGGAAAGACCAGTTAATATGACTATTCAGATTTACGCACCAACTATTAGGCCAAAGATGAAGAAATTGAAGATTTTTACCAACATCTGCAATCTGAAATTGGTCAAACGTGCAGTCAAGATGCATGGATAATTACTAGTGATTGGAATATGAAAGTTGGAAATGAAGAAGGAGCAGTAGTTGGAAAATATGGCCTTGGTGATAGAAATGATGCTGGAGATTGCGTGATAGAATTTTGCAAGACCAACGACTTCTTCATTGCAAATACCTTTTTTCAACAGGATAAACGGTGACTGTACACATGGACCTCACCAGATGGAATACACAGGAATCAAATCGACTACATTTGTGGAAGAAACAACGGAGAAGCTCAATATCATCAGCAGAACAAGGCCAGGGTACAACTGCGGAACAGAGCATCAATTGCTCATATGCAAATTTAAGTTGAAGCTGAAGAAAATTAAAACCACTCCATGAGAGCCAAAGTACGACCTTGAGTATATCTCACCTGAATTTAGAGACCATCTCAAGGATAGATTTGACACATTGAACACGAATGCTGGAAGACCAGATGAGTTGTGGGATGACATCAAGGACATTATATTTGAAGGAAACAAAAGATTGTTAAAAAGACAGGAATGAAAGAAAAGGCCAAAATGGATGTCAGAAGAGACTCTGAAACTTGCTCTTGAATGTCGAGTAGCTAAAGCGAATGGAAGAAATGATGACATAAAAGAGCTGAACAGATTTCCAAGGGTGGCTTCAGAAGACGAAATATTATAATGAAATGTGCAAAGGCCTGGAATTAGAAAACCAAAAGGGGAGAACACACTCAGTATTTCTTAGGCTGAAAGAACTGAAGAAAAAATTCAAGACTTTAGTTGAAATATTGAAGGATTCCATGGGCAAAATATTGAATGATGCAGGAAGCATCAAATGTTTGGAGGAAGCCTGTGATATGCAGATGACACAACCTTGCTTGCTGAAAGGGAAAAGGACTTGAAGCACTTACTAATGAAGAGCAAAAACTACAGCCTTCAGTATGGATTACACCTCAACATAAAGAAAACAAAAATCCTCACAGCTGGACCAATAAGCAACATCATGATAAATGGAGAAGATTGAAATTGTCGAGGATTTCATTTTACTTGGGTCCATAATCAATGCCCGTGGAAGCAGTAGTCATGAAATCAAAGGATGTATTGCATTGGGTAAATCTGCTGCAAAGAACCTCCTTAAAGTGTTAAAAAGCAAAGATGTCGCTTTGAGGACTAAGGTGCCCCTGACCCAAGCCACCTCATACGCACGCAAAAGCTGGATGATGAATAAGGAAGACCGAAGAGGAATTCATGCCTTTGCATTATGGTGTTGGCGATGAATCTTGAATACACCATGGACTGCCAGAAGAACAAATTAATCTTCTCGGAAGAAGTACAGCCAGGATGCTCCTTAGAAGCAAGGATGGGAGACTGGGTCTCATACTTTGGACATGTTATCAGGAGGGACCAGTCCCTGGAGAAGGACATCACGCTTGGTAAAGTAGAGGGTCAGTGAAAAAGATGAAGACCGTCAACGAGATGGACTGACACAGTGGCTGCAACAGTGGGCTCAAGCATAACAGTGATTGTCAGGATGGTGTGGGACTGGGTAGTGTTTCATTCTGTTGTGCGTGGGGTCACTATGAGTTGGAACTGACTTGATGGCACCTAAACAAAAACAAAAGCACCCAACTTTGGTGATCAGTTGTAGTCAAGCAATGGCAATGTTTCATGTGACCTTACAGTAAAAATGGCAAGCTTTACAAACAGTTCCGAGCACTCCACCATCCCCTTTTTGCTTTCTCTCAGCATTTGACTTTTCTTCCTACACCCTTATGGTCTATAACATAATTAGGTCAAGGCTTTGAAGTCCTAGTTGGGATTTGGAAGATCACTGGCATTTAAGACTTAATGAGGAACATGTTTAAGGCATTTGATGTGATGTTCGATATCACATGTTCAATGAAATCCTTTTCTAAGAGAAGCAGATGAGCATCGCGATTAAGCACATAGCGTTAGCATCAAGATTGCTTGGGTTTTTATTCTTCTCTTACTAGCTACCTGTATCACTGTGGGGAGATTACCAGTCTTGCCAAGCAGATATCTCATTTTTAACAACAGCTTCATTGAAGTGTACTTAATGTAATGCACAGTTCACCCATTTAAAGTGTAAAACTAGAGTGTTTTTCAGTGTATTCGTAGGTTTGTGTAACTATCACCACAGTCTGATTTTAGAACATTTCCATCCCCTGTAAAAGAAACTCCGGACCCATGAGCAGTCATTCCCCACTCCTTTCAGCTCATTGATTGTTAGAATAGGCCAGGCCAAATGCTCAGCCAATTATAACTTGGGCACGGAGACACTTTTTGTGGCAAAGTCTATTCACATCACTTTAGAAAAGGCAAGGAGGGAGTAAATTTTTATTGAATGCATATTTGCATCCTATACTGTGGGAGGAAGTTATGCTCAGCTCTGGATGGAGACAAAGGTGGAAGATACTCCTTTAATCAAGAGATGTATATCTAAATAGGAGGAAAGAGACTGATATAAAAATAATTGTAAAACATGGCAGTATGTAGTTGGTGCTTTCTGGAAGGCATAAACAAAGTATTTGAAATTGGAAAATTGAGAAAAGGAGATTAATCATGTCAGGATGAGAGTGCAGGAACCATGAAGAACTTTTTGAAGAAGGGACTGATTTGGTCAAGTCTTACATGATGGAAATGTGTGACTTTTGGCTTCTATGACAAATATTTGCAGAATGCCATGCTTTTTGAGGCCTTAGATGTTTTTGTTTTGCTGCCTCATGCTTCTGCCAAATGATTGCCTCTTGTAACTACAGCCACACCCTTTTTTGATGTTTTTAATCTGTTGTGCACCTGGGAAATCAGGAAATAAAACATTATACCTGTCTAAATGTAGTAAGTAAGCTGTTAATGAGGCCTGATGTCTGTGAGAGAAGGATAACTGACTTCTAGTATGTGGCTGTGTGCTGCCTCTTAGACTTAGTTGCCTTTTTAGTTTATTCTCTGGGTCTGGTTTCATCCCAGTTAATGGGGCTTGTAGAATAAGTAATTCCTGGATAAGTTAGGCTCGTATATATGGTTTCCCTTATTTTCTTCGGCAAAGCTTCTGTTACATCTGTATTCTCTGACCTGCCTCCCACATTTTCCATTTTTTTCCTAGTAGACTGTTGAACATGTCTATCTGCAGGTCCTCACAGGCACGTCCTCACAGGTACCTCCAGTGTAGCATGTCCATAACTGAGCTACCATCCCCTCCCTTTAACACCCTTTCACCTTTTTGTTGTCAAGTCAGAAACCTGGGAATTGTCTTGACCCCTTCATCTCCTCTACCCCTCCTATGAAACAAGTAGCAAATCCTGTGGATTCTGGAGGCTTTTTTTTTTTTTTTTTTCCCCTTACTATGTACACATGGCATAATGGTTGTGGCTAAGAGTGCTATGGTTGCTAACCAAAAGGTCGGAAGTTAAAATCCACTAGGTGCTCCTTGGAAACTCTGTGGGGCAGTTCTACTCTGTCCTGTAGGGTTGCGATGAGTGGGAATTGACAGCAACAGGTTTGGTTTTTGGTTTTATATGTGCATACTTCAAAAGAAAAAAGAGAGAAACAGTGTATAAAGGCTCTTACGCATACCTTCCTCCATCTGCCTAGTTCCTAGTCTCTACAGTAGTTCACGAATGTTGCTAATTTCATGTATATCCTTCCAAGGATTTAAAAAATGCATGGACGTCCCGAGACCAAAAAAAACAAACCCACTGCTTTGAGTTGATTCCAACTCATAGGGGCCCTGTAGGATAGGGTAGAACTGCCTGTAGCTGATGGGTTAGAACCAACGAACTTTCAATTAGCAGCTGAGTGCTTTAACTACTGCGCCCCCAGGGCTCTTTTTGGCACATAATAGGTAATACATATTTATTGAACACACGCAAGCACACACACACACATTAACATATATGCACACACACACAAAATATATAGGTGACAATTCTAAGAATAGAAATAAGGAAGGAAAAATAATGGAATGTTAAGTTCACAAATTCATTTTAGAAAAGTTACTTCTTATTTTCCTTATTTTTATTTGCAGTGTAACTAAATGTGATGAAATGTATTCTGATGAGGTGTGACAACATTACTCATTTAACCACCATCCCAAAGAAGATAGAGCACTGATTCTGTTTTAGTTTTTTCTTCCATTATCTTAGAATATGTGTTCTTTTTTACCTGGCTTCTTTTCCTTAACATATAATTTTGATAGTCATCCATGGAGATGGATGGCTGAATATATCACAGTTTATTTTTCTTCTGTTTATGGGCATTTGGATTGTTTCCACTTTTTGACTCTAATGAATGAGGCTGCTATACACATGCCTATGCAGGTCTTTTTGTAAGCATGTGTTTTCATTTCTCTTGGGTAAACACCTGGGAATAGAATTGCTGGCTTATAGGCACATGTATGCTTAATTTTACAAGAAACTGCCACATAGTTTCTCAAAGTGTTTTTTCCATCTTACACTTCCACCATCAAAGCAAGAGAGTTCTCTTTGCCCTACATTGATGCCGACATTTGGGTAATCCATCTTTTTAATTTTAACCATTCTGGTGGGTGTGAAATTTTATCTTGTGGTTTATTTTGGATTTCCCTGATAGCTAATAATGTTGAGCACTTTTTCATATGCTAATGGAAGTTAGTGTATTTCTTTTTGTAAAATGCCTCTTCAAGATTTCTGCCCATGTAAAAAATTTGGTTATCTTTTTATTATTTATTTGTAGGAATTCTTAAGATATTCTGGATACAAATTCTGTGTCATATCAATGTATTGACAGTATTTTCTCCCCCTTTGTAGTTTCTTTTCTTTTCCTTCACAGTGTCTTTTTTTTTTTTTTTTAATTGTGCCTTAGGTGAAAGTTTACAGCTCAAGTTAATTTCTCATACGAAAATTTATACACAAATTGTTATGTGACCCTCGTTGCTATCCCTGTAATGTGACAGCACACTCCCCCTTTCCACCCTGGGTTTCCCGTGTCCATTCAGCCAGATCCTATCCCTTTCTGTCTTCTCATCCCACTTCTGGACTAGAAGCTGCCTGTTTAGTCTTTTGTAACTACTTGAACTAAGAAGCACACTCATCATGAGTATTATTTTATACTTTACAGCCCTTAATCTTTGAAGAGTTGGCTTCGGGAATGGTTTTAGTTCTGGGTTAACAGAGATACTGGGGGCCATGTCTTCTGAGGTTCCTCTAGTCTCAGTCAGACCATTAAGTCTGGTCTTTTTATGTGAATTTGAGTTCCGCACTCCACTTTTCTCCTGTTCTGTCAGGGATTCTCTGTTGTGTTCCCTGTCAGGGCGATCATGGGTGGTAGCCGGGCACCATCTAGTTCTTCTGGTCTGATGCTGATGGAGCCTCTAGTTTATGTGGCCTTTTCTGTCTCTTGGGCTGATATTTTCCTTGTGTCTTTGGTGTTCTTCATTCTCCTTTGCTCCAGGTGGATTGGGACCAATTGATGCATCTTACATGGCCGCTCGCAAGCTTTTAAGACCCCAATGCCACTCACCAAAGGGAGATGCAGAATATTTTCTTAATAAACTTTGTTATGTCAATTGACCTAGATGCCCCATGAAAGCATGGTCCCCAGATCCCCCTCCCCTGCTGCTCAGTCCCTCAAAGTGTTTGGTTTTGTTCAGGAAACTTCTTAGCTTTTGATTTAGTCCAGTTGTGCTGACTTCCCCTGTATTGTGTGTGGTGCTTCCCTTCACCTAAGATAATTTTTGTCTATTATTTAGTTAATGAATTTCCTTCTTTCTCCCTCCATCTCCACCCTCGTAACCATCAAAGAAAGTTTCTGTTTTTTTTAAATAATTTTTTTGTGCTTTAAGTGAAAGTTTACAAATCAAGTCAGTCTCTCACACAAAAACCCATATACACCTTGCTATACACTCCCAGTTACTCTGCCCCTAATGAGACAGCCCGCTCTCTCCCTCCACTCTCTGTTTTCGTGTCCATTTTGCCAGCCTCTAACCCCCTCCACCCTCTCATCTCCCATCCAGGCAAGAGATGCCAACATAGTCTCAGGTGTCCACCTGATCCAAGAAGCTCACTCCTCACAAGCATCCCTCACCAAACCATTGTCCAGTCCAATCCATGTCTCAAGAGCTGGCTTCAGGAATGGTTCCTGTCCTGGGGCAACAGAAGGTCTCGGGGCCATGACCACCAGGGTCTCTCTAGTCTCAGTCAGACCATTAAGTCTGGTCTTATGAGAATTTGGGGTCTGCATCCCACTGCTCTCCCGCTCCCTCAGGGGTTCTCTCTGTGTTCCCTGTCAGGGCAGCCATTGTTTGTAGTCGGGCAGCATCTAGTTCTTCTGGTCTCAGGATGATGTAGTCTCTGGTTCATGTGGCCCTTTCTGTCTCTTGGGCTCCTAATCGCCTTGTGTCCTTGGTGTTCTTCATTCTGTTTTGATCCAGGTGAGTTGAGACCAATTGATGCATCTTAGATGGCCGCTTGCTAGCATTTAAGACCCCAGACACCACTCTCCAAGGTGGGATGCAGAATGTTTTCTTAAAAGATTTTATTATGCCAATTGACTTAGATGACTCCTGAAACCATCATCCTCAAACCCCTGCCCCTGCTACGCTGGCCTTCGAAGCATTCAGTTTATTCAGGAAACTTCTTTGTTTTTGCTTTAGTCCAGTTGTGTTGACCTCGTCTGTATTGTGTGTTGTCTTTCCTGTCACCTAACGTAGTTTTTATCTCCTATCTAGTTAGTGAATACCCCTCTCCCACCCTTCCTCCCTACCCCCTCTCATAACCATCAAAGAATATTTTCTTCTCTGTTTAAACTATTTCTTGAGTTCTTATAATAGTGGTCTTATACAATATTTGTCCTTTTGCAGCTGACTAATGGCACTAGAAAAAAAAAAAAAAATTTCACTCAGCATAATGCCTTCCAGGTTCCTCCATGTTATGAAATGTTTCACAGATTCCTCACTGTTCTTTATCGATGCGTGGTATGCCATTGTGTGAATATACTGTAATTTATTTATCCATTCATCTGTTGATGGGCACCTTGGTTGCTTCCATCTTTTTGCCATTGTAAACAGTGCTGCAGTAAACATGGGTGTGCATATATCTGTTCGTGTAAAGGCTCTTATTTCTCTAGGAAATATTCCAAGGAGTGGGATTGCTAGATCATATGGTAGGCCTATTTCTAGCTTTTTAAGGAAGCGCCAAATCAATTTCCAAAGTGGTTGTACCATTTCACATTCCCATCAGCAGTGTATAAGTGTTCCAATCTCTCCACATCCTCTCCAACATTTATTATTTTGTGTTTTTTGAAATAATGCCAGCCTTGTTGGAGTGAGATGAAATCTCATTGTAGTTTTGATCTGCATTTCTCTAATGGCTAATGATTGTGAACATTTTTTTCATGTATCTGTTAATTACCTCAATGCCTTCTTTAGTGAAGTGTCTGTCCATATCTTTTGGCAATTTTTTACTTGGGTTGTCTTTTTGCAGTTGAGTTTTTGCAGTGTCATGTAGATTTTAGAGATCAGACGCTGATAGGAAATGTCATAGTGAAAAACTTTTTCCCAGTCTGGAGGTAGTATTTTTACTCCTTTGGTGAAGTCTTTGGATGAGCATAGGTGTTTGATTTTTAGGAGCTCCCAGTTATCTAGTTTTTCTAATACACTTTTTATGTTTTGTATACTGTTTATGCCATGTATTAGGGCTCCTAATGTTGTCCCTGTTTTTTCTTCCATGACCTTTATCGTTTTAGGTTTTATATTTAGGTCTTTGATCGTTTTGAATTAGTTTTTGTGTGTGGAGTGCGGTATGGGTCTTGTTTTATTTTTTTGCAAATGGATATCCGGTTATGCCAGCACTATTTGTTAAAAAGACTGTTTTTTCCCCATTTAACTGTTTTGGGGCCTTTGTCAAATACCAACTGCTCATATGTGGGTGGATTTATGTCTGGATTCTCAATTCTGTTCCATCGGTCCATGCGGATACTTTTACTTCTTCCTTACCAATTTGGATGTCCTTTATTTCTTTTTTCTTGCCTTATTGCTCTGGCTAGGACCTCCAGCACATTGTGGAATAAGAGTGGTGATAAAGGGCATTGTTATCTGCTTCATGTTCTCAAGGGGAATGCTTTCAGACTCTCTCCACTTAGGACGATATTGGCTTTGTATAAATGCCCTTTATTATGTTGAAGAATTTCCTGTCTATTCCTATTTTGCTGAGCGTTTTTGTCATGAATGAGTGTTGGACTTTGTCAGATGCCTTTTCTGCATCAATTGATAAAATCATGTGGTTGTTGTCTTTTGTTTTATTTATGTGATGGACTACATTGATTGTTTTCTGTAATGTTGAACCTTCCCTGCATACCTGGCATGAATCCCACTTGTTCATGGCGAATTATTTTTTTGATATGTTGTTGAATTCTATTGGCCAGAATTTTGGTGAGGATTTTTGCATCCATGTTCATGAAGGGTGTTGGTCTGTAATTTTCTTTTTTTGTGGTGTCTGTACGTGGTCGCTATGAGTCAGAATCGACTCGACGGCAGTGGGTTTGGTTTTTTTTTGTTTACGTGGTTTTGGCGTCAGGGTTATGCTGGCTTCATAGAATGAGTTTAGGAGTATTCTGTCCTTTTCTACACTCTGAAATACTGTTAGTGGTACTAGTGTTGTCTTCTCTGAAAGTTTGGTAGAATTCTCCAGTGAAGCCTTCAGGGCTGGGGCTTTTTTTTTTGTTGTTGTTGGAAGTTTTTAATTACCTATTCAGTCTTTTCTTTTGTTATAGGTTTATTTAGTTATACCTCTGTTTGTTTTAGTTTAGCTAGGTAGTGTGTTTCTAGAAATTTGTCCATTTCCTCCAGGTTTTCAAATTTGTTGGAGTACAGTGTTTCATAGTATTCTGATATGATTCTTTTAATTTCAGTTGGGTCTGTTGTGGTATTGCCCATTTCAGTTCTTATCTGGGTTGTTTGTTTCCTCTTCTGTTTTTCTTTTGTCGGTTTGGCCAGTGGTTTATTAGTTTTGTTGATGTTTTCAAAGAACCAGCTCTTGGTCTTGTTAACTCTTTCACTTGTTTTTCTATTCTCTATTTCATTTATTTCTGCCCCAATTTTTATTATTCGCTTTCTTCTGTTGCTGCTCTCTATTTGTTCAAGTTGTAGGGTTAGTATTTTGATTTTGGCCCTTTCTTCTTTCTGAATGTGTGCATTTATTGCTATAAATTGACCTCCCAGCACTGCTTCTGTTGTGTCCCAAAGGTTCTGGTAGACTGTGTTTTCATTGTCATTTGATTCTGTGAATTTTGTTTATTCCATCCTTAATTTCTTCTATAACCCAGTAGTTTTTGAACAAGATGGTGTTCATTGTCCCTGTATTTGATTTTTTTTTTCCTTTGCTTTTTCTGTTATTGATTTCTACTTTTATGGGTTTATGGTCAGGAAAGATGCTTTATAATATTTCGACGTTTTGGATTCTATTAAAGTTTGCTTTGTGGCCTAATATGTGGTCTGTTCTGAAGAATGTTCCATGTACTTTGGAGAAGAAAGTATACTTGGCTGCCATTAGGTGGGGTGTTTTATATATGTCTGTGAGATCAAGTTGGTTGATTGTGGCATTGAGATCATCTGTGTCTTTACGGAGCTTCTTTCTGGATGTCCTGTTCTTCACTGAAAGTGGTGTGTTGAAGTCTCCTACTATTATTGTGAAGGTGTTTATTTCCCTTTTCAGTGCTATTAGGGTTTGTTTTATGTATTTTGGAGCCCTGTCGTTGGGTTCATAAATATTTATTATGGTGGTGCAGTAGTTAAAGCACTTAGTTGCTAACTAAAAGTCTGCGTAGTTCGAACCTACCAGCCACTCCTGGGGAGAAAGATATGTGTAGCAGTCTGCTTCTGTAAAGATTTACAGCCTTGGAAATCCTATGCGGTTGCTGTGAATCAAAATTGACTCGACAGCAATGGGTTTGGGGTGGTTGGTTTATATGTTGTTGTCAAGTGCTGTTAAGTAGGTTTTGACTTCTATCCACTCTCTGTACAACAGAGCGAAACACTACCTCGTCCTGTGTCATTCTCGCAATTGTTATGCTTGAGCCCATTGTTGCTACCATTGTGTCAGTCCATGTTGTTGAGGGTTTTCCTCCTTTTTCCTGACTCTGCACTTTTACCAAGCATGATGTCCTTCTCTAGGGGTTGATCCCTCCTGAAAACATGTCGAAAGTCTGCGAGACTTAGTCTCGCCATCCTTGCTTCTAAGGAGCATTCTGGTTGTACTTCTTCCAAGACATATTTTAAAGCTTATTTTTAAAAAAGAAAAGCTTAAATTTAAGGAGCTAAGCGTCTACCTGGAGAAGCTACAAAAAAAGCAGATTAATCCCAAAGTAAGTAAAGATAATACTCAAGATAAGAGCAGAAGGCCCAGAAAACTTAGAAAAACAGAGGTAAATATTAAGGTAACCACAAATGAAACTAACAGTCTTACATATCGAAATAAAAAAGAAGAAAAACATAAAGACTCAGCAAATACAAAATCAACTACCATGAAAAAGATGAAAGGAAAATACATAAAGAAAAATGACCTAGCACAGAAAATCAAGTAAAACAAAGAAACTCAATAACACACACAAAAAATACATCAGAATGACAGCACTCAAACTCATACCTATCCATAATTATGCTGCATGTAAATGGACTAAACGCACCAATAAAGAGACAGAGAGTGGTAGCATGGATTAAAAAACACCATCTGCCTGTATGCTGCCTACAAGAGACATGCCTTAGACTCAAAGACACAAACAAAAGAGGTCTTTTATAGCAGATTTGCCCAATGCAATGTGTCTTTTGATTTCTTGACTCCTGCCTTCATGGGTGTTGATTGTAGATCCAAGTAAAATGAAATCCTTAACAACTTCAGTCTTTTCTTTGTTTATCATGGCGTTGTTTATTGATCCAGTTGTGAGGATTTTTGTTTTCTTTATGTTGAGTTGTAATCCATCAGTAAGTGCCTCAAGTCCTCTTCACTTTGAGCAAGCAAGGTTATATTATCTGCATAACACAGGTTGTTAATGAGTCTTCTCCCAATCCTGGTACCACATTCTTCTTCATATAGTCCATCTTCTCGAATTCTTTGCTAAGCATACAGATTGAATAAGTATGGTGAAAGGATACAACCATGACGCATACTTTTCGTGATTTTAAATCACGCAGTATCCCCTTGTTCCGTTTGAACAGCTGCCTCTTGGTTTATATACAGGTTCCTCATGAGCACAATTAAGTGTTCTGGAATTCCCATTCTTCTGAATGTTATCCATAGTTTGTTATGATCCACCCAGTCGAATGCCTTTGCATAGTCAATAAAACACAGGCAAACATCTTTCTGGTATTCTCTGCTTTCAGCCAGGATTCATTTGAAATCAGCTTTGATATTCCTTGTTCCATGTCCTCTTCTGAATCCTGCTTCAATTTCTGGCAGTTCCCTGTCGATACACTGCTGCAGCCGTTTTTGAATGGTCTTCAGCAAAATTTTGCTTGCGTGTGATATTAATCACATTGTTCTATAATTTCCACATTCGGTTGCGTCACCTTTTTTGGGAATAGGGATAAATATGGATCTCTTCCAGTCAGTTGGCTGGGAAGTTGCCTTCCGTATTTCTTAGCATAGATGAGTGAGCACCTTCAGTGCTATATATATATATATATATATATATATATATACATTCATTCATTCAACCCAAGTTTCATCTGCTATTATTCTCCTTTAGCTTGAGCTTCCCCTAATGTTGCGTGATGTAAAAGTTTAGTGATCAGGTGTCTCAGCTTTCCCTTGTTTGAGTGTCTTTATTTTACAAGGATATTTTTGAGAGATGTAGAATTCTGGGTTTGACAGTCTTTTTCTTTAATCGCATTTGTCTTCTGGTCTGTTGTTTCTGATGAGAAGTCAGCCTTTCTGTCACTTTTTTTGCATGTAATGTGTTTAGTTTTACTTTTGCTGCTTTGACGGTGTTCTCTAACTTTAATTTTCAATGTTTGACCTGTAGTTATTTTTTTTTTTTAGTTTATTGTGCTTGGAGTTTGCTGAGTTATTTGATTTGTAAGTTGATATTTCTAATCAAACTTGGGACATTTTAGCCATTATTAAATAAGTATTTTTTCTGTGCCATTTTCTCTCTCCTGTCCTGAGATTCTAGTTATACATGTTACTCTTCTGTTGGTCTCTGAGTCTCTGTTAATTTTTTTCCCTTTTTTTTTCAGATTGGATTATTTCTACTGATCTGTCTTTAAGGTCACCAGTGCTTTTTTTCTGCTGTTTCTAGGATGTTGTTAAGCTCTTTTTCAAATAATGTATCTTTCATTTCTAGAGTTACATTTGATTCTTTTTTAGCCATTTCCATTTATCTGCTGAGGTTCCCCATTGTGACCATGTTTTCCTTTAAGTCTTTGAACGTATTTATAATAGTTGCTTTTATAGTCTTTGTTAATCCCATCATCTGGATTACTTAGTGGTCTTTATCTGTTGACTGTTTTTTCCCCCTTTGACACTGGTTCACATTTCCTGTTGCTTTTCATGTGTAGAATATTTTAGTTGTGTAGTGAACATTGTAGATAAGTGATATCTCTTACTTTCTCTTTGTTTTGCTCTGAAGAGTATTTATTTTTTGTTAAAAAAAAACAGTTAAATTACTGTCTGATTATCTTGAACTTGCAGAGGCTTGGTCTTACACTTTTTAAAAGGTGGGTTTGTCAAGCTGAAAATGTTTACTAAATTCCTCTATTTGGCTAAATTCAAACTTCAAGCTTTGCAGTGGGCAGCAGCTAAGCTCTGCTGAGTCCTTTCAGCTTTCCAGTTATCGTTTTCCGCTGGGCTCCTTGGAATCTTTTTTTTTCCAGTATTGAATTGTGTTTTTTTGTTGTTGTTTTATTGTACTTTAGGTGAAAGTTTACAGAACAAACTAGTTTTGAATTAAACAGTTAGTACACATATAGTTTTATGACACTGGTTGCAAACCCCATGACATGTCACCACTCTCCCTTTTTGACCTTGGGTTCCCTATCACCAGCTTTTCCTCTTCCCTCCTGCCTTGTAGTCCTTGCCCCTGGGCCAGTGTGCCCCTGCTTTAGTCTCGTTTTATTTTTTGGGCCTGTCTAATCTTTGGCTGAAGGGTGAACCTTGGGGGTGACTTCATTACTGAACTATCGTGGTGTCTGGGGGGCCATACTCTTGGGGTTTTTCCAGTCTCTGTCAGGCCAGTAAGTCTGGTCTTTTTTTTGTGAGTTAGAATTTTGTTCTGCATTTTTCTCCAGCTCTGTCTGGGACTCTCATGGAATCTTTCTTGAGCTTATGCAGTTCAGGGATCAACAAAGAATTTGAAGGTATTTATATTAGTTTTTGAGGCTTCCCTGCTGTGGCTCTTTCCAGAATTTCCCCCCTGAATTTCTAGCCACTCTGTAGCATTGAACTTCAATAAAACTGCAGTTGTCTGCTTGACTTCTGCCTGCCTTGTGTTGCTGCAGACTGAGAATGTCCTCATGGCAAAAGCTGTATAAATGAGAATGCCCCCTAGGGCACCTCCCTTCTTTCAGTGGTCAGGTCTTCAGTTCCTGCCTGCTCTTGCTTGCTTTCCTCTGCCTTGAAATCATTTGATAAGTATTTTGTCCAGTGTTTATAATTGTTACCTGTGGAAGTTCAGTTTGATAAGCTGGATGACTGCTGTTCCACCACTATGAGAGCTCCTCACAGACTCATTTTCACTCATTTCAAATCGATTCTTAAACACAGTTGCTGACTTAACATATACCTTGTTTTAGGGTTACATGTTTTGAGAATTAGGTAGAGGTTAATGTAAGTAGCTTTAGTTACATACACTTGGATTGAATAGGTAGTTATTTAGTGGAAAGCCAGGAGCTAAAGGATGTTCATAAAGGCAGGTGAAAGGGACAACCATGTTTATACTATTGTCTTTTTCCCGTTGACTTTGACCTTTACTTCTTTTTATATTTTATTCTGGGAAAAAGTACTAAATTGTAAATGTCTGAACTGCTTTTGTCTCAAAATACGTGCTCATGATCGTGCTGGTGCTGTTTAATATCTATAAATGGTCCACTAGGACTGGCTCAGGTCTCAAGGACCCTTTAGGACATTCTGTAAACATTTGAGTTGCTGGCTCTGACTTAAGTTAAACCGATTAAAACAAATTTATGACCAAGAGGGAGCTATGTGAATTCATTTTTACAGATAGCACGTAAATCTTCTGATAGATTTATTGTTTTGTGGTCCTTGTACAAGTCTAGCACCGAGCATAGCCTAAATGCATTTATTAAAGTGTATTGTTATTTAATTGTTCTCTTGAATTTGGAGGGTGCCTGTTTTGTTGTTTTAATATAAATAGCACTGTAAGAAGGGAAATTTTAAAATTTGAACTTACTCCTTCGGAAAATAAATACATTAAAAACATAATGTTTTTTATTTAAATCCTTAAATATTTTTGTGAATGGAAGGAAAGCTAGGTGCATCATAACCCCAGTATGTTATATTTGACTTTTCTCTGTAATTGAGGGTTACGTGACTTAGAGAGGAGACAGGTAGACCCATTCAGTCCTTTTCAGTAGCAGCCTAACCTGGAATTACATTTCCATGTCTGTCAATTAGGGTTTGTTTAGAGAAGCAAAACCATTTTCAGTAAAGGATTTGTTGTAGTGACTGATTTTTAGCAGCTGTAGGAACTGGTTGTGTACTCGTGTGTCCAATACCAGGCGTGCACTCAGCCGGCACGCGCTTGGGGAGGGAAGTATGAGCGGGCAAGGTTAAACGGGGACCTCCGAGGAGGACTGGAAGTATGAGCGGGCAAGGTTAAACGGGGACCTCCGAGGAGGACTGGAAGTATGAGCGGGCAAGGTTAAACGGGGACCTCCGAGGAGGACTGGAAGTATGAGCGGGCAAGGTTAAACGGGGACCTCCGAGGAGGACTGGAAGTAGGAGCGGGCAAGGTTAAACGGGGACCTCCAAGGAGGACTGGAAGTAGGAGCGGGCAAGGTTAAACGGGGACCTCCGAGGAGGACTGGAAGTAGGAGCGGGCAAGGTTAAACGGGGACCTCCGAGGAGGACTGGAAGCTGGTGACGAGGAGCTGAGCCCATACGCATGAACTTGAGCCCGCGCTGTGCTTTCACTGCTTCTAAGCCTACAGCTTTGATGGTGTGGGGAACCTTAGGAGGCAGGGGTGGTGCCCTCCACCATGGAGCCGTTAGCAAACCTGTTCCAGGGTTATTTGATGAAGCTAAAGAAGGAGATCCAACGAGAGCTGGAATAGCTGTGGTGGGTCTGGCTGCTGCCTTAAGAAAGTCTGGTATGAGCTGGAGGAGCTGTGGGCCTAGCTGCTGTCCCATGCCGACAAAGTTGAGCAAAAACAGCCATGACAGCAGCAGTGCCAGACTACGCACATAAACACGACTGCTGCTTCACTTTGCTCTCCAGATTTCATGACAGCTTCTTTTGAGGCCAACTCTAACCCACAGCCGTGCAGGGAAGGGAATTTTGAGAAAGGCAGTTGCAACCTGGCTACGGTGAAGCTATTACAGTCCACCCCTTGTCAACTTGGTATATACACATCTCTTTAAACCATATCTAACCTACAAAGAAAGACAATTGAAAAATCATATTCCTGCTGAACATAATAACACAGGTATTACTTGTTCAATTGATAACACACAAGCCTACTACTTAAAAGAGGATATAAAGTTCCTTTATTCATTTTTGGTTGGTGTGCAGTTCTGTTTTAGCTAAGCCACATTTGCCACTTGATATCCTGTAAATTAAATCCTGAGGTCTGAGATGAGCTATTAGATGGTTAGAGAATGGCAGATGAAAAACAAATTGGTTAATAGCTACACAAGTTTTTTTAATGCCAAAATAAGTACATTTCTTATATTTTATACCAAAAATAAGAAATACCCTTAACTATTAGAATTCTCATTAATGCTACCAGTTGTAGCTGGTATCTGTGATTACCACCTTTCCATGTTGTCCCTGTCCTTGGCAGGCACCTCCGCTAGTTGTGTCTTCTTACCTTGTGGGGTGACCTAAACTTTCATTCCTTAAGGGTCTAGGCCACTAATCCTGCCCGGATTGCCTCCACTAACTTTAGTCACAGTTCCTGGGAGTACCAAGTAGTGTCCCAGAGGGGACTCTTGCATTCCACACATTCTTCTCACTAGCATTGTGTGTTTAGCAACCTATAGTTGCTTGATAGTTAGATCTGTCTCCCCAGTCATTCTATAACTCCCTTCTTTGCCTGTTGAGTCATTGGCATGAAGAGCCCAAAGTGACTGAGTGGCAGTTTCCCCTTTTAGTTTAATGGAACCACTGCTGTGTCCCTTGATGGAAGTATGTCTCTCACGGGAACTGAGATCTCTAGATTAGCAGAACCTAAAGTTGCAAGGATGGGAAGCAAAAAGGAATAAAAAATTAAGATGAAAGAAATAACATGTTATGATTACTCTGAATCTGGAGGTTATAGGGTAGTGATTAGGAGGGTGAACTTGGACTCAGACCACCTGGGTTCAGAATCTCAGCTCTGCCACTTACGTATCGTGTGTTTCAGTTAGCTATTGCTCTGAAAGAAAGAAGGAAAGAAACAACACAACTCTGAGTATTTATTATTGACTGTGAGTCTGTGGATGAGCTGGGTGGCTTGGATCATCTGGGCTAAATTTGGCTGGTTTCACCTGGACTGATTTCATCTAGACTCTTTCATATATGGGCAGCTGACAGGTTGGCTGGGAGCTGGCTGCTCCAGGGTGGCTTCTCACTTTTCTAGTGGTTGGCTGGATGTCTGTCCTGATGATGGGGTGACTGAGGCACACGTCCTTTATCATTCATCAGACTAGCCTGGGCTTGTTCACACGGTGGTGGCAAGATTCCAGGAGAAGGAGTGAAATTGAGCAAGACCTCTTAAGGTCTAGGCTTAGAACTGGTGCGATGTCACTTCTGCCACGTTCTGTTCGCTAAGGCAAGTCATGAGGCCAAGATTCAACATGTGGGGAAATCAACTTGGACTAGTGGTGCAATGGTTAAGAGCCTGGCTGCTAACCAAAAGACCGGCAGCTCGAGTCCACTAGGCGCTTTGGAAACCCTGTGGGACAAGTTTTACTCTGTCCTTTAGGGTCACTATGAGCTGGAATCGACACCACAGCAGTGGGCTCAGTTTCGTTTGGTTTTCTTGATGGGAGGAGCTGCAATGTATTGCTAGGGGTATAGATACAGGGAAGGATAGAGAACTGGGGCCATTTTTATAATCATCCTACCACACAACGTGCCCTTGCATAGACTGTACGTCTCTGGATCTATTTCCTAAATTGTAAAAATGGTGAGAACAATGACACGTGCTTAAAGATGATCTTGAGGATTAGATAAAATAACCTAGTGGCTGATGTATGTTATTAAATTCTCAGTAAGTGTTGTATTTTAACTCAATAGGTGTTTTGTAGCTGTGATTAAATCCTCGTCAGGATCTAGCGATACTGTAGTTATGTCCTCATAGCTGAGGAAACTGAGTTGTTTAAGTTACAAATGTGCTGAGGTTGGTGGGAGACCCAACATTTGAACCATGAGTTTTTGTTTGCTTTGATAATCTGATTCGTTCTTGTGAGAGCCAGCACACACACACACACACACACAAAACCCAGTGCCGTCGAGGCAGTGATTAAAAATGTGGGCTCTGGAGCTAGACTGACTGCCTGAATCCTTAGCTCTTTTTAGTTTAGGTCTTTCATCTTTTTTGAGTTACTTTTTGTATATGGTGTGAGGTATGGGTGGAAATCATTCCACATGTAGATAACCTGTTCTAGCACCATTGTTGAAATCACCATTTTTCCCTCATTTAATTGGCTTGGCATCATTGTCAAAATTCAATTGACCATAAATGCGAGGGCTTATTTCTGGACTCTTAATTCCAGTCCATTGGTTTATGGTATCTATCAAGCCAGAACTACATTGTCCTGATTAATGTAGCTTTGTAGTAAGTTTTGAAATCAGGAATTGTGAGTTCTCCAACTTTGTGATCTTTTTCAAGATTATTTGGACCATTCTGGGTCCTTGAATTTTCATATGAACTTTAGGATCAGTGTGTCTGTTTCTGCAAAGAAATCAGCTGGGATTCCCATTGGACTTTAATAGTTTACTCGTCTGTCTCTTAAATGTTTGTCTAGTGACTGATTTCTTGTAATAATCCTGTGAAGTAGATAGAGTAGGTGTTACCATCCTTATTTTACAGAAATGGAAACATTCTGAATGGTTAAGTGGGTTGTCCGAGGCCACAAAAACCCTTTGACTTTTGACTTCAACTGTCAGGTTCTTTTCACTGTACTTACTTGGCTCACTGGGTCATCTTCCCATTTCTTCCTCTAGGAACCTTGTTAGGGGCCTTGTGAGCGTTTCTCTAAGACAGTTATTATTCAGGGCTCTCCGCTAGAGATCGATTTGGCTTAATGGATTTGTCACTTTTTTTTCTATTCATGTATGTACAAAAAAAATGCACAAGTTGTAAGTGGACAGCTTTATGGATCCCCACAAACTAAACACGCCCATGTAACCATCATCCAGAAACAGAGTAATACCAACACCCCGGAAGCCTCCCTTGTGCCCTCTTCCAGTTGATAGTCCCCCAAAGGATAACATTATTCTCATGTCGGACATCATATGTAAGTTGGGCCTGTTTTTGAACTTTATGTAGGTGGACTCATGCTGCGTCTAGTCTTCTGTGCCTGACTTCTTTTGCTGAATGTGATATTTGTGAGACTCGTCTACATTGGCGTATGGGGTAGGATAAGCAGAGGTACTCCTGTACTTTTATTATTAAATTACTGTGTGTTGTTTTTGTTTATTCATTCTGATAATTGAGTTAATCACTTAATTATATTATCCAAAGCTGAATTGAGATTTGTAGGGGTGAGAAGTTTGATAAGATGAGTAGGGAGATGCCTGGTGAACAAAGGTGGTGAAATGGGCTGCCGTGACGATTTGTTACACGAAGACTTTGTATTGAATCATTGTGAGTAGACAGCTGCTACAGGGACTGACTGCACTTGATTACTGTGTATCGGTTCTGTAATTTTTAGTTCTTTGTGACATTTTTATAAGGAGTATGATGAGAAAGTCTGAGCATGTTAAAGACATGAGTTGAACTTTTGTTCATCGTGGTGCAATGAAAAGAGCGTGGGCTTTAGGATGAAGTCTGGAATTGAGTTCCGGTTTGATCACTTACAAGCGTTACGGCTCTGGGTTGTGGACATGTCGCTTCCCTTAACTGTCAGCGTGGGCATCATTTCTGTTGTCCTTTTTTCACACATTCTTTCTGGACTGGGGTTTTTGTTCCTTGACACTCCAAACGTCCACATGGATAGAGTGGGTACTGTTGTCTTGAAGTTGTCTAAGTGGAGATGCTCTAGCGTTTTGTAAGTAAGTTTAATATTTGCACTTTACTTGTAAAAAAAAAAAAAACAAAACACTGTTTATCAAAGTATCAAAGACGTTTCTTCTCTCCCTGATTTGCTCTGAGGGATTTCAGTCAATCAGGAATAGTAAGTGGTTTAATTTAGACGATTCTGTGCTTATTTTCCCTTTTACTTATTAATGTACTGTGGGTTCTGTACAATTGATCTGTTTGCCTGTCCTCACTATCCTCGCTGCTTTAATTACTCTAGCTGTTACAAGTCTGACTACCTGCTAGGGAAAATCCCCCCATTCTGTTTCTCGTAGGAGTCTTGGTTCCTTGCATGTTTACGTAATTCCAGAATCTGCTTGCTAAGGTTTCTGAAGTGCCCTGTAGAATTTATAGATCTGTAGAGTAATTGAGGGGAGAATTGACAACTTTATGATATGGACGTAGTATAATATCTATCTAATCATTCAAATTTTCTTTAATGTTTTTTAGTAAAGTGTTGATTTTCTTCATGTAGGTCTTAGACATCTTAGGCTAGATTTAAGAATGTAACTTACAATATGCTTTCTAATTTCAAATTATATTCATAGCTGGTTTGCCTGGTGTAGGGAAATGCAATACAGTAGGTTTTTTTTGCATACTCGTGGTGCAGTGGTTAAGCACTCAGTTGCTAACCAAAAAGCCTGTTTTGAACCTACCAACCCACCAGCTGCTCCGCGGGAGAAAAGACCTGGTTATCTGCACCCATGAAGATTTACAATTCTACTCTGTCATACAGGGTCAATACGAGTCGAAATAGACTGCACGGCGCATAGCAACAAAAGTGTTCACCTTGCTAAGTTCTTAATTTCCCAGTGCTTTTAATGCTGTGAGAAATCAAAGTTATTGGGGCAAATTCAACTTGATCCTGATATAGCTACATTGGCCAGCATAGTAACCGTTAGCCGCATGTAGGAATTTATATTTAAAATAACTAAGATTCAATAAAATAAAAAATGAAGTTCATTAGTTCTCTTAGCCACATTTTAAGCACTAAATATGGCCATTTTACAAATTATTTAAGCACATGATTTGGCCATTGTACAAATTATAGAACATACCTGTCATCGTGGAAAGTTATGTTGGATTCCACTGTGAACAAGCTATCTTTTTAAATACATTGCTAGAATTATTTGGCTAATTCATCTATATATGTTTGCTCATGAGTATTTTTTGTCTAGTATTTTCTGGTTTTCATATAATTTTTACTAGTTTCATAGAAAAAAAGGGGAAATATTCTCTTTGTTTCTGTTCTCTGGAAGACTTTATATTAGATGTCATTATGTTCTTGAAAAGTTTGTAAAAACTCATCTAGACTGATGATTCTTGGTGGGAAGATTTTAACTCAGTTTCTTTAATTATGGTCTATTCAGATTTTCTCTTTATTCTTGAATAAGTTTCATTTTTATTTTTCTAGGAGTTTATATTATCTGAGTTTTCAAATTTATTGTTATAGAGCAGAAGTCAGCAAACTGTGACCCTCAGGCTGCCTGCTTCTTTTGTTAATAAAATCTTATTGGTATACAACCACACCCAGTCTTACTTAAAAAGCCCGGTTGCTTAAAAAGCCCGGTACAGTGGTTGCTTAAAAAGCCCAGTTGAGTAGCTGTACAGTGAAGGTAAGAGCCTCAAGCCAAAATAATTTACTATCTGGTCCTTTAACAAAAAGCTTGCCAGTCCTTGACATAAAGTGCTTTTAAGAGCTCGGCTGCTAACCAAAAGGTCAGCAGTTCGAATCCACCAGCTGTGCTTTGGAAACTCTGTGGGGCATTTCTGCTCTGTCCTTTAGGGTCGCTATTAGTTGGAATTGACTTGACGGCAACAGGTTTTTTAGTCTCTGAAGGGAGGCTTGGTGGTGCAGTTGGTTGAAGTGCTTGGCTCTAACTAAAGGCTGGCAGTTTGAACCCACCAGTGGGATTTCAGCATCTGAATTCAGTGGTGTACTCGTCTCCCTCATGGTGCTTGATTTTCTTATGTGTTTGGTGGTCCTTGAATAGGGCTCATATTTTGTTGAGGTTAATATGTGGCATTTTTTTTTTACCCTTCACAGAATATGTTGTTGTCTACCTGGGACCCTTGTGGAGTTAGGGTTTAGAGACGGAATGTCAGTTTAGCTGGCCCTCTAGTAGCTGGCATGATGCTGCTGTGGGTGTGCCCTCTGGTGTCCCTCTGCACGCGCTGCTCATGCTCTGGTCTCAACTCACCTCCCTTCTGTGGGCATAGAGGAGTGGGGAGTGTGGGAGTGCAAGTGGGGCATGAAGGGTCCTTGTAGGTTTTCCTGACTTTCTGTGAGCTCAGCAGTGTGATAACAGTTTCTGTTGGATCTGTTGGGCTCTTCACAGTATACTAAAAATACGGGTTTTCATGCAGTCGATGTCAACTCACGATGACCCCATGCGTGTCAGAGTAGAACCGTGCTCCATAGGGTATCCAGTGGCTGACTTTTCCAAAGTAGATCACCAGGCCTGTCTTTCGGAGGCACCTCTGGGTGGTCCTGAACCTCCAAACTTTTGGTTAGCAGCCGAGTGCATTACTGTTTGTACCACCCAGGGACTAGTCTACATACTGGATGTGGACGTTCAGTTGTTTTAAAGCTGTATTTGTTGTGGGCTTCACTGCTTCTGTTGATATTTAGTTACATTCCACCCCCCTCCCCCTTGGACTGCCATTGAGTTTTGAGTCCCAGGAATTCCTTTTCACAGTAGCGTACTTTAGTTTATGGACACAGTATCTCTCCACATTCCACTGAGAGTACTAATCAAAAAAATTTTTTAAGTTTTCTTTTGTGCCTTTCTGTGTTAACTATGTTATTTGGCTTGGTGCTCTGATTTTCTGTTTGTGCACGTCCTGTGGACGATCGGAGTCGCCTGATAACGCTTATTGATTTATGCTTATGCAGTTATATTTACAAATGGAATTGTAGATTAGTCACTGTTGGTGGCTGGTGTGGGCTTCTTCAGCAGTTGTACAGGTTATGATCGTTTTCTCTAGGCGAATCCTCCCGAAGGAACAGGTAGCTGTAGTTCTCTGTGTGGGGGCCACTCCTGGTGTGGTAAGTGGACTGAGACAGGCTTCAAAGTAGGATTCTTTTTAGGGTATGTGGGCTAGGAGCATAATGGCAGGGCTTGTGTCTTCCATGAACAAGACCAAGGGCATTTGGGTCGCAAAACCCTAACTTGATTGACCTTGCTCTGTATGCCAAGCGAAGGAAGCTCAGGAGCAAGCTCTTTGGCCGTTTTGTATTGGTTTCTGGTGAACTTTGAAAATTCTGTTGTTTGATCCCGTCAGCATCTTGCAATGCCATCGGGTTCTCTGACATGAGGTCGTTAACAGGAATTAGGAAAGGAGTTGCTGTGGAGGGAGAGTGTGTTACTGGAGGATTTTTGCTGGTTTGTTAATTGTAGTGACCCAGAGGTATGGATCACCACCCGTTTGTCAGGGTCTTTTACTGGGGTGGTGTTCCTGTCACTATGATGCTGAAATCTTCAGAATCAGTATTTCGAACACCAGCAGGGTCAGCCATGGTAGACAGGTTTTAGCAGAGCTTCCAGATTAAGATAGAGTAGGAAGAAAGGCCTGGTGATCTATTTCTAAAAATTAGCCAGTGAAAGGCCTATGGATCACAACAGAATATTGTTCAAGAGAGTGCTGGAAGATGAGCCCCTATGTTGAAAAGCACTCAAAATACAGTGTCCGCAGTGATGGACTCGAGCATGCTAACAATCGTGAGGATGGCACAGGACCAGGCAGAGTTTCATTCTGTAGTACCTGGGGTCGCCATGAGTCGTAAAATAACAACTAGGGAATTTCCTCTTCATGTCTTCCGCCTTGCTCCTTGTCTGCGCCCCTTTGCCTGCTGTTTAAAGTAGAGCTTTACGTCTGCATATCAAATAAACCCATTGCCCTCAGTGGATACCAACTCATAGCGACCCTATAGGACATAGTAGAACTGCTCTATAGGGTTTCTAAGACGGTCATCTTTATGGGAGCTCTAGTGGCACAGTGGTTAAGCACTACACCGCAGTAGTA
This sequence comes from Elephas maximus indicus, assembly GCF_024166365.1. NCBI lineage: Eukaryota > Metazoa > Chordata > Mammalia > Proboscidea > Elephantidae > Elephas > Elephas maximus. Next base: position 95,532,070 of record NC_064832.1, read on the forward strand.
ATCCACTAGCCACTCTGCGGGAGAAAGATGTGGCTGTCCGCTTTCGTAGAGATTACAGCCTTGGGAATCAGTGTTAGTGGCTAACGCTGGCACCGCTGCCAAGTTGCTCTACTTCCCCTAGTTTCTTACTGGTTCTTGGACCCCCGCTTCTCCGTCTGGTGCCCCTCCTCAGCCTGGTGGGTTGTCTGAGTTTGGGGTGGTTTACTGACTTGACGAGGGAGGTGGGCTTTGCTCATGTCGACATTCAGCATTGTCATCTTCTAGTCTTCTGACTGCTAGCAGTTTTTCCTTAATTTTTTATTTGGCCGTTTCAGTGGAATTGGGGAAAGAGGAGAGAAGCGTTGTGGTGTAGTTGGCCGTTGTGAAATCAGAATTTCTGTTGAAAAAGATTTAATCTGAGATTTATTCTCTTGTTTTCAGGTTGAAAAATTTTGTTAAATAGGGACAAGATTTCGATCATTTTATAATTAACTCTAGTTTATGCAGAAGCAAGCTTTCCTTCCTCTCTTCCTCCTTCCCCCAACCCCCCCCTTTTTAAAATTGTTTTTGGTGTGCATGATGATGTGGAAATCTTCACAGTTTTTGGTTTTTTTATTTTTAAATAATTTTGCTCTCTCATTTCTACTCCTGCCCCCTCCTCACTTTTTACCGTTTTTTTGCTGAGTTGCAGGGTTGTTGAGGTACTGGATTGCTTAGCCTGTGTTTTGTAAACTGGCTTTAATGTAGAGAAAAAATACCAAAAATCTCAGGGAATTACAAACAATAAGGATATTATTTAACGAGACTTTTATTTGGTGTATTTATGTTCTGGGTTGTGCTGTGGTGAAAAAAAGTTAGAAGACCATTGTCCTAGCCCTAGGTGATGGATTGTAACAACTGGTCTTCCCAAAGAATCCAGTATTTACAGGAGATCTTTGGGAAAGCTGAGCTACTCCAATTGAAAGTCTGGGGCAACCCTGCACCCTTCCCCTGAAGCGCTCAGGCTCCAGTGACTGCCTTTAAAGGAGGAGGTGGGCCAGACCTGTGGTTTTAGGCTTCTCGGCACCTCTGCTTTTTTTTTTTTTAAATCTGTTTTGTAATTTAGAATTTGATAGAAGATTTTGTTTGAAAAGAGGCGGCGGCTGCTAGAGCATTTGTCAGACAATCGAAGCTTTGGGAGTGAATTAACCCTTGTCTTTAAGTAAAACCAACATAATACTGGCAACATTTGGGGTACTTTTTTCTTATTTAATTATTATGCTTAATCTTTAGTTTTATCTCTTGCTTTTCTAGAAGGCACTATGATGGTGGGCAGCCTGTCATCATCCTGTGCATTTGTGGCATGTTTTCAGTCTTTGCAGTTTTTTCTCTTCTTTCCCTGTCGCCGGGGAAGAAAGGGTAAAGGTGCTGAAGCCTGTCCTGCAGCTTCTGCACGTCTGTGAGAATCCCATAGCAGTGAGCAGTGCGAGGCTCCCAGATGTTTTCAATTCATGGTGCTCTTAGTGTCTCCTCATTTTTTTTAATGGAGGCAAAAGAAATACCTAACAGTTTTTAGTTAGGTACAGATAGCTTAGTAAGTATTTATGGTGTAAGAACTACGCATACATTGAAATAAAACACATTTCTTTTTTATTCTTAAGCAGACTTACTCACTGATGCACTTGCCTGTGCGGGCTGGGCACGCCCACGTTCCCCGGCCTTGGGGTCAGTGGGCACCACCAGCCCCCCTCCTATCCCATGTGCGTTTCTCTGCAGTACTTCGCTGTTGTCACAGCCACTGCCCCAAAACCCAGTTTCTCAAAGACATGGTGCCCTCAGGATGTAGAACGTAGACTGAACTTGAGTTGCAACTATGAACTACCTGAAGCTGGCGGTTCACCTGGCATCTGACAAACCTTGAGAATTGCTGTGTTTTCCTTGAAAATATAAAATACCCCACAATGCCTTGTGAGTTTGCTGCTGCATTCGGGGCGTCCTGAGATGTCTTGGTGCACAGTCTGGGGACTGTAGGTGTAGTGCTTTACACAGTTTATGCAGTGATTAAGCGGGTAGAGCCTATCTACATTTTATAGAAGAGAAAATGGAGTGATCTTTGTAGAAGCTGTAGGTATTCATATAAAGCTGCTCTACTAAGCTCTTCTATTTATTTGCATTTCAGAAAGCAACATGTATTTTAAAGTTTATTTCCAATTGACTTTTATTATAGTTCATTTCCTGTCAGTTTTTACCCTTTTAGAGGAAGAAGGTTTTTTTTTAAAATCTTTGCCAGGGTGTTGAAAATAAGTATCTTCTTTCAAAGTGAAAGATAGCAAAACTGTTTTCTGTATTGAAGTTCTATCCATTGCTAGTTTGTTTTCCTGGGAATATGTGGGAAAAAGAGATAAATTAATTTGCAGATGAATAATTGCATTGAGTAATTACATTAATGGATCTGTGAAGAACAGATCATATTTAACTAATACTTTTGGCGAGCTAAATAATACGAATTCCAGACCACTGGTAGTGTGTGATATAACAAGATGATGGAATTGTAGAGTCTTAGACCTGGAAGAGATGTAAAGTGGGATGAAAATGGAGATGAGGGCTGTGTCATCTAACTGAATTCTTCTGTATCTTTTAGCAACTTGTAGTGGGAGGTAGCTGGTGGAAAAGTGGCAGGAGGAGGAAAAGAGAGAGAAATGGAGAGGGAGGTATTGATTGTGTGATTAAGTGCGTATTAAAGGCAAAGTTGCCTTTGACAGTTGAGGATGTTTGCATTCTTTGCTTCTGCAGGAGTGCATAACCGTGACTATATCTGCTGCCCAGCCTTCATTTAAATTCAGTTTTGAGAAACCATGCTTATAGAGAAAAGCTCGAAGGAATAGCACTCTATACTACCTATATATAGATCATTCATTGGTTTTCTTTCTTTAAGGATTGTGTTTTAAAAATACTTTAGAACAAATACTTTGAACTAACAAATCTCTAAGAGAATTATCTTTTTTCTATCCCAAGCCCAAATCATGCCTGTATTCAATTTGTACATATTTACAATAGGAATAATTTTATGTTCTGTATTTTCTGCTAATTTAATTCTGCACATATTTTTCAATGTTTTTAAGTCCCCCTAACGATGGAGCTTTTTGTGGTGTGTGTTGAAGTGGTGCTAGTCTTTGTGATCCTTTTACCCACAGACACGCACAGCATACACACTTGAGCAAATGCTTTTCCCATTCCTCAGCACATTACCGTAGGTTGGCCCATACTGACCCAGCCTTTTCTTGTGATGACTGCATAACATTCCCCGGTATGGACTTATCACACTTCATTTAGCTGTTCTCTTGTTCTTGTCATTTAGGGTTTTCCCAGGTCTTTTCATTATAAACAATGCTGAAATAATTAATCTCGTACATTTACGTTGGCTTTTTTATTCCTGTGAGAGACAGTTGAAGAGAGGCCTTGTTGGGTTGAAGGGAACAGGTCATTGCGATTTAATAGATACTGTTAATACATTTCAGAAAGGTGAGAGTGCACATGTCCAGCAACATCTGGAAGAGTCAGTGCTTTTCAGATCGTTCGCTGGAGACCTAGTTGACAAGCTGTTGGGGGTGACCATCACCCAGTTCAGCCGAAACTACACTTATTTAACCTGTTCCACACATCAGACTCGTTAGAAGAATGCGTTTTGTGATTAAAATGGGGTTGAAGAATCATTGCTTTACATAGTTTAGATTTTTTTCCTAGCTCTAACTTGCACTGACATCACTGGCTTTTTGGCTACATCGCTCTGGCTCCTCATTCCTGTGGAATTGTTTTTACTGAGTCGTACTTTATAGCTGTTACCTGTTGCCTTCGAGTCAGTTCCAACTCATAACGACCCTATTAGGACAGAGTAGAACTGCCCCATAGGGTTTCCACGGAACAGCTGGTGGATTCGAACTGCCGACGTTAGCCTTGTAGTTGGTATCTCTGTTTGTCTTAGTCATCTTATGCCCTTGGCAGATAGATGGTTTGTTAGTAATCTGTTAAGCGCTAGAAGTTAAAAACCCAGACATGAGGTGTGCTTCCGTGGCAGCTGCCACTCATGTAACAGAGAAAGCAGCCATGGTGTAAGGTCCAGCCTCGCCATCCAGGAGCCTTCTGATTGTACCCAGCAAGCCACTAACTTCTTTCGACCTTGGGTTCTTCACTGTCAAACAGGGGTATTAAGAAAATGGGAGCTGACACTTTCCCAGTCATCCTTCAACAAATTCAGTGACTGCTTTTATAGACTTTTAATGGGTTTCTTGATGAAAGCCGCCCCCCTCCCCACTCCCAAGAAAAGATAGCAGAGTGCAGACATTTGAGAGCCAATGTGTTGGAGCCAAGAAAATTTTGGCTGCAATTCAGAGTTTTCAGGTGTTGTTGTTTAACCCACTTAAAATATTGAAAGCAGTGTTGCTTAATTTTCTTTTTGGAGTCAGGAGCCCTCTGAAGAATATTACAAACTTTGGACCTTCTACCCAGAAAAATGTGCATTTTCACATACATGCAAACTTTGTGTACTCTTTCAGGTGGCTAGGTAGCTCATAGACCTTCTGAAGCCTATTTATGGGTTCCTTACATGAAACTTCACAAGAGCTCTGGTGGCCCAGTGATTAAGCGTTCAGCTGCTATCCGAAAGATTGGCGGTTCAAACCCACCAGCCACTCAGCAGGAGAAAGATGTGGCAGTCTGTTTGTGTAAAGATGACAGCCTTAGAAACCCTATGGGACAGTTCTACGCTGTCTTATAGGGTCTCTGTGAGCTGGAATTGACTTAATGACTTAATGGGTTTGGTTATATTATTATTATTTGGTTTATAAGAAACTTCAGTTGAAGAACTGGTCCGGAACAGATGTTCTGAAAGTGGAGGGTGAGGAGGGGATTTTGCCTGGCAGGGGACATTTGGCAATATCTGGACGACAGTTTTGGTTGTCACAACTTGGTGGGGGGTGCTACTGGCATCTAGTGGGCAGAAGCCAGGGATTGCTGCTAAACATTCCAGTGCACAAGCCCCTGTCCCTCCCTACCCTCACCTTGCCCCTAATAAAGAATTCTAAGCCAAAGAGTGTCAAGGTCAAGAAGCCCTGATACAGAGGAAGAGATGGACTGGATCTGTTTCGATAATCCTTAATCTCCTGCGGGCTTCTTTGATGAGAACTGGTTAGGAGATCAAGGTTACAATCTCTGGGCCTTGGTTCTTGCTCCCACTCTATCTGGAATAGTCTTCGTCAGGTGTTTGCACAGTTTATTCTCTCACCCGTTGTCAGGTTTCTGTTCAGTTGTTACCTCATCACAGACCCTTTTTGTGTCTTTGCAATCTAATATGGCTCTCTTCCCTCATTTACCTTTTATTTTTCTAACATTTTATGTTACTAACCTTAATGTAAGCTCCATGAGAGCAGGAGTCAGTGTTTCCTTACTGCCCTATCCCCACAGTGCCCAGGGTATAGTAGGTGCTCAAAAAATATTTTTTTTGTTGGAAAAACGAATGCCATAAGCCTATATTGTGGTCAGTTTGATTGTGCTGTTGATTTTGGCACAGTTCTGTTTTTGAAAACAAATGTGCAGATGGTAAAATTGACAGCCTTTTGTGAAAACTAAGGCCCCTTACCTAGGTTGTCACCTGGATGTAGGATAGGTATCTCCGTGGCTTGCAAAATATGCATTAGCTCTTGGGCTGCTGTAGAATATGAATCAAATCCCTGTGTTGTATTCTGTATTGCTTTCTAAACCCATGAGAATTAGTACCTAAATTGCTCCTTAAAAATACAGAATCTAAAGCTTCTACCCAAACCAGGTCAGGATTTCTGTAAGAGGGACCAGGACTTTTTTTTAAAAAACAAATGCAAACAAAACCAAGCATCCATGTTTGGGCGAGTGTTGGCTTAGCCATAAAGAATTTAAGGTAGATATTGGCCGCTACCTGTGATAGCCGTGGAAGAGTCTCTCGTGCTCCCACGGATGAGCTGCACCATTTCCCAGCCAGGACGATGTAGCTGCAAAATGTCCCTAAGCAGGTAAGTGCGCAGAGAAGTTCTGCCTCTGTAGATAGCACTTTTGTAAAGAAGTAAAAGCAGAAGACCAGGAAAAAACAAAAACAAAGTCTTCTCTTGTTTGGAATTATTGGACATAATTCAGTTAAGAATAATTGAGAAAAGTAATATTTATCAGTGAGACTAGAGTAAAACCCTTGTGCATACCCTCAAAGTTAATATCTTCAGGGATATCTTCAAACATTTATGCGCTGTAATGGTTTTGGTATATCTTCCCTATTACGGGGAAATAGAGTGAGTAAAAAACTTAAAAATTAAAATTTTTTTAGTGGGTTTGGCATCCAGATTTATCTACAAGATAGATTCTTTTTAAAGCAAATTTGGCAGTTAAATGTCATTATGGATATTGTTGAGGTCCTTGTATGGCACAAGTGATTTGCAACGGTCTGCTCACCTAAATGTCGGCAGTTCAAACCCACCCATTGGCTCTGCAGGTGAAAGGTCTGGCAATCTGCTTCTGTAAAGACTGCAGCTGAAAAAACCCTGTGGAGCAGTTCTACTCTAACACGCGGGGTTGTTGTGAGTCAGAATCAACCAGAATGGCAATGGGTTTGTTTGTTTTTGGCTGGAATTGACTCAACGGCAAATGATTTTTTTTTTTTTTTTGGTCAAAATATACACAACAAAGCTGACACCCATTCGATGATTTTTACATGTGTAGTTCATTGGTAATGATTATGTACTTTACATCGTGTCACCACCGTTCTCCCTGTCTCTGCCCATATTGTATCACCACTATTAGCTTAGAATCTCTGCCTCTTAAGGTTCTTGTCTGCATTTTAGAGTCACTGTTGTCCATTTGATCTCACACAGGTCATTCTTCAGAAGAGCGTGATGCTCAAGGCAAACATTCTTTATTAAATGAGCTAAATTGTTGTTTAGTTTAAAGGTGATTTCCTGGGATAGTTTCAGTTCAAGGCTTAAAAGTTGTTTTCAGGCAGCGTATTCAGGGGTTCCTCCAGCTTCAACATATCTAGTAAGTCTGGTTTCCAGTAAGAATTTGAAGTTCCGTTGTGCATTTTCCCTCCTTTTGTTCAGGATCCACCTATTGGGACCTTGATCAAAATGTTCAGTAATGGTTGCTGGGCACCATCCAGTTTTTCTGGTCTCGTGGCAAAAGAGGTTGACGGAGGCAGTTAGACCTGCAGTCCATTTCCTTCTCCGATTCCTGGGTTTCCTTCTTCCTCTGTTGCTCCAGGTGAATAGAGACCAATTATTGTATCTTGGGTTTATTGTATCTTGTGTGGCCGCTGACAAGCTTTTAAAACCCCAGGTACTACTCACTGAACTAGAAGTTAGAACAGACACTCCAAAAACAACATTAGTCTGTTCGCCTGGACGGGCCCACGAAACCATGACCCTAAACCTTTGAACTAAGAAAACTAATCCTATGAGGTGTTTGTTTTTACTTATGTGGTATCAACAGTTGCAACCTTTTTTTTTTTTTGAGGGGTGGGGGGCTGCTGGTTTTGTTGTAAAATTATACATAACATTCTATTTGCCATTTCACACTCCCCTCCTTTTTTCCTTAGTTTACAGCTTAGTGATGTCAGTTACAATAGTCAAGTTATGTAACCATTACTCTTACTCAATGCTAATATTCTCAACACATTAGGTAAAAATCCATTACTTCCCAGAGAGTGATATCCCTCTCCCTCCTCCTCTCTGCCTCTGGTAACCACTAGAAACCATTGATTTTTAATATATTTATCTGTTCTTGTCATTTCATATAGGTGAGAGTATACAATATTTGTCCTTCTGTGATTCACTTATTTCATTCAGCATAATGTCTTCAGAGATCATCCCTGTTGTAGCATGTATCAGGACTTAATTTTTCTTTGGTTAAGGTTGGGTAGTATGCCATAGTATGTATGTACCACATTTTGTTTATCCATTCCTTTGTTAAAGGGCTCTTGGGTTGTTTCCCCCTTTTTGCTATTGTGAGTAGTGCTGCAGTGAACACTGCTGTTACTTTTCACTAGACAGAATTAATAATTGGACTTATTTATTTTAAGAGTACTGAATGGTCCATTTATACCCATTTTATAGGAGTATTCAAAGAATATTGATCTAGAATTTAAAGTGTAGATCTTGCTCCATTGGCATTGTCTTAAGCTGTAAAAAATGGTGTGGGCGTGGCATCTGACCTCCTCTAACTTCACAAGAGGGAAAGAGAGTCAAGGTCAACAGCCCAAGGCTGATTCCCATGAGGCGGAGGTCAGCCATGCCTTCTCTCTCCACCGTCTTTACCAATTCTGACACCAAAGTCCTCTCCCACGGCACTCTGCTTCTCTGCTGGGTTTGATGATTTGTTGTGGTGGCCACACACAACTCACAGACCATGCTCATGATTATGGGTGGGGTTTATTAGGGAAGTAACAGGTTACAATTCAGGTTGCGGAACGCTTAGGATGCAGGTCTTCCATCAGTACAACCCCTTCTCAGCTGTGCTTCAGGCAGGCCTCTCTCTGGCCCTGGGCCTCTGCCCTGCCCTGCCCAGACTAGTGTCACAGAGCTCTTTCAGCTCAGTGAGCCTTGGCCTGGAAGTGCTCAGCTCTACCCAAACCTAGCTCTACCCAGTGCCTGGAGGCACCCTACTCTGCCAGCAAGTCTCCTGCCCAAAGGCACTCAGCTTTCTCACTCCCACCGGCCATTTGCTGCCAGTCTCTCCTGTCACCACCACTTCTCCCGTCTTTGGTGTTACAGCCCTCTGTCCGTCTCCTGTTTCTAGGAGCTTCTCAGCGCAGGTATCCTGGGTCCAAAAGGGTGGCTCTGTTCTTGGCTATTCTTCCTTGGTGGCGTTGAGATCCTCTCTTTTTCTCCAGTCGGAGGGCTCATTTCAAGCCCAACGGGATGGCAAAACTGACCAGTCCCCTTGGGGGGCCATAGTTAGCCTATTGGCACTGTCCCAGCCAGCTACTTGGGTGAGAGTTACATGGAGAGAAAGGCCACACAGAAGTGATCCGTCACGCGGCGTTAAGTTATTATTGAACATCGCTGCTCTTTGTAATGTTTTTATTCGGGATTCCCTAGGTGGGGAAAGGGCTAGGGGAAGTAATAGGGATCCTGAGAAGGTAAATGACCATACGACTGGACAGAAGGGATTTGGTTTGGTTTTGGTATCATGGTCTGAGAAGGGGTCAGGATTGAGTAGCCATTCATAGGTAAAGTTTGCCTACTGCCCTCTTAACCGCTTTCTCCACCTACACTGTACTTCTCTTCCTCTTCTTTGTTATATTCTCCCTTTGAATGTCTTTATGTCTCTTCCAGTTGTTTAGGGTCTCCTGTTACTGCTCCTGTGAGCCTTGCAGCCCCTCTTACGTTCCTGCAGTTGCCCTCTTGTGTTCTAGTTGTCATGTCTGCCTTTGGAAAGTCATTTTCTAAAACACAAAACTGACCTCTTCATATTCCCTAGGGGGGCATAAAAAACCAGGTAACTACACTATGTGATAAAGACTAGGCACCTTATGAAGGACATAAAACCTTATTTTAACTGTTTTTTAAAATTATTTTTTATTATTACCTTCACCAATGTATGTCATGTGTATGTGCACACACACACACAGAGTCCAGTTAAATCACCTTGTTCTGCTTTAGTGTTTGTTCCTGTAATGTCAATTAGGTCGTCTGTTCTTTCTGTAGGAGCTGTGGTGGCATGGTGGTTATGCACTTGGCAACTAACCGAAAGGTTGATGGTTCAGCCCCATCAATAGCTACAAAAAAAAAAAGATCTGGCTCTTTGCTTCCATGGAATCCCTGGTGGCGTAGTGGTTAAGAGCTGTGGCTGCTAACCAAAAGATCGGCAGTTTGAATCCACCAGGCGCTCCTTGGAAACCCTTTGGGCCGGTTCTGCGCTGTCCTGTAGGGCCACTATGGTTGGAATCGACTTGATGGGAACGGTTTTGGTTTGGTAGATTTGCTTCCATAAAGATTAAAAAAAGAAAAAAACCGCTGCTGTTGAGTTGATTTTGGCTCATAGCGACCTGATGAGTATGCATGTAAGTCCATCAAGATGGCAGCCTAGAAAACCCTATGGGGCAGTTCTCTGTCTTGTAGGGTTGCCATGAGTTGGAATCGATTGGACGGCACACAGCAACGACAACAGCTCTTACTATGTTAGACTACCTGGTAAAGTCGCAGGCACAGATGAAATATCTGGAAAGGGATTTTCCCCACGTTTAGCAAAAATCTGAAGAAGGCCATCATTGGATTAAAATGTAAATTTTGCTAAAATTTTTCCTGTGAGGAACAAGTGCCTTCAAGGGCCTACATCTTGATGGAGAAAGCCTGTGCTCCAAGGTTTTAGGCTGAATAAGCTTGATTGTGATGCTGGGAACAAACGCCAGGGGCAGTTTAACGGTGCTGAGATTTTATTAGGGTTGTCGCTTTTGTTAACATTCTATTCTACCTGTTAATTTGAAAGTGCAGTTTTGCAGAGTGCGAGGTTTTTCTAGGAACACATGTTATGGCAGAGCTACGTGTACTGTTTTTCCCTCAGACCTAGCATCTCTTCGTGATCTTGCTCACTGCCCACAGGGCTCCCTCTGCCCAGAATCCTCACCCAGCCGCCTGTCATCTTCTACAGCTTAGATGCAGTCCCAGCTCTTTGTGGTGTGCTGCTGACAAATTTCTCAGCCATCTTTGGCAGAATGACTCGTTCCTTCTTTGCGTTTCCTTTAAAATACTCCTTTTATGTGCACAAGTCAATGCTTTTTAGTAACTTTATGGAGTTGTGCAACCATTGCCCCCAAAAGATCCTGTGCCCATTTGCAGTCACCCTCTATTCCCACCCCCGGCCCCAGACAACTAGCAATCTATTTTCTGTTGCTGTAGATTTGTCTTTTCTGGACATCTCCTATGAATGTAATCATAAAATATGTAGTCTTTGGCATCTGGTTCTTTCACTGAGAATAATGTTTTTAAGGTTCATCCATGTTGTATCAAGTATCGGTACGTCGTTCCTTTTTGTTGCAGATTAGCATGCCATTGTATGTATATGCCACATTTTGTTAATCCCTTCACCAGACAACAGACATCTGGGCTGTTTCTGGTTTTGGAGTGTTAGGAATGATGCTGCTGTGAACATTCCAGTGGAAGTCCTTGTGTGGACATAGATTTTCATTTCTCTTGGGTAGACATCTAGGAGTGAAATTGCCAAATCATACGGTAAATTATGTTGAACTTTTTTTTTTTTAATAATTTTTATTGTGCTTTAAGTGAAAGTTTACAAATTAAGTCAGTCTCTCACCCAAAAACCCGTATATACCTTTCTACACACTCCCAATTACTCTCCCCCTGATGAGACAGCCCCCTCTCTCCCTCCACTCTCTCTTTTCGTGTCCTTTTCACTAGCTTCTAGCCCCCTCCGCCCTCTCATCTCCCCTCCAGGCAGGAGATGCCAACATAGTTTCAAGTCTCCACCTGATCCAAGAAGCTCACTCCTCACCAGCATCCCTCTCCAACCCATTGTCCGGCTCAATCCATGTCTGAAGAGTTGGCTTCAGGAATGGTTCCTGTCCTGGGCCAACAGAAGGTCTGGGGGCCATGTGAACTTTTTAAGACACTGTGAAACTGTTTTCCAAAATCACTGAGGGTTCCAGTGGACAAGTCTAAAAAGGTCTAAAAGACCAAAAGGTTTTTCTGTCTTGAGCCTGTGGGTGATGGAACATCATTTCTGTTCACTTTGCCCTACTTTGGCATAATCTGATCCTTAGTGTACACACAAGATCCCTCAAAGAACCTTGAAGTAGAAACCAGAATGGAATGGTGACCTTATGCAAGTTTGTAAACTCTGACCTTCTGCTTCTTCGTCTGTAAAATAGGGATAATTCCTGCTTTTATTTTACAGGATTGTGAGGAAAATATGAGTATGCGTATGAAAGAGCTTTGAAAACTTCAATCTATTTGTCAGATATTTTTACTAATTACAGTGGTTACACTAAAGCTCAGTGAAAAGGATATGTGTTGGAGTCTTCAATATACTAAAATGATTCACCCATATGATGTATCAGAAATGCCAATGTAGATGTGGTGGCAGAATTGGTATTTTGTAAGGTCAAGGCAGTGTTTCTCAACTTTTCTCTCAACATGTAACAGTCCCCATGGAACTTTTTTCAAATTCCAGTGTTCGAGCCAGTCTGAGTATAAGGGGATTCAGGAGCCCTGGTGGTGCAGTGGTTAAGCGCTTGGCTGCTAACCAAAAGGTCGGCGGTTTGAACCCACCAGCCACTTCGCAGGAGAAAGATGCGGCAGTCTGCTTCTGTAAAGATTATAGCCTTGGAAACCCCATGGGGCATTGCTTCTCTACCCTATGGGGTTACTCTGAGATGGAATCACCTCGACGATTGTTTTTTTTTTTTTTTTTTATTAGGGGATTCAGTTGTGCTCCAGAGATTGAGAACCATTAGGTTAAGGGCACAATCTTTGGGAATCAGGTAAGAGGTAATTCCAGTTTAGTTGCTGGATAGTTGTAGCAGAGCTATTTAATCTCTCTGAGCCTCAGTTTCTTCATTTATAAAATGGGTATAATTATATAATTCATCCCATTATTAAGAATATTTTGCTTTTTGCCCGGCATTGTATTATGCGTTAGATATACAGCAGAACAAAAGTAGATTCTCTGTTCTCATACAGTTTACAGTTTAGAAGAGAAAACAGACCCTGGAGAACTGCTCTTTACAATTGTGATAAATTCTGTGAAAGACAGGCACAGGAGTGGTATGAGAGCATGTAGCAGAGACTTAATTCAAACTGAGTAGATGTGGGAAGGCCTCCCTGAGGGCTGATATACAGTAAAACCTGCAAAAGGCAGAACCCATGTGAGGTGGAAACTTGTCAGAGAAGGAATACTCAAATATTTTCCATTAATAGTGAGCGACAGAAAAGTGGTAAGATTGCACCCTGTCAGAGGTGGAAAACTTGTGAGACTCAGAAAAACAAGGCAGTTCCTGTGAGTTCCGGCTCTCACAGGTTTCACTGTATAAGGTGAGACTTGAAAAATGAGTGTTAGCCAGAGAGGAGGGGGAAGGGAGCAGAAAGAGGAAAAGGTCTGTGAAGCAGAAGGCACAGCATGCCCTTAGACAGAGGGAACAGTGAGAACGTAGTCAGATTAGTATATTTGGAACTTATTCTAAGAGCAGTGGGAACCTATTTAAGAATTTTAAGTAAAACAGTGATATGAAAAGATGAGCATTTTAAGATCGCTCTGGCTGCTATGTGCAGAATGAATTGGAGTGGCTCAGATAAGGTGAAATAACGACTCAGTGAGGGTGAATTTCATCTGCCATGTATTTTCAGGTAGCATCTACAGGACTTTTGATGAGTGATTTTAAATAGTGAAAGGAAATATCCAAAGGTCACTGTCAGTTTCTGGGGGAATAACTGAGTGCGTGAAGCGAGTGTACGCTGAGACGGAGAAGGCTGAAGAATGAAGCTTCTGTTTGGTGGATAAAGAAGCAGGGAGGCAGATCATTGCGTAGTTTTGGATATCTTAAGTTCAGAATGCCTTTGAGAATAGCCAAATGGAAATGGTAAGTAGACAGTTGTATATGCAGACTGGACTTCAAAGGAGAGATCGTCACGGGATGTGTGTTTATTATTTCTAGCCTTTGGAGTAGCTTTAAAAGAAAGCTTAGGGAGAAAGCCTTGGGAGAAAAACATGTAGAGTAACAAGGAGAAAAGGGCCAGAGTTGACTTCTGACAGAGTACAGATGTTTAGGGGTTGAATAGAGGAGAAAGACCCAAACAAAGGAGACAGGAATAACAGTGAGGTAGGAGAGGCATCAGAATGTGAGTGTAATAAAAACCAAAGGAAAGAGTGTTGCAAGGGGAGGCTCTAGTCATCTGTGTCATACTGCTGCGATCAATAAAATTAGGGCCAGAAAAGTGTTCATTGGATTTGTCAGCATAGAAGTCAGCGATGACTTTTAGTTACCTTTCACCGCGTAACAAACCACCCCAAAACATAATGACTTGAAACAGCCACCGTTTACTTAGCTCCCAATTCTATAGTTGGTAGTTAGAGTTTGGCTGAGCTACAGTGGTTCTGCTGATCTGGGTCAGGCGTACAGATCTCAGCTGGGCCTAAGTGTGTGTCTGTGGTCACCTTGGTGGGTTGGCTGGGCCTGGCTTCTTTTTGAAGACCATGGCCGGATAACTGGGGCCTGCTTGCTCATGTGCCAGGAGCAGGGTCTCCAGAGCAGCAGACTGAAAGCACCTTTTAAGATTGCCAGTGTCTCATTTGCCAAAGCAGATCTTAAGACTAGCTCAGATTTATGGGCTCAGAGAAACAAAGTCAAATTGTAAGGCTGTAGATACGGGGAAAAGAGTAATTTGTTGCCATCTTTGCAGTCTGCCATAAACACCAGTGCAAAAACATGATTGTGGATGATGGGCTTGGAAACCACATTGGATTAGTGAGAAAAGTGAATGGGAAAGGAAGAAGGGAAGGTAGAAAGTGTAGCTTACTCTTTGAGGTTTAGCTGAGGTTTGAGGTTTAGTAGTTCAGGAGAGAAGACAGTGAGTAGCTGGCGGGGCATTGGGAGGCTGAGCAGATGTGTTGTATTTCCTATCCCTGCCTGCCTTTCTTCTACCCAAGACCAGAGTGTGTTTGAACGCTGGGAGAAAGGAACTCATAGCCACAGGGGAGGCTGTGCAAAGAGGAGATACCTAATGAAGTGAAAGTCTTGAAGCTACGTGTAGAGGATGGGGTTTTGTGTCCTTGGGGAGGGATTAGTGTTAGATGTGAGGAGGGCTACTTTCTCCTGGCAGTAGGAATGGAGAGAGAGACAGAGGATACTGGTGTAGGTTGCTGCTGTTGGGTGCAGTTAAGTGAATTCCAACTGCTAGTGACCCCATGTGATTGAGTAGAATTGCTGCCCCGTAGGGTTTTCTAGGCTGTAACCCTTACAGGAGCCGATCGCCAGGTCTTGGGTTTGAGCCACCAACCCTTTGGTTAGCAGCTGCCGAGTGCTTAACTGTTGTACCACCAGGGCATTCTTCTAGGTGTAGGTAGGCATGTAGATTTGACAGTGGGAGGCTGAAGAAGTTCATGCTCAAGAGAGGTTTGGCTTTCTCAGTGAAATACAGTAAGTCCCCAGGTTATGAATTTCCCACTTAGGGACAACTCCGACTTGCAGTTTACTGTTCTGTGAATTTGCCTTACTTTGAAACGACTGAACCAACCCCTACTCCCAGAAAATCCTTCATCCCAATCACCTTCACTTGCTACACACGCAGCTTTTAAATCATTGAGAAGCCTTCGAGCCTTTTCTCGTGCTGAAGTCAGGCTGCACGCGTGTCTGTCAGTGTGACATACCGTGGGCCTTACGTGTTGCTGTGGTGCTGGAAGCTATGCCGCTGGTATGTCAGATACCAGCAGGGTCACCCATGGTGGACAGGTTTCAGTAGAACTTCCAAACTAGTAAGACAGACAGGTAGAAGGACCTGGCGATCTACTTCTGAGAAGGCTGGCCAGTGAAAACCTTGTGAATGGCAATGGAACACTGTCTAATACGGTGGCAGAAGGTGAGCCCTCGGGGTGGAAGGCACCCAGACCACTACTGAGGAAGAGCCGCTTCCTCAAAGTGGACTCAACCTCAATGACTTGAATAGAGTCGAGCTTTTGGGACCTTCGTTTGCTGATTTGATATGACTCAAAATGAGAAGAAACACCTGCAAACATCCATTAGTAATCACCACGCGGAATGTATAAAGTATGAATCTAGGAAAATTGGAAATTGTCAAAAAACGAGATGGAACACGTAAAGGTGGATACCCTAGGCTCTTAACCACTACGCCACCAGGGTTTCCTTCTAGGTATTAGTGAACAAAAATGGGCTGGGATTGGCCATTTAATCAGACGATCATCTGGTCTACTATGCCGGGAATAAAAAATTGAAGAGGAGTGATGTATTCATCATCAAAAAGAACATTTCAAGATCAATCCTGAAGTACAGTGCTGACAGTTGTGGGGTAATATCCATATGCCTACAAGGAAGACCAGTTAATATGACTATTATTCAAATTTATGCACCAACCGCTAATGCCAAGGATGAAGAAATTGAAGATATTTAACAGCTTCTACAGTCTAAAATTGATCAAACATGCAATCAGAATGCAGTGATAATTACTGGCAATTGAAATGTGAAGGTGGAAACGAAGAAGGAGCAGTAGTTGGAAAATATGACCTTGGTGATTGAATCAACGCCAGAGATTGCATGATAGAATTTTGCAAACCCAGGGACTTAATGCAAATACCTTTTTTCCACTAAGCATAAACAGCGACTATATAATATGGACCTCACTGGATGGAATACACAGAAATCAAACCCACTGCATCTGTGGAAAGAGGTGATGGAAAAGCTCAATATCGTCAGTCAGAACAAAGCCTGGGTCTGACTGTGGAGCAGACCATCAATTGCTCACATGTAAGTTGAAGCTAGAGAAAATTAAAATAAGTCCATGGGAGCCAAAGTACGACCATGAATATATCCCACCTGAGTTCAGAGACCATCTCAAGAGTAGATTTGACACATGGAACACTAATGACTGAGGACCAGAGGAGTTGTGGGATGACATCAGTGACATTATACATGAAGAAAGCAAGAGGTCATTAAAAAGAAAGGAAAGAAAGACCAAAATGAATGTTGGAAGAGACTCGGAAACTTGAATGTAGAGTAAAGTGAATGGAAGAAATGATGAAGTAAAAGAGCCAGGGATTTCAGAGTGCGGCTCAAGAAGTCAAAGTTTTATAATGAAATGTACAAAGACCTTGAGATAGAAAACCAAAAGCAAAGAACAAGCTCATCATTTCTCAAGCTGAAAGAACCGAAGAAAAAAATCCAGGCCTCGAGTTGCAATACTGAAGGATTCTACGGGCAAAATATCGAATGACGCAGGAAGCATTGAAAGAAGATGGAGGGAATACACTGAGTCACTGCACCAAAAAGAATCGGTTGGGCTTTGACCACTTCAGGAGGTATCATCTGATCAAGAACTGATAGCCCTGAGGGACAGAGTCCAAGCTGCACAGAAGGCATTGGTGAAAAACAAGGCTCCAGGAATTGACGGAATACCAATTGAGATGTTTCAACAAATGGATGCGATGCTGGAAGCTCACATTTGTGTATGCCAAGAAATTTGAAAGACAGCTACTTGGGCAACTGACTGAAACAAAACAAAACAAACTTGTTGCTGCTGAGTCAATGCCAAATCATAGCAGCTCTATAGGACAGAGTAGAACTGCCCCGTGGAGTTTCCAAAGAGCGCCTGGCGGACTCAGAGTGCCGACCCTTTTGGTTAGCAGCTGAATGCTTAAGCACTGCACCATGAGGACTCCAGCTGACTGAAAGAGATCCATATTTGTGCCCATTCCAAAGAGAGGTGATCCAACAGTATGTGGAGGTTATCAAACAGTATCTTTAATATCACATGCAAGTAGGATTTTGCTGAATATAATTAAAAAATGGTTGCAGCAGTAGTTGCCAGAACAGGGAATTGCCAGAAATTCAAGCTGGATTCAGAAAAGGATGTGGAACAAGGGATACCATTGCTGATGTCAGATGGATCTTGGCTGAAAGCAGAGAAGACGAGAAAGAGGCTTACCTGTGTTTTATTGGCTATGCAAAGGCAGTCGACTGTGTGGAACATAACAAATGGTGGATAACGTTGCGAAGAACTGGAATTCCAGAACACTTAATTGTGTTCATGTGGAACCTGTACATAGACCAAGAGGCAGTCGTTCAAACAGAACGAGGGGATAAAGGCAGGAATGTCAGGAAAGGTATGCATCAGGGTTGTATCCTTTCACCATACTTAATCTGTATGCTGAGCAAATAAACCAAGAAGCTGGACTATATGAAGAAGAATGTGGCATCAGGATTGAAGGAAGACTCATTAACAGTCTGCAGTATGCAGATGACACAGCCTTGCTTGCTGAAAGCGAAGAGGACTTGAAGTACTTACTGATAAAGATCAAACACTTCAGCTTTCAGTATGGATTACACCTCAACATAAAGAAAACAAAAATCCTCACAACTGGACCAATAAGCAATATCATGATAAACAGAGAAAAGATTGAAGTTGTCAAGGATTTCATTTTACTTGGATCCACAATCAATGCCCATAGAAGGAGCAGTCAAGAAATCAAATGACACATTGCCTTGGGCAAATCTGCTGCAAAAGACCTCTTTAAAGTGTTAAAAAGCAGAGATGTCACTTTGAGGACTAAGGTGTACCTTACTCAACCCACAGTATTTTCAGTTGCCTCATATTCCTGCGAAAACTCCACAGTGAATAAGGAAAATTGAAGAAGAATTGACGCCTTTGAATTATGGTGTTGGTAAGGAATATTGAATATACTGTGGACTGCCAAAGGAATGACTAAGTCTGTCTTGGAAGAAGTATAGCCAGAATGTTCCTTAGAAGTGAGGATGGTCAGAGTTTGTCTTAAGTACTTTGGACATGTTATCTGGAGAGACTAGTCCTTGGAGAAGGACATCATACTTGGTAAAGTAGAGAGAGTGAAAAAGAGGAAGGCCTTCAATGAGATGGATTGACACAGTGGGCTCAAACATAACAATTGTGAGGATGGTGCAGGGCCTGGTTCTGTTTGTTGTACAAAAGGTTACTATGAGTTGAAACTGACTCGATGGCACCTCACGAGAACAACAAACAAAGTAAGGCTTAAGTAAGAACCGTAGGCACCTGTCCTGACTTATGTACAAATTTGCCTTAAAGACAGATTTAGGAACTAACCCAGTTCGTAACCCGGGGTTGTCTGTCGTCTACTGAGAGTGGGGGACCATGCAAACATATGTACGTGAGGTTCAACGTGAGTCGAGAAGTAAGTGATCTTATTCCCTCACTGAACGGGACGCTGAGCTAACAGCTACCTGCGTATAGGAATACTGATCACTCAATAAATGAGAAATACTGTCATCATTAATTAAAAAATATTTTCAGAGATTTAACAGAAATACTTTCTATGCTGTTAGTTAGAATTCTGTTTGAGCCAAGATGTTTAACTTTCTATTCCCTTCTAGAACAGCATCCAAAAAACCCAAACCTGATGCTGTCCAGTCGATTCCAACTTAGAGTGACCCTGTATGACAGGGTAGAGCTGCTCCATAGGGTTTCCAAGAAGCGACTGGTGGATTTGAACCGCCCACCTTTTGGTTAGCAGCCGAGCTCTCAACGACTGCGCCACCAGGGCTCCAGGGGAGAATGGCATAATTTGTTTTATATTTTTTCCCTGAGAAAAGCGCACATTAGATCTTTAGTTGTCCCTTGCCAAGGACTGGACTGGTTTATGCTGTTTATCTACTAGAGAGGTTGGCTTTATGGAGGGCACCATCTGCTGGTTATAAGGGGCACCAGTTGTGGGAAGACATGCTGCTGTCAGATTCCTCACAGATCTCCTGTTCTTCTACTTCTACCTCAGACCCCATGTGAAGTCCCAGGAAGAAAAATAGGTGTTAATATACATGCCCACCTGGGGATTCTAGTGATGTGGCTTGATTTGATTTCTGTGACTATAGGCTCATTACCACATTGTGGATTTTAAAGAAAAATTCATCATCGAAATAGCAATTACCTATCCTTATTTCTTCCAGGGTGAATTAAAAAATACCGTCGCTCTTGCTTTTTCCGTTGCTCCTCAGTCAGGTCAGTGCTTTGTTTTTCTTTTCCATTCTTCGAAAGGATCTTCAGTATTTTTCCTTCAGTCTCTTACTTAGTTTAATTTTAAGAACATATATTTACATCTGACAATATCAAAGTGAAGAATGATGGTTTAATTTATTTTTTTCTTCTTCCTTAAACTGTTAGTATGATTTCAAAAGGTACTGGTTTTTATTTCCATTAATCAGTGGTCATTTTATGTGAACTTATTCAAAGGAGGTATAAGCTGGTCAGTGTTAGCATATTGTCATATGTTTTATTTCTTGTTCATAACTGAACATGAAAAAATTCATTTTTGAAATGAGCTGCTTTCATTTCAAATTACCCTTTGAACATAGGGAAATTCTAGATTATGATAGGGAAGGAGCCTTTAGTTTTACTATAAAATTGATCATAAATTTAAAGTATTTTTTAAATGGAGAAGTAAACTGATAAACCCACAGATAGCTATATAGTATATACAGTGTATTCCGATGCAGATCAGTTTTAAATAAATCATTTTTTTAAGTTTAGTTATTCTCATTTTAAGTTCATCTGTCCTACCTTAATTATGAATAATCGAGATTTTCCAGAGGTGAAAGGAATTATATCAAATCATTTGTTGGACTCCCTGTTTCATTTTAGTGGAGCAATTGTATGTCATTACCTATTTTGCATTGATAATGATTGATTATGATAAAAATTGAAAATCATTTTTCCCCCTACCTCTCTTCTTCTTCTGCCTTATTCTGTGTTCCTTATCTCTTACTTCCCCTTTCTTTCTTCCCCCTTGTGGTTTAGTTTAGTGTGTATTCCCTTCATTCTCCAGAAACTTCTTTCTTGAAGAACTACCTTACCAAGTCCAAGGAAGTATTTGCTGAGGTCATTTTCTGTGTTTTCACTGAAGAGATTTGCAGTGAGGTTTGATATGAATAGTGAAGTACATAGTTTTATTCCCCCACAGGATGGAATACTGAGCTGACAGCTGACTATAGAAATACCAGTCATTCAATAAATGAGAGATATTATCATTAATTAAAAAATGATTACTTTTAAGAGATTTAACAGAAATGCTTTCTGTGCTGTTAGAAATTGATACTAATTGAAATTAATCCCAGGCTTCCACCTTCAAACATTTTAAAAAACTAGGTTTCTGTAACGCATTTTTCTTCTTGTTTTCCAACCGTTCTTGATTCTCCTGTTTTCCTTCCTGCTCCCGTCCCCACATCAGTACAGGTATTTCCTCAAGGTTCAGGCTTGGTGTCTCAGCTACCCTACACACTTCTTTATTGATCTTGTGACCCACAAAAGGAGCCCTGGTGGCGCAGTGGTTAAGCGCTTGTCTGCTGACCGAAAGGTCAGTGGTTTGAACCTATCAGCAGCTGCTGGAGAGAAGGATGCGGCAGTCTGCTCCCGTAAAGATTGCAGCCTTGGAAACCCTACGGGGCAATTCTGCTCTGTCCTGTATGGCCTCTGTGATTGGGAATCGACTCCACGGCAGTGAGTTTGGTTTTTTTTTGGAAACCCACAAAGCGTCTGCTACAGATGGTCCTCAAATATTTTCTGGCCTTGACTTTTCCTCTAGAATTCCAGGTCCACGCCTCCAGTTACATTCTAGACCAAACTTAATTTTTCCTGAGACTGATCTCTCTCTGGTTTTCCCATCTCTATTAAGATGAAGGCAGAACTTTTTTTATAGTTTGTTCATTGCATTCCTAGTGCTTAGCACAAGTATAGCTCATGAAGCAAATTCTCAATAAATATTTAAATAAATGACTTTTCAGGAACAAAGGCTTTGGATCTTTGTATTCATCTTCTACTTCTCTGTTATTATAATCATTCATAAGTCTTTGAATCATTTTCCTTATTTTCCAGTCGTTACTTGCAGTCACTACTTCATACTTGGAATTTTGCAGTAGTTTTCTGAATTTACCGCATCAGATTTCTCCTGTATCTAGTCAGTATTGCTTGTTGTAGCCACAATTCCTCAATATAGTTCTGGCCATTCATTCAGCAAATATTTCCGGAGCACCTACTGTGTGCTAGATTCTGTAACAGACGTGGATATGCTAACTTTGTCTAAGGAACTCACAGCCTAGTGGGACAGACAGATGTAGAAATAAGTACATTGTGATGCATGCCAATGGTGGTAGGTCAAAGTGTGCCTTAGCTGTGGAGATCAGGGAAAGTTTACAGGTAGACTTGAGTTGTGACTTTAAAGTCCATAAAACCAAAGCCAAACCCATTGCTATCAAGTTGATCCCGACTCATAGCGACTCTTACAGGACAGAGTAGAACGTCCCCCGTAGGGCTTTCTAGGCTGTCATCTTGATGGAAGCCAACTGCCACATCTTTCTCTCGCAGAGCGGCTGTTGGGTTCAAACTGCTGACCTTTTGGTGCCTCTGACAGGGGTCAGTATGTCTTACTCTGAGGAAACAACTATTTCAAACCTCTGCTTACAGAACATGCTTACAAAACTAAAGTGCAGACTGACGGACCTGCCTCTTTCTTGGCTCTTCCATCTCGGCCTAGATAACTCTTCCATCTTAGCTCCCTTTACTACTTCCGCTTTTTCGTCCAGTCACACTTCTGACCAGTACCACATTCTGAATTTTCCTATCCGAGATTTGTTCAAATTGTTTTCTCTGTTCTTTTGTTCCACATATTACTACCAGTTTGCCCCCATCCACTTACTGACGGGAGCCTCCCTTCAATCTTTTTTCGCCCCAAGCTGCTGCTTTTTTTGAGAGTTATTTATTTATTTTCATTGTACTTTCCATGAAGGTTTACAAAACAAACTAGTTTTTCGTTAAACAGTACACATATCATTCTGTGACATTGGTTAACATCCCTACGACATGTCAACACTCTCCCTTCTCAGCCTTGGGTTCCCTATTACCAGCTTTCCTGTTCCTTCCTGCCTTCTAATCCTTGCCCCTGGGCTGTTGTGCCCCATTAGTCTTGTTTTCTTTTACGGGCCTGTCCAGTAAATGGCTGAAGAGTGAACCTCAGGAGTGACTTCATTACTGAGCTGAAAGGGTGTCTGGGGGCCATACTCTCAGGGTTTCTCCAGTCTCTGTCAGGCCATCAAACCTGGTCTTTCTTTTTTAAGTTAGAATTTCTGCATTTTTTCTCCAGCTCTGTCCAGGACCCCCTATTGTGATCCCTGTCAGAGCAGTCCGTGGTGGTAGCCAGCCACCATCTAGTTGTACCGGACTCAGTCTGGTGGAGCCCATGGTAGATGTGGTCCATTAGTCCTTTGGACTAATCTTTCCCTTGTATCTTTAGTTTTCTTCATTTTTCCTTGCTCCCAACCAGGTGAGACCAGTGGAGTATCCTAGATGGCCTCTCACAGGCTTTTAAGACCCCAGCCAGTACTCACCAAAGTAGAATGTAGAACATTTTCTTTATAAACTATATTATGCCAGTTGAACTAGATGATCCCTGAGACCATGGTCCCCACATCTCTCAGTCCAGCAATTCAGTCCCTCAGGGAGTTTGGATGTGTCTGTGGACCTTCCATGACCTGCCTTCTGCAAGTTTTGCTGTCTTCCCCAGTATTGTGTCCTGTCTTACCCTTCACAAAAGTTACCACTTATCTATTGTCTATTAAGTGTTTTTCCATCTCCACCCCTCGCCTCCCTGGTAACCATCAAAGATTGTTTCTTTTTGTGTGTAAACCTTCTCATGAGTTTTTACAGTAATGGTCTCATACAATGTTTGTCCTTTTGTGATTGACTTGTTTCCTTCAGCATGTCCTTCAGAGTCATCCATGTTATGAGGTGCATCACAGATTCACCATTGCTCTTTATCGTTGTATAATACTCCATTGTGTGCATGTACCATAGTTTGTTTATCCATTCATCTGCTGATGGGCATCTAGGTTGTTTCCATCTTTTTGCTATTGTGAACATTGCTCAGTGAACATGAGTGTGCATATGTCTATTCATGTGACAACTCTTATTTCTCTAGGATATATTCCTAAGAGTGGGATTGCTGGATCATATGGTATTTCTATTTCTGGGTTTCTAAGGAAGTACCATATCCTTTTCCAAAATGGCTGTATCATTTTGCATTCCCACCAGCAGGGCAAAAGGGTTCCAATCTCCCCGCAGCCACTTAAACATTTGTTATTTCCTGTTTTTTGTTTTTTTTTTCGGTTTGTGCCAGTAATGTGGAGGAGGGGGGGTGAGATGGTGTCTCATTGTGATTTTGATTTGCATTTCTCTGATGGCTAGTGATTTCCTCATGTGTTTGTTGGCAGCTTGAATGTCTTTGGTGAAGTGTCTGTTCATTTCCTTTGCCCATTTTTTTAATTGGATTGTTTGTCTTTTTTTTTTTTGTGGAGGTGTTGGATTTTCTTTTGGATTTTAGAGATTAGACCTTTGTCTGATTTGTAATAGCTAATTTTTTTTTCCCAGTCTGTAGGTTGTTTTTACTCTTTTGGTGAAGTCTTTTGATGAGCATTAAGTGTTTAATTTTTAGAAGATCCCAGTTATGTAGCTTATCTTCTGGAGTCTGTGTGTTGTTGGTTGTGGTTTGTGTCCTGTTAATGCTGTGTATTAGGGCATCTAGTGTTAATCCTATTTTTTCTTCTATAAATTTCATAGTTTTTGGCTTTTTATTTAGATCTTTGATCCATTTTGAGTTAGTTTCTATATATGGTGTGAGGTATGGGTCTGTCTTGGTTATCTAGTATATCTAAGAGAAATACTACAAGTGGATGACTTTAACAAAGAAATTTATTTATTCTGTCACAGTCTAGTAGGTTGCAAGTACAAATTCAGGGCCTAGCTCCGGGGGAAGGCTTTCTGTCTTTGTCTGCTCTGGAGGAAGGTTCTTGTCCTCAGTCTTCACCTGGTTGAGGAGCTTCTCAGGCACAGGCACCCCAGGTCCAAAGGACATGCTTTGCTCCTGGTGCTGCTTTCTTGGTGGTATGAGGACCCCAACTCTCTGCTTGCTTCCCTTTCCTTTTATCTCTTGAGAGAGAAAAGGTAGTGCAGGCCACATCCCAGGGAAACTCCCATTATATTGGATCAGGGAGGTGACCTGAGGAAGGGTGGTGTTACAGTCCCACCCTAATCCTCTCAATATAAAATTAGAATCACAAAATGGAGGACAGCCACACAGTACTGAGAATCATGGCCTAATCAAGTTGATACACACATTTTTGGGGGGACATAATTCAATCCATGACAGGGCCCTCTTTGATTTTTTTTGTAGATGGACATTCGGTTTTGCCAGCACCATTTGTTAAAAAGACGTTTTTCCACATTTGATGGACTTTAGGCTCTTGTTGGAAACCCTGGTGGCGTAGTGGTTAAGTGATATGGCTGCTAACCAAAGGGTCGGCAGTTCACATCCGCCAGGGGCTCCTTGGAAACTCTGTGGGGCAGTTCTACTCTGTCCTGTAGGGTCACTATGAGTCGGAATTGACTCGACAGGACTGGGTTTGGTTTTTTGGGTTTAGGCTCTTGTTGAAGATCAGGTGACCACAGGTGGGTGGATTTACATCTGGGTTCTCAATTCTGTTCCATTGGTCAATGTATCTGTCATTGTGCCAGCACCAGGCTGTTTTGACTACCATAGCTGTATAGTAGGTTCTGAGGTCAGATAGTGTGAGTCCTCCTACTTTATTCTTCTTCAGTAGTGCTTTACTTATCTGGGGCTTCTTCCCTTTCCATATAAAGTTAATGTTAAGTTTTTCCATCTCTTTAAAGAATGTTGTTGGTATTTGGATTGATATTGCATTGTATTTGTAAATTGCTTTGGGTAGAATTGTCATTTTTGCAATGTTGAGTCTACCTATCCATGAGCATGGTATGTTTTTCCATTTATGTAGGTCTCTTTTGGTTTCTTGCAGTAGTGTTTTGTAGTTTTCTTTGTATAGGTCCTTTTACATCCCTGATTAGGTTTATTCCTAAATATTTTGTTATAAATGGTATTGTTTTTTTGATTTCTTTTTTGTCATTCTCTTTATTGGCTTATAGGAATTCAGTTGAGTTTTGTATGTATATCTTGTATTGTGCTATTCTGCTGAATCTTTTATTAGTTCCAGTAGTATTCTCATGGAATCTTTTGGGTTTCCCATGTATAGTATCGTATCATCTGCAAATAGGGAGAGTTTATCTTCTTCATTACCAATTTGAATGCCTTTTATTTCTGTTTCTTGCCTTATTGCTCTAGCTAGAATTTCCAGCACAGTGTTCAGTAGAAGTGGTGATAAAGGGCATTGTTGTCTTGTTCCTGTTCTCAAGGGGAATGTTTTCAGCCTCTCTCCATTAAGAATGATGTTGGCTGTTGGTCTTGCATAGCTGCCCCTTATTATGTTGAGAAATTTCCCCTCTGTACATATTTTATCGAGAGCTTTTATCAGGAATGGTGTTGGACTTTGTCAGATGCCTTTTCTGTGTCTATTGAAATGATCATGTGATTCTTTTATTTATGTGGTGGATTGTGTTGATTGATTTTCCAATGTTGAACCATCCTTGCATACCTGGTGTGACTCCTACTTGGTCATGGTGTATTATTTTTTGACATGATGCTGAATTCTCTTGGCTAGAGTTCCGTTGAGAATTTTTACATCTATATTCATGAGACATATTGGTCTGTAATTTTCTTTTTATGTGGTGTCTTTGCCTGGTTTTGGTATCAGGGTTCTGCTGGCTTCATAGAATGAATTCAGAAGTATCGCTTTCTTTTCTGTGTTCTGAAATAGTTTGAGTAGTACTGGCATAATCTCTTCTCTGGATGTTTGGTAGCATTCTCCAGTGAAGCCGTCTGGGGCAGGGCTTTTTTTTTGTTGGGAGTTTTTTTTTTATTACCTTTTTAATCTCTTGTTTTGGGTCTATTCAGATTTTCAGTATTATTTCGTGTTAGTTTGGGTAGGTAGTGTGTTTCTAGAAATTTGTCCATTTCCTTTAGGTTTTCAAATTTGTTGGAGTGTGGTTTTTCATAATACTGTGTTATGATCCTTTTTATTTCAGTTGGATCTGTTGTAATGTCCTCCATTTCATTTCTTATTTGGGTTATTTGCGTCCTCTCCTGTTTTTCTTTTGTCATTTTGGCCAGTGGTTTGTCGATTTTGTTGATCCTTTCAAAGAACGAACTTTTGGTTTTATTGATTTTATTGTTTTTCTATTCTCTATTTCATTTATTTCTGCTCTGATGTTATTATTTGCTCTCTTCTGGGGCCTGTGGGCTTCTTTTGCTGTTCTCTTTCTGTTCTTCACGTTGTTTTGATTTTGTCCCTTTCTTTTTTGGTGTGTGCATCTATTGCTATAAATTGACCTCTTCCCTGAGCTTCTTGTTTCTTATTACTGTTAGGATAATTTCAGAATCTACTTTGTTTTAAAGATTTAGGGGGATGTCTTTCCCTTGGTAGATTTTGAGACCCATCTTAATCATTTTGTTGTACAGTCACTGCTAAAGTGTTTTGCGAGTAATAAGCCCTTAATAACTTTTTAACCATGTTGTTGTCATCGTTAGGTGCTGTCAAGTTGGTTCTGACTCATAACGACCCTATGCACAACAGAATGAAACACCTCCCGGTCCTGTGCCGTCCTTACAATTGTTGTGCTTGAGCTCATTGTTGCAGCCACTGTGTCAATCCACCTCGTTGAGGATCGTCCTCTTTTCCACTGACCCTGTACTCTGCCAAGCATGGTGTCCTTCTCCAGGGACTGATCCCTCCTGACAACATGTCCAAAGTATGTAAGATGCAGTCTCACCATCGTCACTTCTAAGGAGCATTCTGTTTGTACTTCTTCTAAGACACATTTGTTCGTTCTTTTGGCAGTCCATGGTATATTCAGTATTCTTCACCAACACCACAATTCAAAGTCCTCAATTCTTCTTCTATCTTCCTTATTCATTGTCCAGCCTTCTCATGCATATGAGGTGACTGAAAATACCATGGCTTGGGTCAGGTGCACCTTAGTGTTCAAGGTGACATCTTTGCTTTTCAACACTTTAAAGAGGTCTGTTGCAGCAGATTTACCCAGTGCATTAGCCAGTGAAAACCTTATGAATAGCAGCGGAACATTGTCTAAATTACTTTAGCTTTAGAATGGGTTTTAATATCCGGTAGAACAAGTCTTCACTTTTATTTTTTCTTCTCTTAAGTGTCTTGGCTGTTCTTGGCTTTTTGCATTTCCATAGAAATTTTATTTTGTTGTATCTACACATATAACAACACATAACATTTTATTGATTTCCACCTGTGCACTTGAGTGATATTGTGTTTGTCAAATTGTGCACCCTTTTCACTCTCTTTTTCCGAACGATCCCAGCATTGTTAACATACCTGCGGTGCACTCCAAGCTAAGAACCCCTCTCTCCCCCTCCCTCCTGCCCCTGCAAACCACTAATCACTTTGGGTTTTTGTGTATTTGCTTATTTCACATAGGTAATATCATATAGTATTTGTCGTTTTGTGTCTGACTTACTTCAGTCAGCATCAAGTCCTCAGGGTTCACCTATGTTTTGGCATGCATCAGGACTTCATTCCTCTTTATGGCTGCTTAGTATTCCATTGGGAGCCCTGGTTAAGAGCCTGGCTGCTAACCAAAAGGTCAGCAGTTTGAATCTACCAGCCGCTCCTTGGAAACCCTGTGGAGCAGTTCTACTGTGTCCAGTAGGGTCGCTATGAGTCGGAATCCACTTGATGGACCTTCAGTCGTTTCCACCTTTTGGCTCTTGTGAATATTGATGTTCATGTGTCTGTGTTGCTGCTTTTAGGCCTTTAGGGTATATACCTGGGAGTGGAACTGCTGAGTCATATGGTAATTTCGGAAACCCTTTGGGGGCAGTTCTGCTCTGTCCTAAAGGGTTGCTATGAGTCAGAGTCTACTCGTTGGCAGTGTTTTGTTTGTTTATGGTAATTCTATGTTCAACTTTTTGAGGAGCCACCAAATTGTTTTCCTCATTGGCTGCACCATTTTACTGTCCCGCCAGCAATGGATTGAGGGCTCCAGTTTCTTCACAGCCTCACCAACACCTCGTGTTTTCTGTTTTTTTTTTCAATCTTTGCCATTCTTACAGGGAGGAGATGGTAACTCATTGTGCTTTTGATTTGCATTTCTCTAATGGCTAGTGACTGAATATTCTTTATGTGCTTATTGGCCATTTGAATATTCTCCTTGGCGAAATGTCTGTTCAAGTCCTTTGCCCATTTTTGGGTTGAGTTGTTTGTTTTTTTGTTGTTAAGTTGTGGAAGGATTTTATAAATTTCGGATCTTAGAACTTTATCAGATAACCAAAAACCAAACCCACTGCCGTCGAGTTGATTCTGACTCATAGCAACCCTATAGGACAGAGTAGAACTGCCCCATAGAGTTTCCAAGGAGCATCTGGTAGGTTGGAACTGCCAACCTCTTGGTTAGAAGCCATAGCGCTTAACCACTATGCCACCAGGGTTTCCTTATCAGAAAAATGGTTCCAAATTTTTTTTCCCACTGTGTAGGCTGTCTTTTCACTTTTTTTTTTATTGTCTTTTGATGAGCAGAAATATTTAATTTTTATGAGGACTCATTTGTCTATTTTTGTTTTTTGCTGCTCGTGCTTTTGTTGTCCTCTCTGATTTAAAAATTAAAAAAATAAACTTGTTGCCCTCTATTCAGTTCTGACTCATAGCGACCCTATAGGACAGAGTAGAACTGCCCCATATGATTTCTAAGGCTGTAAATCTTTCTGGAAGCAGACTGCCTCATCGTTCTCCTGTGGAGTGGCCAGTTGGTTTGAACTGCCAACCTTTCGGTTAGCAGCCAAGCATTTAACCATTGTGCCAGCAGGTCTAATTCATCCTGTCCGATAGCCCATCACAGAAACCTGGCCCCCACTTTCCTGCATTTTCCTCTATGAATTTTATGCTTTTAACTTTCAAATTAAGGTCATTGATCCATTTTGAATTTTTTAAAAGTTTGTTTTTTGTTTGTTTTTGAGAATATATACAGCAGAACATACACCAGTTCAACAGTTTCTACATGTACAATTTAGTGACATTGATTAAACTCTTCAAGTTGTGCAACCATTCTCACCCTCCTTTTCTGAGTTGTTTCTCCTCCATTAACATAAACTCACTGCCCCCTATGGTTCCTATCTATTCTTTTGAGTTGCTCTTGTCAGTTTTATCCCATATATATCCTTAAACTAGCAGAATGCTTAAGGCAGAGCTTTTAAAATAATCGAGCTAAACTGTTGTTTGTTTAAAGAAGATTTCAGGGGATATTTTTGGTTTAAGGTGTAAAGATTATTTTAGGGCAGTAGTTTTGGGGGTTTATCCAGCCTCAGTTGCTCCAGCATGGCTAGATTCAACAAGAATTTGAAATTCTGTTCTGCATTTTCCCCCTTTTGATCAGGATTTCGTTTATGGAATCTTTGCTCAAAACATTCAGTAATGGTGCTAATAGAGCTGCTAAGTCATTGGAAAGTGCAAACAGAACAAAACAAAATTAAAAAAAAAATTCAGTAATGGTAGCTGGGCACCATCCAGTTCTTCTGGTCTCATGGCAAAGGAGGCAGTTGTTCATAGAGGCAATTAGCCACACATTCCATTTCCTCCTGCTACTCCTGACATTCCTTCTTCCTCGGTTGTTCCAGGCAAATAGAGACCAATTGTTGTGCCTTGGATGTCTGCTTGCAAGCTTTTAAGACCGCAGACACGGTGCAATGAACTAAGCAGTAGAACAGAAGCACTAAACACGATATTAGGCCAGTTAATTCGGATCTTCCATGAAAACATGACCCTTAACCTCTAAACCAAGAAACCAAATTCCACGAGGTGTTTGGTTGTCCATACTTAGCCCCAGCAGCTGCTCTTTTCGCTTTTGTAGCTGTAGATGCATCTGTCACATAACACTTGCCAGTTTAACTCTTTACAGCTGTAGAACTGATGGACATCAATTACATCAATCGGCTGTGCAACCCTACCCTTAATCTGTGCAATGTTTCCATCAACATGAACAGAAACTCAGCGCTCCATAAGCAGTAACCTCCCCTTTCTCTCTCCCCCTTGCCTCTAAATTTGGAGAGATTTTCTGTCTTTATGGTATGTGAGACTTCTAATAGTTGAACATGGTACCTCTTCATTTATTCAGGTTTTCTGTAATTTCTATCAACAAGGCTTTATAGTTTTCTTTGTAGAGTTGCACCTTTTGTTACATTAATTCCTAGGAAGTTTGATTTTCTATATAAATTATATTTTAAGAACTTTGAATACTAGTTTATATGAATATAATTTATTTTCTAAGACTTTTTATTTCAGCTTAATTATAGAAACTGCAAAAATAATATGTAGATCTCTTGAGTTCTTCACCATCTTCACCCAGTGGTGAGATTTTATATAACAAATATAATGCAGTTTATTACAATAATACAGTAGTTACAATTATTGTAATATAATAATATATTGAGAAAAGTATACAAATTGTCTGTCCAGCTTATATATAGCAATGTGTATCTCTCTCTCTCTGTATATTTAACCAAACCCATTGCTGTTGAGTTGATTCTGACTCACAGTGACCCTATAGGACAGAGTAGAGCTTCCCCATAGAGTTTCCAAGGAGTACCTGGTAGATTTGAACTGCCGACCTTTTGCTTAGCAGCTGTAGCACTTAACCACTGGGCCATCAAGGTTTCCGTGTGTGTGTGTGTGTGTGTGTGTGCGCGTGTGTGCGCGTGTGTGCGTGTGTGCGTGCGTGTGTGTGTGTGTGTGTGTCTCTGTTCTGATGACTCTGTTGTAAGTTAGTTCTGTACAACTGGAATACCTTATTTTGTTTTTAGTTTTCATTATTATTGCCCTTTTATTATCAGTATCTCTATAAACCTGATCTTTTTTTTTTTTTTTTGTATGTAAGCTTCAGGTTTGCAATTGTATTCTTTCCCTGTATTGAAGATGACATTTTGCTGCCTTTTGGGTTACGTTATTGGTGTTGAGAAGTCAGCTATTAGCTTAAATGCTGTTCCTTCCAAGGTGATATGTCTCCTTTAAGATTTTGTTTATTTTCTGGAACTGATATTTTAAATTTAATCCAGTTGGGCTTCTTGAATTTGTGGGTTGATATTTTATAATAACCTCCTCAGATATTGGCCTCTGCCTCCTTCCTTTTCTTCTGATACTTCTGTGAATTACAGATTAGAGTTAGACCTTTCTACCCTTCTTTCTGTATTTTCAGTTGTTAAGTATCCCTGTGCTGTTTTCTATGGGGTGAAGTTCTGTTCTGAAATACGTGACGACACTGTAGTCGTGAGTGGTAATTGACTAAATGGCAGCTGGTTTGGTTTGGTTTGGTTTGTTTTTGCTTTGTGCTGTAGCCTGAATAATTTCTTCTGACTTGTCTTCCAACTGACTAATTCTCTCTTAGCTTTTTCTAATACATCTATTCATCACATTATCCGGCATTTTGTATTTACAACAATAGTAAAAAATCTACTGCCTGGCTATTTTGCGCATTAAGGAGTCAGTGGCACAGTGGCAATGGTACTGGAGTGTCGCCTCCCTTGAGGAGGGTCTCCAGGTGACCTTCAGGAAACTGGGCTCTGCTGCCCTACACCTTCCCCTTCCTCCTGCCAGTGGGGGTGCTGTGTCCAGCTGCCACACAGGGCTGGCCTCCCCTGTGGCCACAGCCTCCAGGCAGATATGCAGGCTGCACCGAGCCAGCAGGCACCTGTTCTTGGTCCCCAGCTCCTGTGCAGCCAGAGGCCCACGGCTCAAAATTGCTGTGGGGTGGGAAGGGAGGAAAGAAAGGGGTATCAGGGTGTTTGGAAGAAAGCGTGCGAGTTTAATGACATCCCGCAGTGAACCGAACTGGGCCTGAAGCCTCTGCCTCAGTGAGGCTGGGTGCATGGCCAGGCTCCCAGGGCCCTCGCAGGAAACGCCAAGCCTCGATGACTTGCCAGGCCCCGAAAGCAGAGCAGGCTCTGGGGTCATGAACGCAGGGCATGCCGGGGTGGAAGTGGAGCCCTGGAGGTGGCTCCTCAAGGGAAGCTCTGACCCAGCAGAGGAGGAAGATGAGGTGGTTAAGCCATGGGCCCTCCAGTCACACAGCCCAGCTTCATCCAGCCTTGTCTCCTTCAAACCTCCTTCTCTACAGAGGAATAATCCATAAGTGGACTTGTCATGGAAACCCTGGTGTCACAGTGGTTAAGTGCCATGGCTGCTAACCAAGAGGTCAGCAGTTTGAATCCACCAGGCGCTCCTTGGAAACTCTATGGGGCAGCTCTACTTTGTCCTGTAGGGTTGCTAGGAGTTTGAATCGACCCAACAGCAATGAGTTTGGTTTTTTTTTTTTTTGTACTTGTCAAAGTGTTAAGCACATCAGTAAATTGTAGCTGTTAGTATTTCTATGATCATATATTCTAAATTAAAAATCAGATAAATGGGTGATCTGAAAACAGAAAAAAAATTCCTTCCTTTTTGCATAACACTGATTTTTGCATAGCAACCTTGTCTTTTTTTATTTTATTATTGTACATTAGATGAAGGTTTACAAAACAGACTAGCTTCTTGTTAAATGGTACACATATTGTTTTGCGACATTGGTTACCAACCCCACGACACATCAACACTCTCCCTCCTCGACCATGGGCTCCCCGGTATGAGCTTTCCTGTGTCCCCTCCTGCCTCCTAGTCCTTGCCCCTGGGCTGCTGTGCCTCTTTAGTTTCATTTTGTTTTATGGGCCTGTCTAATCTTTGGTTGAAGGGTGAACCTCAGGAGTGACTTCATTACTGAGCTAAAAGGGTGTCTGGGGGCTGTACTCTCAGAGTTTCTCTAGGCTCTGTCAAGCCAGTAAGTCTAGTCTTTTTTTGTGAGTTAGAATTTTGTTCTATGTTTTTTTCCAGCTCTGTCCAGGATCCTCTATTGTATTCCCTGTCAGAGCAGTCAGTGGTGGTAGCCCGGCACCATCTAGTTGTAATGAACTCCTTCTGGTGGACGCTGTGGTAGATGTGGTCCATTTGTCCTTTGGACTAATCCTTTCCTTGTGTCTTTAGTTTTGTTCATTCCCCCTTGCTCCCTTGGACAGATGGGGTGAGACCAGTGGAGTATCTTAGATGGCCTCTCATAAGCTTTCAAGACTCCAGATGCTAATCACTAAAGTAGAATGTAGAACGTTTTCTTTATAAACTGTGTTACGCAGTTGCACTAGATGTTTCCCAAGACCTTGGTCCCCACAGCCCTCAGCCCAGTAATTCAGTCCCTCAGGGAGTTTGGATGTAAGACCTTGTCTTTGGAACTTAACGTGCTAATAAGTGAGGAGTGGGTGTATGCTGATAAACACATTCATTGAACTTTTAATTCCATTTATTGTTTTTCGTTTTTAGAAGTTCTTGATTTTTTCAAATCTTCTAATTTACTCTTTATATTTTTAATTTCCTGCATATATTTTTAGACTCATCTATTATTTCTTTAAAATTATTAGTATTGTATAACCTGTTTGGTAGTTAGAGCACCTGAAGGCAGTGCGAGTGTTCTTGGTATCTCAGATCTTCACTGGTTCTTGCTTACAGTGCTTGGTTTTCTTCACCAAAACCAAAACCAAACCCGTTGCTGTCAAGTCTGTTCCGACTCATAGAGACCCTATAGGACAGAGTAGAACTGCCCCATACGGTTTCCAAGGAGCACCTGGTGGATTCGAGCTGCCGACCTTTTGGTCAGCAGCCGTAGCTCTTAACCATTATTCCACCAGGGTTCCCGTTGGTTTTCTTAGCTGGTTGGTTATTTTGGCTGGGTTCTGCCCAGCATTCTTGAAACATCATATGTGGATATTCTTTGAGACCTTGGGTGAAGGTGCCCGCTTCTAGGCAGACCGTGAATTTACTTGTTAGGTGCTTGGGAGTACTCCCAGTTGGGGATCACTAAGTCATGTCTTGAGGTTCTCTTGGACCACTTAGGACATCTGAACCGTAGCAAATGTGTAGGCCCATGGCTGAAGCTAACTAGCTGTTTCTCCCCCGTGTATCCTTTATTTCCCTGTATATAACCCTTTATTGCTCTGCTTAGTGCCAAGGCAACCTTCTCTGTTGTTCCCTGCAGGCTGGGGGAGGGCACATGTTGAATTGTGGTGTACCCTTTCCTTTGCAGGTGTGTCTTTTTTTTGGAGGGGGGAGGGAACGTAGTGTTCCTCATTAATGTCAGGAGGGTCTCTTAATATAAATTCTTACCTTGACAAGTTCAGATGTGCTTTTGTCTCCCTTTCCCTATGAGACCCCCAAAACTGAACTCTAGGTTTGCGTAGGCTTAGGAAATGCAGTTAGGGTGTACATAGGGCTCTAGTGCTCCACTCACTTCCCTGAGCTCCTGCTTTCTCTTAGATTTTGGCCTGACTACCTTGTGATGCCTTTAAGAATTTTTGGATTTTTCCTTTTTTTTTTGCATAGTAGTTTTTTTTTTTTTAGTTGAAGGCTTAGTATAAATGGAAATGAAAATAGAGAATGAATTTTTTTTTTTTTAATTTTGGAAAATGCTGAATAATTTTCATTAATTAGATAAATATATTACTCTAAATTATTTTGGGGGGCACAGGTTGCTTTTTATGTTTATTTTGTATGTAGTATGTGTGTATTTTCTGGTTTACATCTAATAGTTTTCTTGTTTCAGGGGTAAAAATATTTCCATCATGGCACATTCAAAGTCACGGACCAATGATGGAAAAATTACTTATCCTCCTGGTGTCAAGGAAATCTCAGATAAAATATCTAAAGAAGAGATGGTCAGACGGTTGAAGGTGAGTAAAATTGGGTTTCAGTTTTTGGATATCTGTTTAGGGTGGGAGCATCCCGTGGAAATCACACGGGGAGGGGAGTGTACCTTGCTAAACCAAACCAAACCCATTGCGGTTGAGATAACTCTAGCTCATAAAAAAAACAGTTGCTAGGGCAACTTACAAAACAAAGCAGCAAATGACAAATGTCAGAGAGAGGAGCTGAGAGAGTAGAGGGGATGAGGGAACAGTAGGGCTTCCTTGGCGATCGGTTAACGCCGGAGCCACTAGAGAGATGAAGCAAGATTTTCTAGGACCCCAGTACTTGGTGTGAAGAACCAATCCACAGTACCCTTCTTGTCCTTTTTGTTTGTGGAAAGTTACCTCCCTTCTCCGGTATCACATTTATTTTATAGGAGCCACCATTTTAATCTGAGAAGGGAAGCTTTAAGCCTGTACTGAGTGATCAGGCTGTATTTCACTTTATTTTGGAGGAAGGCCCAGGAGTTGTCCTTTTAGCTTCTCGCTTTGCTTGTGACTTGCGGCAGTAGGTGAAGATTGATGGTGAACTCCTCTAGGTGAGACCATCACTCACTGCACGGGAAGGTCTCTGTCTGTCTGGATCCCTCACCTTTCCCTTCATGCAGTACTAGTCCTGTGAGCAGATGGCTGAAGGAGAGAATGTTAGGCTGATTTATCAGTTAGTTTGGATGATGTTTATCTATTTTTGAGCAGTTTTTCCCCTTGTAGGTTGTATCTACATAGACGTTTATGTTGCTTGATGTGTTGTTACTGTCTTGGATTTCAAGACTGGAAAACTTTCCTTAATTAGTCTTTGAAAGCCAAGGAGTTTTAAAACAAAGTTCTGTTTTCCAGCAAATGATTGATCTACAGGGTCTATTTTTATAAAAAGACTAGGATCCTAATGCAGTATTGTAAATTTCACATATAAAGTCTTAGTATTTTTGCATAAAGTATTAGAATGTCAGATCTTAGATGTGTATTATTCAGAGGAAAAGATGTCTCTGAACAGATTAAATTTGCCAATAGGTGGATATTTTATCTAGTTGGGAACATGTGTGTATTTAATTTAAAAGTTAAGCTATAAACCTCTTATATATGACATTTAAAATTTTCTGTGTATTTACATTACCTTGATGTTTTGAATTTTAGGAAATGAATACATTTGTTTCCTCAGATTTGTTTGTATTTCAGAAATGATATCCCTGTTATTTGCTGAGAAATTAAGCTTGAAAACAGAATTTATAGTTACAAGCTGATGAGTGTTTCTTGTGTTTTAGAGATGTTTTTTATTTACTTGATTTACCCAGACATCTTCTTTACTTCTGAGGACTTGTAGTTGAGTTATTAATGAGCTTTATGACACCATCTGAGTTGTAGACAGTGGTAAGGAATCCAGTGTTGCTTGCTGTCTGGCCCTTGAGCAAACTTTGTTACCAGGCTTGGTGGAATTATTCCCACCTCGCCCACACATGGTGTTTGTAGTATGCTTTTGTTACTTTGTAGACTCTTATGCCTGGTAGTAATCTGTTAAATATACTTTTTCCTAATTTACACTTTCTACTATTTTTAGCATCGTTTTTAGAAAAATCTGAACAGGATTGTCTGTGAGGTGATAGTTGACTTTGGAGATGTACAAGTACATGTGTAAGCTGTGAGTTACAACAGCTTGTTCACCTGTGAGCTGATGTGGTTTATGTAATTTCCAGTTTTTCCTGTAACATTCAGAACATACTTAATCTCTCAGTTTTTTTGAAGAGATTCTAGAAAAACAAATAGTTCTCTGCGCCTAGATCTGGTTTTTCTTCGTCACCTTTCATAATCCACCAAGGCCATCAGAACATACACTTGAAAAGTAATAAATTTAAAAAGTTAGGAGACTAGTCTTGAACATCGTACTCTTAAACTAACAGTGCCAGACAGGAGGGATTTGTCGACTGCTGGTTCCGGCACCTGGCACGGTAGAACCGAGGGGCCTCTGTGTGAGGGACAGTGCTTTCCAGGGCTGCTCTGAGAATTCACTAAGAAATGGAGCAACTCATTACTCAGAAGTCTGGCTCTACAGCGGAGAGGAAATCCTTGCAGCCTGTGGTATGGACGGTGGTACTGGCTGGCCAGCCCTACTTGTTGCTTAGTATTTGCAGCACCACCTAGTGGCTGCTATGTGGGCACCCTTTCTATGGCATTGTAATTAAATGTCAGTTCCTGTCAAATTAGGCAGTTCTGTGAAGTCTTGTTTGAAGTAGGAAAAGTACCTTGTTCACATTGCTCAGGCTGAGACCATCATAGTGACTTCTAATGCTGAGATTAGAGAACACCGTTCTCACAATTCAGGCTCTACCATTGCTTTCCATCCCACTCCTTTTATGTAAATATTTTTGGAAAAGGCATTTCCTGAAGCTTCCTTCTGCCACCCCATGCATGCCGTTGAATCCTGCCAGTGAATTGTTCATATCATATTTTCCTTTACTGTGCCACAGGAAGTCCTTGCTCGGTGCTATGATACTCGCTTCATGGTAGCTGTCAAACGTTTAGGGCTGCGTCTTGGACATCCTTCTGGAGTCTGCGTCTGTAGTTCGTTTTAGCTAGCATATAAACCACGTGTCTACAGTGGTTATGGCTCAGACGGAGAAACCTGAATTGTCACCCTAAATCTTTCGTTAGAGGTATACTTTTTTTTTCTAACGAAAGGATTTGAAATATTATAGAAAAGGAGTGCTGTGTTGAGGAAGGAGTACTAGTTTTAGTAGTCCAGTTGTATAAGTGAGACCAGAAATATCAAGAAATACTAGAATTCTTTCAGTAGTGACCATTGCATATGGCTAATTTTAAACATAAATCTAGTTAGCAGATGTACATGAATGAAAAGTATTTGGCTTAGTTTTTAAAAGTTGTTTACCCGTAGCCTTAGAAGGATCTTGTTTGCGCAGATGAAGACTTTGGGGGAAAATGAAAGTGTGTTTGTTGGAAGTTAGCCTTTTGCAATTAATACGGCCCTGATTTCAGATGACTCTTTTTTACATGGAACGTTTCATTATTTGATGGAGATTTTCTTTCTTTTTTTGTGTAGATGGTTGTGAAAACGTTCATGGATATGGACCAGGACTCTGAGGAAGAAAAGGAGCTTTATCTAAACCTCGCGTTACATCTGGCTTCAGACTTCTTCCTCAAGCATCCTGATAAAGACGTCCGCTTGCTTGTAGCTTGCTGCCTAGCTGACATTTTCAGGATCTATGCTCCTGAAGCCCCTTACACATCCCCCGATAAACTAAAGGCAAGTACTGATTTCAAGAACTACCAAGACGGACTGACAGCTTCATTGTCTCTCTAAGACGGAAGTTAAAATATTTGGGTAATTGCTTTGGGTCCATTGTCATCAGCTGCAGCAATCTTTTGTTAAACAACTTCTGGTTTTTTAGAGCTTACGTTTGAAAATGTCTTCTGGTCCTCAGCATAAGTAGTACATTTATGTATTCCATGCTTGTAAAATCGTCTTCATTGCCTCTGTTTTCTTCAGTGTCACTTGGTAGGCAGTTGCTTTTTCCTTCTGACAGTTCATACTGAAGACCGTGTTCCTTACTGAAGAGAGAGTAAGCCCGTGTAAACCTGTATTTATAGTACATGAACTCTAATTCATTTAACGAAGGTCTGCTGTGGATTGTTTCGAAGAAAGTACAACGAACAAAATTTTAATGGAAAGATAGAAAAGACACGTAGTATTTGGTAATGGTGGTTGTAAGTAAAGCCGTCTGAGCACAAAACTTGTAAAAGATGAGGAAGGAAGGGGTCTAGCAAGATTAATCAATTTGGAAAAATGCTGGTACTGGCATGAAATAATGAGTGCCATGCAGGAAGATACTGAGTGTTTATAAGGCAGGCTAAGCAGGAAATTAAGACAACAAAAACATAATTGTGGAAATTGTAGGTTAGAGAATGAGCCCATAGGAAGATTATTAATTCAGTGTGCAAACATGGCAGAAAATTTAGGTTTATTTCATGAAACAAATATTGATGTTAGTTATGTATCTGGAACTGGGTTTATATCTACAAACAAAGCAGATACGATTCCTGGACTTACGGAGCTGCTGCTCGATCATTGGAGTGAGGAACCAAAATTCAGGTGTGGAATGCCCAAGCTGGCTTGAGCATGCCTGTTCTATAATTTTGATTGGTGAAAGAATTTCAGGATGAGGGAGGTGTAGAGAGTGTGGGAGAGCAGGAGGGGGCGGTATTTGTCATTTAAAAGTGGAATTGAATTGGAAGAGTTGAGAATGGCCAGCGACTTAAAAGTAGATAACATGAGTTGGTCCATGCAGTTGTGTACCCAGGTGTATCACTTGATTTCTAATTGCAAACTTCTAATTTTGAGGTCCTTAATTGGCTAAGGAAGATTGTGTTGGGCTGATGGTGGGCAGCGGCCCCTCCTCACTAGGTGTCTTGGTAGCCCTCTCCTGAAGAAAGAGGTCTGACTTTAGACGGCAGCTGCCCAGCTCTTCTACTTCTCTTGTGGATTTCTCTGTTTGTATAGCCATCGACCAGTGTTAAGGCTAAAAAAAAAAAAAAAAACCTACAGATCCCTGTTCTATTTGTAATAGTATGTTTTCTGAGAATATTGAAGAGCTGAAATTAAATCAGGGTCTTTGTACATTATGGCATAGCTTAATTAAAATTCTGAAGTATCTAATTTTTTTGTCACTAGCTCTTATTCTAAAGGACGTTTTTTGGCTGGGGGCAAGTAGTATTTAAAAATTGTTGATCTTGAGGGTGTTTTCTAAATATTTATGGAATAGTTTTCTCTTTCTTTTGATTTTGTTAACATCAAGGTGATATTTTTCATTGTGATAGAAAATTATGACACCTTAATCTTCACCTTTCCACTGTCAGCTTGTTATTGTCATTCAAAAACCTTCCTTTTACACGTGGCTAAGTGTGTAGAATCCCTAGCATGTGTTAGGAATTTAGGTGAATAATTGTTGGAGAGGTTAGAAATGAGTGACTGTTGTCTGTCCATCTCCAGAGAGAGTCTCTGTCAGTTAGCCCAGGGAGGGTTCCTTCACGGAGGGCACACTGTCCACTTACAACTCTCAAAGGAACCGTCCTGCGAGGGTGCTTTTCATAGAATGTTGAAAAGCAGCTCAGTCATCCGTATATTAGGTTTCTCTCTTTCTCTCTCACTCTCATACCCACACATGCTTGCTTATTATTTTACTTACAAGCAAGCGCATACTGTTGTTTTTAGGTACCATTGAGTCGGTTCCGACTCCTAGTGTCCCCAGGCACAACAGAATGAAACACTGCCTGGTTCTGCCCATCCTTAAAATTGTTGCTATGTTTGAGTCCATTATTGCAGCCACTGTGTCGGTGCGTCTCACTGAGGGTCTTCCTCTTTTTTGCCGAACCTCTACTTTACCAAGCATGATGTCCTTCTTCAAGGAGTGGTCCCTCCTGATAACATGTCCAAAGTGTGTAAGGCAAAGTCTCCCCATCCTTGCTTCTAAGTATTCTGGCTATACTTCTCCGAAGACAGATTTGTTTATTCTTCTGGCAGTCCATGGTATATTCAGTATTCTTCGCCAGCACCGTAATTCAGATGCATCAGTTCTTCTTCAGTCTTCCTCATTCATTGTCCAGCTTTTACATGCATAGGAGGCGATTGAAAATACCATGGGTTGGGTCAGGTGTGCCTTGATTCCTCAAACCGTGCATATATATATATATGTTTTTTCTCCTCTTTTTTTTTATTGGTGACATGCTTCCTTGTAGAATTATCTTTTCTAATTTTAAGCCCTTTTCAAACTTTGCAAAAGCATCATTTACATTTTTTCCAAAACCCATTTCCATAAAAACTTACTCCAAATGACATTGAACCTAACTACCCAGATACGAAGGGATATGTACTCAAAAATCAAAAGTAAGAGATGGGATGGATTGAGAAATGTAGGGAAAAGCGGGTAAATGTCGTGATTAGGTAGGACGTGTGACAAGTTGTCTTTTAAGGGTCCTTTTTAAAATTTCTAAGCTTCTGTAATCCGTTGTCTTTATTTGGCGATTTCGTTTTGGAATTTTAAGGTTCTGAAACGCCACCCTTGGTGTATGATTGCTGTATATCTTGCTGTTCCGGCAAGCCTGATCAGGCCTCAGTCATTGCAGCATCTTTTATTCTAATAATAGCTAACACAAATTTTAGTCGACTTAGTTTCAGGTCTGTTTGTTAAACTTGATGTAAGATGAAGTTTTTCTTTTTCTGCTTGGAGATCATTGTAAATGATGTACTGTTTTCTTGTGAAGGAGAGTAAGATATTTATTATTACTAATGTCATTCATATGAATGTGAAGAAACCAGTGTTCCCCT
The DNA here is from genome assembly GCF_024166365.1 of Elephas maximus indicus. Lineage (NCBI taxonomy): Eukaryota > Metazoa > Chordata > Mammalia > Proboscidea > Elephantidae > Elephas > Elephas maximus. The sequence goes on from NC_064832.1 coordinate 95,573,837, forward strand.
GGTTTTTGACCGTTGATGATATTGACATGTGAGTGCTGAGTTTAGAGATTCAGTGTATATTTTCATTTAGTATTGATAATCTAAACAGTGCTTTGTCTTTTCTTTTTAAGGATATATTTATGTTTATAACAAGGCAGTTGAAGGGGCTAGAGGATACAAAGAGCCCACAGTTCAATAGGTATTTTTATTTACTTGAGGTAAGCAGTATATCTTGAGATAACAAATTTAAAACTGACTTTTGTGCTTGGATATTTTTACTAATTAAAGTGTTTACCTTTCACCTTTTTTATTTTTTTTACCTCATTTATAGAACATTGCTTGGGTCAAGTCGTATAACATATGCTTCGAGTTAGAAGATAGCAATGAAATTTTTACTCAACTATACAGAACATTATTTTCGGTGATAAAGTAAGTTTATTTTACTGTGTAACATTTAAAAAATATAAAAAATGTCTGACATAGGTGAATTCACATGAAGCATATTTGTTATAAGGAGCCCTGGTGGCGCAGCGGTTAAGGGCTTAGCTGCAAACTGAAAGGTTGGCAGTTTGAATCCACCATCCTCTCTGTGGGAGAGAGATGTGGCAGCCTGCTTCTGTAGAGATTAAAAAAAAAAAAGCCACTGCCATCGAGTTGATTCCCATTCATCGCAACCCTGTGTTGGAAACCCTATCGGGCAGTTCTGCTCTGTCGTGTAGGGTTGCTATGAGTTGGAATTAACTCGACGGGAGTGGGTTTTTTGTTTTGGTTTTTTGATGTTTGTTATAATGGATGGAAGGCTAAGAATTCAAACTTAAAGAATTCACTTAAAATCATTTTCATAGATTTTAAAAAATAAGTAGAATTTAGTTTTGGATTTTAAGGAATAATTGGTCAGAAGAATGGCACAAAGCAATTTACAGCCAATATAAAATATTTTTGTGAATCGTGTTGCTATTTTTTAAAAATCTTTTAATAGATATTTTGATTCCCTAATTCATGTGAATATTTGAGCTTTTTTGGTATTAAAAAAAATATTTTTACACTTTGACATTGCCATTTGGCTTTCTAAATTTAAGGAAAAAATACAGTTACATTTGATTTAATCACTTGATTGTGATTAGAGAATTGTGTTGAAATTAGGGAAAAGTAAACAGGAAATGTAGTTCAAAATATATTTTTGATATTATTGTAAGATTTGGGAGAGAAGCTTTTAATGAATATATAGCAAATGTTTAATGTATTTATCTCATTTTTTATAAAGTGTAATGCTTGTCAGTACATCTTATGATTAAATACTTGCAGATTTCAGGTACCCTTCAAGTCAAATATCTATTTTGAATTTCAGCAATGGCCACAACCAGAAAGTTCATATGCACATGGTCGACCTCATGAGCTCTATTATTTGTGAGGGTGATACAGTATCTCAGGAGCTTTTGGATACAGTTCTGGTAAACCTGGTACCTGCCCATAAGGTAAGTACCAGTATAGACTGAAATGTGTCTAATACCCACAAATATTCTGGTCTAGAATTTGTATTTAAGTTCTAGATACAGTTTATCCCTGCTTTTACCTTAGTTCTGGGGAATCGTTCTGTTGACTCATACTAATAAATATTTACTGTGTTTAGTGTTTAAGAAAACACTATACACTTACATTAGTCACCAATTAAGTGAGCAGAAGAAGTGGTAGATTTATTTCATAAGATAAAATATCTGTAACAACTCAGTTTCATGTAGGACGTATTTCAGGGGATGCATTAATAGCTACTTAGATGCTATTAGGAAACCCTGGTGGTGTCGTGGTTAAGTGCTATGGCTGCTAACTGAAAGGCTGGCAGTTCATATCCACCACACACTCCTTGGAAACTTTATGGGGCAGTTCTTCTCTGTCCTATAGGGTTGCTATGAGTTGGAATGACTCAGCGACAATGGGTTTGGCTTGGTTTAGATGCTATTATAACTTTATATATTGTGTTTTATGAAGGGTTAAAAACTACCTTGTTCAAGACTGCATGCCAGCTGATTCAGCAAATAAAGGAGTAAAGGAAGAAAGAAAATTTAAATAAAAATATTAGGAAGCTAAGTGTGTCTTCAAGTCCCTTGAACTTACCCTTCGTCTCCTAGGTTGTGGTTAGAATTCAGCAGAGGAAGCCATTCAGCATAATTCCCAGAGATGGCAACATTTGAACCTAGTCCTGAAGGTTGGGTAGAAAATTCACCAGGCAGACGAGAGATGGAGGAAAGGAGCAGAGGAAGATGTTCATTTCAGTTGAGAAAATAGCACATGCAAAGATAAGGAAATATGAAAAAATTGTGCAATGAAAGAACTATAAGCAGTTCGCTTTGGTGATTAAACAGGAACGAAAGCGAGAGTAGCAGAAGATAGGACTGCAAATGAAGACATGAAAAAACCATACTAAACCCGTTGCTGTAGAGTTGATTCTGACTCATAGCGACCCTATAGGACAGAGTAGAACTGCCCCATAGAGTTTCCAAGGAGTGCCTGGTGAATTTGAACTGCCGACCTTTTGGTTAGCAGATGTAGCTCTTCACCACTGTGCCACCAGGGTTTCCAAATGAAGACCAGCGGTCAGATAATGAAGACCCCTGCAGAATTGTATCAAGCAGTTGGGTTTTATCTCTTTGGCTGTAGGGAAATGATTCAGTGGAGGGATGTAGTTGTGTAGGTGTTATAGAAAGATAATTTTAATATAAAAGATGGCCTGGACTTAGGAGAGGTTGGAGGTACAGGTGGCGTAGCACTCAAGAGCTACGGCTGCTAACCAAAAGTTTGGCAGTTCACATCTACCAGACGCTCCTTGGAAACTCAATGGGGGATTTCTGCTCTGTCCTATAGGGTTGCTGTGAGCTGGAATCGACTAGATGGCAACGGGCTTGGTTTTTTTTTGTTTGTTTGTTTTTTGGGTTTGGAGTATACATACCAGTTGGGGATATCCTGCAACCGTTTAGGGCCTTAAACAGGGACAGATTACCCAATAAGCAAGGTATGCACAGGCTTATTTGTGCTTACTTACTCATCTGTGGTGCACAGTTTCCCATGGGTTTCACCATATCTCTGATGTGATGAAAAATAGGTGAAATTGTGCTGCACTACAGATGAGTAAGTAAGCACGATCGACTTGATGACTATGGATGGTTTTCCGTCGACTTTAATCACAGGTCACGGTAGTACTAAGAGACCCCTTAAGGGATCTTTTGTATTTCAGGCATGCTTGATCTTACCTCTCGTGTGTAGTAAGCACTCCAGTGTTGCAGTGCTAATCAGGATCTATCACCTCCAGCCAGTACAGTAACTCCCTTCTTTGCCTGCTGAAGTAGAGGCACAAGGAGCCCATAGTGGCCACTGTGTCAGTCTGTCTCACTGAGGGTCTTCCTCTTTTTTGCTGACCCTCTACTTTACCATGCATGATGTCCTTCTTCAGGGACTGATCCCTCCTGATAACATGTCCAAGTTATATGAGATTCAGTCTTGTCATCCCTGCTTCCAAGGAGCATTCTGGTTGTACTTCTTCCAAGACAGATTTGTTCATTCATTTGGCAGTCCATAGTATATTCAGTATTTTCCGCCAACAGCACAATTCAAAGATGTCAATTTTTATTCGGTCTTCCTTATTCATTGTCCAGCTTTCGCGTGCTGGATAGGAAGCAAAAATGTTGCTAGTTGATCACTTAAGATAGTAGTGAGTGGTGCCACTCCTGTTTTCACCCCTTGATACCTGGACCCCTGAGTCCTGAGTATGGGAGAAATAGCTGCTGTTACGGAACGAATTGTGCCACCCGTACCCCTGTCCCCATAGCACTGTAAACCCTAACCCTGTACCTGTGGTTATAGTTACCATTTGGGAATGGGTTTTCTTTGTTATGTTAATGAACCCTAACCCTATACCTGTGATTATAGTCACCATTTGGGAATGGGTTTTCTTTGTTATGTTAATAAACCCTAACCCTATGCCTGTGGTTATAGTCACCATTTGGGGTTTTCTTTGTTAAGTTAATGGGGCAGTGTTAGCATAGGCTGTGTCTTGAGTCAATCTCTCCTGAGGTAGAAGAGCAGTGAATGAAGGGAGCAGAGATGGCCGATAGATGCCGTGCCACGTGAAGATCACCAAGGGGCTGAAGAGACAAGGACCTTCTTCAGAGCTGACAGAGAGAGAAAGCCTTCCCCAAGAGCCAGTGCACTGAACTCGGACTTGGAGCTGCCGAGCTGTGAGAAAATGGATTTGTTAAAGCCGCCCACTTATGGTATTTCTGTTAAAACAGCACCAGATAACTAAGACAACACCCACCAATTTAAAGTATATACTGGCTCCTGGAAAGCATCGCCCCAGCCCTGCAAGGTAGCGTCACCCAGCTAGTGCTGTAATTGAGTCTTTACAAGGCCATTTCATTGTTCCGTCAAGCCAGCTGCTTCAGGATGACGGGAAACACGGTAAGACCAGTGAATCCCATGAGCTTGGACCCATTGCTGCACTTCATTTGCCATGAAATGAATTTCTTGATCAGAAGCAGCGCTGTATGGGATACCATGACAGTGGTTAAGGCATTTTGTGAGTCTATGGATGGTAGTTTTGGCAGATGCATTGCATCCAGGGAAGGTGTCTTAGTTATCCAGTGCTACTGTAACAGAAATAGCACAAGTGGATGGCTTCAACAAAGAGAAATTTATTCTCTCACAGTCTAGGAGACTGGAAGTCTGAACTCAGGGCACCAGCTCCAGGGGAAGGCTTTCTCTCTCTGGTTCTGGAGCAAGGTCCTTGTCATCAGTCTTCCCCTGGTCTAGGGGTGTTTCAGTACAGGAACCCCGGGTGCAAAGGACATGCTCTGCTTCTGGCACTGCTTTCTTGGTGGCATGAGGTCCTCCTGTCTCCCTGCTCACTTCTCTCTTTAATACCTCAAAAGAGATTGCCTTAAGACACAACCTGATCTTACAGATTGAGTCCTGCCTCATTAACATCATCGAGGTAGGATTTACAACATATTGGAAAATCACAGCAGATGACAGAATGGTGGACAGTCACACCATACTGGGAATCATGGTCTAGCTGAGTTGACACATACTTTTTGGGGACACAGTTCAATCTATGACAGAAGGCAAATCCATATCTAGAGTAAGTGCCTATTCTAATAAGAGCAAAGTACTGCCCTTTCCATGATGGAAGAGGTGCAGGGTCATCAGCCTGCCAGCAGGTAGCTAACTGATCACCCAGAGTTATGAGGCCATATTAGGGACTCCGTTGGTCTCTGCTGCTGGCAGATTGGGCACCCGGCAGCGGTTGTAGCCAGGCCCGTCTTGGTGAGTGAAAGTCCATGTTGCTGAGCTCATGCTTTACCTCATTCCTGCCACCATGGCGACTTTGTTCATGAGCACGTTGGGCAATGACAGGAGCGGCTGGGGAAGGAGGCTGACTGGTGTCCACTGGATGGCCATCCTATCCACTCGACTGTTAAAATCCTCTGCTGTGGTCGCCCTTTGACGAGCATTCACATGTTTTCATGTTTTCTGCATAGAGAGGTCTAAATGAATAACTTCTTTTATAAGAATCAGCACAAAGCTGGTTCCTGTGAGGCGGAGGTTAAAGATGTCCCAGGTGTCCAGCTTTTCCAAGCTGCTGTCCCACTCCATCATCTCTGACATCAGCTACTCCTCCCCTCAGCACTCTTCCTCCTGGCTTTGGGTTCCCTAATTCTCTGCAATGTCTCACAGAACTCACAAACCACATAAAGGAAATGGCTCATGTAGTTGTGGAGGCTGGCAAGTCCTGAATTCATGGATCAGGCTTAGACTTCTCTCTTCAGTCTCTGCCCAAAGGCTCTCAGTTTTCTCGCTCAGTGGGCCAGGCGAGTCTCTGGTGTGGGTCTCTCCTTTTTTGGTAGTGCTGGGCCCCCCTCTCTGCTCTGGATTAAGGCACACTGACCAATGTAATCGATGGGCCGCAATTGTCTTATTTGCCCAGCCCCACCCAGTCACCTAGGTGGGAGTCACAAGACCATGGCTAGAAAGGCCACATGTAAAAGTAATCGCACTGCAAGGTCTATTCACATGCTGCCCCCGCTCCCTCCCCCCTTGTTGCCAACTTCCCAGTCGTAGTTCCTCCAAGTCTGTGACCACAGCGCGTGAATCTCAGTGATCACTTGTGCTTCTGGCTGTTGCTCATTCCAAGCAAAGTGAACTACCAGATACACTACCCGCTGGCAAGATTTTCCTTCACCACCGTCCTTCAGGGATGCCCCAGGAAGGGGCTGTAGCGCTGCAGTTGCCCACTTTCAGGTGGTGCCTGCATATTGCACAGAACCGTCTTCACACCAGGCAAGAGTTTTCCCCAGTCGGCTTATCATTGGGAATTCCCCATGAGGCCATAGGTGCGGGCTAGGAGAGAGAAGTTCATGTAGCAGGAGTGGGGACTGTTGGCTTTTGGCCCACTTCCTCACATAACACATCTGTGCCTTCAGGGCCTGTTGAAGCCTGATGTTGTATGTGTTACCTCCATTCGATGATGGGGTGCTGTTGTGCACACCCAGCTTTGTAGCTTGGTGGGTCACACAGCATCTTGTTCATGACGGGCAGGGCAGGCTGCGTGGTAGCTTGGTGGCCCATGGTTAAGCATTTAGTCTCATAATATAATATAATATAATAATATAATATAATAATATAATATAATAATATAATATAATAATATAATATAATAATATAATTAATATAATATAAATTATATATTAAGGCCATAGGAGGAGTGCTGGTGGTGCAGTGCTTACAGCCGTTGGCCGCTAACTGAAAGATAGGCGGTTTGAACCCACCAGCTGCTCCATGGGAGAAAAGCGTGGCACTTTGCTTCCATAAAGATTTATAGCCATAGACAACCTAATGGGCAGTTCTACTATGTCCTGTAGGGCTGCTATGAGTTGGAATTGACTCTATGGCAACGGGTTTGGTTTTGGTTTAGGGCTCTGATAGCAAGCCAAGTTGACACAAAGTTAATCATCACAACCTGAAAAATTCAATTAATGTATTTATTACAAGGAAAATAAATACCCTTTAAAGAATTAAAGGCAGAATATACCTAAAGGACTTGAAAAACCCCAAGCCCTCTGCTGTTGAGTCGATTCTGACTCCTAACAATCCTACAGACAGAGTAGAACTGACCCCTAGGGTTCTGAGGCTGTAGATTTTTACAGAGTGGACTGCTGCGTTGTTCTTCTGCGGAGCGGCTAGTAGGTTCAAACCACTGACCTTTTGGTTAGCAGCTGAGTGCTTTAACCACTGCACCACCAGGGCTCCTAGTTGAAGGCTTTACAGATTTAAAAATAAGAGTTAAAAAACACAGTACCTAGACAGTATAAAAAGGGAAGATGAGGAACAAAACTTAGTACAAATGAAAAATGGTCATTGAAATTAAAAATCTCGATTAGGTTAAATATAAAAGATATTTAGGATCTAGGAGGTAGATCTGAAGAAATTATACAGGCAGTGAGATAAAGATAAGGAAAATATGAAAGATAGTAAGGTGTAAAGGTTAGAGTGAAAAAAATCCAGTGTTTAATAGTGATTTCAGAATGGCAAATAAAGAATTTCAAAAACTAGTTAGAAATGTTCCAGAATTGATGAAAGGCATGAATTTATGGATTAGGTAAAAAAAGTGTCATGAGCAGAAAAAGTAAAAATAAATCTTCATCAAGGCACATCCTGTAAAAATTGTAGAACACTAAAACAGAACAATCGATAAAGCACTCAAAGGGAAAAGGCCTAGCCCTTACAAAGGAAAGAAGGTTAAACTTAGAACTGACCTCTCGATAGCAAGAAGAGATGCCAGAAGATAATGGAATTATATTTCCAAAGCGCTAAGATAAAATAACTCTCAATCTAGAATTGCATATCCAGTTTGAATGAAATTAAGGCTCCAGCAGTTGACGGGATACCAACTGAGATGTTTAAATAAACAGATGCAGTGCTGGAAACACTCAGTCGTCTATGCCAAGAAATTTGGAAGATAGCTACCTGGCCAACTGACTGGAAGAGATGCACATTTGTGCCCATTCTAAAGAAAGGTAACCCAGCAGAGTGTGGAAATTATCGGACAATATCATTAACATCGCATACAAGTAAAATTTTGCTGAAGATAATTCAAAAAGCAATACATTGACAGGAAACTGTCAGAAATTCAAGCTGGATTCAGAAGAGGGTGTGAACGAGGGATATTATTGCTGATGTCAGATGGATCTTGGCTGAAAGCAGAGAATACCAGAAAGATGTTTACCTGTGTTTTATTGACTATGCAAAGGCATTCGACTGTGTGGATCATAACAAATTATGGATAATATTGTGAAAAATGGGAATTCCAGAACACTTAATTGTGCTCATGTGGAACCTGTACACAGATCAAGAGGCAATTGTTCACTAGAACAAGGGGGTACTGTGTGGTTTAAAATCAGGAAAGGTGTGCATCAGGGTTGTATCCTTTCACCATACTTAGTCTGTATGCTGAACAAGTAATCCGAGAAACTGGACTATATGAAGTAGAACATGGTATCAGGATTGGAGGAAGACTCATTAACAGCCTGTGATATGCGGATGATACAACTTTGCTTGTTGAGGTAAAGAAGACTTGAAGCATTTACTCATGAAGATCAAAGACTACAGCCTTCAGAATGGATTATACCTCAACATAAAGACAACAAAAATCCTCCCGGCTGGGTCAATAAGCAACATCTTGATAATGGGAGAAAAGACTGAAGTTGTCAAGGATTTCACTTTACTTGGATCCACAATCAACACCCATGGAAGCAGCAGTCAGGAAATCAAATGACATATTGCATTGGGCAAACCTGCTGCGAAAGACCTCTCTGAAGTGTTTAAAAGCAAAGATGTCACTTTGAGGACTAAGGGTGCACCTGACCCAAGCCGTGGTGTTTTCAATCGCCTCATATCCATGTGAAAGCTGGACAGTGACTAAAGAAGCCTGAAGAAGAATTGATGCCTTTGAATTATGGTGTTGGCAATGAATATTGAATATACCATGGACTGTTTTTTTTTGCTAGAAGAACCAATAAATCTGTCTTGGAAGAAGTACTTCCAGAATGCTCCTCAGAAGAACGAATGGCCGTTAATAGCCAAACAATTTTGAAGAAGAATAAGAAAGTAGTAGGGACTTATTTTGCCTGGTGTTTAGATTATTTCTGTATTCTCCTTTGTCTGTAATTAGACAGCAGTAGGCTAATGGACATGTGGAAATATTGGCGAACATAGAAATATAGAAACTTCAGAGTGTAGGGATTACAAGTCAGTGAGGGAAACGATGGACTATTAATGAGTGATTTTAGGACAATTGAATATGCATATAGAAAATAATGAAGTGCATATTCTTATGTATTGCATTTCAGGCCACACATAATAATAAATTACAGATTGAATGAAGACATAAACCTGAAAAGCAAATCTTTAATATTTAAAAATATGAAACATATTTATAACCTCCACAAAGGAAAAGAGCTTCTTAAGAAATACATAAAAAGACCACAAAGCCATATAGGATAAAATTGATATATTTTATTACATTAAAATAAAAAAACTTCTGTTTATTGTAAGACAGTATACTTTGTGAAAAGGCAAGTATAGACTAAGACATGTTATGCACGTAACTGGCAAAGGGTTAGCATATAGAATTTATAGAGAAATAAGACAAAACAGACCAGTTGAAAATGGCAAAGGTAGAATTTACAGAAAATTATCTCATGTACAAGGAGGCAGGTACAGGACGTGTATAATGCCGATGAAGAGAAGAATGAATAAATCACTTGTGTTTATTGTTACCATTCAAGCTGTATTATATGGTGAAATACTAAACAGCAGTTAGAAATGAATAAAATAATACGATGTAAGCATCAGTGTTGAGTAAAGGATGTGTTTGGAATATATACAGTATTCATCGTGTATCTTGTGTAAGTTTATATTGTTGTCGTGACACTATTTTAGATCTTTGGTCTTGATTCTTAAGATCATCATCATCATCTCCTGGGAATATTTTCTTGATGCATCTTTTTTTAAAATACTTTATGTTCCATTTCTTGCTGTACCTTTGGATTTAGCTGTGCTCTGAGATGTACTTGAGTAAATCTCCTTGCCCGAAGCTGTCCCCAAATCCTCTGTCGTCCCCTACCTAGGGACCCCTATTCCTCCTCACTCTGGAACTCCGCTCTTAAGAGGTCTTGGTTCTTATGGACCTGGAGTGAAACAGCCAGGACTTGTACTCAGCTGAACTGATTTGACTTTGAGGATAGATTTAGAACGACTAACTTTCTCTTCCAAGGAGCCCTGGTGGCCAGGTTGGCATCACCCAATAAGCACAGTACACGCAGGCCCAGTTGTGCCTTCCCACCAATCTGCAGTGCAGTTTCTCCTGTCCGCCACGACATCAAAGATGTGGTGAAACCCATGTGAAATTGCTCACCACAGGTTAGCAAGTAAATACAGTTAAGCCCATGAGTACCTTGCTCGATGCAAGCTGGTACATACAGTGCTTACTGGTTAATCAACCCCTGCTGCTGGCACAGTGGTTAAGCACCCTGCTGCTGACCGAAAGGTTAGCAGTTCGAACCCACCAGCAGCTTTGTGGAAGAAATACATGGCAGTCTGCTTCTGTAAAGATTATGGCCTTGAGAACCCTATGGGGTAGTTCTCCTCTGTTCTACATGGTCACAATGAGTGGGAGTCTACTCGATGGCAGTGGATTTGGTTTTGGGGAATTATCATTCCATCCGTCTAATAAACATTTATTGACCACTTCTCTGTGGTCTGTATTGTGCTGTGAATAAGATGTGAAGAGAATGTAGTTGTCCCTGCTTGGAAAGGATCTTATCATCTAGTAGAGTAGCCCAGTTAGTCCTAAGAAAGGTGGATTTGCCTTCTCTCTGTTGTTCTAATTGAGTCTTAGACAGTTTTCCCATTCATTTCCTCAAGAGTAGCTTTTTTCAGACAGCTAATATTTTCCTTTTAATAGGTAGCAGTATATAATATAGATATTGTTTTGTTTTTTCCAGAATTTAAACAAGCAAGCGTATGACTTGGCAAAGGCTTTACTGAAGAGGACAGCTCAAGCTATTGAACCGTATATTACTAATGTAAGTCTGTGTTGTAACTGGTTGCCAGAAGTATTAAGCCAAAATTTTAAAGACTACTAGAGGCAAAATTTGGGCAAGTAGTATGTCCTTTTTAATTTTGTATTGTTTAATCATTAAATAATGTATTTTCTTTCTTTGTCTTACTTAAAATTTATTCTTGGTTAGTATTTTCTGGAGTGTTGGCTCATATCCTGTTTGTTCATTCATTTGCTTCTTTCATATGGCCTGGGAACTAAACCAGAGCTTTTAAATTGGATAGCAAGAGAATACTGTTTGTTTCTAATGTTAGAATAGAGTTAAATGTAATTAGATAAAACATAAGGAACTTTTCATTATTCAGAGAAGTTGCTTACAGCTTTTTGGAGATTAAGTTGATTTGTACAAGAAGAAGATGAGAACTAATAGCAAGACCTAGAAATTGAAGGCAAGTATGAATGGCAGCAGTGATTTGGTGAAAGTTGCTTACTGTTGATATCCCTAAAATAGATTCCATATAAACCTACCTTTTTTGAAAAAGGGAAAGAATTCCAGTGAAATGAACCTTTTCCATAACATCCCAAATCTATTTAATTTATGATTGACCATATTATATTTGTTTTTATGGTATTTTGGTATTTTTAGCTGCTCAGTTCACTAATAGCAGCTTATTGTAGGTTTTATTTCTTTCTGCATTTCTGCCGAGTTGCCCAGCGGCTGTGGGAGGCACCATTCGCATTGTGGGAAGGGCACCTCCTCAAACACAGATCCACAACACACGGGGCGGGGGGGAGGGCATTGGAATTCTGTGACAATTCTGCCTTTCCACCCACCTTTCACTTTCACTCACCTCCAACTACGTAAAGGATATAAATCTTGTCTTCTAGAAGAATGTGAGGAAGAAAGCCTTCTGATTACTTACATAAGTTAAAAACAAAACAGACAAACAGAAAAACCCCAAAGTATTTTAATCTTCCTGAGTTTGTTGAAGGAGAATTTTTCATGTAGTATACAAAAATTAAAAGTCAGTATGTAAAATACAGCATGAAAAGATGTACTTTGAAAGCAAAGTACGTTCTAAAACAGCACCTTTGTAAATTTCGGTTTTTATGTTTCTGGAGTGTGGCCTTCAAAAATTATAAGGACGTGATGATTTAGAAAAATGGATTAGGTTTGTAATAAAACTGTAGATTCAAATCCTGTAATCAATATTAGTAACTTCCAAGATTGGCTGGGAACCCCAAATACTGGTGTCTGCAGCTTTGTGAGTCTTGAGTATTGGCTGAGAAGGTTAGATTGAGTTTTTTCATTACTGATCTAGCAGTGTTTGAAGCGTAGAGACCAAGACTTGCATGCAGGTATTAATTACCGCTTCCTTCTCCCCTTGTTGCTAGGGTCCCCCCCCCCGCCCCCCCACTTGGAGCCCTGGTAGCAGAGTGATTGGTTTTGGTTTTCCTGCTTTTAAACCAAAAACACCAAACCCGTTTTCATCAAGTCAAGTTCAACTCACAGCAAGCCTACAGGACAGGATAGAACTGCCCCATGGGATTTCCAAGGAGCACCTGGTGGATTCAGACTGCCAAACTTTTGGTTAATAGTCATAGTGCTTAACCAGTAAGCCACCAGGGTTTTCCCTTCCCCCCAGTGCCACTAAATGTCTATCTCCACAGCCTACTTCGTACACTTGGTGTGCGCCTCCTGGTGGTCATTTCTTAAAATTGATATTGCCAAGTTGGATTTTTTTATGGCTTTTTCTGGCATAAAAATAAGAATACCATACCATTTTGATTCTGGGAATGGGAAAAAATAAATATTTGGTTTGAGATGATTTGAAAGAAGGAGAGGCGCAAGACAGAATGATGGTATTTCTTGGAACTGGTTCATTATTCTGTTCTCTCAACTTTTGTACATATTTGACATTTTTAATAAAAGTTTAAAAAGGCCCAAGAAAATGCTTTTAGAAATCTCAGATAGATCAAGGTAAAAATATCTCCCAGTCATGAATACCTTATGTTAATTTCTTGCTGTTAGTCTTACCTGCAGAAATGAAGCCCCCTCTCCTCCTCTACTTGTTGTATCGTTATTGGAAAGTAGGGATGGGAGAGGGGGCACAGGACAGGTAGGGTGGCCTGAGCACACCTCAGAGTATAGACTTATTCCCAGTAATTTGTCCATTATGTTCTTTTCTCTCTGTGTCCTTGTCCTTTGCTTTATTTCAGGGTTAGCCAGGAAGCCAGTAAGAATGGTGCTGTCCCCATCCCCCCACTGTAATTTCCTTGTAATCCTCTTATTTTTCTATCACAGACTATGCAATTTCATATAAAAGCACTTTCTAGTAGAGGTATAACATGAGTACAGTGTTAGAGATCATTCCAGGCCTTTTCTCTGGCTTGGAGATTAAATAGCCCTTATTCACGCCTCTTTCTTCTAGAGAATTAGCAAGTCAGCACTGAGGTAAGAGGTGGAGGTGATGATCTCCTTTCTATGTGCCTCTTTTTCACTCACATATGCAAAGGCACATTCAGGTGTGCTCTTTCTAAATGGCAATTCGTAGATTCATACACACACAGACCCCCCTGCCCCCGCCCCGAGAAATCATTGCGGTGGTATATTTTTTTCAATAGAATTTTTGGTAACTTGACAACTCAGGAAACCAAAAACATAGGCTTTTTAAAATAAGGTAAACAAGTATTAAAAACAAAAAGTATTTGTAGACAGTTAAAAAAAATTTCCTACATGGAATATGTCTTAGTAGTGTTACTGTCGTGCATCCAAGTTTTGTTTAATCACAAGATTTAGAAAACTTCTGATAAATGTAGGACTGAAAAAATGTGTTGAATTTTTCTTGATCTCAGGTCAATTACTGAATCTCTCTGAGACTTGGTTTTTGAATCTGTAAATTGGGGTTAGTAATGCTTGGGACGGTGGTAGAAGAGGGTGAGTTATGTAATGTGAAAGCACTTTCCAATGAACACAGACCATGTAACATAAAAAAAAACACAAGGTACAACTTATTACGGCCCTGGCCTCACCCCTTACTTTTCTTTAGGAGGCAATTGTTATCAAATACTTTAATTCGTAGTGTGAAAATTATAGTTACCTATTTTTAGATGAAAGATTACTGTTTTTTGGAAGGACATGTTTTAATCAAATCTAAGTCTGCATCTTCCACTAAATTTCTAAGCCGTCTGGGTGGGTTGTTTCACTCCAGCTGGTGTCATAGTGCCTGTTACACATTGTTCACTCACGTACCCGGTGCCTTCTCTGTGCTAGCCACGGTGCGGAGGGCCCACCTGGGCTTTGCCTTTATGGAGATTGTAAGTGTTTAATAAACGTTTTGAAGCAACTTACAAGAAGTTAAACCAGGAAGGGATTTTTTGCATTTTCAAGTGGGTTCATTCGCAGACTGACGGAAGAGGAAGATGGTGGTGGTGTGACTGCAAGGTGGACAGATTGGAAAAGCTTTTTGTTCTTTGTTAAGGAACAGTAAATTGGGCTTTTTAAAATGAGGTAAAACGGTATTAAAAACAAAAAGTATCCATAGACAGTTAAAAAAATTTTTATTTTGCTATTTTTTTTTTAAATAGGAGAACATTTGTAAATGGAAACAAACAGAAAAGCCAGTTTATTTTTAGCCTGAAAGAGAATTTGATCTTTGATGTCTTAAAATTATTTTCTCTCAAAATTGATAAACAGGGAAGACAAACAAGGTTTTTTTTTTTTTTTTTTGACAAACAAGTTATTTTTAAAACCAATAAAAAAAGCATAGTAAAATAGATTCTTTTACTGTTCATTTTCAGCTGTTTATAGAATTTGTGGCTACTTAGTCTATACAGGTTCATAGACTTAAAAACTTTCATTTGAAAACAAAGTAAGCAGAAAAGACATGGAAATGTGAAATCCTTGACTTTGTGCTTTCAATATAGAAAGCAAAAACCTAATGAAGCCAAGTTGACAGGTAATCTGTCCTGATTCCTGAAATAACATGTCTGTTTTGTTGTGTACGAGGTGAATTTCACGTTTAGGTAGGTAGTGGTTTTCCTACCTACTGTTAGAAAATGCTTTGATTTGCCAGGTTTGACTTTGTATGAATTTGACTGAATAATAATTAAGGCTTTAGAAAATTACTTTCATCTGTGGTGTTTCTATTAAGGATAAACTTTTTTTCTCTTCAAAAGTTTTTTAACCAGGTTCTGATGCTTGGGAAAACGTCTATCAGCGACTTATCAGAGCACGTCTTTGACTTAATTTTGGAGCTCTACAATATCGACAGTCATTTGTTGCTCTCTGTTTTACCCCAGCTTGAATTTAAGTTAAAGGTAACTATTGGAAAGCTAACACGATTCTATCAACAAGATTAGCAGAGAGTGTTGTCTGTGAGTTTTCAGTTCTCACCAAAATTTTAACTGAGTGTGATAGACTTTGGAGATGGTTTGTTATTGCCCTCTGTTTACCTGGCCGGGTGTCTCCCATGCCTGGCATGGTGCCAGGTAGATAGCAGCTGCTAAGTTAGTGATTGCTGACAAAGTAGGAATGATTAGATACAGAAACTTTTAATATCTACCTATAGGTTGATCACTTAGGAATTTATGAATTTCTCAGTTCTCTTGCATTTTGACAACATACATTGTTTTAATGATAGGAGTTTCAGAAATTTCTTGTCTGTGTGTATTGTTTTGTTATTATTACTTTCATTTTCCTGAAATTGCAGCATTTCAAATTCCCATTATGCTGTTGTTGTGTGCTGTCGAGCAGATTCTGACTCATATCGACCCTGTAGGACAGAGTAGAACTGTCCCAAAGGGTTTTCTAGACTGTAATCTTCACAGGACTGGTTCCTCTTATATTCCCCATAGACCAGTCCCCGGAGAAGGATATCATACTTGGTAGAGTAGAGGGTCAGCTAAAGAGAGGAAGACCCTCAATGAGATGGATTGACACAGTGGCTGCAACAGTGGGCTCAAGCACAGCAATGATTTTGAGGATGGTGCAGGACCGGGCAGGGCTTCCTTCTGTCACACACAGGGTCCCTACGCATCAGAACAGACTTGTCAAGCAGCCACAGCCTTTACAGGAGCAGATCTCCGGGTCTTTTCTCCCACAGAGCTGCTGGTGGTTTCAAACCGCAGACTTTTCCATTAGCAGCTGAGCACTTAACCATTGTGCCACCAAGGCTCCTATTCCTATTATATGTACTCTAATTACTTTTCTTTTTATTTACTTTTTGGACTCTGATCAGCTTTCATTTTTCCGTTCTTAGGATTCCTTGCAAGTCATCCTTCACAATCTTGATTATTTTTCGTTGTCCTAGCACGCATTCTAAAAGTGGACAAAAATAGTGTTCTCTTGAGGGTAGAATGATATTTTCCTCCAGATAGTTTTCAGGTAAATTATAGAATTGAACTAGCTTTTTAGGTCATAGCTCTATACTGAGCTTATGTTTTCAAGGAACAGTTTATAACAGCTCTCTTGATCCGCTTGATTCGGTGGTAAAGACAGTTCAGGGTTCATTATCGTTAAAATAGTGTGAAATTTTACCCTGACCACATTACCTTATACTTGCCTGTATTGAAAGCTCATTTGCTTTTCACCGTGTCCTGCGGAGCCTTTTCCCTATTGCTTCGACATTAGACTGTGCTGTAAAATTGAGTTTCATTTGTGGATTTGGGGAATATACTTTTCTCTTTCAAATCATGACAGAAAGGTTAAGTAAAGCTGATTACAATTATATATGAAAGGCCCCAGTGTACCACCCAGAAAAGTTCCTAAATGATTTCTATGTTGTATTTCTTTTTTCTAAAACTTCTGCTTTGTCTCTTTCAAGAACAAAACAGAACAAACAGTTCCTGTTGATCATGTAAATAGCTCAAATACCCAGCAAATAATTTTCCTTTTATTCCAGAGCATTCCTCAAGTGAATCTGGATTCTCTTGCCTCTTTTTGTGTGAATGTGTAATGATTTTGGTGAGGCCTGAGGCAGTCACATCTTTAATTACTTGTTGGTTATCTGATTTTCTCTAGTAAAATATTGAGTAAATGCTTGCTATATGCATTTTCCTACACACTCTCAGAAACATAAGGAGCCTGGGTGGTGCAGGCAGTTTGTGATTGGCTGCTAACCCTAGGGCTGGTGTTTCAAACCCACCCAGCGGCTCTGCAGAAAGACCTGGCCAACTGCTGCCATAAAGATAACCTCCAAGAAAACCTTACAGAGGAGTTCCACTCTGTAACTCCAGGGGTTGCTATGATTCGGGGGCAGACTTGATGGCAGCTAACAACAACATGAGAAACATAAAAACATGGAAATGATCACCCCTGCTTTTAGCAAATTTAATATCTAGTATTGGAGGAAGAAGAAGGAAAAAAACAATCCCGTTGTAGTAAGAGGCCCTATATGGAAATTGTAATAAAAAATACAAACAATTTATATTGGGGAAATTGAAGCAAAGGAAACAGCATGAGGAGCATATGGAGGTAGGCAGGTGTCAGGCAAGTTAGTGGTACACCAAGAGCTGCAGTTGGAAGGTAGTGTAAAGTCAGCTTCGGCCACTCCTGCTGCACTTTAGAACCCTCACCTGGGATCCTTAGTGAGTACACAGACGTGCAGGCCTTCCCCCAAACAGTGAAGCAGAATTTCTGGGAGACTAGTCCAGGCATTAGTTTTTTTAGTTTTAATTTTTTAGAAAGGTTTAGAGGTGATTCTAACGTACAGCCAGGGTTGAGAAGTGCTTATTTAGCAGAATAATAGGAAAAATAACAGAGATGAGTTAGGTCACGTTATGGGGGCTCCTGAATGCCAGGCTAAATCGCTTGTTGGGAAAAAAAAAAGTGCCGTGCCTCCTGCAGCACCTTGACTCTCCAGATTGCCTCACTTTACGTCCAGGTTGACATACCTAACCATTGTGCGCTCTGCTAGAGGCACCAGGATCAGTGACAAAGCTGAGTCCTTGTCCTCAGGTGCTCACAGTATAGAATCTAAAGCAGAAAGTGAGTTTCTGAATCCTCAAGGCTTCATCCTTGTGCTGTTGAACTCCCCTTACGGATCTGACTGTCTTTGCTGTTCAGTCAAATTCCCCTGTTTAGAATCTCCTCTTGGGAGATTTCTGCACATGGTTATGTTCTCCAAAAAAAAAAAAACAACCCAAACCTGTTGCCATGGAGTTGATTTCGACTCATAGCGACCCTATGGGACAGAGTAGAAGTGCCCCATGGGGTTTCCAAGGAGTACCTGGTAGATTCCAACTGCTGACCTTTAGGTTAGCAGCTGAGCTCCTAACCACTGGCCACCAGGGCTCCGGGCTATACAAAGAGCTCCTCCAGTTGGGTCATCATACAGAGCCCTGAAAGCACAGCCGTCCTGCAGAGCTCTGGCCTCTATCAGTATTTGTTTCTATAAACCAGAAATATTTTCCAGGGGTCCTGAGTAGGTGTTGTAGGAGCTTAATGTTTCAATTTGACATCGAGCAGAAGTGGGTCTCTGCTGTAGGAGGCCGCTGACACTTGGACTTCAGGGGCTGTGTTTTCACAGATGAGGTCCTGCTTCAATTTCCCCTGAAGCCATGAGGGCACTGAAGATGACATATCATTTTGTGAAGAGTGTGCAGAGTGTTTTAAAGTGTCATTTTTCATCTGGAGGTCGTGAAAGTTTTCTGTGGAATTAGAGGATAAGGGAAATCATGGGAAAAAGTGGGGGGTGGCCTAATTCTCCCTCCCGGTTTTAAAGCTGTGGTTGCGTTTTGTTTTAGAGCAATGACAATGAGGAACGCCTGCAAGTTGTTAAACTCCTGGCAAAAATGTTTGGGGCAAAGGACTCAGAGTTGGCTTCTCAGAATAAGCCACTGTGGCAGTGCTACTTGGGCAGGTGTGTGCTTTTGGTTTCCTCTTTAAAAGTGGTGATATGTGTTTATTTCTACTTACGCCATCATGCCATATTCTCTTAGGTCATAAACATGAAGGTCCTTCATTGTTGTGGAAATCTTCAGTGCTGACAATGATTGGTTGTATTTCCAGTTTCTCTTCGTCGTTTCATCTTATTTTGTCCTTGGGAATTTTCAAAAGATGATACATTTAAAACGCTACCTCATGTAGTATTACAGCCAGGATATTAAATTGTTTCATTGCAAAGCACTGATTAATTCCAACTGAAAATATGCCATTGTGAGCTATAGCCCCTTCATAGAAAGTTATGCTTAATTAGATTTTCGGGGATATTGAAAAGGATAAGGGTACCCAGAGGATGACTAATGACTGCCTGTGGCTGTCCCTCTCCCTGGCCTCTGTGTGGGCTTCTCCTTACTAAAGAAGTTGGTTCCCCAGGTTCCTTGGATGCTGAAATGGGTGGTAAAACTGTGTGTGTATCTGCATGTGGCACTTTTCTGTGACAAGGGCTCATTTCATTCCGATTTCCAAAGGGGTCCCTGACTGTGACAATGTAAAAATCCTACAAGTACCCTGCCAATACCTGTTTTGACCCTGAGGATAAAGGAGAACTTTTTTCCCCCTTGAATTAACCTCATAACAAATAGTGCATATAAGCCATAAAAAATAAGTAGAATTGAAAGACGTATATTCTATTTGATTTGTGTTGAAATATCTGGGTTAGTATTTCTATCTTCTTTTTCAGTGAAAGAATTGCCAGTGATTGTGATAAATTTAGTCTCATTTGGCCTCGTTTTTCTAATTTGTTAAATGAGGATATGAACTTTTATAAATGATTATTAAGTTCTAAATTCTTAGTCTGATCTTCTGGCTCTTATTTAGCTCAGTAGTAATATTTAATGAAATACTTAACCTAATAAATATTAGCCCTCTGTCATTTTGAGTTTGATTTGTAGGCATTTTCCCCTTAAATACAATGGAAGATTTGTGGGCAGTTGAACAAAATGTTTTACAAGCTAAATGATGCAACTAAATTTTATGTCCATTTTATTTCCAAAAAAGTATTTCTAATACGTAGCTGTATCTTTAAATCGGGACTTGAGTTAGCCAGACTTTATCTTATAGGTTTTTAGAGCAAAAAATCCTAGTGTACCTCATATCAGATAAAGAAATTAATTAACTAAACTAACTGGATCAAGAGCCTAGATACAGAGCTAAAACTATAAAGCTCTTAGAAGAAAACACAGCAGTAAGCTTCAGGACCTTCTATTTGGCAGTGGATTCTTAAATACGATGCTGACAGCCTGAGGAGCAAAAGAAAGAACGGATAAAATGGACTTCATCAAAATTAAAAATTGTTGTGCATTAAAGGACTTTATCGAGAAAGTGACTAGACAGCCTAGAGAATGGGAGAAAATATTTGGTAACCGTACGTCAGATAACCTGTTGCTGCTGAGTCGGTTCCGGCTCGCGGCGAGCCCGTGTGTTACAGAGTAGAACTGGGCTCCGTAGGGTCTGCTTAGCCGTGATCTTTACAGAAACAGTTCACCAGGCCTTTCTTCTGTGGAGCCACTGGTAGGTTTGCATCGCCAGCCTTTAGGTTAGCAGCTGATCACAGACCGCTTGCACCACCCAAGCTCCTTACATATCTAATGAGGGTTTAATATCCAGGATGTATAAAGGACTTCTAGAACTCAATAAGAAAACTAAACCAAAACCAAACCCACTGCTGTTGAGTTGCTTCCAACTCATAGCGACCTACAGGACAGAGTAGAACTGCACCAAAGGGTTTCCAAGGAGCGCCTGGTGGATTTGATCTGCGGACCTCTTGGTTAACAGCTGTAGCACTTAACCACTACGCCACCAGGGTTTCCTTGATAAGAAAAAGATAACCCAATAAAAAAATAGACAAAGGACTTGAGTAGACATTTCTCCAAAAAAGATACAGCAGTGGCGAAGAAGCACATGAAAAGATGCTCAACATCATTAGTCCTTAGGGAAATGTAAATCAAAACCATGGCGAGATGCCGCTGCACACCCACTAGGATGATTTCATCAGAAGAACGATGAGGAGAAATCGGTAGCCTCATCCGTTGCTGGCGGGAACATAAAATGGTACAGCTGCTGTGGAAAAGTTTGGCAGTTCCTCAGAAAGTTAAATTATTGCATGACCCAACAGTTTTACTTTTGGGTACATAGCCAAAAGAATTGAAAGCAGGGGTTGAAACAGATCCTTGTACACCAGTGTCCATAGCAGCATTATTCACAATAGCCAAAAGGTAGAAAAAAACCAAGTGTCCAACAACAGCTGAATGGATAAACAAAATCTGGTCTGTCCATACCATAGAATAGTGTTCCTCCACACAAACTGTTACAGTTTTGAACCTTGGAAACGTCATGCATACTGCAATAAATCAGATACAAAAGGACAAATACAACGGTGTATGATCCCGTTTATATGAAATACCTAGAATACATAGGTGTATAGAGACAGAACGTTGGTCAGTGGTTACCATGGGCTGGGGAGAAGGGGGTGGGAGAGTTACTGTTTACTAGGCATAGGGTTTCTCTTTGGAGTGATGAAACAGTTTGGGGACACACAGTGGTGATGGTTGACGACATTGTGAGTGTGATAGTACACTGGGAGATGGTTACAATGGCGATTCTTTGTTGTCTAAATTTTACCACACACACAAAAAAAGTCCTAATTTAAACCTCTGGGTCACCTTTTTTATTACGTTGTGGTTTTGTCTTTTAATATTAATGACACAAAATCACAATATCACTAATATCAAAGAGCTCTAGAGTATTTTTAAAGATATTTTTCTTTGGTCTTTTATTATATTTACTTACAATGGTTTTATGGCAAATGGTTAGTTAAGACATGGTACAATTACAGAGATTGAATACCTGGATTCAAAACACTCAGGAAACTTTATGTGGGACCACAGAACGTATTTTATAACTTTTCTGGGTGGCGTACTTCGTAGAACGATTTTTTAAATAAACTTTTATGAGTAATTTGGTATTGATTTTCAAGATTTTTTCCTCCTTTATCATGCAAAATTCTGTTTCTTCCAGTGTTAGATGATGAAAGATTGGAGAGCCTTTTGATTTCACAAAATTAAGACTTAAAAATATGTTGAATTAAAAGTGCTGGCTTTCTCTTTAATGTTGTTGATAACTTAAAATGGTTAAAAAAAAACAAACAACTTTTCACTCCAAAAATGAACTAATGTACTGTGCTTTTTTCTATATATGTTTTTAATTTAATTTAAATTTTACGTATTTTGTTGTTGAGAATATACACAGGAGAACATACACCAGTTCAGCAGTTTCTACATGTGCTATTTAGAGACATTGACCTTTTTTGCGTCGTGCACCCATCCTCACGTCCACTTCTGAGTTGTTCTCCCCTGTTAACATAAACTCACTGACCCCTAAGGTTCCTGTCTAATCTTTCAGTTACTTTTGTCAACTTGATCCCAGTACAGATAGTTCTTAAAAGAGCATAATGCTCAAGGCAGATAATTTTTACTAGTAAGCTCATCTATTCTTTGGTTTTAAGAAGACTTCAGGGGATATTTTTGGTTTAAGGTTAAAAGATTACCTTAGGGCAATAGTTTCAGGGGTTCATCCAGCCTCCATGGCTCCTGGAAGTCTGGAATCCATGAGGATTTGAACTAATGTACTAGGCTGTAAACATCAGTGGTTGAGAGGTAGCTGGACCTCATATGTTTCCTAATGAAGTAGTCTTGCTATAAACACTGAACCTGTAAATGGGAAGGCTGTAGATCTAAGTACAGATTATCAAAATAGAGGAGAGAGAGGAGCATGTTAACTGGCGTCACAGTGATGCAGTGAGCAGAATCCAAACTGTGAACGCACACCATACCACACACGTGCACACACACACACGGTGGCTGCACAGTGGCTTCAACAATTAAATTACAAGAGAAAAAAGAGATGGAGGAAAGATAAAATTAAAGAGATATAAATAATTTTATATCAACCCATAGCAATGTTCTAATCTTATTTGAATACTGATTTACAAAGAAAACATTTTAAAAATTGACATTTGAGAATGTATTCAACTCAAAGAATGTAATCAGTGTCACTGAATTGTACGGGAACTTGTCGAATTGTATGTTTTGCTGTGTATATTCTCAACAACCACAAAATAAAATTTAGAAAAAAAAATTGACATTTGAGATTGAATATTTGATGCTGATAAGAAATTTTTAATTTTTTCAGTGTGATCATGGCTTCTTTTTTCTAAGAGAGTTTAAAATTTTTAGAGATACTTATTTACAAACGAAATGTAAAAATTGCAGTAATTGTAATGGCGAAGTGGATAGGAGTGAGTTATATTTTGGGTGCATCTGCAGAGGCAGGTAATATGAAATAATAGAGCCTGTAGTGTGAGATCTGCCACACATCTGTGCATGCCCTATATTTAAGGAAGAATATTTTGAGAAAAATGTTCTTTCCAAATGAGGGCTTTGAACCGGTTCGTTCTGGTTCAAACCCTCTGCTGGAAATTTGCATTTCTAACAGGTCCCCTGCTGAGAAGTTGCATTTCCACCCCAGATATACTGAATCAGAATCTACATTTTAACAAGATCCCCAGGTGATTCTTATGTACAACTTCCTGGACACTTGTTAGAAATTCAAATTCTTTTCCAGGGGTTCCGCTATGAACCTGTTCAAAGCCCTGCATCAAATGCGGTGTGAGGTTTATGTCTCTCCGTAAACTACATACACACACTTGCCTGTACACATATATTTGATAAAACAAGTTGCTGTCCAGTTGCGACTCCTGGTGACCCCATGTGTGTGAGAGTAGAGCTGTGCACCGTAGGGTTTTTAATGACTGATTTTTTGGAAGTAGATGGCCAGACCTTTCTTCCAGGGCACCTCTTAGTGGACCTTCAGCCTTTCAGTTAGCAGCGAGGGTGTTAACCGTTTGGGCCACCCAGAGGGACTCCATGTATTTGTCATACTGATCCTTACATTTGAGCCAGATGTGTATTGCTTAAACATATATTTAGAGGCTATTTAAAATGACTTAGTTGTCCCAAGAGATGCCCTGGTTTAATGTAGAGACTCCAGGGCATGCCCACATCTGTAGTGCACCTGTGAACTGTGTTAAAATGTCCTGTCTCCACTTTGGACTCCCCTGTGTAAATTTTCCTTGTTCAAAGAAATAAGTATAAATTGAGTGCAGATTAAACACATCTGTTTCTTTTGTTTTAAATATTGCTTTGTGCCTTGATATTTCATCAGGTTTAATGATATCCATGTACCAATTCGCCTGGAATGTGTGAAATTTGCTAGCCATTGTCTCATGAACCATCCTGATTTGGCAAAGGACTTAACAGGTACTCTATAACAGCAAATATTCCTAGATGCTTCTTAGTGAAAAAATTGGTTTTATAGGAAAAAAAAAATAGTTGCTGTGAAAAGTGAAGTGGTCTTGTTACAATTCCTCATCATTGAAATTATTCTCTGAAGCTAGAATTTTTACAGCCTAGTGCCTCCTTAGGCTAGAAACGCCAATAGAAAGCCGGTGTCTTCAGAAACAATGTTAATTTCCTAGTTTATGGGTAATTCTAAAAATATCTCAGGTGCTTGGATTTGAACAAGTCTTGATTTCGAATAGATTATAAGACTTTAACACTGTTTAATATTCTAGGAATTTTGATGAGAGTCAGTGATTTACAAACTAACTTAAGCATGCTGAAGGGAGATGACGTTTCTAAACCCTGTGTAAGCGTAAGGCAGTTCAAAACTTTGTATTTTTGTAGTGATGAGAATGTCCTATACCTGACTATTGCTGTTCTGTTAAATTAAAAAAAATTTTTTTAAATACTTCAGGTAATACAGACCAGTGTCACAGCCACTTATGTATTTCCTACAAGTGTTAACATTTTTCCATATTTCCTTCAAAGATTAAAAACAGAAATTGTAGCTGCAGTTGAAATGCCCCTCGCAAACTATTCTCCTTCCCGCCTGGCAGAGCCTGGCAGCCCCTCCCCTGAATTTGGCCCGTCTCCCGTTCATGTGGTGACACTCCTGCCGCCTGTGGGTCTGTCCACAAGTTGTGCTCAGTGGTGTCATATGTTTTAAAGTTTTTATCAAAAGAGTATCATTTGAATTTTATTGATTTAGTTGTACTTATTTCTGTCTTATTTTGTTATTTTCTGTTTACATGCTTCTTCTTTGCTTTTTTCCCCCTATTTTCCTCTCTTCTGTTAGATTGATTAACTTCCTTTATTCTCATTCTCCTTTTTTCCGTGGGCTTGGCAGTTAACTTTTTTGTGTGTGTGCTCTCGCTACGTATTTGATTCATGAAGTCTCATCAGAATTCTCTAGCTTCTTTCTGAACAACCACGGGCCCTGGGAATCTAGGCTTTAATTCTGGCTGCTGTCTGCTGTCTGCTGTCTGCTGTCTGCTGTCTGCTGTCTGCTGTCTGCTGTCTGCTGTCTGCTGTCTGCTGTCTGCTGTCTGCTGTCTGCTGTCTCCTGTCTCCTGTCTCCTGTCTCCTGTCTCCTGTCTCCTGTCTCCTGTCTCCTGTCTCCTGTCTGCTGTCTCCTGTCTGCTGTCTCCTGTCTCCTGTCTCCTGTCTCCTGTCTCCTGTCTCCTGTCTCCTGTCTCCTGTCTCCTGTCTTTCACGTCATTGCTTTAGTTACTTAACATTTTTAAAAAACCTTCCCAACTTTGAGCACATTTTAACTGCTTTTTTATTTTACAATCTTTTTCTCCCTGTTGCTTCTTAAATCTTGCTACACTCCTCTGATGAAGAACATCACAGAATTATATCCTTTTAAGATATTTTAAACAATAGTGTGTGATAGTAATGATGTCAGGTTTTGTGAAGTTTGTATCAGTCACATACAAACAGCAGGTGCGTTTATCAGATGTATCCTTTTTGGGGGAGACATCCAGCTTGGAGCCCCCTGTCCTCCCTCTCCCGCGTGGACTGTACAGTGTTGATCGTGGCCTGGCCTGGTCTTCCTCGCTCACTTCCCCCCTCACACCCAGCTTTTCTCTTCCCTTGTTTCCTTTTCCTCCCCTCTTCTTCTTCTTCTTCAGTTCTCCCCACCCTTCTTTTTCTTTCCCCCCCTCCTGTCTGTCTCCCGCTCCCGTCTTCCCCTCCCTTCCCCCTCACTCCCTCCCCTCTTCCTCCCCCTCCCCCTCACTCCCTCCCTTCTTCCTTCCCCTTCCCCCTCACTCCCTCCCCTCCTCCGTTTTTCTGTTTCCTCTTCCCCTTTTCCCTGGATATCCCTTTTTCCTAGCATCCCTGTATTATGGATGCAGTATTTTCTCTCTCTCTCTTTTTTTTTTTTTTTTTACTAATTGTTGTTTTGGGGGCAAGTTCTCTTTTTCCTACAAGATACCTATTTTTTTTAACTTTTTTTTTTCCACCTTTTACTTGCTTTTGTCTCTGTTTTCCACGTTAGAGACTTTCCTCAAACGCCTTGATGAAGAGAAAGCTCTTAGGAAGCCCGAGTGTATGGATGGGGCTGTCAGCTCTGAGCTTCACGTTAGGGTGGTCACAGGGCTCGTTTGTGGGGAAACCCTTATGTTTAGATACTTCCTCTTGACTTCGATTTCCCTGAAAGAGTGTCCTGTGTAGAGGTTAAAAGTCTCGTTGCCAGAGTCTTTGGGGAAAGGACAGAGGGTTTCTGTAGTCACATTTTAGCTCTGCTGTCGCATAATTAATCCCCATTTTTGGGTATGGCGACCATACCCTTAACTGTGCTTGGTGTCCCCCCACCCCATTTAGAGACTCTCTGTTTTATGTTTTGCATAGAATTAATTTCCAGACTTCTTTCGGGGTAGAATGGGGGTAATCTCGTACGTGAACGGTTGAGTTTTCTCAAACAACTTTTTGCCTAGTTCTCTCTCCTCCCCCTTGTCTTCAGACCCAGAAGTACTTGTTGCTAGCTCCTAGCTTTTTGAAGAATGTGTGGTGCACCAATTTTCCCTCCACTGGTTTAGGATTTTGCTTTCTTGAGACGCCAGAGTTACTTATATTTATTCACTGCTTTCCAGATTAGAATTTTCCCTGTTTCTTTTGCCTGCTCCTGCCACTCTCCTGAGCTTGTCTTGAAGTACAGCTCTAAAATATTTTTAGTTATCATTATTTATCTTCAAGGAGTTTGAAGAATTTGAAATAATCTAGTATAGAATAGTTGTTCTTGTTGCTCTTAAACTTTTATCACGTTTTCTAGAAAATATGTTTAGTGATATGATCAAAATAATATTTACGATAATATCTTAACTCATTATAATGCCTCATTTTAGTTACTTCATTAATCTATTTTTCTGCTTTTTATTTTAGATTTTGATTTTTCTCATTGAATTTCTCATTTTTATAATTCTAATTTTTTTCATTTAGTAAAACAACCCCAGTAAGTGCTCTTTTTTAAAACATGTAGCAGTGTGTGAAACAAGTTACTTAATACATGGCTAAGTAGAGCCCCTCTTTGTTTGAACTTGCCATCATGTTAGCCTACATGGGTCACAGAGAGGCAGCGCTGGGCATCTCCTGCCAGGGTAGGCCTTCCTTAGATGCCCACCTTGGCTGCCAGTCACAGAGAGGCAGTGCTGGGTGTCTCCTGCCAGGGCAGGCCTTCCTTAGACGCCCGCCTTGGCTGTCAGTCACAGAGAGGCAGTGCTGGGCGTCTCCTGCCAAGGCAGGCCCTCCTTAGATGCCTGCCTTGGCTGCTGGTCACAGAGAGGCAGCGCTGGGCGTCTCCTGCCAGGATAGGCCTTCCTTAGACGCCCACCTTGCCTGCCGGTCACAGAGAGGCAGGCAGCGCTGGGCGTTTCCGCCAGGGTAGGCCTTCCCTAGATACCCGCCTTGGCTGCCTTTTTCCTCTCTCCCAGTGGCCTCAGAGACGGTCTCTTCGTGCTTGTTAACTGCTACTCCTGCTCCTGAACATGAGGGTGCTTTCTGTCCTGTGTGTCTCTCTGCCTCTCCCCTTTTCTCTTTCCTGTCTGTCACAGTTAGAGGATAAATAGATTTTTTTTTAATTGTGTGAGGTGAATTCCTTCATCTATGAATTCCTTTTAAAGATACTAGCCCAAAACCAAAAACCAAACCCGTTGACGTTGAGTTGATTGCAACTCATATGGAAAATCCATTGGACCTTCCACTTAGGTTTTGTTTTGTTGTGCTGTATTTTCAAAGGTCTCATGCAGTCTTTTTAAACATTTTGATTATTAAAGTTTGCATTCTAATCAAGGAAAACTTCATCTTTCAGAGTATCTTAAAGTACGGTCACATGACCCCGAGGAAGCCATTAGACACGATGTTATTGTGTCTATAGTTACAGCTGCTAAAAAGGACATTCTGCTGGTCAACGACCACTTACTGAATTTTGTGAGAGAGAGAACATTAGACAAACGGGTAAGTAAGCAGGAATAAATAATTATTAATAGGTTGTCATTGCAAATATTTGAGGTTTAATAGTATTTGAAAATACTGAGGTTTAACTGCAGTTAACTTTTTTTTTGAGGGGGAGGCATTTTAACGTTTAAAATTGTATTTTTGTTTGATTAAATTTTATTAGTTTTTCTTTATCAAGGTTGCTTTTCTAATCCTTAAAAATGAGATGGCTCTTAGTGGCAGAGTACTCATATGTCTAGCCTGGACACCAGTTTTAATGACACGCGACTTTTGGTACAGGCTTCTGACACAACCCATCTTGTGCTGTTGGCTCCCTTCTCTTTCTCATTTAAGGCTTTTGTCACATGGGTACAGGTTGGTAGTCCTCTAGGTGGTTGTATGATAATTTCATGGACTTGAAGATGAAAGAGGTTTTTCAACTTAGGAAAGCCAAACTGAACAGAGCAGGATGCTTGTAGCCTGTCTTCTGGGACCCCAAACCTTCCTTCTTGGGTGAGCGACACTAGCTTCGCTCATCTGCAGCAGTGAGCTTCTGAGTCCAGGACCATGACTTATTTTTGTACTCCACATTGCCTGGAATATACTAGGTACTCAGAGAATGTTCACTCTGCCCTCCTCCTGGTGGCCTTTCCTTCACGGCATGGGCTCTACCCATTCAGGCTTAGGAGTAATTTGGTGCAAGAATGAGAATCTTTGATGTATTTAGGGGTTAATTAGCAAAGAAGGTAAGAGGCCTACTGGTAGCTTTGAAGCTTTGACGAGGTAAATAGTTGTAAAACTTTCCACAGTCTCCCCAGGTCGATGGTGCCATCTTCATCTTTTCATCTCTCTTTGATGGTGGTGGCTGTAGCTAGGGGGTAGATATGCGAGAATTGCATGGTTTTGCCTCCAACTCTGGTTGGTATCCAGAGACCTTATTTTATTGGATAAACTTGGAATTGTCTTTGTTGCACATTGTATCAGGGTGTTAAGCAATGAAAGGCATAAGAGGGAAAGGGGTTTGCATCGGGCATAAGGTAACCGCCTCCTAACCGTTCAAGTAATCTGTTTCTTAGCTAGCTTAGAATTTGAACGAAGTCATTGTGTGTTGTTGACATGATAATTCCCATATATTTTTGATCAGTTTATTGTGCTCATAGTAGGTTGTCTTATTCATGTAAAAATTGAGTACCAAAAAATAATTGAATATATACATGTTCCTGGCAGCATTAAAAAGAAAAAAGCCAAGCCCACGGAACAGAGCATGACTAAAAGGGAACCCCAGCCCAGGGGCAGGGACTGGAAGGCAGGAGGGGACAGGAAAGCTGGTAATAGGGAACCCAAGGTAGAGAAGGGAGAGTGTTGACATGTCGTGGGGCTGGTAACCAGCGTCACAAAACAGTATGTGTACTGTTTAACAAGAAGCTGGTTTGTTTTGTAAACCTTCATCTAAAGCACGGTAAAAAAATAGAAAAAAGAATACCAAAAGCTATTGCCATCGAATCGATTCCAACTCATAGCATCCTTACAGGGCAGACTAGAACTGTCCCATAGAGTTTCCAAGGAATAGCTGGTGGATTTGAACTGTTGACCTTTTGGCCAGCAGCCATAGCTCTTAACCACTAGGCCACCAGGGCTCCAGCATTAAAATATGCTTTATCCTTTAATTCTCTTTAACTCAGCAGTTCGGCAAATGAGAGTTAGAAATGACATAAGGGGTTAGAGATAGAGTTTTTTACAAGCAAATTGAATTCCAATTTTATGAGCAAAACTTTTAGAAGTCTTTTATTTTCAGTGGTGATGAATGAGATAAGGACTATTTGTTCCCTGTTATAATTAATTGAAACAAAAACCAAGGAAGAACATTGCTGTGAGTAAGAGACTGCAGAGAAAAAATGAGTCATCTGAAGTTCTAAATGTTACTGACTTCCTGCTGATAATGGTGTTGTATTTATGTAAAATTAAAGCATACGCTCATTCCAAGTAATTAAGCAGTGTTAAACTATTGTTTAAAAAAATAATTGGGTAGTTGACTTTATTCCCCTGATGACAACCAGAACCCGACTCTCTGACAGACAGGATGGAACCTCTAACAAGCTTTTCATTCAGCATTTGGGAAAGCCAGTGTCACAGACACCTTGAGTACAGGCCGATTGTTGTTATTACATTAATGTAGTGTAAGTATGCTCCGTAAAGACTGTAGCTTAGGAAGAACGTGTAAGCAGTGGGTCACAGTTTATCCAGTTCATTCTGTCTTTTCCTTTTAAAATGTGGGAGCACGCTTTCCCTCGCCAGTTCTGAGTAATGGCGTGCAGATGATGGGTTTAAGATACTGCAGTCTTAAAAGTCTTTATACATGTTGATGTGCCCACTGGACTTTGTATATTAGATGTATTAACATGGTAGCTTTGCCTTGTCATAGATACAGTAGTGGTAAACTGATATTCAGAATCTGCAACTTGAAGAAAATATACAAAGCAAAGGAAAATTGAAAACCAGACTTCTTATGTTTATTTTTAAACAATAAGAGCATATTTTCGTTTTTCTTTTTAGTGGAGAGTACGCAAAGAAGCCATGATGGGACTTGCCCAAATTTATAAGAAATATGCTTTACAATCAGCAGCTGGAAAGGATGCTGCAAAACAGATTTCATGGATCAAAGACAAATTACTGCATATATATTACCAAAATAGTATTGACGATCGGTAAGTTAAGGGTGCTCTATACAGAATATGCGGTGATTTGGGGTGTTACGTACCTGCTGTTGGTCTGTAGTTGGTGGCCTGTAGCTTCTAGCTCCCCCTTCAGCTTTCACCATGAGGTGAAGGTCACGAGGGACCAGTCTTCTCCCTGCCAAAGCCAGATTTGAAGCAGTAGCGGACATATCACTTTAGGGACGGGTACAGCTTTTATGTTCATTCGTATATTCTATTTTTGAGCAGAGTAATATCTGAAAGTTTTGAATATCTGAATATCTATAGTTATAATTTATTTTGTTCCATATTTAATCTTCTTAGAATGATCCTCATAACTCCTTTCTTTTTCCCACTTAATCATTTGAGATTCAAATAAAAGTAATTTTTTTATATTATAGGCAGTAATTTTAAACACAAATAATTCTTGCTAAAGTCTAAAGAAAAAAAACCATTGATAAGTTTATACAAAAATGTGTTCTCTGAATACAATCTTGGTATTTTCCATTCTGGGCTGAGGTTACAGCTTGCACGGAGCTTAGCTCTTCAGTGGTTAATGGAGACGTAAATCTCCACACAGCTGACGTGACGTTCTTAGTAGGGCACAAATGATCCTGCCTATTGCAGGTCAGAATGAGAAAATTAAGAACCAATAGGTCGTATTATGATTTTAAGAGTAATGGAAGTAGAAACCGGGTAGCTTAGTTAACATTATCTAAGAAACTTTATAGTTGTTATTTTTATTGAACGGACATTTTTAGATTTTCTGAGTGTGTGGCATTCGTTAGTGCATAGAGATTTGCGTTGTGATTTGATAGTACTTATTAGTATTTTTAATTAGATATTTTTTCCTGATGATGACTATGAAAACTAAGAATCTTAATCTTTTTCCCCCATGGTTTTTAGCTTATAGAAGTGTAATTGGGCGCTTGACAGGACCTGGTGTAATTCGTTAACCCTTTATTATCCATGTAAGGAAATTGAGTCCCTAGTCTGTAGCTTGCCCAAGGTCAGGCAAAGGTAGTTGTTAGTTTAGCTGGATGTAGGGCCATTTCCAGTTCAACCAACTAAAACCTTTTGCCTCCTCTTCTTACAGGAAGGTGGTTTTCACTAGGAAATGTCATCTACACGCAGAGATGCAGGAGCTTCTTTCATATGTCTTCTGGAATTTTATATACAAATTAATAAATGCATTAAAAATCAATACAGTGACTTTTATGTTTTTTTGTAGGTTGCTTGTCGAGCGCATCTTTGCTCAGTACATGGTCCCCCACAATTTGGAAACTACGGAGCGGATGAAGTGCTTGTATTACTTGTATGCCACACTGGATTTAAATGCTGTGAAGTATGTTTCAAATGTCAGTCTCTTTATTCTTTTCATCTTCTGCAGTATACTGGATTATATGGAAAAGGAGCTACTTTTGTTTTTGTTGCGAAGCATTGTTGAAAGGGTTGTATTGTGCTGTTGCGTTGACTCCGACTCAGAGTGGCCCTGTATCACACAGTAAAGCTGTCCCATTGGGCTTCCTAGGCCGTAATGGAAGCAGATAGTGTGAGGCCTTTTCTCCCGTGCAGTCTCTGGGCAGGTTTGAAGCGCTGGCCTTTTGATTAACAGCCAACTCCTTAACCATGGTACCACCAGGGTTCCTCATTTAAAGGGTTACACAACAATAAGATACTTGGCTATTTCTTCAGGAAGTACTGCTGTCAACATGAGCTCAACAATGATTTGTATAAACAATTAAAAAATATAGAGAGCTGATCGACATGGGATGTTTTAGGATTTGATTTTTTTTCTTTCCAGATTTTTATATTGTTGGTTCTCCAGAAATGTTGCCAAGGTAGTTGTTATTTTTTTGTTTTCCTTAAGGTGTTAGAAAGGTCCCTTAGTTGTTCTTACCTGGAACTGACTTGAATTGTGTATATGCCTGTAGGTACAAGTTTTTATGCCACATGTCCTCAACACAGTGTGTAGTTTTGCGTAAGGGTTGGTACAGGTGTGTTCTTATGACCACGTTTCATTAAAAAAAATGCTTTTGAAAGTCTGAGTAGCGAATCGTCCTTTTGGACATGGAAGAGACATTGCTAACCTAATTGGATCATTTTGAAGGATAGGAAATCGAGACTTAGAGATTGCTTTGCTTGAGGTTTTAGAAAATGTAGACCCTTAGTATTGCAGCCAGCAGGGTTTACGGCTACTGGGGACTAAATGCTGTTCAGAGAGAAGCTGGAGTGATTGGAAATCTAAGAGGTGCATCTCGTTTTCATTTGTACTGCTGCTTACTGGGACTTGTGGCTTTATTTTCTCCGTGGAGATGATTTTATGCGCTGTTTGTGTCTGCCGTAGAAACACTGGGGAGAACGTTCCGAAGTGGGCAGTGCACCTTTCTCAATACCTGCTCTGTTGCAGGCACTGGAGTATGTGTTACCTCTGGCCGCTTTTGTGCTGGAACGGCAGAGCTAAGTAGTCGCAGCAGAGACAGCAGGGCCTGCAGCGCTGACGGCTTTACTGCCTGGCCTTTTCAGGGAAGGCTTGCCAAGTGCCTGATGTTTTCCCAGTTTCCACATGATGAACTGAGTTCCACAGGGGTTAACTAACTCCTAAAGAGTCATACAAGTAATTAAAACAAGAGCCAAGATTTGAACCCAATTCTACTTGGTTCCAAAGCTCATTCTTTTTCCACTGCATATAGTAAAATATATTACTGCCGTATTAATTCTGAAACATAAAATTTTCATATGTTAACATCGCTAGAATTGGCGTGCATCCTAAAATTGTTTTTCTCATAGTTTAATTAGCAGCTCTTTCCTTCATGGTATAAAAAGTAATGGTGCTTCTTAGAATTGATGGCCTGGCCTTTTAGATCTGATGAAATATTGTGTATACAAAAAACCAAACCAGTTGCTGTTGAGTGGATCCAATTCATGGTGACCTCATGTGTGTCAGAGTAGAACTGTGCTCCATAAGGTTTTCAATGGCTGATTTTTTTGGAAGTAATTACCGGGCCTTTCTTCCTAGGTGCCTCTGGGTGGACTTGAACCTCCAACCTTCCCGTTAGCAGCCTAGCACATTAACTGTACCACCCAGGGAATAACATGGTATCTATACCCCATTTGAAACAAACTGAAACCACAGTCAGTCTAGACTTCTTGACTGAGCTCAACTATCATTAAAGAGTAAAAATGAAATAAAGATACTTTGAAGCAAAAGATGAGAGTTTACTACTGATAGATCCTAGTTGAAAAATTATTAAAGAAGAAGAATTTCTTTTATCAAAGTAAGGAAATTAAATCCAGAAGAAAGGAATAGGATACAAGAAGCAACACAACATTTTTGCAAATCTATACAATCCTGGACTGTGAAAAGAATAATAATAAAGCTTTCTTTACAAGGAATGTGGTGTGAATTAAATATTAGACGCCATCTGGACTGCTATTTAGCCAGCACACACCACCGCAGCCGTATCTGAGCCCTCTGAGTGTCCCTGGGGTGCCATGTAGACTGCTATTTAGCCAGCACACACCACCGCAGCCGTATCTGAGCCCTCTGAGTGTCCCTGGGTGCCATGTAGACTGATACTTAGCCAGCACACACCACCGCAGCCGTATCTGAGCCCTCTGAGTGTCCCTGGGGTGCCATGTAGACTGCTATTTAGCCAGCACACACCACTGCAGCCGTATCTGAGCCCTCTGAGTGTCCCTGGGACACCCAGCACAGCAGGAGGGCCTTCAGACCTTGTTCTTCTGCCAGCTGTTCTGATTAGTCAGCGCCCTGCCTATCAGATAACAACATGTAAGGTGGTAGATAAGGAGCCCTGGTGGTGCAGTGGTTAAGTGCTCGGCTGCTAACCAAAAGGTCTGCGATTCAACCCACCAGTGGTTCTGCAGGAGAAGGACCTGGCAATCTGTTTCCATAAAGATGACAGCCTAGGAAACCCTATAGGGCAGTTGTACTCTGTCCTGTAGGGATGCTAAGAGTTGAAATGGACTCGACAGTAGTGGGAAGATGGTAGGTCAGTAAGCAGCATCTAAATGTTCTAAGGTCCTTGAATCCTATAACAGTGGGGGCAGAGGTGTTGATCAAGAAGGTTATAAGTCAGGTATGCATGCTACAAATTCCCTGAAGGAGTAGAATTAGAATGTATAGCTTCCAAATCCGTAGGAGCAAAAAGGAATGAATGAAAACTTTAATACCAGCAAAGGAATAGAAAAGAAAAGAAAAATTATGGGAAACAGAAAACATGCAATATAAACCGCAATATTAAAACTAAACATATGAATATTACTCATCACTTAAATGACAGTAAATTAGATTGAATTACAAATTTTTTTAATCATAAGAGATAAACTGAAAAATATGCCAAGGAACAGTTGAAAGTAAATTCTAGTCAGTGAACCAGTTCTCAAAAGGCCTTGATTTTACAAAAATGGCTGGTCACTGTGTCATGTTTCTAATTCATCGCTAATATTATTTATCACTGTGGGTCATTCACTTTCACTGTGGCATGGAATTACAAGTTGTCCTTATGCCACACCTTATCCATTGTCTTGGCATTGGCTGTCTGAGTCCACGGAGTATAATGAACATTCGTGTTGCTTCCAGTATTTTCCCTGTCACAAACAGTGCTGCTGTGAGCGTATTTCATTAAGACGTGTCCACGTAAGAGTTTCTCTAAGGTACATGTATGAAGGCTTCTCAAATCTGTCTACGTACTGGAATCGGGCGGGGTGGGGGGAGGCTTAAACACTGCCGCTACCTGGGTCTCACATTCAGAGGCTCTCAGTTTATCTGGAGTTTAGTCTGGGTACTGGGATTTAAAAAAGAGCATTTCAGGAGCTTCTAATGGACACCCAAGGTTCAGGATCACTGGAGTGTAGCTGGGAGTGGAGTCGCTGGGTATGCCTGTCTTCAGCACCGTAAACCAGGGCCAAACTGTCTTCCAGGGAGATTGTACTAATTACATGCCCACCAGTGGCGGGTGAGTTTCCTACATCCTCCTGAAGTATGATTGGATGCCTCAATTTTGGTTATCTTCTGGGTGTAAAATTTTATCTCCTTTTCGTTTCAGTTTTCTTGAATATTGTTAATATTGATATTTTTATAGTTTTGTGGTCCATTAATGTGTCTGATTTCACCACTGCCCTTTCTACTTCCAGTTACGACACCTGTCCCACTCCATTTGTTTCAGTTACCATTCTTGCCCAGAAGTCATTTGAATTTGTGACCTCTGATGAGTTTGAGCGGCCCCTGGGTGGTGGAAACAGTTTGTGCCGGACTGTTAACCTGAAGGCTGGCGATTTGAGCCCACCCAGCAGTGCTGTGGGACAAAGGCTTAGTGATCTGCTTCCATGAAAATTATAGCCAAGTCTCTTCAACAAACGGTGCTGGCACAACAATACCCATCTGCAAAAAAATGAAACAAGGCCAACAGCTCATACCATGCACAAAAACTGACTCAAAATAGATCAAAGACCTAAATATAAAATCTAAAATGATAAAGCTCTTGGAAGAAAAAATAGGGACAATGCTAGGAGCCCTAATACATGGCATAAATAGTATACAGAACATTACTAACAATGTCCAAACACCAGAAGAGAAACTAGATAACTGGGAGCTCCTAAAAATCAAACACCTATGCTCATCCAAAGACTTCACCAAAAGAGTAAAAAGATTACCTAGAGACTGGGAAAAAGTTTTTAGCTATGACATTTCTGCTCAGTGTCTCATCTCTAAAATCTACATGATACTGCAAAAACTCAACAACAAAAAGACAAATAACCCACTTAAAAATTGGGCAAAGGATATGAACAGGCACTTCACTGAAGAAGACATTCAGGTACCTAACAGATACATGAGGAAGTGTTCACGATCATTATACCATTAAGAGAATTACAAATCAAAACTACAATGAGATTGCATCTCACTTCAACAAGGCTGACGTTAATCCAAAAAACACAAAATAATAAACGTTGGAGAGGCTGTGGAGAGATTGGAACACTGTACACTGCTGGTGGGAATGTAAAATGGTACAACCACTTTGGAAATCGATTTGGCGCTTCCTTAAAAAGCTAGAAATAGGCCTACCGTACGATCCAGCAATCCCACTCCTTGGAATGTATCCTAGAGAAATAAGAGCCTTTACACAAACAGATATATGTACAACCACGTTCATTGCAGCACTGTTTACAATAGCAAAAAGATGGAAGCAACCAAGGTGCCCATCAAGGGATGACTGGATATATAAATTATGGTATATTCACACAATGGAATACTACACATCGATAAAGAACCGTTAGGAATCTGTGAAACATTTCATAACATGGAGGAACCTGGAAGGCATGATGCTGAGTGAAATTAGTCAGCTGCAAAAGGACAAATATTGTATAAGACCACTATTATAAGAACTCAAGAAGTAGTTTATTAACAGAAAAGAAAATGTTCTTTGATAGTTACGAGAGTGGGGAGGGAATGAAGGAGGAAAAGGGGTATTCACTAATTAGATAGTAGACAAGAACTATTTTAGGTGAAGGGAAAGACAACACACAATACAGGACAGGTCAGCACAACTGGACTAAACCAAAAGCAAAGAAGTTTCCTGAATAAGCCGAACACTTCAAAGGCCAGCGCAGCAGGTGTGGGGTTTTGGGGACCGTAGTTTCAGGGAACATCTAGGTCAATTGGCGTAATAAAATCTATTAAGAAAACATTCTGCATCCCACTTTGGAGAGTGGTGTCTGGGGTCTTAAAGGACAGCAAGTGGCCATCTGAGATGTATTGATTGGTCTCAACCCATCTGGAGCAAAGGAGAATGATGAACACCAGAGACATGAGGTAATTATGAGCCCAAGAGACAGAAAGGGCCACGTAAACCAGAGACTACATCAGCCTGAGACCAGAAGACCTAGATGGTGCCCAGCTACAACCGATGACTGCCCTGACAGGGAGTACAACAGAGAACCCCTGAGGGACAGGAGAGCAGTGGGTTGCAGACCTCAAATTCTCGTAAAAAGACCAAACTTAATAGTCTGACTGTGAGACTAGAGGGACCGCAGAGGTCATGGTCCCCAAACCTTCTGTTAGCCCACAGGAACCATTCCTAAAGCCAACTCTTCAGACAGGGTTTGGACTGGAGAATAAGTTAGAAAATGATACTGATGAAGAGTGAGCTCCTTGGATCAAGTAGACACATGAGACTATGTGGGGAGCTCCTGTCTGGAGGGGAGCTGAGAAGGCTGAGGGGGACAGAAGCTGGCTGAATGGACATGGAAATAGAGGGTGGAGAGAAGGAGTGTGCTGTCTCATGACGGGGAGAGCTACTAGGAGTGTATAGCAAGGTGTATATAAATTTTTGTATGAGAGACTGACTTGATCTGTAAACGTTCACTTAAACCACAATAAAAATTAAAAAATGAATGAATAAATGAAATGTCACTCAGTATCTAAAAAAAAAAAAAAAAAAAAAAACAGCCAAGAAAACCCTAGGAGCACGGTTCTACTCTTGAACACATGTGGTTGCCATGAGTAGAAATCAACTCGATGGCAACAGGTTTGGTTTAGTTTTAATTAGTTTGATAGGGGCTCCAAAAGTAGCTACTTGGCAGGGAGGTTCCTGGTTAGAACATGTTTGGTAAGGATTTCTTATTAGTTGAAAGAACTGTGTTTATTTTTATTCTACAACTATGTTCTTTAGAGAAGAAAAAAATACTTCCTATTCTTCAAATTGTTTTTGATGTGGACCAGCCTTTGGATAAGTACCCAAGTTAATCACATATCTGGACTATTGAAAAAAGAGACTAGTGGCGGGTTTGCATACTCTCTAGCCATGGTGTGTA
Organism: Elephas maximus indicus; assembly: GCF_024166365.1. NCBI lineage: Eukaryota > Metazoa > Chordata > Mammalia > Proboscidea > Elephantidae > Elephas > Elephas maximus. The sequence goes on from NC_064832.1 coordinate 95,612,729, forward strand.
TATCCGCCTCCCATGGGTTTCCCAGGTCCCCTAGTAGTGGCCAGAGGAGGAGGCGGTGTGAGCTGTCCTGGCTGTGACCTCCTTCGTCGAGCAGGCTCCCATCCAGATACTTGTGCACTTCTGCGTCTGTGGGCCGTTTGCTCACCTGGAGCAGTGGGTTGAAGGAGAGGTGCTTGTCAACATTTGGGCAGGTCCCCAACTGAGACCCAGTGGTGGCAGGGGTTCTTCTCAGTTGGTGCAAACTCTTGCCACAATAACAAGGAGAAGCCCTAGTGAGGGACGTACTGCTTGAGTAAAGGACATGATTTAAAATGCTGTGTAAAACACACATGGAGAATCCAGGCTCCAGTCGTATTTCTCGCATTTATTTAGTGACAGATCTGGTCACTAACGGTAAAATAAATGGAAATTAGATTCAGAAAGAAGGGGTAGGATGCAAGAAGCAACACAATATTTTTGCACATCTGAATAATCATAGATTAAGTTGTCTTCTTGTATTTATATTTCTACTAGTAGAACCACCCTGCCTCTCCCCGCAAACACACACATCCACTCCTCTCCATTTGGAAGTGATATTTAGAAAGGCAATAAACGGAAAGGACAAGTTGAATGTCGACTTCCCAGGCACTTGGACCAAAGTGTTTCTGGCCAAAGCAGTGTTTCCTAGGAGGACGACCCCCTAAACTAAGTTATGATAGAATTCTTAGTTGTCATTACTTTTTGATTTAAGCTACAGTCATAGTAGTTTATAACGGCTTTGAGATTTCATCTTTAATATAGTAACAATAAAAAGGTAAAATCATTCCCACTTTAAGTGAAGGCAGGTTTCAAAACCCAGGCGTTTCGGAAGGTGTAATTAATGATAAAGAGCGTAGAAGAGAGGATACATTCGGCCTTGGAGTTCGGAAGTAGTTTCATCGATGACTATTTCTTTGAAAATTATTATTTTAATTACTTAAGTCCTACCTAGGTGTTAGATTTTACAGTCCTCTGGAGAATGATCATTTTGTTTTAAGTTTTTACACTTAAATTATGCTAATTAAGCTTTTTATGGGACTTTGGTAATTTGGAAATAGTTAAGCACAGCTGTTTAAAATTTAACTGCTAACATCAAAGTGCCTCAAGACTGTTGCTTTGCCAGTACCATTTTCTAGTGGCTAACCAAAACCAAACCAAACCAAACCCAGTGCCACCGAGTCGATTCCAACTCATAGCCACCCGATAGGACAGAGTAGAACTGCCCTGTAGCGTTTCCAGGGAGCGCCTGGCGGATTCCAACTACCGACCGTAGCGCTTAACCACTACACCACCAGCGTTTCCTTCTAATGGCTACTATAAAGGAGTTTAAGTTTCCACGTTTAAACTAAAATATCTCCTTAAGAAAATAGGAAAGTATGTTTTAAACAGATTTTTAAAGCGGAGAATGAAGAAATTCAAGCAGCTCACTGTCTACCGGAAGAAAAGGATTGTTTGATGGTTTCCGGGTCACAGTGCAGTTCCACGGCAGTGCCTCGTTACTTGGTGACCAGAGGGTCAGGGGAGTGCAGATAAGGGAAAACAAAATGATGAGAAGATTTCAGTTTGGAAACTTTCTTTTTTAAATTTTAAAATGTGTATGATTCTTTTTTTCTATAACTTCTCTATCTTTATGATTTGCATGTACAGTGAAAGCTGTGAGAGCCAAAACTCAATGGGACTGTCTAAGCTTTTCCAGGTCTTGAAAGTTGTCCACCTCTGACAGCGTTCAATCTTTCCACTCTCCTGTGGTTTTCTATTTAGTGGGAAATACTCGAGTTTTCCTTCTCTGCAGGTTTCTCCCGTACACAGATTCTGGCTTTTGCAAGTTTTATTGTATTTTCTTGAGAATCTGTGTAATTTCTATTTAAAATTCTTCCTGAGAATAATAGAACTATTAGGAGGACATCAGGATTTTTGCCATAAAAAAAAAAAGCTCTTACAAAAATAATTCCAGACAGTTTAAAATTTAAACATAATAATACTTGTTTTTAGGAAAAAGTGCCCCCATTCTTTCATGACTCACTTTCTTCTGTTTTTCGCACCATTTCATACTGCCCCTACTACTGGACTTTATTCCATCAATTATTCCTTTATTTCTCAAGTTTATAATTGCTCTCACCTGTTAATTCCTACCCTTTAGCCTACAAACACGGTTCATTTAATGATAGTTTCCTTATTTTTATATAAAGCAAAACAGCAACCATTAATCTCTTTTGATCCTGCTGTCTCTTCAAGTAATAAACCAAAACCCACTGTCAGTCGAGTCAATTCTGGCTCGTAGTGACAGAGTAGAACTGACCCGCAGGGTTTCCAAGGCTGTAATCTTTAAGGAAGCAGGCTGCTACATCTTTATCCCTTGGAGCAGGAGAAAGCAGCTGAGTGCTTAACCACTTGCCACCAGAGCTCCTTCTTCAAGTGGTAGTTCCTGTTACCTCGGACACCCTCCTCCCCTCCATGCCTCATCACTTGTGCAGTCCTATGAATTTTGCCTCACGTCTGTCATCCCCTTTGTAACGAGCTTTTTTTTAGTGTTACATAGTTGGAATATGCTAGAAGAGCTTTTGTTCTTTTTTGTTGTTTAAATTTATCTGTCTGTGTTTTCTAGAGCATTGAATGAAATGTGGAAGTGTCAAAATCTGCTCCGACATCAAGTAAAGGATTTGCTTGACTTAATTAAGCAACCCAAAGTAAGTTAAGTTTTAAAGGAAAAGAATTTCTTTGATGTTAAGTGTTATAAAACACACGTGTTATATTTATTTACCATTGCTATTATGTATTAAACAAGTAGTTCTGTGTTGAACATTTTTAAGCTATAACCCCTAACGTAGAACCCTTGAATTTTTGAGAAACTTATGATATAGATGATTTAACATGTTTACTGTGTCTGCAAAAGGTGATGCCCCACAGGAAAGAGAATACGCTTCCATATACTCAAAATTAAGGGTTTTTTTTTGGGGGGGGGCGGTGGGGCAGTTTTAAAATAAAGCAATAGAGACAATAATTCAGTATTTTTGAACCTAGAAAATAGAACAAAATGACACTTTTCTCTTGCCACCCTGAGATGCTCCCATCATATTTGAGTAGTCTTGTGCTTTTTTAGAAAGTTCCAGTAATCATGTAATTATAGTCAGGTGTCTTGATGTTTTTTACTTGCAATTATTGTGGTGGTTTTAAGTATTACGTGCTCTTCATACTCATACTTTAATGGTGCTGTTTATCCAGTGGATGTGTCATATTTTATTCTTGGTCTTTTAGAATGATTCTAATTTTTTGTTTTTTTTCTTTTCCTCCTTTTCTTTGAGAATGCTGTATTATATAGGCGATAAGAGGTATAATTCATTAAAAAAGCATCGCGCCTCGTCACTTTAAATTGCATTTCAGAGATAACAGTACAGCATTTTTGTGTATTTCTTTTTCAGTTCATAATCGTCCCCTCCCCATTCCCTGCCCCAGCACACACACGTCATGTCCCAGGACAGAAGTCTGTAGAGCAGCGCTGTGTCACCTCAGGAGGGAAGGTCCCCGTCCCCACGTGCCCTGGATCAGCCAGATGATACCAGTCGCTTGATTGGTTTTTGTAGTGACACTTTCACTATTTTTTTTAAACGTCCAAATAGCAAGTAATAATACATTTCATTCCGCTTGTTTGTCTGATTAAAGCTGATGGCCGAGTAGTAGTTTTGTTAGGCTAGCAATGATCTCTGTTTCTTGAACATAGTTTAACCTTTTTTTCTATGATTATTGACTATGTCGAACCTTCTAGAATAAGTCTTCGCATATAGTAAGTGACTTGAAACAAATTTGTGGTTCTAGTATTTCCTTTTCTGCCAAGCGGGCGGGGAGGGGGGGAATTGGAAACCTCAGTTAACGTTAGGAACCTATACTTGCAAGTCTTTCAGTGAATAAGCTCTGGATAAGTAAGGTGCCTTTGTTTGCTATCCCAGAGCCATATTAATTTACTTTCTCTCACTAAAGATGAAGATGTTTTAATGAAAGAATATGAGGTATTTCTATATGCCTGAGTATAAAATTATCCCTGATTTTAGGCATTATTATAGTCATACTAGCAGCCAGGTAACAGGTAAAGTGTGTAAGTCAGGCAAGCTTGTCGTGTTGAACATCGTGACATGTCAGATGTAAGCAAGTAGGACTTTGTTTTTGACCATTTTCAAATTCATTTAGTCGAATCTTCTTCCTCTTGCCTGTTGGTTAAAAAAAAGTCGGGAGAGTCTCATGAATTTTCTGCTCAGTCTTCCGTGAAATTACAAAATACAATCTCCATTAAATCAGAATGTTTAGTCCTCTTTTACTTTGTGCTGCTTTCCATCTGCTTGGCCTGAACTAATTACCAAGTTGTCCACATGAAAGAGGGAACTCTTATTCATACCTGGTGAGATTGAAGAGAAAATAGAATGGAAGAGAATAGTACCCCGAATTTGAATTCTAGTGTGGGAAGAGTCCCTGCGTGATACAAACATTTAATGTGCTTGGCTACTAACCAAGAGGTTGGAGGTTCGAGTCCACCCAGAGGTGCCCCAAAAAGAAGCTCTGGCAGTCCACTTCCCAAAAATCAGCCGTTGGAAACTCCACGGAGCACAGTTCTGCTCTGACACGCATGGGGCTGCTGTGACTTGGAGTCAGCTCGACAGCACCTGGTAGTGTGAGAAGAATTAATAATTTCTCTCTGATTGTTTCATATTCACTTCATACCGAGAATCGTAGTAGACGTTACAGAGTTGAAGCTCAAACACTACCAAGCTGTGTTTCGTAACTGTTGGGTGTTTTTACTTCTTTCTGTTTCTGTTTGATCAGGAACACTCTTAGGTGGTGAAGAGTCAGTAAATGTTTTTTTGTTTTCTTCATTACTCAGTTTGATTAAAATCATTTTTATTCTCAGCTCAGCCCTTCTCCTATAGCTAACTAGTTTAATTTGACCACACACCACACATACACCCATTGCCATCAAGTTGATTCCTACTCATTCGTTGACCAGCATCACACAGAAGTGACTGTAATTTCTAGTACTGTACCTTGGCTGGTTCTGTTTCTTGTTATTTTTCATGTGGATCAACTGGCAGCCCACCCCGTTCCACCAAAATAAAATGATGACAGAAGTCTTAAATGCTTCTGGAGAGATCTGTCCAAATACTTTAAATTTCAAATATATTCTTGTACTCTGTTATGAGGAGCCCTGGTGGCACGGTGGTTAAAGCGCTCAGTGGCTAACTGAAAGGTTGGCGGTTTTGAACCCACCAGCTGCACTGCAGGAGCAAGATGTGACAGTCTGCTTCCGTAAAGATTACGGCCTCGGAAACCCTATGGGGCAGTTCTGCTCCGTCCTCTAGGGCCGTTAACGGGCATTTCTGCTCTGTCCTGTAGGGTTGCTATCAGTCGGACCAACTTGACCGCAGTAGGATTTTACTGTTGCCTCTTGCTGCCTCTTAGCAAGCTCCTTCTCAACGGAAAGCCTGTCTTTATTTTTTTGAATTGTCCCCTTCACCGCATGTTTACAGACTACCTCAGTATTTTGCACAGAGCTGCTCGTTGACACCTTTTTTGTCTTTTTTCTCCAGCATCCTCCCCATGAGCTTCATGATTGTGCCCTATAATGCTCAGGCTTAAAAATTTTAGGAACGCCTCAAGGCAATCATAATCATATTCTTAAGTGTCAACTTCCTGTTTGAGATAAGGGATAAAAACTTGAAAACTTGTATTTCCTGGATGTTTTGTTGTGTTGGTAGACGTAGTTGCTCTGTTCTTTCAGTGCTTAAGAAAGATAAAGTGTCTCCTTGCTGGAAAAGGGGCCTCTTTTTTGTTTGGGGGCTGACGAAAGAGGGTGAATAAGAGCGGACTCCGAGTCCCCCTACCTCCTGTTCATTTCGTCTGCAACTGTGAAATGGCCCGATGAGGAGGCCACCTGGCGCTGAGGGCAGGGACTCTGCTTGTCTCCTTTTCTGAGAGCGTGACGTGGCGTCTCACCAGGGGGATTTTAATTGTGCATTTTTGTGTGATTTACAGACAGATGCCAGCGTCAAGGCCATATTTTCAAAGGTGATGGTTATTACAAGTAAGTTATTTTAAATATTCTTTATAAATTGAAGATTTAACTGAAACCTTTCTGGTAGTTTTTTTTCATGTAGTTCTGCTTTAGGCTCTGATAATATAGGAAAAGATTAAAGTGTTTTTGACTGACTTTTGCCAGACCATTCAGCCTCACCTTTCCCCCTTTTTCTGATTTTCATTTATATTGCAAAGTACACACAATTTTTCACCTTTATTAGTGTCTTGTATGAACAAGAGCTAGACAAAAGGATTTGTTCTATAAATAGATTTCAGAGAATTAACAGGGTTTCCAATGGCGTGGTGGTTAGGTGCTACGGCAGGTAACCAAATGGTCGGCAGTTCGAATCCACCAGGCGCTCCTTGGAAACTCTATGGGGCAGTTCTACTGTGTCCTATAGGGTCGCTGTGAGTCGGAATCGACTCGATGGCATTGGGTTTTGGGTTTAATTTAAATCGTTAGAGTGAAAACTGAGAGCTGGAACTTGATGGGACTGTCTTGTTTTTCTGGGTTTCGCAAGTTTTCCACCTTTGACAGGGTGTAGTCTTACCACGTTTCTATTGTCATTTTAGTGGAAAGTATTTGCGTTTTCCTTCTCTGACAGGTTTCCGCCTTATACAGGTTCCAGCTTTCATGGGTTTTACTGTCCATACAGTTACTGTCAAAACTGCATCTGAACTTTAATGTTCCTTGCGCTCAGGGGAATCTGTCTGAAGTTAATTTTACCCTGAACCAAGATTCAGAATCTACAGGATATCCTAGTAACTACAAAACAGTTTCTTCGAAAAAATATTAATTTGCTTTGATTTCAAATAAAATGTTATTTAATTACACTTAGTAGTAAACAGGGAAGGACTGTGTGGCACAGTGCCTTTAGTCAGAGTGGGAACAGGGAAAATTTGCAGCCTTTCAGTTCATTGGCTTCTCCTCCCACCGCAGAGGCCACTGTGTACAGTATGTAGACAGAGAGGTAAACAGGATCACCCGGAAAAATGCCTCTGCTGAGCTTCCACTTGGTAGTAAAGAGGAGATTGTAGGGTGGATTTCTGAGATGCTAACAAACACATATGGAAGTAATGCTGAGACACTGAACACAAGCAGTAACCTAACCTGTTGGGTTTTAGATTAAGTGAGAAGCATTTTAGCATGAGTAGGGTTTTCAGGAAGGAGACTGGGTGGCACAAGCAGTTTGTGATCGGCTGCTAACCTAAAAGTTGGCAATTCAAACCCACCCAGCAGCAGCAGCTCCGTGGAAGAAAGGCCTGGCAAGTTGTTTCCGTAAAGAATACAGCTAAGAAAACCCGGCGGAGCAGTTCTGCTCTGTAACACATGGGGCTGTACCAGTTGCACTCCACTTGATGGCAACAGATTTGGGCTCACCATGAGATGCACCTCACTTGATGGCAACAGATTTGGTTTGGTTTGGTGCTTAGGCTTTTAAGACCAAATAAATCATTTAGTCCAGGGCAGCTAAACATAAGCTAGTTTTCACTCCCTTAGAATAACTTAAAACAAGTAGTTTTGTGCTACTGTGGACATTATCCCCTAAAGGAGATAGATCATCTCCCACCTTCTTTCTTGTTTTTTTTCCCCTCCTATATCCATTTTCTTCCTTCCTGGAAGTACAGTATCTCCCAAACTCTGTTCTAAGGAATGCTAGTGTCCTGCCGCTGTTAATAGTATTGTCAGAAAAAAAGGGTTCCCTAGTCATTTAAGTTTTGTAGGATGCTGAATTAGAGTTTTGTTTTCTTTCTCTTTCCTCCCTCCCTTTTCTCTCTCTCTTCTTATTTGTTCCTTAAATGGTACACCTTATTACAGCCTTCAGTATGCTAGCTTTTCCTGAACCCAGTTGAACTCCAGTGAACAGCTGGTGATGTTCAGAACCCAGTTGGCAAAGCACTGTACCAGCAGTGCCCAGTTGGCCTCAGAGGCTCGCTGGGTACAGGTTTAGATGATCTTCTGTGAGCGATCGTGGCTGATGTGGTTCTGTCTTTACAGCAGACATGTTTATTATAGAAATATGGGAAGGGCCCACAGTCAAGTGTCAGGAGGATTCATTGATGTTTGCTGCACCTAGTGATTGATTGCTGTACCCAAGACTTAAAATGAACTTTCAGGGTTGCATGCAGCCTTGAAGGGTGTGTTTACTGTACCCGGATTTTAAGGCTCAGTTGAATTTCTCCTACTTTCATTACAGTCCAAAGTTGTGTATTATCTCTGTTGTTGGAAGTATCCTAGTCTCGTTCTCTGTAGCACCAATAGCCAGAAAAAAGGATGCTAGTATTAAAATTTTGTTAGCTTTCAGAAATGGTTTGATACATGGACACATTGGTACAGTAGTATAAAAATCATCTTTGATTCTATAAGCATTTATTCTCTCTCATGTAGTAAAGACATACCCAGCAGTGACACTGAACCAAGTTGCTCAGTAGATGTCAGAGGCTGACGTTTATGTAACAGGCTTGTGTATGTGAATTATCTCTGGACTGATTTAACAATAATCAACACAATACAGGGAGATAGTTGCTTAAAGGTAAAACTATTTGGTTAATCTCCAGCAAGGTATGTATTAAGCTCAAGGGGACAGTAATGAAATTGGTATTATTCAGGTTGACATTTAGTGCCATTCAGTATTATAAGGAGTTACTTAGAAATAGCCAATTTAGTCCTTCTGTCCATAGGGGAAAACTTCACAATAATCCTGTGTTATATTTCTTGCAAGATATGTGGAAGTTGATTATTAAAGATAATTGAAGATTTATTTTCTCAATAAACTAAACTGAATGTGTATGTTAGGATTCTTAATTGAAGTAAGAAAAGGAGTGGAAAATGTTTACCTTTTATTAGTTTGAGAAAATTTTAAAATTGTGTTTTAATTTACTTTAAGGAAATTTGCCAGATCCTGGTAAGGCTCAGGATTTTATGAAGAAATTCACACAGGTCTTAGAAGATGATGAGAAAATAAGAAAACAGCTAGAAGTACTTGTTAGTCCAACATGCTCCTGCAAGCAGGCTGAAAGTTGTGTGGTAAGGAGAGAAATTAAAAGCGCTAATGTTTAAGAAAAAGCCCCAAATCTCTTTTTTGTCCCTCCCCCCACCCCGTAGAATATATTCATTGTGAAGTATTTGGAATCACAAAAGCAACCATGCGAATAAATGATTATCCCACTGCAGAGACAAGTGCTGCTAGTATTACGGTATATACCTTTCCCAAATGAGATCATATTGTATGTCTAGTTTTGTACATTTTACTTAATTTTCATTAATTAGTCTTTTGCAGTGTTACATTTAATAGCTACATAGAATACTGTTGAATATATACACTATAATTTATTGAACAATCCACTGTGCTAGATGTTAGTATTTTTTCCTGGTTTTTGATTACTGTAAAGAACACTGTAATATCTTTATAGCAAAATATTTGTACATAGCATTGATTGTTTATTTTTTAGGAGAAATTCCTAGAAGTGCAGTTGCATGGGTTAAAGGTTCATTTTTTAAGGCTTTTAGTATGTATTATCAAATTGTTCTCCACAGCTGAACTAGTTTTATACTAATCACCAGTGACAAAAGTGACCGTTTCCTCACACATAACAGTATTGGCCAGTATCATTGCTGAGGAGACCCTCAGTGGCACAAACAGTTAAGCCCTCGACTACTAACTGAAAGGTTAGTGGTTCAAACCCACCCAGAGGCACCTCGGAAGACAGGCCTGGCTAACTGTTTCCAAAAGTTCACAGCCTTGAAAACCCTGTGGAGCAGTTCTATTTTGCACACGTGGGGTCACTCCGAGTCAGAATCGACTCAGTGGCAACTGACATCGTTGTCGTCATTGCTGGAAACAAGCCCAAACCAAATAAACAAACAAAAACGTAGTTGTTTTGTTAGAATTTGTATTTCTTGTTTGATAGTTATCTGACCATTTTGTTTTCTTCTTGGGTTTATTGGCTATTTATATTTCTTTGGTGTGAATTATGTGTTTACAGTCTTTACCCATTCTGTAGTATTATCTGTTAATAAAGTTGCAAATAATGTCTTGTCAGTTGTAGTTTCCCCTTCCATTTTGTTTTTGGCACTTTCTGACATAGTTTCTATTTTTATCTAACTGAACCTATCAGAATTCTCTTCATGGTTTTTGCCTTTGGTGTCTTGCTTACAAAATCCAATTCTGTTGTAAGTCAGTGAAGATATTTACTAACATCAGTATTTCTTGAGCTCTTGCCCACAGTTCTTCTGAGACTTTTTTTTTTTTTTTTAAAAAAAAAAAAGATGTTTCTTGGCCCCACCCTGGATTAACTAAATCTGAACCTTTTGAGTGACGTCCAGGAATCTGGTTTTAGCAAGCCCCTCAGATAATTTTGCTTACTGAAGTTTGTATATCCACTGACCTTAGTTTTATTCTTAAGCATTTTTTAAATTCTTCTGAAATATTTTTGGTATAAGGTATGAGATGGGGATTTAACTTTGTTTTTATTCCAAATGTGTGTCCAGCTATTTTAGTACAATTATTGAGTAATCTTTTTCATATTTGCTTGAAATGTTACCTTTCTCAGATACTAAATTTTTACTGTTTTTCTGGACTTGATCAATTCATATTGATTCATTCATTCCAGCAGCGATACTTCACGGTCCTAATAATTGTAGATTCTTAACATTTTAAGGTGATGATTTGTTTAAACACTTTTTGGTAACATTTTAAAAATCTGTGTTACAGCGTGAAATAACTAAGAAGTTGGGCAACCCCAAGCAGCCTACGAATCCTTTCCTCGAGATGATCAAGTTTCTGTTGGAGAGGATAGCCCCTGTGCACATAGACGCCGAGTCTATCAGGTATTTGTGTGTAAAACTGTGAAGTCTTCGTTACTGTCCGTCCTGTCATCATCCTGCCATAGCTTCAGTCGGTCAGACACCGTTGAGTGCCTGCTGCATAGCCAAACCTGTTGCCAACAAGTCAATTTCAACTCCTAGTGACCCTACAGGACAGAGGAGAACTGCCCCATAGGGTTTCCAAGGGGCAGCTGGTGGATTTAAATTGCCAGTCTTTTGGTTAGCAGCTGAGCATTTAACTACAGTGCCACCAGGGCTCCACCTACTGTGTTTAAAAAAAGATAATCAAACCTGTTGCCATTGAGTCAATTCTGACTCATAGTGACCCCATAGCATAGAGTAGAACTGCCCCATAGAGTTTCCAAGGAGTGCCTGGAAACTGCCGACCTTCTGGTTAGCAGCTGTAGCACTTGACCACTATGCCACCAGGGTTTCTACCTACTGTATATAGGGCAGTAAACTAGCTGTTGGATACACATCTGTACATATTTAGCTTTTCTTTTGATTGGTTTTAGTGGTAAGTTCAATTTGTGTCAGAAATTGTCAATCTAAGAGTAGTTTTTATCTTTTACCAGTATATCAGGAAAAACTCCTTTTTGTTAGCTTGTAAATAGTTAATATTTTAGGCTTTGCTGGCCGTAATATCTCTGTCAGAATTACTCAGCTGTGCCATTACAGCCATTGGCAACATGCACATAAATGAGTGTAGCTCATTCATTGTTATTTAATAAATTAATATTTTCTTTACAAAAGCAGACTACTGGCCAGATTTGCCCCTTGGGATTTGCTGGTCTCCATCTAGTAGGGAAGACATGCAATGAACTTACTAGTACGTTAAAAAGTGATTAGTGCTTTGTGGGGAGAATTACTGCCATCGTGGTGGTATGGTTATGTGCCATTGAATAGACTGCGACTCATAGTGACCCTATGGGGCAGAGTAGAACTGCCCCATAGGGTGTTCTAGGCTGTAAATCTTTACGGGAGCAGATTGCCAGGTCTCTTCTCCCGTGGAGTGGCTGGTGGGTTCGATCCGCCGACCTTTCCATTAGCAGCTGAGCGCTTAACTCTTGCTCCACCAGGACTCCTTCACTGCCATAGTAAGCCTCTGCTAGTGACTCCACCACATCTACCCCCACTGCTTGCCTTGTCTGCACGACCTTTCTGTCTGCTGTACTGCAGCAGTCATCTCCTGGCCGGTCCCCTCACTGCAGCGTGGTCACCACGTGGCCTGCGAGGCTCCCCATGGCCTCACTCCTACTCATCTCTTCAGTCTCAGCCTTTACATTCTTCCCATGCTGTTTCTCTCCAGCCCACAGGGTCTACCAGTTCTTTAAACAGGCCATGCTCCTGTAGGTCCTTGTACTTGGTATTCTTTCTCTTTGGAATGTTTTCGCCCAGTTTTTTTGGTACGACTGGCCCTTGTTCTTCGGCTCCGAGCCCATTTGGAGAGGCCTTTCCTGACTGCCCTGGCTGAAGACCTTCACCTTGTGTCGTGGCCTTCTTCGTAGTCTGTGTATTATGCCCTGGTGACGGCTTTCATGTAGCATCTGTTGGCCTCATTTTCTCCTTCTGTCACTAGACGGAGAGCTTCATGCTTTGTTCACACCTTTGTATTTCAGGACCTGTTGGTTCTCAATTTGATTTATTTAAGATTTTAATGAATAGTAGTAATAAGTAATGGCTAACATTTACTGAGTGTAAGCAGTGTACTAGCCTCTGTGCTTTATTTATGTTACCGTTAGTCTGCCTGAGACTTTGGTACTGTGCTCAATCCTCGTTTTACCAGTGAAGATGCTAGGGCTTGGCAAGTCTTAAAAAACTTCTATAGGGTCACTGTGAGTCAGTCAGGAACCCTGGTGGTGCAGTGGCTAAGAGCTTGGCTGCCAACCAAAAGGCTGGCAGTTCAAATCCACCAGCGGCGGCTTGGAAATCTTATGGGGCTGTTCTGCTCTGTCCTATAGGGTTGTTATGGGTCTGAGTCGACGGCAATGGTTATTTTTTGGGGTTACCTAGGTATTTTTATACCATTCAGGGGCAGAACTGTGTGCTTCTGGCTTTGACAACGATGGCCCATATAAAGTCATATTTAGTAAACTTTGAAAATGCTTGGTGTTGCCGCTTGTCCTTTATTTCAGTATACTGTTCTACTTACTGGACTAAAAATGAATTTTAAATAATTAAAAACAGCCTATCGTTAATGTGTTTGGGCATAGACTATCCACACAAAAGACAATAATAAAAATACAGATAGCATTAATAAAGAGCAAATCAAGTTACGTTTTTGACTACATTTAAATGGACAAGAGAAAATGCTGTTTTTAAAAACTTCTCAAAGTATTTTATTATAACTGTTTGTTTCGTAGTAATGTTTGTGAAACAGCTATCAGATCTGCATTTGATTTGGCTGTGACCTATATATAAAATACTTAGGGTTAGACATTGCTAATAAATGCCAGTTCGAGTGTCTGTTTTATTTTCTGTCATCCTTTAGTGCTCTTATTAAGCAAGTGAACAAATCAATTGATGGGACAGCAGATGATGAAGATGAAGGCGTTCCGACGGATCAGGCCATCAGGGCAGGCCTGGAGCTGCTTAAGGTGGGTGAGATACCTACCCGGAACGAAATGCCTGGTTAGACGACTGTCACGTAGAGCTGGTATATTTATTCTTAAGTTTTGTTTCTTAAGTTTCTATGACCCGGGGTAAAATTTTCTCAGTTGTTTTAGGTAGTTTAGAAATTACGTGTTTATTTTAACACGTAACCGGAATATTTTCAGGGCTAAAATTGTACGGTCTTAGTATTAATTATGTGAAAATACTGGAGTATGATTTGCAGGTGTCGTTAGTGAGCAGAGAGGGTGCTGACTGTACTGCAGAATGGGCCAGATTCTTCCTCAAAAGCCACTTTATTTCTAATTTTGTTAGGTAAAAAATGCTCTTACTGTCTTTTACTAATAAAAATATCAAATTGTTGACAATTTAGAAAATATAAAATTGCAAAGAAGACATGAACCCTATTATACGTAAACATTAATGTTTCTTTTTTTCTTGTTAGTCCTTTTAAAATATACATTTTTAATATAGTTGAGAACAGACTGAATATATAATTTTACATCCTGTATTCCCTTAATGGAAACCCTGGTGGTGTAGTGCTAACCAAAGAGTCGGCAGTTCGAATCCGCCAGGCACTCCTTGGAAACTCTGGGGGGGCAGTTCTACTTAGTCCTATAGGGTTGCTATGAGTCGGAATCGACTCGATAGCACTGGGTTTGGTTTTTTGGCTTATTCCCTTAATAAATTTTAAGCGTTTTTCCCAGTGTCTTTTAAGACAGTGTTTAAGAGTACCAGAAAACAGCTGATTTTTGGCTGCCGTGTGGCCGTTTGCCTTTGAACAAGTTAATTGCTTCTGCTTCCTTATCTGCAGTGTAGATAATAAAAGTACTTATCGTAAACAGGACCAAATTAAATTTTGTACATAGATTTTTAGCACAGTGTCTGGCTCATATTAGAAATAACATTATTTTTGAAGTAGTTATTAGTCCACTTTTAGGGTAAGTCATTAGTGTTCTGATAATTTTCGTATTGTTGGATCTTTATATTTTTCCAATTTTATTCTTCTGTGAACAGTGCTTAGGTGAATATCTCTGTGTCACATCTCTTGCTAATGTCTTATTTCTTTGGAGTCCTAGATGGGCATTCCAAGAGAATGGTCCGAGAGAATGACTTTTCCAAAATCTCAGATGCATATTGCCAAGTTCCTTTACAGAAAAATTGTGCTAATCAGTACTGTTGGGAATATAGTAAATTATTAAAAGCTTTGCCCATTTGATCAGCAAAAAGAATGTTTTCACATGCATGGTTATTACTAGCGAGATCCACCTTCCACATGTCCATCATTCATGTTTTTCCTGCGGTAAATTCCTTATTTTTATATTTTGTCCATATACCTAGTGGTATCTCAATCTTTTATTTTTTTTTTAAACTGATTTGACTGAGCTTTTTATATATTAGCAATATTAACTCTGGTACACTTATTGCCCAGTTTGTGTTTTGCTTTAATTGATTTGCTGTTTTTTTGTTTGGTTATTTTGGGTTCCTTTTGATATACGTATATTAACATTTTATTTGGCCAAATTCAACCCTATTTTCCTTTGCTATTTTACAGGATGTATTTGATAAATTAACAGAATATAATGTATTGTGTTAGATGTAAATTATAAAGTATAGCAATGAAGTCATACCAGCGAGAGTTAAATATAACATTAACCCAAATTACAGTATCAATGATACTGTTGAAGATCCCTGTGTGGTTTTTTCCCACTTATATCCTCCAGATATAATTGTCCTGAATTTTGGGTTTATTATTCTCTTACTATTCTTTATAGTTTTTTTATATAATTGTGTCTGTGTATGTATCTCTATGTGTATGTCTAAGTAATATCTAACATTATATCTAACATAGTGTGTATTTTGCTTGTTTATTGATTTTAGAAATATGGCATTTATACAGAATATATTTTTTGCTGTTTGATTTTTTTTATATCCCACATTTGGTTTCCATTGCTTATTTTAAGCTTAAAAATTCCTATCACATTTAGAGGTTTTTAAAAATTATCTTAAACAATAACTCCTCTGAAATTTATTTTGAAAGTGTGTTTTGTGAGGGAAGATCTGAAACAATTTTTTCCAAATGTCTAGCCAGTTTTTCCCAGACTATTTATTAAAAAATTCTGTTCATTCTCATTTATTTTCTGTTGCTTTCTTTATAATCTATTACAGTCTGTATAATCTAAATTCTTAATGTATGCTGGGATCCATATTGGTTTACTTTTTCTGTTTTGTGACTTTTCTGATGTGAGTACCATGTTGATTTGGTTACTGTAACTTCTGATGTCTTTTACTTCCTGGTAAGTGTTTTATCCCCTTCCCTAGAACTTTCCTTAGAAATGTTCTTAGCTGATCTCATCTAATGGTCTTTATTTAGAAGTGTACAGATATTTTGTTCCAATCTCTGCATGTTCCTTCTTTCTCCTGCTCTCATCCTCCCCAAAAAACAAAAACAAAACCCAAACTTTAATCAAAAACCAAATTACTTTGACTAGAATTATGTACGTTTGTAATTTCATTTGGGAAGAAATGACTTCTTTAGATCATGTGGTCTTCCTGCACAGGAACGTCTGTTTCTGTCTTCTGCTGTGTATTTGAGCAAATTTAAATTTTATTTGTAATTCTCTCTCGTTAGCTGAATTATCATATTGACATCTGATTTGCGGTATTTCTAATGTAACATCTCAGCATCGAGTATTTTTAAAGATGAGAAGGGTTTAAAAACAGAATTTATGGCTCGTTTTGTAGGTCCTCTCATTTACACATCCCATCTCCTTTCATTCTGCCGAAACCTTTGAGTCTCTGCTGGCTTGTCTGAAAATGGATGATGAGAAGGTAGCAGAAGCTGCGCTGCAGATTTTCAAGAACACAGGGAGCAAAATTGAAGAGGATTTTCCACACATCAGATCGTGAGTTGAGCTAATTCTGACAGTTTGGAAAAGAGAAGAAGAATTTCCTGTTTCTTGATTTATGTAATTGTTGGGATCTTTCAAATGTTGAAGAAAAAAAAAAAATGTAGATTATTCTAGGTCTGTGCTGTTCAAGTTGGATTCTCATTTCCTGGAAGAAAGTATTGATATTTTAGAAGACTCATGAAATTGTTGGCTATAAAGATAGCATATCTTTCTGAAGCATTAGTTCTGCTTAAAGATTTTGACAAAAACAAATTTTATAGTACAACAGTCCCCAGTATGTTATTGTTGTTAGGTGCTGTCCAGGCGGTTCCAACTCACAGTGATCCTGTGTACAACAGAATGAAACTGCCTGGTCCTGCACCATCCTGACAATTGTTGAGCCCATTGTTGGAGCCACTGTGTCAGTCTGCCTTGTTGAGGGGCTTCCTCTTTTTTGTTGACCCGCCCCTTTACCAGGCATGATGTCCTTCTCCAGGGACTGGTCCCTCTTGGTAACATGTCCAAAATATATGAGATGAAGTCTTGCCATCCTCAGTTCCAAAGAGCATTCTGGCTGTCCTACTTCCAGGACAGATTTGTTCATTCTTCTGGCAGTCAGTCGTCTATTCAGTATTCTTTGCCAACATCATAATTCCGAGGCACCAATTCTTTGGTCTTCCTTATTCCTTGTCCAGCTTTCACATGCATATGAGGCAATCGAAAATACCATGGCTCATGTCAGGCATACTTTAGTCCTCAAAGTGACACCTTTGCTTTTCAACACTTTAAAAGGTCTTTTGCAGGGGATTTGCTCAATGCAATATGACTTTTGACTTCCTGACTGCAGAGTCCATGCGTGTTGATTGTGAATCCAGGTAAATGACAAGTATGTTATAGCACAGACTAAAAATTCACATGAATTTAATGTGCAGTGGGGAATTCCAGAGGACTTGCAGTAGTACTGTCCACAGCACTGCCCTCCTTGCTCTGTGATTAAGGCTACTGGACAGAAGAGTTTCCGAAGCAGGGCTTTACTTCTCACAGGGAAGCAGGAAGCACGGCACATTCATCCTCACAGCAGTGTGATGGAGAACTCTTAGCAGTGGTTGACCTTTGTTCAGGAGTCTACGGTAGCTCGAGAGATGAAGTCTTCATTCTTGATAGATCCTTGCCTTCTTCTCCACATGTGTCTCTCCTACCTCTTCCTGGATAAAGGACCTGATGTGTGGTCCTGAGATTGCTGCAGTCCTGGGTGGTTGGTGTCCCCTTCACCCGCTCCTTCTGCCTCAGCTGGCCCAGTTAGCTGGTTGGGGTCGCACATGTCTTCATGCACAGGAGTGGCCTGTGGCCCATTTCCTCGGAGAGACTGTGAACAAAGCTAGCTCCTAGAACCTCAGGTACAGTTTTTGTTACCCTTGTCTGTTGTTGTGAGCTTAATTCTAGGAACTGCTGATAAATAGGACAAAGGCATTGTTTAAATAGTAATTGGAATATACCAGAGTTTTGTAACAGTAGTATTTTTTGGCAAGAGCGAGGAACCTTATTGTTTGGAACTGACTTCTTAAGTTTTAATTGAACCCAGAGTATAAATCTGTTTTTGGAATGGGGCTGAGGCTCTCCTGTTCGGATCAAAGATTTGTTAAGAGTGTGTGTGGGCGTACATCTGTGCAGGTATATACAGCCTTCCACCTGCTCACAGTTTCATTGAAACCTTGTAACAGTTTAGTAAAGTGTGGCTGTTTTCTAAATCTTCCAAATGAGGAAACTAAGGGTAGAGAAGTAAAAGGCTCTAGGTATGTAGCTAGCAAGTGGCAGAGCCAGGGTTTGAATGAGGCCTGCTTGGCTCCAATGCCTATAACCTACCTGTTATCCTGCAGTTCCTGTTCTTAACCAGAGCTTTGAACAAGGCTTTGCTAGACTTACTTACTGGAGGTTTTTATTGCTTTCTTTCTAGGCTGTTTTTCCTTTGTATTTTAAAGAACCGTTGCTATATTTGTAGGAGTACTCCGAAAGCAAGGCAGAAAGGTGGACATTGTAGAACATACAAGAGCATTTTAAAACGTGCTGCTTTCATGTGGAGCTGCAGTACTTAAAGTTACCTGATTCCTGTGCTGAGTATATAGCTCCGCTGATACTGAATACCTGCTGTGTGCACACACTGTTCTCGATGAAGTATCTCATAGCGTGTGCCTTGCAGGAGATAAAATATGTATGCAGATTTTATGTTTAGAATTATTAAATTAGGTGAGTTGAGTTTTTGAGGAAAAATGATAGAGTTAAGTGAATATTTATTAACTTATCTTCCCTAGAAGACACCAAAACAGTTTAAAAGAACCAAAAGAAAAGTATGTAAGTGGAACCTACCACCAACTGGACAGAATTGGTGCTGGATATAATACCACTTAGACCGAATTGAATGTAACAGTATTGATGGTTGGTACACGTATCCTTGAATCAGGTGTAAAAGCAGCGTGTTGTAAGTGTCCTGTCCTATGTTAGAAGCCCTTATGGTGCAAAGTTAAGTGCCCGACTGCTAACCAAAGGATTAGTGGTTCAGACCCACCAGCCACTCCCCAGGAGAAAGACCTGGCAATCTGCTTCTGTAAAGATTATAGCCTTGGAAACCTTACGAGGCAGTTCTACTCTGTCACATGGGGTCGCTGTGAGTTGGAATCGACTCGACGGCAGTGGGTTTGGTTTTTTTGGTTTTATAGTATAAAGGAAAAGTAATGGGGCACACTTATTTCTTCTAGCCACATGAGATTTCTGAAGTTAGTGTTTCAATAGCCAGAGAGTTCTAACGGACAAAAGGAACACAGCTAGCCAGCCACGTTGTGTTTAAGCAAGGGCAAATGAAGAATGCTCTTTAGTATGCAGAACTCAGGAAATGAATCTATCTACCCAGTTACCAGCTTTTACCCTCGAATTTACTTTTTGCTTATACCCCTGAATCCAGCGTTGTTTTCTTTTTGTTTGCCTCCCCTTCATTCCTGTCTGCCCATCACTTTACTGCCAGCATTTGAGCTTTAAATGTGGCTGTGCGAATACATTTGAAAACCTGGATTTTTTTTTTTTTTTTAGGATGATACAAATTAATAAAATTGGCTCCAGAAGAGGGAAGAAAAAAACCTCAGGCTATAATTATAAAAGAAATTGAGAAAATCACCCTCTAATGAAAGCATTAGAAAAAGTTTCTTGAGGGAAGTGTTTCAGATGTAAAAACACCAGGTTCGTTTCACTTGTTCAGAGTAGGGAGGGTCAGAAGGGAAGCGTTCGGGTCGCTCTGATAAAGCCAGGGTGATGGAGATGGATACTGTCGTTGTTCTAGTTGCTTTTGAGTTGCTTCTGACTCATGGTGACCCCATATGTGTGGAGTAGAACTGCCCTAGAGGGTTTTCAAGGGTATGACTTTCAGAAGCAGCTCCCCAGGCCTGTCTCCTGAGGCACCTCTGGGTGGGTTTGAACCACCAACCTTTTGGCTGGTAGTTGAGTGCTTAACCGTTTGCATTACCACAGATACTAAATCCTGATAAAAGGTAACCATCTTTTCCTCCCCCCCCAAAAAAAATAATAAATAACTAAGACAAATCTGAATACTATTAATGCTAAAATCATAAGTAAAATATTTTTAAAAAGAGGGTATATTACAGTAAAACAAAAATATAGTATGGCCAAATATGGTTAATTCCAGGAACACAGAAGAGGTTGGTATTAGTAAAACCAATATTTTCTTAGAAAGGAGGAAGCAAAATTATCATTTTTCTTGGAAAATCCAAGAGAATCAACTGAAACACGGTGGCCAAAATAAATCTGTAAAACTCCAAATCTTTCCTTATAGACCACTAACAACCATGTAGGAAATACCTTAGCAGTAAAAACCAGAAAACCTAGAAGTGTACAAGAAATACACAGCCCTATAGTGGTGAGTGGGGAGTGTAACATTAAAGAAATGAGGCAAGGTAGACCCCCCAATAAATGTTAATGCAGACTGCCTGCCTTGATTTTACATATATTGCAGATGGATGAAAGATAAACTCTTGATCACTCTAAGATTTCAAGTATATAAAATGAATTAATAAAAGTACTAGAACCCTGTACTTTTCTGTAACTCCTTTTTTTGTGGAGAATAGGACACTAATGCCAAGTCATAAATGAAGTACTGATAGATTTGATTATTTTAAAAAATAAGTTTGTTGCAAGAACGTTTCTGAAGTTCCCACTGTGTACCAGGCACAGTTTTAGGTACCGAGGGTATTGTGGTGAGCAGGACAGGTGAAGTCTCCGCGCTTATATTCCACTGGGGGAGAACCACTGTTTAGACAAAAGCAAAAATAATGAAATAAGTTGGAAATGCAAATGATATGCTGGGAAAATATTTTCAATTTATATAATGAAGAAAAGGTTAATATCTGTCATGTATATAGTGCGTAACAACGATTGTGAGGATGGCGCAGGACTGGGCAGTGTTTTGTTGTATTGTACGTAGGGTTGCTATGAGTCAGAACTGACTTGACGGCACCTAACAGCAACAACAAGAACATATTGTGTTAATAAAGGAATAGCAGACAAGTCTCACAGCAGAAGACTAGCGAAGGGAACGAACGAGAAATTTACTAATGGGAGATCCTCCCAGATCTTGAAGAGATGGTTATGACTACTAATAGTAATCAAGAAATAGAAATAATTGTGTGATAACGACCAGTGTTAGCTGGCTCCCAGTGATACTCTCTTGGCGTATATATTGGTGCAACTTTTATGGATTGGCATTGTAATAACGGATCAACTTAAAATGTGTGTGGCTTTCGGCTCTGCAATTTCACTTTTAGGAACTTATGCCAGAGAGACCATTTGAGACAGTATCTACATAACGATCCATGGGCGGGGTCCAATCAGAAACCATACTAGTTATTTTAAACATGGAGAAATTGCTATAGGTGTTTGAAGGCTGAAAGCATGCGCACGTCCTTTGGCAACCCTGGGATGGTTAATTGTTGGAAGCAGCCACCACCTCTAGGGCTCATGGAGCACCTGGGAAGAAGTGGCATTAAGGGGTACTACCCAGTGGGTAGAAGGCTTGGCATGGCCTGAACTGCCATGGTGAAGGGTGGCTTGGCCGTTTCTGGGGACAGTGAAGTGAGTACCCAGAGGGCCTGGAGAAGCTGCAATGTCTCATTAGAAGAACCTAATGGGAAGCCAGCTGGAAAGGGAGTCTGGGAAATGTAGTTTGCAGGTGTACGTTTTCAGCCTTTCTGAGCAGATTGTCGAAGCTCAGGACAGTAGGTAAAGAACCAGCACACCGGTGTTTCTGATACTGTTGTTTAGGCCAAAAAGTAAAATGAAAACACTCTAAATGCCCGCTAGTAGGAGACTGGTTAGGCTAGTTGTGGTAGAGCCATACATAAAGAGCTGTGCGACTATTAAAAAGGATAACTTGAGCAATATTTTACTTAGGAGATTCTCCACAGCGTTGTTGAGTGAAAAAATATGCTTCCAGATACTGTGCATCATGTATTCTTTCTACTCTCACACACACGGGGTTCTCCACTAGACAGCCCTGGTCACGTATGTGTGAGGAAACCTTTAGGAGAGTGTTCACAGTAATCACCTCAGGGCAGTGGGAGTTTTTATTTTATTTTATGTTTTTAATATATTTTTCAGTTCCATTTGCATTTTCTACATGTGTGTGATTGCTATCAGGGGAAAAGTCCCTTCAGTTGTAAAGAGGAAAATCAACATAATCAATTGAAAAAGAGTGAAGGGATTCATAAATAGGAATTTCTTAATAGAAGAGCCGTCAGAGAAGGTAGTTGTTTTATTTACGTTTCACCGACTTCTAAGACTCTACCCAGAACTTCAGAATTATTAAAATTGTGTGAGTTATTTTCTTCTGTATGTTTATTGGCTTGGTTTATTTCTTTTTTTCCCCCCCTATAATTGCTTATTGAAATAAACAAATACACAAAACTCTGGATAAGCGTAAAATTTCACGTAACTGTCTTAAAAAATGCCAAGCAAAGTCACTTCTTACTTGTGTGTGACCTGTAATTTTTCTCTTGATTACTGAGAACAGAGATTCTCAATGTTTATAATGTAAGATATGATCTGTAATAAGGGTGGGTCTTATCTGAAGAGTTTAGTTACTGAAGTAACCACAAAAGTTTCCATTGTACAAAGAAGCTACAGACCACAGACTAAAAAGATAACATTTTAATGAGACTCTTAATTTTTAAAAATATATTATCCTTGAAAATTTCATACATAGAGTGAACTCCCATGTATCTACTATCTACCAACCAGCTTTAACAATGAGTAACTCCTGGCTGGCTTTGTTTCATTTGTATCTCTACCCACTGCCCCTGTTCGCTTGAAATTTGCAAGCAGATCTCATACACTGTTACTATGTCATCTATGTATCTAAAAAATAAAAATTCTTAAAAAAAAATCACAAACACAGTTAACAGCAACAACTTAATCATGGTCTGTTAATTTTCTTAAAAATGTAGTGATTTATTTGACAGTTTACTTGAATCAGGGTTTGAATTAAGCTCGCTCGTTGTGATTGGCTGACCACAGCTCCCCTCCAGCTCCCTCTCTTCTTATGAGGTGTTTGATACAGAAACCAGGTTGGTTCTCTTGTAGAGTTTCCCACAAACTGTTTTTCACCATTTGCATCCCTGTGGCATATTTTGGCAGGCTTCTTGAATTTTCTGTAAATTGACAAGTTGAATCTGGAGGCCTGATTGGATTCTGGTTTAGTTTGTTGTCCCAGGACTACTTTGTAGGCAGGGGTGTGCTCTCCTGTCAGAAGGTTCAAACTGTCTTGTCTCTGGTCCTGTGATGTTAGCAGCTGTTGGTACTTGGTTGTCAGTGGGGATGTTCCTATGTCATTCGTCTTCACTTACTAGCAGAACCCTTTTATAAAGAGAACTTCGCATTTACCCTCTGGTCACCCAGTATTCCACGCGTATAGGAAAGGCAGGTTAAAGTCTGGATACTTTTATGTTATTTAATAGTCTGGGTTAACTAGCATCTTCCAGAGGCTACCACTTAAGAGCTGTTTTTATAAAACATGATAAACCCCACGGGTTTACATGTATTTTCGTTCAATCTGTTTGCAGCCATCACTCACTCATTGATGCCCAGATTGTCTCATCTGTGACCTTGAATCGGCCCCTGAGTCTGTCCTTTTGAGAAACCCCAGCAGTTCCTGTTAATTTCTTTGCCATCTTGTATGACAAGATGTTCTGGGCCCATTTTGTACGTATCCTGCCCCAGGCCTGGAACCAGCCGTTTCTACGAGGAGCCCTGGTTCCTGGGAATGGGAAGTGGTATAAGAAACCTCACTGTGAGTGCTCTGGGCACTAATTGCTAGTGTGCGGGTCATGTTTCTAGGATGTTGCAGTAGACACGGCTAAAAAATCCTTTTTGAAAGGTAAAGTGCATCATGCCTTTATACTGGTACTTCCAATCCAGAGCCAGGACTACCGCTTTTTTACTAAACCTTTTTGATTTTACATTTATATGTCTGTTCCCCATGCTGAGAATTCATAGAATGGTAAAATTATAATATTCCGTAATAATGGTTTGCATTATCTCATATTACAGCCGTAACAATCTCAGATAGCAGTAACACACCAGTGTGATTCCTAGAAACAGCTGTTTGTTTAGGCATTTCTCTTTTGTATTAAGGGATTTTATAGGCACATTCTCATGTTTTAAAAGTTACTTGGAATTATTTCTCTTAGGGTAGTTATGCCACAAATTGATATACTCTTTTGTTGATTTGTTTTGTTTTCTTTTTTTGGAGGTTGCTTTTTAAAAATTTAATTTTTTAAAATTGTGTAAGATATTCACTGGTTCTAAAGTCAGATTTAAAAAGCAAAATATCTTCTAAGAAGTCTAACGGCTGTCTCTTGACCCTCTACCTTGTTCTCTTCCCAGTAGATGAGCATGAAGACAGAATTATCCTTCCATCACGCGCCGGTCTGTATTTAAATGTGTGTGTGTTCATATACCCCTTTGACAGTGATAACGTACACTGTACATATGTTTCTCTGTTCTGCATTTTACTAACTGTATACACTTGCACTTATTCTATAGTGCAATATAGAGATGCTCTCATTTATCTCGTGGCTGTATCATAGTTTATTTAGCCATTTCCTTATTGGTGGGCTTTTGGGTTGTTTCCAGTATTGTAAATAGTCCCGCAGTGAATACCATATTTTTATGCAAGTAATGAGCACCTTCTGTGTTTGTCTGCTAACCACACCCAATCAATGCATCTTAGATGGCCACTTGCTAGTGTTTAAGACCCCAGACGCCACTCACCAAAGTGGGATGCAGAATGTTTTCTTAATACATTTTGTTATGCCAGTTGATCTAGATGTTCCCTGAAACCATGGTCCCCAAGCCCTGTCCCTGCAACTCTGGCCTTCAAAGCATTCGATTGTATTCAGGAAACTTCTTTGCTTTTGGTAGTCCAGCTGTGCTGACTTCTCCTGTATCGCGTGTTGTCTTTCCCGTAGTTCTCGTCTACTATCTAATCAGTGAATACTCCTCTCCCACCCTTCCCACCCTCGTAACCATCAAAAAATATTTTCTTCTGTGTTTAAACATTTTCTTGAGTTCTTACAATAGTGGTCTTATACAATATTTGTCTTTTTGCAACTGACTGATTTTACTCAGCATAATGCCTTCCAGATTCCTCCATGTTATGAGATGTTTCACAGATTCATCATTGTTCTTAATTGTTGTGTAGTATTGCATTACCTGAATATACCATAATTTATTTATCCATTCATCCGTTGATGGGCTCCCTGGTTGCTTCCATCCTTTTCCTATTGTAAAAAGTGCTGCAGTGAACATGGGCATGCATATATCTGTTCGTGTGAAGGCTCTTTATTTCTCTAGGGTATATTCCAAGAAGTGGAATTGCTGGATCATATGGTAGGTCTATTTCCGGCTTTTTAAGGAAGTGCATAATTGATTTCCAAAGTAAGAGTCACCAGTTTTAAGTGTACAATTTGGTGAGTGTTGACAAATGTATACAGTCATGCTACTGCCACCACAGTGAAGATGTACCTGTACCCATTGCTGTCCAGTCGATTCCGGCTCATGGCGAGCCTCCGTGTTACAGAGTAGAACTGGCTCCATAGGGTTTTCTTGGCTGAAGCAGATCACCAGGCCCTTCTTTTGTAAAGCTGCTGGGTGGGTTTGAAATGCCAACTTTTGGTGAGCCCCCAAGTGCTTCACCGTTTGAACCCTCACAAAATATGGAGGCTATCAGTACTCCCTGGAGTTCCGGCTTGCTCCTTCTGAGCCACCTTCCCATTCACCCCCAGGCCTCTGGCAGCTACCAGTCTACTTTCTATTTAATTTTGCTTTTACTAGAATTTTATGTAAATGGAATGATGCAGTATACACCTGCCACTGCCACTGCCGTCGAGTCAATTCTGACTCATAGCGACCCTATAGGACAGAGTAGAACTGTCCCATAGTTTCCAAGGAGCACCTGGTGGATTTCAACTGCCCCCCCCCCCCCGCCCCTTGGTTAGCACCTGTAGCACTTAACCACTACGCCACCAGGGTTTCCAGTATACACCTACTCCTCAGTTATTGACTGTCTTGTCATACTGTCTTGTGCTGTATTTACATGACAGTAGTTAAAAATCTACTATTTTGCTCATTAACGGGGGAGCGGGTCCGGTGGCCCACGCCCTCCCCTCCCTCCTGCCCCCTCCTCTGTGGCCATTGCCACCAGCTGGGCGTGCAGGCAGCACTGAGCCAGCAGGCATCTGTTCTGGGTTCCCAGGTCCTGTGCAGCCCGAGGCCCCGCAGCTCAAAATTGCTGTGGGGTGGGAAGGGAGGAAAGAAAGAGGTATGGGGAGGGTGTGGTGGAAGAAATGCCTGCAAGTTTAATGACACCCCAAAGTGAGCTGAACTGGGCCTGAAGCCTCCGCCTGGGTGGGGCTGGGTGTGTGGCAGCCTGATCTCCGGAACCTAACCATGTTGATACGTGAGGAGTGAGTGTATAATCGTTCTGTCAGACTTCTTTTACTTAGCATAATGTGTTCATGATTCTCCACGTTACTCTGCATGGTGGTGTTTGCTCTTTTTTATTGCTGAGTAGTATTTCCTAGAATAGATACAGCACATTTTGCTTATCCATTCACAGCTGATGGACATTTAGATTGTTTTCAGTTTTTGACTGTTATGAATAAAGCTTCTTTGACAAGTCTTTGTGTAGAGACGTTTTCATTTTTCTTGGGTAGTTGCCTAGGAATGGAACTGTGGGCTTGTATGTTAAGTGTATGTTTCACTTTATAAGATGTTGCCAGACCGTGTTCCAAAGTACACCATTTTGCATTCCTACCAGCAATTTTGTTCTGTATCTTTATCAGCACTTGGCATTGTCAGTTTTTAAAATTTTAGCCTTTCCGATGGGTGGGTAGTGGTGGCTAGTGGTTATTATCATTGTGGTTTTAACTTTGCATTTTCCTGATGACTAGTGATGTTGAACATCTTTTCAGATGATTTTTGGTATTTATATATGTTCCTTGGTGAAGTAAGTGTCTGTTAAGATCATTTGCCCATTTTTAAAATTGGGTTGTTTGTCTTCCTAATGAGTTGTAAGAATCCCCTATGTTTTTTGGATACAAGTTCTTTATTAGATACGTGATTTGCCTATTTTCTCCCACTCTTTGGCTTGCCTTTTTATTTTCTTACCAGCCTTTTGAAGAGCAAAAGGTTTTAATTTTGATTCTTTTATAATTTGTGCTTTTTGTGTCCTTAGAAATCTTTTCCTAATCAGAGATCACAAAGATTTTCTCTGGTGTGTTTTGCAGAAGTTTGACAGCTTTAGCTCTTATATGTATGTCTGTGATCCCTGTTTAGTTGGTTTTTGTATGTCGTTTGAAGTAAGATCAAGGTTCATTTTTTTCCCCCATATGCTATTCAGTTGTTCCTCTACCATCTGTTGAAAAGATTACCTTTCCCTGTTTAGGTAATTTGGCATTTTTGTTGAAAATCAGTTGGCCCATGTGTGTATGTGTGTTTCTATGGTATTGACTGATATCTTTTCTCACACCAATCTCACACTTACTGTAGTAATTCTAAATCACTGTAAGTCCTCCAACTTTGTTTTTCTTTGTAAAGTTGTTTTGGCTATTCTAGGCCCTTTATATGTCCAGAAATTGTATAGTCAGCTTGTCATTTTCTTCAAAAAAGCCCACAAGGATTCTGATTGGGATTGTGTTGCCTTGGACTACTTTGCCGAGAATGAACATATTTATAGTACTGGGTCCATCTGTCCATGAACATGGTATAGCTCTTTAGTTAAGTCTTCTTTAATTTGTCAGCAGTACATTATAGTTTTCAGGGTATAGTCTTGCACTTTTTTTTTAATTGTTGAAAATATACACAGCAAAATGTACAACACTAACAATTTCTACATGTATAATATAGCGACATTGATTACATTCTTTAAATCGTGCAGCCATTCTCACCCTTCTTTTCCAATTTGTTTCTCCCCTATTAACATAAACTCACTTCCCCCTCAGCATCCTGTCTGACCTTTGAGTTGCTTTTAACAATTCAATCCCATATAATAAATTCTTTAAAAGAGTTCAGTGCTCACAGCAGACATTCTTTACTAGATAAGCTAGACAGTTGTTTGGTTTAAAGAAGGCTTCTGGGAATATTTTTGGGTTTTGGTTTCAGGGTTAAAAATTATCTCAGAGCAGGAGTTTTGGGGGATCATCCAGCCTCAGTACCCCCAGAAAGTCTGGATTCCATGAGAATTGAAATTCTTCTCCACATTCTCCCCCCTTTTGATCAGGCTTCTTTAGAATCTTTGATCAAAACGTTCAGTAATGGTAGCTGGGCACCATTTAGTTCTTCCGATCACAGGGCAAAGGAGGCAGTTGTTGATTGTGGGTTTTTTTGTAGATGCCATTTATCAGTTCGATGAAGTGTCCTTCTGTTCTTTGTTACCTCGAGTTTTTATCATGATGAGTGTTGAGTTTTGTTGAATGCTTTTTCAGAGTCTATTGTGATGATCATATGGTTCTTCCCTTTAAAATTACAGTGACGTTTGAATGAAAACCTACCTTGCATTCCTAGGAGAAAGTCTATTTGACCATGATGAGTTCTCTTTATTATATGTATATTGTTGGATTCAGTTAGATATAATCTTGTTAAATATTTTTGCATATGTCATCATGAGGGATGTTGTTCCATAGTTATGTTTTCTTGCATTGTCTTTGGTTTGGTATCAGAGTGATGCTGGCCTCACAAAGTGAGTTGTGAAATCTTTTCTCCACTTCTTTATTCTGGAAGAATTTTTTGGAGAGTTTGTGGTATTATTTGTTCTTCAAGGGTTTGGTAGGATCCACCAGAGAAGGAGGTCACCTGGACCAGAGTTTTCTCTGTGAACCAATGCTCAACTTCACACCCAGTTCCTTTAATAGACACTCAGTTTATCTGTTTTTATCTTGAATCAGCTTTGGTAGTTTGTTTCTTTCAAAAATTGGAATTCGTCAAGTGCAGTGGAACATTCACCAAGAATGTTTCATTTGAATTGTCGGATTTATTGGCATAAAGTTGCTCATAATAGTCTCTCATCCATTGTTTGAAGGATCTGAAGTTGTCATCTTTCATTGCTGATACTGATAATATACGTCCTCTTTCTTTTTTTCCTGATCAGCCTGGCTCAAAGTTCATCAGCTTTATTGATAGTTCAAGGAACCTCATTTTGTTTTCATTGTTTCTATTTTTTTATTTTCTTCTTTAAGATTTCATTGATTATGCCTACAGTTGTCCTTTGGTATCCACAGGGGATTGATTCCAGCACCACCTGCAGATATCAAAATCCTCATATGCTCAAGTTCCTTACGTCAAATGGTGTAGTGTTTGCATATAACTTGTGCACATCCTCCCCTAGACTTTAAATCATCTCCAGATGACTTATAATACCCAATACAATGTAAATACTATGTAAATAGTTGTTATACCATATTGTTTAGGGATTAATGATTTAAAAAAAGTCTGTTACTGTTCGTTTGTTTCTGAATATTTTTGGTCTGTGGTTGGTTGAATCCGCAGATGCGGAACGTGCAAATCTGAGGGCCGACTGTATTTCATTAATTTTTGTTCTTTGTTGTTTCCGTCTGTCTGCTTACTTCAAGTTTGTTTTGCTCTTCTTCTAATTTCTTAAAGTGGAAGGTTAAATCATTGATTTGAAATGTTTTCTATTATAAAATTTTCACCTTATAAATTTTTCTTCTGCTCAGAATAGAATCCTAGATTGTCAGTTCTTTTAGTACCTAAAAGAGATCATTCCACTATCTTCTGGACTGAATTGTTTTTGTTGAAAAGTGTTCTGTCATTCCTTATTCCTCAATGTATCTTTCTTCTCGGACTGCCTATAAGATTTTCTCTTTCTCACTGGTTTTTACCCAATTGATAATGACATGCCTCGGAATAGCTGTTACTTCTGCTTGAGATTCTTGGATTGGTGGGTTTGTGATTTTCATCAAATGTGAAAAAAAAAAAATTGAGCTATTATTTCTTCAAATATTGTCTCTTCCTATCTTTTCCCAAGGTGCAGTGAGTACCTTATTTTATGGGACTCCAATTACATGTGTTTTTGACTACTTGCTACTGGCTTACAGGTTAATGATCTTTTTTTTTCCTCCTCTCTTTCTCTCATTTTATTTTGTAGTTTCTATAGTTATGTCTTCAAGTTTATTCATCTTTTCTTCTGCAATATATAATCAGATTTAAATTCCATCTAGTATACTTTTCAAGGAGCCCTGGTGGTACAGTGGTTAAGCACTCTACTGCTAACCGAACGGTTGGTTGTTTGAACCCACCAACTGCTCCTTGGGGGAAAGATTTGACAGTCTGCTTCTGTGAAGATCATAGCCTAGGAAACCCTTCCACTGTGTCCTATAGGGTTGCTGTGAGTCAGAATCGCTTCTACGGCAATGGGTTTTGGATAGTGTACTTTTCACCTCAGATACTGTGTTTTTCACATTTAGTAGTTTCATTTGGGTCTTTTCTGAAGATTTCATTTTTGTCCTCATCACGCTCATGTGTTCCTGCACCTTCTTGAACATAGGGAGCACATTTATAACAGCTGTTTTGATGTTTTTGCTAATTCTGTCATTTGTGCCATTCTAGGGCTGTTCATTTTTCTCCTGACCTGTGTATGTTCAGGGATGTGTCTGGCCTACTGGTTTCCAGACATCCTTTTCCTGGTCTGTGGTAGTTTCTTCTCATGTGTGGCACGCATCCAGTCGAAGACTCACTGTCCTGTAGCTTCCCCCTCTCTAGTCCTGTACCCTAAAAATTGTAGCTTCGTTGGTCTCCCTGAACTCCTAGCTCTGCCTCCCTCCACTTGGTGAGTGAGACTACCAGGCTCCGTTTGGGTTCCTTCTTGCACAATGTCTGGAAGCTACCTCCACGCAGCGAGCTGGGGCAGATGTAGGGCTCTTCTTGCTTCTTCCCATCTCTTAGGGATCACAGTCTTTGCTGAGTATTGTCCAGTGTATGAAAGCTTTGTTTAATGTAGCATCCTGCTTTCTGGTTGCTTGAGGCAGGAGGCTAAATTGTCCGAGTGACTCCGTTGTGATCGGAAGCAGCGGCCCTCTCAGGTTAGCTGTAATTTGTGTTTATTTTCTTAGGAGTGAAGTGTGCATCTTTTCACGTGTTGCACCACTGCACCACCAGGGACCCCCTCAGGGGAACCTGCCTGCCTCTTTCTGAAGAAGTTTTTGCACGGCTTTACGTCTAGCCTATCTTTCTGTGGCATTCTTGGTCTTTTCATTCTCCATTTTTAGAAGATCTTTATGTGTTAGGGATGAGTATTAACCCTTTTTCTGTAATACGAATGCACGTTTTCACCCTCAATTTGCTGTTGCTGTCTTTTATGAGACACTGTTCGTACTGTGGTGACGTGTTGGCCCTCTAAATTCTCGCTGCCGGAGGTGGGTGTTGGGCCATGGCGGAGGGGGGGATACAGAAGCTGCTTATGCCACAGGATGTTTGAATGCTGGTTGTGCTGAGAGCTTCTGCTTTACTCAGAAGCCATTTTGAGTTTTCGAGAAGTAAGAGTGTTCTTCCAGCGAGCTACATGACCTCCTCCCCACACCCCTCAGAACTTGGCTCAAATGTTAGTTTATAAGAGAGATGTTCTATAACTACCCTATTTAAAATCCGAACAGTCTTCTACACTCCCCCCCCCCACCATCCTCTTCTTCTGTTTTTTTTTTCTCTTATACCTGTAGCCGTTGTTGCGGTGGTGAAGCACTCGGCCGCTAACCAAAAGGTCGGTGGTTCAAACCTACCACCTCCTCCATGAGAGAAAGGTGCGGCAGACTGCTTCCGTAAAGAACTCTGTGGGCAGTTCTCCTCTGTCCTGTAGGGTCGCTATGAGTCAGAATCGCCTTGACAGCAACGGGTTTTTATAGCCGTTACCACAATTTGACGTACCACATGTACTGCTTGTTTACGTGTCTCATTTCTCTTGTCCCCTCGTATGCTGGTAGCATGAGGCTGGGATGTGGGGCCCCAAGTAGCACCTGGCACACTGAAGCACTCAAGAAGGTGTTGGTTAAGTGAGCAGATTGCCCTTTTAGGTGTGTTGTTCTGGCACAAAGCGGAGGGTGAGGCTGAGGAGGCAGAGACCTGAGAACAAGGGAACAATGTAGGTGCCATCACAGTGGTCTTTGTGTAAGGGGGCAGTAACAGCCGTGAGAAGGGAAGAGAAAGGCCTCCTGGGGACAGTGCCAGAGAGGAGGGATTGTGTCAACAGCTTGTTTGTGTTTATAATTGTTGAATAAAAAGGGAAAAAAACCCAAAGTACTTGTATTTAGATTGTTTTTAATAAAGATGATTACCAAGTAAAATTATAGACTATTGAAAACGAGTCTGAGTAGATCTTGTGACGTTTTTTGTTCTCACAAAACATTAATTCAAATATGCAGACATTAAAGTTTCTAGCATAAGTCACATTGATGTTTCTGATTTATTTGCTTTTCTTCAGAGCCCTGCTTCCTGTTTTACATCACAAATCTAAAAAAGGACCTCCCCGACAAGCCAAGTATGCCATTCATTGTATCCATGCAATATTTTCTAGTAAAGAGACCCAGTTTGCACAGATATTTGAGGTAAAGAGAAAAAAAAATTGTTTTATATGTTGTCATTAATAAACAAATGTTGATCGTACTGAATGTTCACATTTCGTGATGTGTCATTGTATAACATTTTTTCAGAATTTGAATCTGTTAAATAGCTTTGATAAGTAGTTAAAATATGAAAAGATCTGATTATTTACATGTTGAATGTTAACTCAGATTCAGAAATCAAACAATTAGGTTGTTTGGCATTGCTTTATAGATTTAGTAATTGGAGAGTCTTTTCATTAACAAATAATTCCATCTAAAAATCATAGTTTTTGGTGGTAGGTAACAGATAAGTGTTGTGTCCATTTATAGTGTTGACAAATTTGAATTCCTTATCTGAGACACTGCTCAAATGGAGGATGTTGTAAAATCAACATTTAGTTTGTCATATAAAGTGAATGAGTTTATACCTTTGTGACAGACCTAATTTTATGTCAAGAGAGGAAGTATGCCTTTTAATATATATTTCAAATTACCTCCTTTATACTTTGAATAACCATTCCCCTTCTAAGCATTGTAGTTTGATTGCAGTCTCTTACAATTAGGGCTGTCTTTAGTGCTGTTACTCTGTATAAAAGCTAAACAGAATATGTATTAAATCCAAACTTATAATTTTAGTTCAGGAACCTTAAATGAAGAGAAGACAATTAGGAAATTATGCTAAAGCTCCCTACTATAAATGCTTTCAGGATCACCTCTGTTTCAGAAACGTATATGCTCACTTTGCCATGTTTTCATGTATAATTGCCATGCTGTTGGATTATGTTAAACAACCAAAAGAGGAAGAAAAGTAGTTTTCTTTAACTATCTTTAGAATAGCTTTTGGTAGCAAATAATTTATGTCAAATTTTGTGTTTTTATTTTTTGCCGGGGGGGGGAGGGAGATGTTGTGTTTTTGTGTATGAGAATGTCTTCAATAAATTCATGTTGATTTATAGAAGCTTTTGTTTTTCTGGATTAATCTCCTTTTTCTTCCTTTCAATGATGATGATGAGGAAGATGATACTGACCCTAACCTGCATTTGTAGGGTACTTTTGTTTTCATTTTGATAGTATATCTTATTTTGTTTGATCTTTAAAAGAACCTTAACCTTGTATGTCTGACTTACAGGATATGATGTTGGCTGGCTTTCTGAGAAAAGGTTTCATAGAGATACCTGGCCTTTGTGAAGTTCCACTAACCCAGGGTCTGGTCTCTGTTTTGCCTTTTCAGAAATGGTTTTATTAACTTATTGTAGAAGATGATCAGATTCAGTATAATAAAGTAATTGACAATAACTACTATATCAGATTTTTGTTTATAATATAAATGAACTGGCACTTGGCTTAGTATGCAATGGAATATTGAGGGAAGTTGTCAAGAGTAGAAAGAACTAAACCCATTTAAACATATTTTTTGACTAGGTAAAACCTCATATTGCCCTAATATGTTGGGGAAGAATGGTTTCATACTGCTTTTCAAGCTGAGGATTCTTGGTGTTCAGTATGGCAAATTCAGAATACTGAGTTTTCATTAAAATGTAGCATTAAAATTTTTAGTAGATACTATATTCACTTTTTTCAGAATCAAAAAATACGAAACGAGTATACAGCAGAAGGTCCCGCCCCCACTCCTGTTCCCTTTAGACTTTTATAGGTAATTTATAATGTGCACAAAGTTCCGATTTTAGAAATGGAGAAGGGAACATTTCAGCTTGTGGAATCACTCCTTCAACCAGTTCCCGTTCCTAGAGGCACCCAGTGTTATCAGTTTACTGTGTGTTTGTCTAGAGATAGTCAACATATGTACTGCATTTTTACGAAAATAACGTGTGCACTACCTTTGTTTGCCAACCATACCCTCCTACCCTCCCCCCGTCCCATATTTTGGTAAGAGCTCTGTGCCAATGTTTTTTTTTTTACCTGTTGCTGTAAAATAAGTTAGCATACAGCATTAATGGTGGTGGTGGGGTGGTTAGGGAGGTTGGCAAACAAACGTTATTTGTGTAAAAATATGGTGAATAAGGACAAGTAAACACACACATACACACAAATGTCCCCCACCCCCATGCCAGTGATGGCATACCGAAGCCACTCTTCGGATTTTTTTTTGTTAATTTAACAATACATTGTGGGTGTCATTTAGTGTGAGTATAAAGCTTCTTCATTCTTCCATCGTGGCAAAATTCACATTGTTTCCTGTCAGAATAATAAAACTTCTGTTAAGGGTTTCTTGTCAGGATAATAAAAATTGTTAGTTATGGTATCCAATATTTGATGCTGTAATAAAAACCCGAAAAACTCAAGTTACTAGACGTAATAAAAGCTTTCTTCTTTCTTTTGAAAGTCCAGTTCGGTGTTGAGTCACCCTCTGCTCCTTGGCTTAGGAGCACAGATTTTTTTCTGTCTGTGGCTCTTCCCCACATGCTCACTGCACCCTTGGCCTTCAGCCAGCCAGTGGGTAAAGAGAGACTGTGACGGCACCCCACACACACCTGCTTCAGTGCGGGTGCCCTGCCGTACTTGGGCTCCCATTCCCGTGTCTCACCTAACTGCAGAGGGAGCCGGAAGCCTGGTCCTGCCTATGCCCAGGAAGTAGAAGAGAAGTGGGTGCGAGTGAGCCCTGGCAGTCTCACGTGCTCATGGTCATGACATACACGCTGCTTGATAGGGTTCCACGTGCTGGTGGTTTCTTTACCTCCCCCTAAAGTGGGGCTGGGACGAGACGGAAAACACGATACCTCCTAGACATTGTAAATAACCTGTGTGAGTCTAAATGTAAGCTTGAGTTACTGTTTATGCCATGCCTATGTGTTAGAGCCTTTGTAGTTTTGTAATTTAAGGATGAAGGCTGTACACAGTGCGTTTCCACGTGTTCAGAGCTGAGTATATCGTGCTGTCCTCCCTTGCAGCCTCTGCATAAGAGCCTAGATCCCAGCAACTTGGAGCATCTCATCACCCCGTTGGTCACCATCGGCCACATTGCTCTCCTGGCACCCGATCAGTTTGCTGCTCCTTTGAAGTCTTTGGTAGCTACTTTCATCGTGAAAGACCTTCTCATGAACGATCGGGTAATTTACATTTTTTCGACTTGTGTTTTTCTTAATATGTTCTAAATTTTTATACAACAGACAGGAGTGAAATGACGTGAGTGACATTTCCATCTGGTCACCTTGTTTTAGGTGTTTCTGTTTTTTAAAATACGTTGTATCTCCATGATCAGTGAAACATTTGTTTAATTGATCATAGGCATGTGACCCGAAAACACAGCCTTTGAGAAATGCAAAATGTCTCCTAATCCTGTCGCAACTTTGCAAGGTGTAATTTTTGCGATGGTGTCTATTTTTAAAAAACGGGAAGACTCACAAGTTGTTTCACAGTGTAGATTTTGTAAATGTGGTTGTTTCTTCCCCTCCATATGGCAGAGAATTTAAACAGCCCAGGGAGAAAACATTGGAAAAGAAGCAACGTTGCTGTCTCTATCTTGTGTCCCGGAGAATGGATCCCTGACAGTCCCTTGGAATTCCATGCACACGTGTATGTGCGCACGCATGTATGTCTCATACACACACACGCACAGACACATATGTCACCATCAGTTTTGCATCTGCCCTGTGCTCAGCGCTCTACTAGATTCTCTGAAGAGTGGAAAGAAATGATGAATAGTTTCTGCTCTTAAAATACAGTTAGAAATCTCAAGGTGTGCAGCTGTATTACCACGTACGTCATATCCACCATTGTTTTTCTGTCCAGTTCATAAATGTTAATAATTTCAAACTAATTGGTTATGCAAAAATAGTTTATGGGCATATTAGTCAAGGTAATTGTGTGTATTAAATATAAGATTCGTGATGGTATGTGGCTGTTTAGCTGACCAGAGCTCTGTGATTTGGAGACCAAGGGCCTACGTTAATTTGCATGTCTACCTGTTCCTTTGCTTGTGTTCTCCAGTAGTGTTTCTCACTTTTCCTTCCTCTCAGAGTTTCATGTACAGGCAGTCCCCGGATCATGAACAACTTCCATTCCTATGTCTGTCTTTAAGTCGAATTTGTACATAAGTCAGAACAGTTAGGTACAGTTCGTATCTAACATCAGTTCGTCAAATGTTTGTCTTAGTATGTAGTATGTAGTGTACCTTTCTATGCATGAAAGCATTAAAGAATCACTTCCAGATACACTAAAACATCTTGAACATAATAACACAGTAATAACAATGTTTTGATGTGTGTTGCAAAGTAGCACCCATTTGTTATCAGAAACCATTGTATGTACCTTGAATTTTTAATGTAATAGGCTTTACGGGGTTGGTTCGTAACTATGGGTTGTGTGTAAGTCGGGTGTTCTTAGCCCAGGGACTGCTTGTTTATCTTTTAGGTCAAGTTTGCTAATCACATTGTTCAAAT
Organism: Elephas maximus indicus; assembly: GCF_024166365.1. Taxonomy (NCBI): domain Eukaryota; kingdom Metazoa; phylum Chordata; class Mammalia; order Proboscidea; family Elephantidae; genus Elephas; species Elephas maximus. Next base: position 95,649,702 of record NC_064832.1, read on the forward strand.
TTCTTATCTCTTTACTGTTTTTTTTCTTTAATGAAAAATTTTATTGTGGTAAAATGTACCAGAAAAGTGCATACTTTATAGTTGTGCATACAACTCATTAAGTTATCACAAAGCTAACATTTTCAACTAACCAGCAGTCAGGTCAAGAAATAGAATATTCCCATACCCTAAAAGCTCTCTTAGGCCCCATTTTATCGCTACGCCTTCCTTACTCCTTGAAGGTAGCTATTATTCTGACTTCCAAGACCACAGATTATTTTTTATCCATTTTTAAGCTTTATATAAATGAAATCAGAGTCAGTGATACCTGGTTCCTTCACTCAGTATCCCGTTGGTGCGATTTATCTATCATGTTGCATATAGCAAGAATTGGTTCATCTTCATTGCTACGTGCATTTACCGCAGTGTATCTGTTGTACCGTTGATAGACCTCTAGGCTGTTGTCCATATTTAGCAAATACTGGCATCATGAGTATTGTTTTATGTATGTGTTTGTGCACTTATTTATGCAGTTCTGTTTGAGATGTAATTACTGTGCCATAGGGAATGTATATGTTCAGTTAGATTTTGCCAAGTTGTACCCATTAGTATTCCTACCATGTTGAATGAGGGTTCTAGTTGTACTGTCTTCGTCTGTCCTGGATGTACCAGTTTGTGTCGGTGTGGCAGTGTGTTCTCCACCACTTTCCATGTGTGTATTGATATTTTGGGTATCTTCTTTTGTGAAGTGAATATCTGTTTTTGTGAAGTCTCTTTTGCACAGTTTTCATATTAAATTGTCAGTGTCTTCTATTGACATGAAAGATATCTTTATATATTCTGTTGGTAATATGTTTTGCAGATTTCATCTTCAATTCTGTAACTTGCCTTTTGACTGTCTTCATGGTGTCTTCTTTTCTGTTTAATTCTGATAAACATGTATGTAATAAAACATTAGCCATTTCAACATTTTTAACAATTACTTCACATTAATTGTAGTTATGTCAATGGTATCTTTTGATGAACAGTAATTCTTGATTTTAATGAAGCCCAGCTTGTCAAATTTTTTTCATTATGGTTAGCACTTGTCATCTTGATTTAAGTTATTTGCCTACCCCAAGAAGTGTTTTCTAGTGGCTATTCAAATTTAGATTAAATTAAGTCTTATCAAGCCTTCAGTTCTTCATTCACACTTTCCAAGGACGCTGGAAGGTTTTATATTCTTCCAGAGAAGGTTGACTTATATTGTCAGATCACCTCAGTCCAATCAAGAAAGGAATGACTGGAAGCTGGGCTTCCATTTTTGGACAGGTTTTTTTTTTTTCCTCTCTTTTTTGCTCATCTGTATATCTAAAGTATATTTGCTATGTATAAAGGAATGTACAGTGAAACCCGTGAGAGCTGGAACTTGACAGGACTGCCTTGTTTTCCCAGGTCTTGCAAGTTTTCTGCCCTTGACACAGGGTACAGCCTTACCACTTTCCTATCGCTCATTTTAGTGGAAAATAATTTGAGTTTTTCTTCTCCGATAGGCTTCTGCATTACACAGGTTCTGGCTTTTGCAGGCTTTACTGTATATACTGCAAGTATAGGTTATATTTTAAAATAGTGCAGTGAACACCCATGAACTGCTGAAGCTCCTGGTCTTGTTACTCTCCCTGCTTTCTTCTTGCCCCAGGTAACCATTCTCTTGAATTTTAGGTTGTTTATTCCCTAATTGAAAACAAAAACGCTTTACCACATATCTCTCTCTAAACAAAAATTTCTTCAGTTTTGCTTTGTTCTTGAACGAAGGTGGTTGTTACTAGTTTTTGTAATAATATTTTACTGTGTTTTTGGGAGAGCTTACACAGCAAATTAGGTTCCAATTTAAAAGTTGTTGATTTTAATTTAACATAACTAAATTTATCATTTAGCATAAAAATGTAACTGAATTTATTATTCTTTTCTTTTGTAGCTAATGCTTTTTATAGCTTGTTTAAGAAACCCTTTCTTATTCCCACATCATAAAAATGGTCTGTCATGTTTTCTTCTAAAAGTTTTCAGGTTTCCTTTTCACATATAAAAAATTTAATCCGCCTGGATTGATTGGTTTTACTTGCTGTGATGGAGGGACTCTTGTTTCTTTTTACGGTCCCCTGAGGACGACTGGATTTCACAGCGCAGTTTGTGAATGTAAACATAATGTTACCTCCCCCAGGGGCTGCAGTGGTTCCACGCGTGTGGCAGATCTAGCTCTCCTCTGCTCATCTGGCTCGTTTGTTCACTCGCACTCATCAGTCCCCTCCATGAAGATGTTACCGTCTTCCCTCTAACGCTTGTACATCTCATGTTAGGTACCCCAGTTTTTAAAAGTATTTTTTCTGTTTGTAGCTGATTTGGGCAAATTCTTTTGTGCTTTTGATCTATATGCATCTTTCTTGCTGAATTCTCCTTATCAGTATATTTTTAATCATATCATTTAAGAAGGATGCCAGTTTTAATTTATGAAGGATGCCAGTTTTAAAGGAAACCCTGGTGGTGTAGTGGTTAAGTACTATGGCTGCTAACCAAAGGGTCAGCAGTTTGAATCCACCAGGTGCTCCTTGGAAACTCTATGGGGGCAGTATTACCCTGTCCTATAGGGTCGCTATGAGTTGGAATCGATTCGACGGCACTGGGTTGGGCCAGTTTTAATGATTTTCTAATCCTTGCATTTTTTATTTCTATATATTTCTGCCTGTAATTCAGGTATTTACCCTTTTCACCTCAACTTCATTTTCTAAGAGAGGTTCAGTCAGGTCCTCTACAGTGAGGTTGGAGTTTTCAGTCTTTCCTGATTTTCTCAGTCATCCATGTTTTGTTTGACTTTGGTATTATGCTGCTGGGTGTGTAAACATCAATGACTTCTGTATCTTACTGGTGGTACAAGTCAGGATGTCAGTGAGTACCCCGTTGACATCAGTATCCTCTTTCTGTCCATACCCTGCTCAGTGCTTTCCATCTTGACGGGCATACTTTTGCCATCTGTTTAGTTTTTTGATTTTCTGTGTCGCTGGTTTTTGTAGTACCCGTTGTGTCTCTTGTGGCCCCTTTTTCATAATTCCTGCTTCAGACTCAAGGGCTCTTCTCAACTGAAGAGCCCAGTCGACAGTCGTGTGTGAATATCTGGCCCTGTGTGTTTGAGAGGCTTCCCTGCCCAATGTTGGAGTTCCCTGTCCTGCTGGCAGAGCTGCTGTCTAGCTTCTGTGTCCTAGGCCGCCTCTGGAAGTCTTCTGGCAGCCGGGAAAAAAACGGGGTCTGGGGATAAAAACTGGTGTCTCAGGTCTTCTAAGACTGATTTTATCTCTTCTGCCACTTTAATTTCCTGGCAGCTACCCCAAATCTATATCACCCAGCTCCTTCAGTCTGTCATCTCGGGATTACTCATATTCGTGTATTAAAGCCTTTCATTTCTTTTTTAGCTTCCCGGGAAAAAGACAACTAAACTTTGGGTTCCTGATGAAGAAGTTTCTCCTGAGACGATGGTCAAAGTGAGTGATGTGGATGGACCTCTTGGCTTTAATGTATTTAATACGTCGTGATATTATCCTGAGGTTCCCCGGGTGGCCATATACGTTGTGATATTATCCTGAGGTTCCCCGGGTGGCCATATACGTTGTGATATCATTGTGAGGTTCCCCGGGTGGCGGTATACATTGTGATATTATCGTGAGGTTCCCCGGGTGGCCATATACGTTGTGATATTATCCTGAGGTTCCCCGGGTGGCCATAGCTTGTGCTTGGCTGCTAACTGACAGGTTGGTAATTTGAATCCATCCAGCAGCACTGCAGAAGAAAGGCCTGGCGACCTGTTTCCATAAGATTACAGCTACTGAAACCCTGTGGAGCAATTCTACTCTGAAACACACGGAATTGCAATTGAGTCGATAACAACGGGTGTTCTTGTGTTGTTTTTAATATCATTATAGGTGTTAAAATTTCTATTCCTGTCATAGTGATGTGGCTACGAAAATCACTCAAGTATCTATATTATATAACATCCTGTGTGCTCTGAGGGTGTAGGGCAATAACGAGGCACCCGGGGTCTTGTGGGCAGCTGCACCTGATCTAATTTGAGAAAAAAAGGGTTGAAAGCTGCCTCCGTGTTTCTACTTCTTAGATACCAACCTTTTAATGACAAAAAACAGTGCTGGCTTTCTTATGGACAGTCTCGTTTTCAGTTAAGAAGAAGCTCAAGTTTTAGGACTCTTCTTTCACATGGGACATAGTAAAACTATTTTTATTTTTGAAAAAATGCAGCCTGTAAACATTTTTAGTTTCTTTGAATTAGGAGTTGTACATAGTTGTACAGTTTTCCATCACTGGTGTGGAGAGTTACTGATGTACTAAGACAGCCTCTGGCCTCTAGGGCAGACCCCGTCCCACTGCCCAAAATGGGAAGGCTGGGAACAGTTGTATTAAATGTTGTTTTCTGGTTGTAATGTCTTATACTTCTCTGTGTGTATGTACATTTCGTGCTGTGAACTGTTTCATGCTGCTCCAGCTTCAGGCTCTGACGCTGTGTGTGCAGCCCTGCAGAGTGGTCCTTCCTTCACTCTCACTGAGTGAGGCTTTGACACTTGGCAGCTCCTGGCTGAGCCCATTCTCTCAGCATTTCTCTCTTTTTTAGTTTGTAGTTGAGGGCAGCCCTGGACTAGAAGGCGGCCACCTGTATTGAAGCTGTGCTCACTAAGTGACCTCGGGATAGAGGTCGTCTTGACGGTGTCTGCCACGTGTTGGACAGTGTGCAAGACCCGCTGAGCCCCTGAGCCTGAGCTTCCTCATCTGACAAAAGGGATGTGCACCCCTCAAACAGGGCTGCTGTGAACACCAGAGATACTGATGGGTGTGAGAGCACTTAAGTACCTCGTGATTGTAAGATGTACTACAGGTGTGGGCTGTTAGTCTCTCTCTCTCTGTCGCGGGCTCAGAAGATTGAGTATAGTTTTGGGGTTGAGTACTTTTCTTACCATGGAAAATTAGCTGATTTTACTCTGTTCTCAAGAGTGGAGTGCATGTGGGAGAAACGTTAAAAACGACAACGGTCTTTAGTCAAAGCACTTATTTGCCACTCCCAGTTATCTGTCTCTCTGTGTGTCTGTCTATCTCACATATACCATCATCCATCCATCCATCCATCCATCCATCTATCCATCCATCCATCCATCCATCCATCCATCCATCCATCCACCCACCCACCCACCCACCCACCCACCCTCCCTCCACCTATTTATCTGTCTATATGAATAATTCTTTTTTTCCTTCTTAAAAAAGCATCCATTAAAAACATTTCCTGGTTTTTTAAATTTGCTATGGAAGTTCTTTTAAAAGGTAGCAATGTCATATTTGCCAATTTTTCTGTTAAATAGATTCAGGCTATTAAAATGATGGTCCGATGGCTCCTTGGAATGAAAAATAATCACAGTAAGTCAGGAACTTCGACCCTACGGTTGCTGACAACAATACTGCATAGCGATGGAGACCTGACGGAGCAAGGGAAGATTAGGTATGCAGTTACCCTTCACAGGTCTCCGGGCCGTGTCATGCCTCAGCCCCTGGCCTCATTGTTGAATGGTGTAGTTTCTTTTTCAAAAAATAATTACTATGACTTTGTAGGTTTGTGTATATTTTTCCTGTAGTATGCATTTGTACAGCAGTTACTTCAGAATGGCAGTCACGTGTCCACGGGGATCCTGCTGTCCTGCTGTCCTGCTGTCCGTGGTAGGCGTTTGGAACAATGGATAGCTCCTGTTTTGGATATTTAATGTGCAGGTGTTAGTGCGTTCATCAGTAACTGATGCTACACATTCTTGCTGGTGTCTAAGGCAAAAAACAGACTAGGTGGAAGGCTTTTTATTAAATCTGTTTACAGGTGCATAGGTGTATGCAAATTAAAAAAATATACTTGATGTAAATTATTTAAAACACACAGACTTTTTGATTTGTTTTTATTTTGTTTATTTGAAAGATACAGTATCATCCTTGCAGACTGGAACCCTGGCTCCAGCAGTTACTAGCTAGGCAACCTTTAGCAGGTTACTTACCGGCTCCGTACTGCCGTTTCCCTGCGGAGGAACAGAAGTAACTCAGATATTGGTACTTGCACACTAATGAGACTTGTTCTCCCTCGTCGGCTAGTCATTGGGGGTACTACCTACACTGATGTGGTCGAAGGCAATTTTGATAGAAAACTAGGAGAGGTGCTTAAACAGAGGAGAGACAGTCTCCTTTTCAAGATAATGCTTCCTTGTCCCTTTCCCTAAGCTCTGATTTTACACGGTCAGTTGACAGCACTCAACATTGATAAGATGGAGCTTTTCCAAGAGGTGGTAGAAGGAGACCTGAAGATATCTGTCTGAGGAGCAGAAGAGGCGTAGGCACCATCTGAAGGGGTACCAGCCAGGGTGGGAAGAAGGGAACTTGGGATCGTACACAGAATAAGAGCTCAGAAGTAAAGCTTTTGGGAGTTGTCTGGGAGACCTTCAGTCCTTAGTGCAAATGAGAGCGTGGTATTAGGTGATAATAAAAATAATAAAGGCTTTCCTGACACTGTAGGGTCCCTGTGAGCTGGAATTAAACTCGTTATACTCTAGGAATCATTCTAATTACATATTTCAATACGTACTGTTCTCACATAAACCCTGTAAGGGTACTGTTGGTATCCCATCTTACAGATGAGAAGTCTGAGACACGAAAAGCTAAATAACTTGCTGATAAGTAAGGCGGCTGATAAATGGTGGGACCCAGATTTGGACTCGCTCAGTCTGCCAGCAGCCTGTGGGCCCGCACGGTCGGCCCACGGTCTGTGTTCACGTCCATCACCACTAAGCCATGTTGCCGAGTAGAATGAGGGGTGTAAAAGTAGAAAACAATCTGAGGAAACAAACAAATCAGCGGATACCAGGGCATGGAAAAGCGTATTTACAAGATGTAGAATTAACCTTTGGGGCTTCCAGAATCCTGGTTTGCTACAGAGTCGACTTAATTGGGTTACCATTGTTTGGATTGGTATTTTTCAAGTTGTGCTCCCTGGAACATCCGGGGGCTGCCTGGAGGGGGATAAGAAGGGCGTCTAGTAGAAACAGAGCAGGTGAAACCTGAGGAGCCTCTGTCCCGTGCTTTAATAGGAACCTGGCTTTTATGTGTTTACACCTTAAACTTGTATGTCAGATTTTATTCGAAGGAAAGATCCCTTTGCTTAACAAAGTGAAAAAGAGAAAACAAAAGCCCACTGGAGTAGACAGAAACTACTGGTCTAGATGGAACATTTTAAAGACAGACACGGAGGAAGCATCTGCGGTCCATGCCTGTGGGGAAAGTGTCCAGCCACAGGCCTGTACTCTGAGCTGAGGACTGTGGTTTACCTGTTAATGGCTATCGACAAACTAAAAAGTACCTTTGGTGCATGTCCTGAGACCTCAGAATGTTATCAGTGTTACATTCATTCAGTTAATATTTTTACATAATCCTTCGAAAGATAAAGGGTCTTACCCGAACCAGGACAATAGATCTTGGAAGAGTAAGATTTTTTTTTTTAAATCCCCTTCAGTGCTGCGTACACAACAGACACACTGGTTATATGAATGTCGTACAATAATCTTATACTGTAGAAAAACAGTTACATGAATGTTGTACAATAATCTTTTACTGTAGAAAAACACACTTTTTTCCCTCTTTGCATTAAGCCAGGATCCCTGTAACTCCTCTGATAGGTCACTATGTTAGGAAGGCTTGTGTGGATGTGCTTACTAGTCAGGAATTCTGTGAGGTGTGCCCACTCAGCGGAAGTTTCCTTTCCTTATGCTTGAGAAGGAGCCTCTTGGAAATACTTGAAAAATTGAATTCTAGGTCAGGATAATGATAATTTACCTACTATACTGTTGCTTTCTTTCTACTTCTTAGCATGGTAGTCTTGGCTGACTGACTGGCAGTTGGGACATATTTACACCTAATCTGTATTTGCTTAAGTATCTAAAAAAAAAAAAAAATCCATAATGGAAGAATTAAGACCTAACAACTAGCATAGAAATAGATTTGTTCTAGGCACGGCTGAAAACTGTGAGTAGGATGAAAGAATTAATGGCTTTGAAGGCACTAGCAAAGACTTACGTTTAAGAGAAGAATATTGTAATATTAGATATCATTTCCATAGTTTAGTAAACATAATATGGTATTCACCATCACTAAGTTATTTTCTAATTTTTTTGCAAGAATAATTTTTACAAAATTAGATAAGCAAGGAAGAAAGGCTTTTGTGCAGACATTTAAAAAATGTAATCTGCATTCTTTCTTGCTTATTTTTCAGTAAACCAGATATGTCCCGCCTGAGACTTGCTGCTGCCAGTGCAATTGTGAAGCTGGCACAAGAACCCTGCTACCACGAGATCATCACACTGGAGCAGTACCAGCTGTGTGCACTGGCTATCAACGTAAGGACCCCTGCTTACCCTGTCTGATCCTGGACTTTTAGTACCAGCTCTGTGCACTGGCTGTCACCCTAAGGACACATGGTTACCTTGTCTGATCCTGGACTTTTAGTACCAGCTCTGTGCACTGGCTGTCACCCTAAGGACACGTGGTCACCTTGTCTGATCCTGGACTTTTAGTACCAGCTCTGTGCACTGGCTGTCACCCTAAGGACACATGGTTACCTTGTCTGATCCTGGACTTTTAGTACCAGTTGTGTGCACTGGCTGTCACCCTAAGGACACGTGGTTACCTTGTCTGATCTTTGACTTTTAGTACCAGCTGTGTGCACTGGCTGTCACCGTAAGGACACATGGTTACCTTGTCTGATCCTGGTCTTTTAGTACCAGCTCTGTGCACTGGCTGCCACCCTAAGGACACGTGGTCACCTTGTCTGATCCTTAACTTTTAGTACCAGCTCAGTGCACTTGCTTTCACCCTAAGGACACGTGGTCACCTTGTCTGATCCTTAACTTTTAGTACCAGCTCAGTGCACTGGCTGTCACCGTAAGGACACATGGTTACCTTGTCTGATCTTTGACTTTTAGTACCAGCTGTGTGTACTGGCTGCCACCCTAAGGACACATGGTTACCTTGTCTGATCCTGGACTTTTAATACCAGCTCTGTGCACTGGCTGTCACCCTAAGGACACGTGGTCACCTTGTCTGATCCTGGACTTTTAGTACCAGCTCTGTGCACTGGCTGTCACCCTAAGGACACGTGGTCACCTTGTCTGATCCTGGACTTTTAGTACCAGTTGTGTGCACTGGCTGTCACCCTAAGGACACATGGTTACCTTGTCTGATCCTGGACTTTTAGTATCAGCTCTGTGCACTGGCTGTCACCCTAAGGACACGTGGTCACCTTGTCTGATCCTGGACTTTTAGTACCAGCTGTGTGCACTGGCTGTCACCATAAGGACACGTGGTTACCTTGTCTGATCTTCGACTTTTAGTACCAGCTGTGTGCACTGGCTGTCACCATAAGAACACATGGTTACCTTGTCTGATCTTTGACTCTTAGTACCAGCTGTGTGCACTGGCTGTCACATAAGGACATGTGGTTACTTTGATCTTTGACTTTTAGTACCAGCTGTGTGCACTGGCTGTCACCATAAGGACACGTGGTTACCTTGTCTGATCTTTGACGTCTAGTACCAGCTGTGTGCACTGGCTGTCACCGTAAGGACATGTGGTCACCTTGTCTGATCTTTGACTTCTAGTACCAGCTGTGTGCACTGGCTGTCACCATAAGGACACGTGGTTACCTTGTCTGATCTTTGACTTTTAGTACCAGCTTTGTGCACTGGCTGTCACCATAAGGACCCCTGGTTACCTTGTCTGATCTTTGACTTTTAGTACCAGCTCTGTGCACTGGCTGTCACCCTAAGGACACGTGGTTACCTTGTCTGATCTTTGACTTTTAGTACCAGCTGTATGCTCTGGCTGTCACCCTAAGGACACATGGTTACCTTGTCTGATCTTTGACTTTTAGTACCAGCTCTGTGCACTGGCTGTCACCCTAAGGACACGTGGTTACCTTGTCTGATCTTTGACTTTTAGTACCAGCTGTATGCCCTGGCTGTCACCATAAGGACACATGGTTACCTTGTCTGATCTTTGACTTTTAGTACCAGCTGTATGCCCTGGCTGTCACCCTAAGGACACGTGGTTACCTTGTCTGATCTTTGACTTTTAGTACCAGCTGTATGCCCTGGCTGTCACCCTAAGGACACGTGGTTACCTTGTCTGATCTTTGACTTTTAGTACCAGCTGTATGCCCTGGCTGTCACCATAAGGACACATGGTTACCTTGTCTGATCTTTGACTTTTAGTACCAGCTGTATGCCCTGGCTGTCACCATAAGGACACGTGGTTACCTTGTCTGATCTTTGACTTTTAGTACCAGCTGTATGCCCTGGCTGTCACCATAAGGACACGTGGTTACCTTGTCTGATCTTTGACTTTTAGTACCAGCTCTGTGCACTGGCTGTCACTGTATCGACACGTGGTTACCTTGTCTGGTCTTTGACGTTTAGGAAGAAAAACATCACCGTGATAGATAGTAAAAATCTTGAATGTTTATTATCTCCTGGGAACCCTGGTGGCATAGTGGTTAAGAGCTATGGCTGCTAACCAAAAGGTTAGCAGTTCAATTTTACCAGGTGCTCCTTGGAAACTATATGGGGCAGTTCTACTCTGTCCTATAGGGTCACTATGAGTTGGAATTGACTAGATGTCAGTGGGTTTTATTTTGGTTTTTATATCTCCTTCTGAAAAATTTATGTATGAGAAACATTTCAATGCTTTTAAACTGTCATTTGAGTTTTGGGTTTTTTTAACATGGTATTTAGGAGCCCTGGTGGTGCAGTGATTAAGCCACTTGGCTGCTAACTGAAAGGTAGGCAGTTCAAACCCACCAGTGGCTCCTCAGGAGAAAGACCTGACAGTCTTATCCTGTAAAGATTGCAGCCTAGAAAACCGTATGGGGTAGTTCTGGTCTCTCACATAGGGTGACTGTGAGTCGGGATTGACTTGATGGCAATGGGTTTTTTTTTTTTGTATCGTAGTATTTAGTTCCTAAAACAAAGGAAAAAATAAAGAAATTTATATTTTTATACTGACATGGGATATCCTAATTTCAGATCAGAAGCATTCCTTCTTACTCAGTGAATTAAGTTCTCAAGTTATTAACAGTGATGACTTACGGCTTCGTAGTCCACTCTTAGAGATTTTATATTAGAATACATTATATTGGAGCTATTCACTTTTACACATTTTTAGTACCATTGAGAAAATGAAAAAGGACTTTCGTAATAGTAAATATGTAAATATGGTATTCTGATGTGAGCTTTTCATTCATGGTTTGGTTATTTTACACTTAGTTTTCTTGTTCTTTTCCAAGCAGTCTCATGTATAAGAATATGTATAGCGTTTATCTCAGTACTTTCAGGGGTCATTGTAATTTCTCCTTTTCCCCCTCCTCTTCCTTCTACTGCTTATTTTAAAAGTATTGCTTATGTATACCATCTAGGCTCGACCATTATGTTTTTTAATTACAATTATTTTGTCAATTTCTAGTGCTTCAGTCTTTAAAACAGCTATTCTAAATCCTGTTTATGATTTGTTTTAGTTTTATTGTTGTTCAGATATCAGACAAACTGGGAAATGAGATTTGTGGGGCGCCAATAACTTCAGTGTCTAGTTTTCTCATTTAGTTTTGGAGATAATCTTATTTTGTAAGAAAGTGAAAAAAACTTTTTTTTTAAATATGTGTTCAATTTCTTTGAAGAAGAATCACCTATGCAGGTTTTCTTTTGTTTTTTAAATAAATTGACAATTCTGTAGCCTTGAGTTGGCAATACTTGCAGTCTATTGATTTATCAGATTCTTGGTCTGATATTTCTTATGGTATTGGTGCTGTCATTATTGAAGTAGAAATTTTAAAAAACCAAGGAGGAATGGGAATATATAAAAAGAAATGGGCTCTTTTGGAAACTTAACTCTAGCCGTTAGTTAAACATTCACCGTGTATGAAAAGAATCCATACTTATTAATTTCTGTGGACTTTTCTGTCTAGTGTAATATTTGTAATACATTGCCACCTCAGTTACTAGCTTCCCAAGATTAAATTGCCTAAATATTAAGATTGTTTGGGTATTCTATTGAGTGTGGAACATGTGTTAATTCTTGAAAGTTAGTTATTAGCATCTTCCCACAGCTTATAAACACGAGGTTTTACCCCATTTTAAATAAAACGTCTCCCTAATTCTGCAGTTTCATTAAGGCACATGCCCGTTAGCCCTCTTCATACCTCCAGGTCTCAGTCTACACCTCGGTTTCTCTTGGCCTTTTACTCCCTCACTCCCCATCACTCACACTTTGTCATTTGCCCTCGTTGTTTCTTCAGAACGTCCTGTTACTGTCACCTGGTCCGCTGACCTTAGTCTTCGTGGTCCATCTCCTTCTGTTGCATTACTGATGCCGCTCATTGCACCTGTATTTGTGAAGCTCTCTTCTTTGGATTCGTCTCCTGATTTTTGTCTTCCTTCTCTGACTACGTTTTCTGGCTCTTCCTCCTCTTGTGTACGTGTTCTCTGTGAATCTGTCCATGTTCAGCTTCTCCATTTATGTATTCTTCTTTGGCTATCTCATCTTCTCTGTAAGTGACACCAATGCCAGCAACATTCGTCTCTGGTCCCATTCCAGGTGCTAAACAGAAATTTCATATGTTTATGTTCCCTGAATATAAGACTGAATTTATAATCTTCCCAAGTCTGTTCTTTCCCAGCATGGAGAGCCTCGTAAATGTGAAATAAATCTGAATGGCATTTCTTAGACCTGAACACATGAATCCTATTTGATCGCTTGTTCCTGCACCTCACTGCGAAGGTCCAGATAATCCTGACCTCTGATATTGCTTGTATCTCTCTTTTTCACCCCCATTCCACTGCTCCTGTTGCTGTAACCATCATTAGCACTCCCCTGGGCTATTGTGAGACTTTCCCCATTACTGGTGAATTTCCTGACTAGGAATCAGCTCTGGTCATATTATTTTCCTGTTCAAAAATATTTAGGGGCTCATACTTGAAAAAAAAAAAAAAAGAAATACTAGTTTTCAGCCTGGCATTCAAGCCCCTCTAATATTTGGACCCGAATGGAATTTGCAGCTATTCTTTAGCACACTGCCACTTAGCTACCGTCATTCCAGTGACGGTGAGCAGTTTTCTTTTTTGTGCCTTGACTTTGCTACCTTGAATTTTCTTCTCACCCTCCCATCTCCATACATCCAAACCTTTCTACAAAGTGAGACTCAAACACAACCTTCTTCCAAAACTTTCTCTGATTGTTAGAGCTGGAAGTGATCACTCTATCTTTTCAGTTCCCTAAGTATTATGTTTGCAGTCCTCTCAGACATACTGAACTTGGCTTTGTGCTTCAGTTATTCACATATGTCTGTCTGGTTTAGTTCTCGGATTCCAGCTGAGCCTCTTTCCAGGCAGTGTTGTGTCTTGCAGGCCCTTGCCATGTATTTGAATTGAAAGTAGGTCTGAAGGAGTCGAGACTCAATACTATGAATCTTGACGTAATTTAAGTAATTCCTTAAGTATTTTGGAATTTAAATTCAGTTTATCATCAGACCTTTACTTTGCATTGCTACGGTCATACGTATTTGTAGGTTCTGGAAATACAGAGATGAGTAACTCACGGCACTGCCCTCAAGAAGTGAACAACCTCTAAGGAGAAACCGAATATAAATGCTTGTAATACAGTGTGATACACAAAGTGATCGAACTACATACAAGGCACTGGAAATTGTTTTGAGGATAATTTCAGCAGAAAAAGGCACTGAACATGGATTTGCCTGAGATGAAAAGCAGCATTGATTTTACAATTAACAGTGAATGAAAGCTTTGATTGGAATTTTATCTTGAGATAGAAAACTTAGTAGAGTTAAACACCATCTTTTTTTTTTCCTTATATTTATCCAGTTATTGGTTATAATTGCAATCTGGAAAGAATCAAGTGTTTGTGCTTTTGAGAGTATAATTTTCCTAATAAGGTCGTATTACCATATCCTTTACTTCACATTTAACTTTCGTAACACAGTCCACGCATCTTGGCAGAAACACTGGAAGGCTTCCTCAGTTCCCAGTAGGACCCCTTCTCGTACTTTATTCAGATGATTCTCTTTTGAAGTGCCTGCTGTGTGTCGTTCTTGTCAGTTTTCTCTTCTTGTGTTGTTAACTGTTCTTCAGTCACCTTGCCTGTAAGTTGACATCTCTTCCCTAACGCCACTTTAATGGCTTTTTGAAATTGTACTGCTTTTACCATGATTCACAGACGGACTTTATGAGTACTTTGCATTGTTTTGATGGATCCTGAGCTAATAGTGAGAGAGGAGAAAAACATGGGCTCGGGTGGGGATATATCTAAAGGAGGAGCCATACTTGAGTGGAGGTGAACGTTTTAATGAGTGGCCTATAATTTCTTAAGGAAAGGTCTGTTCAGTTGTGAGTATATTTGTGATATTTTGATGTTTCCCTATTTATGCAGCTTATAATTGTATGTTTTCGTGATAAATACCTGGATGATGAACCCCTTCCTTCCCTATAGAGCAGCACTGAGGAAGCATGAGCTCACTTTAATCTTGCTTTGTCCAGCGTGAGGGTGGATTTGCTGTTGCTATTAGTTGCTGACTACTCTTTTTAAAGTAGGTATTTGGTATTATAATAAACTGAAGTTTAAATCAAAGAAGATACACAGAATAAAGATTCAAAGATAAGGGCAGCATATCATGAACTAGGCTTTGAAGAAAAACTAAACAATCATTTGAGATAGGAGAAAAAATAGACATAAATTTGTAATAGCGTGAAACACACCACATCGTATGTGAATTGGGTGGAATAAAGTGTACCATGTTTTTACACAAATAAGGCGCGCCTTCTGTTTGTCAGCCACGCCCTCTCCCTGCATGGTATTTTCATAAGCACTGCTATGTCAATTTCTTTTACTTGTTGCTGTAAAAAATTAGCATAGCACGCTTATGAGGATGGGGGGGGCGGGTTGGTAAACAAATGTAGAAGGCTCATATTATTTGCGTGAAAATACAGTAATCCTAAAGATATTTTAAGTCCTGTGGAAGAGTTTGGGCTGTTTCCTATAGGGTAGGAAAAAGCTAATGGTCCGTGTGCCAGGTCTTGTGCTAGGTGTTAGAGACACAAAGACAGACAGACACAGTGTGGTCTTGAGGGAAGTGGCACTGTGCACAAGATGTTTTAGGATCATACGCTGAGTGCTGCACTGAGACCTGCCGAGTGCTAAGAGAGCGTGCACGTGGATGCAGAACTCTGATCCTGGGCCGCTTTCTGGAAGGTGTGTGAGCTGCCTTTAAGGAGTAGGACTCAGCTGGGCAAGTGAGGCTGGGCGGTGAGGTGGGGGAGTATGGGGAAAGCAGGCACAGGGTTACAGACAGTGTGGTGAACTTACTGAACTACGGAGTTTGGTGTTTCTGAAATCAATTAGGAACTCTTACCGTCAGAGCTGTGCATTTTAATCTGAATAGTTTTTTAAAGGCTAGAACTAAAACATAAATTGGGCAGTTTTGTCTTGCTCAGTAAATGAAAGGCTATATATATGAAACAATCAGTGTTTAAACTTTTTTTTCCCATATCTTGTTTGTTTAAATGAGGATAAATTTATATTTACTAGTTGTATCTGTTTTAAAAATGCATCCAAAAGTATATCTGTTGTAAAAGTTTTCTATCATCCGTCATGAGGATCCAGGTGACCACTCAGAGACCTAAAATTCCCTTGAGTCACAACGTGTCAGTCTGTGAGCAGAGCAGTGGCTGTAGATGAACGTGTTACGGCTACCCGTCTTGCCTTGATGCAGCCAAGTTCGTATCTGAAGTTGTTACTTAACGGTACTCTTAGCTGCCATGGGGATGATACCCGGGATAATTTTGTCTTTACAGGATGAGTGCTATCAAGTACGACAAGTATTCGCTCAAAAACTTCACAAAGGCCTTTCCCGATTACGCCTTCCACTTGAGTACATGGCCATCTGTGCACTCTGTGCGAAAGATCCTGTGAAAGAGAGGAGAGCTCACGCCAGGCAGTGTCTGGTGAAAAATATAAACGTTAGGCGCGAGTATCTGAAGCAGCATGCAGCTGTTAGCGGTAAGCACACAGGACGTTTCCATCATGTAGAGTGCAAAATGACCTTACTGTTCTTTATTTGATTCTAATTGTTACTCATTAAATAAGACATTACTATTTTTCAACAACAGCTTTTCATTTAGAAAGGTGGTCGTTTTTTAAGTACAAATGTGTGGCTATGTAAGTATCAACCCTGTATCCTGATGTAAATGAGTAAGCGGCCAAGGAAATGAAACTGCAATCGCTGAGGCACTTCTAATGGAAGAATAAAATGTGTACATTTATACTGACTGTCCAAGCACTGCCTTTTAGTTGAAGAAAAGTCTTTGTCGATTGACTGCTCTCACCATAGAGACATTACTCTCAGGTCCTGTGTGCCTATTTGTACATTTGCTCGCTTCACTCCGTCCATGTTAGTCCGTGTACCTTGCTGACTTGTATCACTTGTTCAGCAGCATTCAAATCTACCCAGTTAGCCAAGTCAGAAATCAGAGGTGCTCTTCCTCCCTGCCTTCTTCCTCTCAGCAGCCACCGAGAGTCCTCTTAGTTCCTCCTCCAGGGTCTTGATCATCTCTCCTCCCCTGTTGTATTTCAGGTGGGTTATTGTAGTGTGCTCCCCTGCAGTGGACCACACTGCTGTCAGTATTATCCTTTTAAAACTGATGTGATCACATCACTTTTTTTGCTTCAAACGAGTGTTGAGTCTTCATTCTCGTATGATCAAGTTGTAGTTCGCGCTGAGCCCGGATATCCAGCTTTCTCTCCAGCCACGCCTTGCTATGAACCCTGGGTCCCTGGAGACATGTGCAGCCATCTCTTTTGCTCTGTTGTCATCTCTATGTAGAAATTGCCTCCCCCTTCCAGGGAAACAGACACACGAAAAGCAAAACCGAGGACTATGGTTTGCACCTGTTGACCTGTTGTAACTACAGCTTTGCTGTTACCACATGGCCGTGGCTGTCTTTCTTTCTCTTACTGTCTCACTTTGAAGGCAGTGAGGCTCTGGAGTCCCTCCCAGCCCTGTCATGTACGGCTTGCATTTGGGCAGACTACTCAGTTAACCTGAGCCCCGAGTTTCTTATTTGTAAAAGTGGATATAATTATACTCATTTCTTAAGCTTGTTGTGATGATTAGAAAATAATGAGTATAGAACATGTGGCATAGTGCATGGCCCCGAGGTGTACTCAGCGTTGGCTGTCGTAGGCACCTCTCAGTGAGGATAGCTTCTGTCTCCGCTGTGCTTTGATGTAAACTCTACCTCGTCCTACTCACCTCTGTAGCCTTATTTCTTAACGTAGGCCTGGGACGTCCTAAGCACTCAAGAACTTTGATTTCATTTGGGTTACACTGAATTTCGAATCTCTCTTCTGTGCCTGCCTTGAAATGAGCGGTTTACGTACAAACTATTCTCTTCCAGTTCAGCTCTAGAAACAAAAAAAATTTAGTGCCTCATTGATGCATATAAGGTGCTCTGGTGACACAGTGGTTAAGTGCTTGGCTGCTAACCAAAAGGTTGGTGGTTTGAGCTCAGCAGCCGCTCCACGGGAGAAAGATGTGGCAGTCTGCTTCAGTAAAAGTTACAACCTGGGACAACATGGGGCAGCTCTACTCTGTCCTGTAGGGTCGCTATGAGTTGGAACTGACTGGATGGCAGTGGTTTTGGTTTTGATTGGTACATATTGATATGATTACACTTTAGGTTGAATATCTGCTATAAAATTTTATTTTGAAAATAGGAAATACAAAAGAAATGGTTCATAACATCAATCTTGATTGTTCTGAATACAGTTTTTAAAAGTTTGTTAGGATTACCACTGACTTCTCTAAAGAAACGTGCTGATCTCTGTCAACAAATTTGAGAAAACAAATTGAATTTAAATTAAGCTATTTAAACTAAGAAGTCCATTCTTTTTTATATCTGTTCTGTTAGAAATAGTGTCAATATTTACTTCCTATTTTTGTACCATATTGACTGCAGGGTTTTAGTAGAAGTTTTGCATTTTGCTCAGCAGCTTTAAGAGAGTGTTGAACATAGGGTCGCTTATTATTGTAGGAAAACAAGATGTGAAGTCTGTCAATTGTAAACATGGCTTGTTTGGGTCACTTTTTCCATATGTGTTTGGAAACCTAACTGTTGTCTGTGTAACAGCAACACATGTATATTCAGTAGGCATTTCAGTATCGCATATACTGTATGGATGGATGGATGGATGGATGGACGGACTGTTTAATTTATGGAGCACCTCAACATGGAACATCCAGGATGTTTTTCTCCTACCATGGTGTGGTGAACGATTGGGGTACAGGAAATACAGTATCAGAGAGAGCGCACAAGATTTGGTTTTCTAACCCAGATTTTTTGTTGTTATTTTGTTCTTTTTTTTTTCCAGAAAAATTATTGTCTCTTCTACCAGAGTATGTTGTTCCATATACAATCCACCTTTTGGCACATGACCCAGATTATGTCAAAGTACAGGATATTGAACAACTTAAAGATGTTAAAGAGTAAGACTTTTCCATCCCATTTTCATATTTTCTGAAAGCTGTTTTTACCCTTTACTGCCAATAATGGGATCTTAACTGTAATTACTTGGCTTATTAGATTTAATTCATTTCTTAGGAGTTTCAGGTTCTTTTCTTTATTCCTTTTATTGCTCTCTTATTTGTTTTTCTTCATACCATCTTGTCACATGATTTCTTATATATTTTCCCTAAATTTAATTTAGCACACTTATTTTAGTTCTGTTTCTCTACCAGTCTGCCATTTCTTTTCTATCAAAGCAGTCCATTACAAGTGTCACGCTAGTGTTTATCTTTCCCCACTTCCTTCTGAACTCTGTATAGATATTCACGTGAGGTGAGGTGGTGCTCTCCTTCAGTCACACGGTGAGCACGTTATTTCTCTGAAGCAACTGCCTTCCTCCAGAGGAAGAGAGAAAGGCCTGACCTAACAGTGGGCCAGGTTCATAGCCGGAGAACCACTCCCACTCATTACTCCCTTGGTGATTCTCTACGTAGAGTTGAGGGCAGTTGTGGTATAGATTATTGCTGAGAGACTGAGCAGACTAGATGTGCCTGGGTGTGGAATAGGAGGATGTGGTGGTACTTGGAGAAGCCTTCATTAGACCAGCAGAGTTCCTTGACCCTTTTTCTGTTATAATAAAGAATGACCTTTGTGAGTTTGATTAAATTGTTATGCCTTTAGCTTCCTATTAAGGAAAATAACTTTTTTTTTAATAACATATTTTATAGATAAATAATTAAGATACTTCAGGAAGAATAAAATCAAATTACTAATACTTCTCATACCAAGGGAAAAAAGCTATTACTCTCATGTTAGCATTTCCATTTTTAAAAACAAGCAGTTAGCTCTCCCAAAGTGAGTTCTGTGCTAGTGATTATAACTAATGAAAGCTTCTAGCTGTCCTTCCTTATCAGAGAACATTGGCTTTTGAAATAAAATATTCTTGGAATTTACTAGACACTTTAGGCTGTATTTCTGAAGAGCCCCAGTACAGCCGTGAGTAACGTCAGCCACTCTAGGAGACCTTATCATACACCTGCGCTCTAAAAGCTTGTTTTTCCCCCTGGAATCCCCGTATCATGTTTCTTTCTCTTCCTCCTCCTGTTGCTTTTCTCCTGTGTGTATCAGCTGTGGCTCTGTCCCTTTCCACTTATAACAGAATAACAGAGCACTTTTGGTTCTTTATTGAAAAGGATTTTATGTAATTAACTTCAAACCTGGGATACGGAAACTCTCTTAGTTTGTCTCTCTTAAAGCAGAGACTATATGTGGTTATCAACCATGGCTTTTTCCTCCCTAATTTATTGACGAATATTCTTAACAATTGAGTAGAGTAGTTAAATTCTCTTGAAGGCTTCTAATCAGGACAATAGTCAGTCTTGGGTATTTGAGGCCTTACTTTGTCCATGGCCCAGTTACTCCTTTAGGCAGTCTTCTGTCCCTGGGATAGCTGGGGGTTATGGTCACTTTGTTCTTGGCACCATAAGTGTTCCTTTTTAACCTGCCTCCCTGGGAAAATTAGTGAGACTTTGAGAAGGGGTCTTATGAACTCACACCTATATTGCTAACCTATTGTAATGTAATATATATGTAGGACATTTTTTTTTTCCCCTGCTGATTTATAGCTGTTTCTTTCTTTTTAATTTTCCCTCACTTTTAGAGTTATAATCTAAAAAAAAATTACATTGTAAATTTAATACTTAGAATTATTGTGTCTGTATTTAACAAAGGATCTTTTTTCTTCTATATTTCTTCTTCTTGTTTTTTAGATGTCTTTGGTTTGTTCTGGAAATACTAATGGCTAAAAATGAAAATAATAGTCATGCATTTATCAGAAAAATGGTAGAAAATATTAAACAAACAAAAGATGCCCAAGGACCAGATGATGCAAAAATGAATGAAGTATGTAATTCCCTGCAAATTAATTATGGTTCCATGTTGGTCTGAGCATTTGGGTATGGGCTTAAAACTCCGGTAGGATTTATAGGCAATATCAAACAGCCTTTTCTGTTAGTAAGATGTATACACTGACAGTTGCTTTCATTAATTTACCAGTTATTCTGGATGCATGTTCTAGAATTACTCCTGATTCACAGAGCCTGGGATGCCAACTTAAGTACCTACTGGTTTTTTTTTTAATACCATTGCAGAAATTGTACACTGTGTGTGATGTAGCCATGAATATCATCATGTCAAAGAGTACCACATACAGTTTGGAATCTCCTAAAGACCCAGTACTACCAGCTCGTTTTTTTACCCAACCTGACAAGGTAGGTATTTTACGATGTGTTTGTGTGTGTTGAAGTAAAATCTGTTCTCAGCACTAGGCTGTGGGAAGATCAGGAAGGATCAGTGTCACAGATGGTGCACTACCAGGATGTTGAGTGGTTGCCATCAGTCTTGAAAATAGGTTGAAGAGTACAAGTTGGAGGGTACAAATGAGGTTCAGAGACGATTTAGGGTGATTTGCAGTTTGTGTGGAGAGTTTTAAGGCAGTCTGTGAGCGCAGCAGAAGTGGGATCAAAGTATATGGATTTGTGGGTTAATGGCCATCGATCAGAATGGGAAGGAGAATGCTGACAGAGATAAAGCCTGAAGTTACAAGCCCTTGTTTGGGTTTTTAACTGAGCCTGAAGTTAAAGCCCTTAGTTTGGTTTTAACTGAGCCTGAGGAAATAATCAGAGACACTGGGAACACTACAACTCTGTGCCCAAACTCTTTTCCATAAAACTCTAGTGTTGTGTATGATGCAAAGGGGTGTTTTTCTAGAATCCTTTTCAGAGAGTCATCATGTCCCTAATCACACTGAGTAACCTAGAGTTTTGGAAACCACTCTACCTTCTTTTTTTTTTTCTTCAAAAAAGCAAAACACCGGTTAAAGTCTTGTGGGGCACTGACTGACTTTATGAAGTACCAGTATATAGAGAGATTTGGAGCAGCAGCTGTGTAGTTTTACCCAGTAGTCAGAAGGGGCTCTCTGTGTTTAAGGATTTGCCTACGGATGAGCAAAATAACAGTAGGACTGTGTGTATGGTCCAGTCCCTGGGAGATTATTGCAGAAGCAGGAATACATAGAATACAGTCCTGTGAGTGCGGTCCCTGGGAGATTATTGCAGAAGCAGGAATACATATAATACAGTCCTGTGCACGCGGTCCCTGGGAGATTATTGCAGAAGCAGTGTTTTCTGATGCAATCCTAGAATGCAGGGATCGTGAAGCTCAAGTGTGACTTGTTCACCTTGGTGATAGCATGAGGTTAGTTTGAGGTTATTACAGTACTTAAAATCTGTGACTGAAATTTTGTGTTTTGTGTGCTTGGAAAGAAAAAGCTGCTGTCTATTCTTTTGGCTTTTGAACTGCTTTGTAGATCGAGTTCCTCAGCGTTAATTGACTGCTTCATTTTCCCTTGCTTATAGAACTTCAGCAACACCAAAAATTACCTGCCTCCAGAAATGAAATCGTTTTTTACTCCTGGAAAAGTACGTCTTGAAAAGCACTTTCATTTTTATTGTGTTGCAGTTTGTTTTAGTTAGCGGCCCTATTGGCATAATTACGCTGTTTCGGATTTCTCCAAAAATGTGTATATCTCAAAGTAGAAAAAAATAATCATTATATATTTTATTGTCTAGCACAAAAATAATTTTGTTTATTGTATGTAAGCTAGATAGAAGCTGATATACACAAACTTATTTTTTCGCTTTGTAATACAGCTCAGGAGATTTTGACTCATAGATTTCTTAATTGTAATATCAAGATCAAAATCCTAAAATGAAAAGGTCTCTTCTTAAGTCCTTCCATGGCAAGAGTCCGCCTCCTCTCACTGTTGGCTGTTGGCACTTTCTATGTAAGCCTTTTCCCCACGTGACTAAGAAACTGAACTGTGATGCTGTCAGTGTTGTTCTCAGTTGATTCAAGCGAAACTTCTTTTGCTTAAGGATAGACACGTTTTTCATGATTTGTACGTAAATACTTTGACAGAGGTGTTATTTATGTTATGACATGTAAATTTAGTTTTAATTAATCAGAGACATGCATTTCTGATTTCAGCCTAAGACAACCAATGTTCTCGGAGCTGTTAACAAGCCGCTTTCCTCAGCAGGCAAGCAATCACAGACCAAATCGTCACGAATGGAAACTGTGAGCAATGCAAGCAGCAGCTCAAATCCAAGCTCTCCTGGCAGAATAAAAGGGAGGTGCGTGCATAAAAAATAGCACACTTTACATTTAAGGATCCCAACAAGGCAAAGAGATCTAAAATAATATAATTTAAAGCATTTAATGTCCATGAACGGAAATCATTGGGTATCGTAACATTCACATTGAATGTTGGTAGCCGTTTACAAGTTCATATGTTGCCTTATGCTTGTTTTAGGTAGATGCTCAGTCTTAGCTTTTCGTGTTCTACATTTTGTTGGGCAGCCTGTGTTGGTAGGCATGAACTAGCCTGCAACCTAAGTGTCCATCGATTGTAACACCCTTACTTCAGGGTACACCCTGTAGCAGAACACAGAATCATAATTTATGGCCAGGTATGGAAGACTTTCCTGATTCATTAAAAACCGAGTGAAAAAGGCAAACTACAGGCAGTGTTATGGTATCTTCTCCAAGTTTTTACAGATTTGTATTTCTATTTGCTAGTGTGTGTGTAGAAAGGTTTTGAATTAATACACAATATCGTAACCATGTTTATGGTAATCTAGTGTAAGAGGAAGATAATTTTATACTCTTTGGTGTAGTTTGAATTTCTTTTTACCATGTACATGTATAAACTTGTTTGTTAAAAAAAAGTAGCTTTTAAAACGAACTTTCATATTATGCTCTCACTACTTTTAGCACAAGTGCTTAGCATACTGCATACTGTTTGTTAGCCACAGAGCATTCTAGAGGGCTGAAGACTGCCACTGCTTGCTGATTTTACTAAGTTATTCTGGAAGACCATGCTGTCATTGGCAGTGTTCATAACCAGTCAGTAAAGAAAGCAAGAGATACTCCAAAATGGATTATCAGTTTCCTCGTCATGAATAGATTGTTCAAGGATGTAGAGTACATTAGAAATAGAAGAGGCAACTACACCTGTTACTGTCATTTGTTTTAGATCCTGCTGGATTAACGCCCAGTATTAGCGGCTAATGCCCAGGTGGTCCTTCAGCTGTGCTTGTCAGTGGCTGGCCTCATACCTAACATGGCCAAAAACGTTTCCGTCAGTTTGTTTCCTGTGTTATTGGTTTTTCTCCTTGAGTTCCCAGTTATAACTAAAGGGGACCTAATTCACCCCGTCATCTAGGTTGAGAGGCTCACACTTGTCTTTGGCTCTTCCCCTTGTCTGTGTGTTCAGCTGCTGAGTTTCCACAGTTTTTTTTCGTTATGTTGTTTTGTCCTTCCCTGCTGTCATCATTTAGTGTGTTCTTGTTCTTTAATTATTGTAGTGTTTGTTGCTTTTCTCTTCCTTACTCTCCTCACTGTGTCACTGCTAGATCATCTTCTTAGAATGCCACAGTTTTTGGGTTACGCCATTGCTCAGAAATCTTTATTGTCTTCCCTTGTCTACAGAATGGAGCCGTAACCTCAAGCTCTTGCTTTCAAGACAATTACAGTGTTCCTCTGGGCTCATCTCCCATTTTTTCTCAGAACAGTGCCTCCTGGTCAGTCGTTGATAGGTTCCCTGCTATACTTTTCACTATACATTTTTATACACTTTTTTAAAAACTTCCTTTTAGCCTCTGACCAATCTCTTTTGTCACTTTTTTGTCCAAATTTCATCTGTTCATTACGACTGTTTCCAAGGGAATGAGCCAGGTTTGTTTGAGAGACCAGTTTGGTTGGAGAGTGGGGAAGAGGGGGAAATTAGGTTGGTTTTTTCCTAATTTTTAAATTAGTAAGAGATTAGGCTGAGAGAGAGCCAGGTTATGTCTGGGCTTTGTGGGCCAAGGCAAGGAGTTGGAATTTGATGTTAAGTGTGTGCAACTGGGAGAATGATCTACTTGATGCTTTCAAAAGATTGCCCTGATGATTTATGGAGACTGGACTATAACAGAGCTAGAACTGAGGTAGAAAAACAGTTAAGAAGCAGATAAAACAATCTAGGGTATGAATGAAGATGGCTTGAACTATGAAGATCTTAAACAGTTAAATTTGGAGTTTGAAGATCCACTGATCTTGCCTCTGGGTGCAGTGAGAACAGTTAGGGAAAGGAAGAATTTAAGGCCGCATCCTGCCTGTTTGCCGGAATAATTAGACAGATGGTGGTGCCGTTTACTGTTTTGAGGGAAGTGGAGAAGAGAGGAATTTAAAATAGCCAGTTTGCCCATGTTAAAATTGAGGTGCCTACTGGAAATTCAAGTAAAGTGTTGAGTAGGCAACTGGGTTTGTGAGGCTAGGACTCATGGCAGCTTCGGGGCCAAAGATCAGGATTTAGGGTTCAACAATATATACTTTTTTTTTTAAATAATATTTTGTTGTGTTTTTGGTGAAGGTTTACACAACAGTTTAGGTTCCCATTCAACAATTCCTACACAAGTTGTTCAGTGACATTGGTTACTTCACAATGCGTGAACATTTTCATTATTTCCGTTCTGGTAGTTCTGTTGCCATTAATCTAGCTTTCCTGCCCCATTACCTTCTCATCTTTGTTTTAAAGTAATTATTCACCATTTGGTCTCATATTGGTGATTTTTAAAAGGAACGCATTACTTATGGGTGATATTCATTATTTTTGGAACCAGCTTGTTATTTAGCTACAAGGTGACCTCTGGCTAGTTTCAGTTCAAGGTCTGAAGAGGGGGTCCTTTAGTTTCAACCAGTCCAGTAGGTCTGGCTTTTTTTTTTTTTTTGGAATTTGAGGTTTTATTCCACATTTTTCTCCCATTCTATTAGGGATCCATCTGTTGTGGCCCTGATCTGAATGGTCCATAGTGGTAGCTGGGCACCATCTAGTTCTTCTGGTCTCGGGGTAGATGAGGCCATGGTTCGTGTAGACTGTCTGGCAGACTAGTTTCTTCATATATAGATGATTTTTAAAATCGGATAAGATGAGATCACCGAGGACAGAGGACTGAGCCTTTCTGAGAGCATGTATGTTCATTCATTGAACATATATTTATTGAGCGGCTACTCTATGTAAGCCACTGATCCAAGTGCTTACTACACAGTGGTGAGCAGAACTGACCAAAGACCCATGCTTACATGCTAGCAGGGGAAATTCGTCAGTAAATAATAAACATAATAGCTATGTGTGTTATAGAGCATTACTATGACAGAGAAGAAAAAGTACAGCAGGGGATAGGGAATGGCAGGGGATGGGGCAGGTCACAGAGTTGGCCAGTCCAACTGAATACCAAAAAGTTTTCATTTGCCTTATGTTCCTCTGCCCCCCAAATAGAATTTAGGTTTTAAAAAGACTTAGGAAAAAAAACTAAATTTGTGCTTTTTGGTTTCCCTATTATGTTAAAATAATTCTGCTATTGCTTGTTGATTTTGTATAAAGTACGATAGAATAAAACTGATAGTTTTTTAAAAGAGTGAGAAACTCTTCCCTATAAAGCTACACTAGCGAACAGGGAAAAGATTTTAAGGTTATTTGATTGTAATAACAGTTGCAAATGTCTGTATTAAAAGGCTTGATAGTTCCGAAATGGATCACAGTGAAAATGAAGATTACACAATGTCTTCACCACTGCCGGGGAAAAAAAGCGACAAGAGAGACGACTCTGATCTTGTAAGGGTGAGATATTTGATTGTGTAATAGTTTCAATAATAACAACAACTCTACTCTATAAATAATAATTTTTACACTGAAACCAGTTAATATTACTCTCATATTTGACATATGATTTTTTCTTTTTTTAAGTGGTTTCAATCACAACTTTGAGTATGTAGTTACCCTCTACCATGTCGTTTAAGTATATTGAATCCCTGTATTTCTTGTCATTCTGATAAGTAATCTTTACTTTTTATGTCTTTGGAATCAAACATGCTATTTCATACTCAGAAATGAGGTAAATGGAACGAAGGACCTTGAAGATGTCTCCCTTTGGTTTATTTCTTGAGCCTTTAATTACTTAAATAAGCTTCTCGTATGGGTTGAAAATGGCACAGTTTTCATGAAGTCCTTATCCAGCTTTTAAATCTTAGTAACAATGATAACTTGTATTATAGACACAGTTTGTCAATGTCATTTGAAGACAAATTTGGTAAAGTTTTAGTACAGATACAGAACACAGTTATGTATTCCAACACAATCCAATGGCCGTAAAATCAGGCTTATTTTAATGTTTTATTTAAGTCCTAAACATTTCTTATATACCCAATTAGAACCTCTGAATCAGTTTCTTTAACTGTGAAATGTGGATACTTAGCTAGTAAGGTTTATCAGAACAAATGAATTAGCCCAGATGAAATTGTTGCTGCTGCTGTATTATTGTTGTTATAGTGATAATAATGATTATCCTAACAATATAAGTTAAAGTGTTTGAGTCTACCTAAATAATAGGAGTGGGGGATTATTGATAAAATTATTACTCCTGCTTTCTCTGAAGTATTACTGCCCTTTTTGTTTTCCACTGGGCCGACTTTAGTCATTCCAAGAGTTTAACTTATTTTCAGTTGTTTTCGAGTTTCACCAGTAATTCAATTAGCCACTTTGTTTCTCATTTCTCTTAGAAAAAATTTAAAGTTCTAGAATTCTTGCTAAATCCTTACTACCTGCACTTCAAATTCGGATTTGTACTGACTGTTTAAAAATTTTATGGAAGCAGAATTAAAAATTGATAGCTTGGCCAGAAAGGAATCCTGTTATTTGTATTTGTAGAAGAAAATCCTTGAATTGGAAAAGATATTTATGTCGTCTCAGTTAATGCAGACATTTCTTCATTGTTGCTCAGGGAGCTGGTCACCAAGTACTTAAAAATGCCGTAAATGTATACCTGGTGGTTCCTCTTGTTTGTTGGAAAGGTCAACAAGTCCACTCACACCCAAACCCACATCCCCCCCTTCCCAAGTTGGGAAACATGACTTTATTAATTCTTCTTCACAGTTTGTGGCCCTATAAATTCCATATTTACTCCTACCTTTTGGAGCAATGCAGAACAAAGTCTTACTCTGTCTTTCATGGAGCAGTCTTGAATTTCTGAGCACTCGAGGATTTATTTGTATAATCCCAGTGGAGGCCTTTTGCTGTTTGTTGTGGCATCCATAGAGTGTAACATTGGGTCCTGTATCAGAAATACAAGTATGTTATTACTAAGGTAGTTTCATCTGAAATGTCCTCAAAGGGGTGAGCATTATGAAACACAAGTTCAGTTTAAACATGAGTAGATTAGAGCAAAAGGTAACATCTTACTTGCAAATATCTTTTTTTAACGACGTAAAGAGCGACTGTACATGTGGGCCTGGCCAGATGGAATATACAGGAATCAAATCGACTACATCTGTGGAAAGAGATGATGGAGAACTTCAATATCATCGGTCAGAACAAGGCTAGGCGCTGACTGCAGAACAGACCATCAGTTGCTCATATCAAGTTCAAGTTGAAGCTGAAGAATGTTAAAACAAGTCCACGAGAGCCAAAGTTTGACCTTGAGAATATCCCATCTGAATTTAGAGATCATCTCAAGAACAGATTTGGAGGCAGGGCCTAGATGGCAGAATAGCCAAACGCTACCTGCGATCCCTCTTACGACAAAGACTCGAAAAAAACAAGTGAAATGATTATATTTATGACAAGCTAGGAGCCCTGAACATCAAAGGCAAAGTTAGAAAATGGACTGAGAGACGGGGAGGGAAAGACAGTTCAGAAGCAGAGAGGAGTTACCAGACCTGATTGCCAGGAGCCCTCAGGCACCATCCCCAGGAGCGACTGTTGTGGGCTGGTGGTAGTATTTGGCTGCAGTTTCCTCAGGGAGAAACAGCCTACTCATACCTCCAGAACCAGAGAAGAACGGCGCTCTTGGCAAAAGCTAAATACTTGCATATGTTTTACCGTGTTCCTTGCCCCTAAGCAGGCTTCAGTGGTTGTCGATTTCCCTGGGCCTGAGATAGGTCCTCTTGCATGCTTAGAGCCATTCTCCCCGCCCTTGGAAAAGGAATAAACTCACAACTGGGGGAAAAGATAATCTGCCAGCTCCACTAACCTGGGGAGCTCAGGACAGAAGCGGCCCCTGTCCAGGCATAAACAGTCCATGGACTTTGAATACCTTTCCTGCCCACATGGGCCTGTGTGGGCCTATTTCAGGAGAATAGAACCTTGCTGGCAGACTGCAACTGTTTTAGCTGTGAGGTGGAGAGGTGGGTGTTTGATGTTTGATACCACTTTGCCTATTAAACAGGGTCCTCATCTATCCATATCAGGGGCCTAAGGACTGGTGGCTCCACTCAGGTCATCCAGCCACCCGCAACAGGGGTCCAAGGATAACTGGTACCTCCCAGTCCTTACAACCAAAAGCACTGGGTGCCCATGGTCCGTCTGCAGAATGCACCCACCTCTGCACCCTAGGGAACAGTGATGCACTTTCCTCACAGACACTCAGGGGACAGTTGTCAGACCCCTGCCTAGTTCAGAATGTGACCCCCAGCAGCAACCAGGTACCAGTACCTACAACAATCACCCTTGCCCCTCTAAGACTGTAGGACAGAGCATGTGCCACACACTTGATGACCAACTACCAGGACACCTGCGCTGAATCCATACAAGAAAAGTGAATGGACCCCTAGGTTCATATACCTGATAACAGCTCTAGACATCTGATGACAGGACGTTAGAGCTTCAAAGGTGAAAATAATCAAGCTAGCTCACTCAGGCAACCTATTTGGGCATAGCAGAACAAAACAAAGCAAGAAGCTAGGATACAGTAAACAAACATAAAATAAACTAATATAATACTGTATAGATGGCTTGAAGACAACAGTTAATATCAAATCACATAAAGAAGCAGACCATGATCGCTTCAACAAGCTCTCAAAACAAAGAATCCAGGGATCTTCTGGATGAAGGTGCCTTCCTGGAATTACCAGATGCAGAATACAAAAGATTAATATACAGAACTCTTCAAGACATCAGGAAGGAAATGAGGCAATATACAGAACAAGCCAAGAAACACACAAAGCAGTTGAAGAAATTGAAAAGATAATTTAAGAACATAATGAAAAATTTAATAGACTGCAAGAATCCATAGAGGCAGCAGTCAGAAATTCAGAAGATTAACAATAAAATTACAGAATTGGACAACTCAATACGAAGTCAGAGGAGCAGAACTGAGCAAGTGGAAGGCAGAATTGGTGAGATTGAAGATAAAGCACTCTGCACCAATACATTTGAAGAAAGATCAGATAAAAGAAGTTTTTAAAAATGAAGTAACCCTAAGAATCATGTGGGACTCTGTCAAGAGAGATAACCTACGAGTGATTGGAATACCAGAACAGGGAGGGATAACAGAAAATACAGGGAGAATTTTGAAGATTTGTTGGCAGAAAACTTCCCTGATACCATGAAAGATGAGAAGATATCTATCCAAGATGCTCATCAAACTCCAGGTAAGGTAGATCTTAAAAGAATGTCACCAAGACATATTATAATCAAACTTGCCAAAACCAAAGATAAAGAGAGAATTTTAACAGCAGCTAGGGATAAACGAAAAGTCACCTAAAGAGGAGAGTCAATAAGAATAAACTCGGACTACTCAGCAGAAGCCATGCAGGCAAGAAGGCAATGGGACGACTTATATAAAGCATTGAAGGAAAAAAATTGGCAGCCAAGAATCATATATCCAGCAAAACTGTCTCAAATATGAAGGCGAAATTATGACATTTCCAGATAAACGGAAGTTTAGGGAATTTCTAAAAACCAAACAAAAACTACAAGAAATACTAAAGGGAGTTCTTTGGTTAGAAAATCAGTAATACCAGGTATCAACCCAAGCTACACTGGGCAGAGCAATCAGAAGTCAACCCAGATAGGGAAATCACAAAAATAAATCAAGATTAAAAAAAAAAACCCAAACAAACTCAAAACAGGGAAACAGCGATGTCATTATGTAAAACAAGATAACATTAAAACAATAAAAAGGGACTAAGAAATCTAGTCATAGATCTTTCATATGGGGAGGAAGACAAGTTGATATGAAGAAACAAAAGCTAGGTAACCACAAAGGAGACTAACAATCCTACTCATCAAAATAAAATACAAGAAAAAAATAGACTCAGCAGAAACAAAATCAACAACAATGAATAAGAGAAAAAGACAATATATAAAGATAACTACTCACAACAAAAAATTAAGTGGGAAAAAAAAATGTCAGCACACACAAAAAAGACATCAAAATGACAGCATTAAACTATACCTATCCATAATTATGCTGAATGTAAATGGGCTAAATGCACTAATAAAGAGACAGACTGGCAAAATGGATAAAAAAACACGATCCATCTATATGCTGCCTACAAGAGACACACCTTAGACTTAGAGACACAAACAAACTAAAACTCAAAGGATGGAAGCAAACAACAACCAAAAAAGAGCAGGAGTGGCAATATTAATTTCTGACAAAATAGATTTTAAAGTTAAATCCACCATAAATGATAAGGACACTATATAATGATTAAAGGGACAATATCCCAGGAGAATATAACCATATTAAATATTTATGCACCCAGTGACAGGGCTGCAAGATACATAAAAAAAGCTCCAACAGCATTGAGAAGTGAGTTAGACAGCTCCACAATTATAGTAGGAGACTTCAACACACCACTTTCGGCAAAGAGCAGAACATCCAGAAAGAAGCTCAGTAAAGACATGGAAGATCTAATTGCCACAGTCAACCAACTTGACCTCATAGACATACACAGAACACTCCACCCAACAGCAACCAAGTATACTTTTTTTTCTAGTGCACATGGAACATTCTCTAGAATAGACCACATATTAGGTCATAAAGCAAGCCTTAGAAGAATCCAAAACGTTGAAATATTACAAAACACCTTCTCTGACCATAAGACCATAAAAGTAGAAATCAATAACAGGAAAAGCAGGGAAAAGAAATCAAACACTTGCAAACTGAACAATACTCTTCTCAGAAACGACTGGATTATAGAAGACATGAAAGGTGGAATAAAGAAATTTATCGAATCTGATGAGAATGAAAACACTTGCTATCAGAACCTTTGGGACACAGCGAAAGCAGTGCTCAGAGGTCAATTTATATCGATAAATGCACACATACAAAAAGAAGGGCCAAAATCAAAGAATTATCCCTACAACTTGAACAAATAGAAAGACAGCAACAAAAGAAACCCTCAGGCACCAGAAGAAAGCAAATAATAATAATTAGAGCAGAATTAAATGAAATAGAGGAGAGAAAAATAATTGAAAGAGTTAACAAGACCAAAAGCTGGTTCTTTGAAAAAATTAACAAAACGAATAAACCGTTGGCCGAACTGACAAAAGAAAAACAGGAGAGGAAGCAAATAACCTGAATAAGAAATGAGTTGGGCAATATCACAACAGACCCAACTGAAACTAAAAGAATCATATCAGATTACAATGAAAAATTATACTCTTAAGATTTTGAAAACCTAGAAGAAATAGATAAATGTCTAGAAACACACTACCTACCTAAACTAACACAATCAGAGGTAGAAAACTAGATAAGTATAAATAAACCCATAACAAAAGAAGAGATTAAAAAGGTAATCAAAAAACTTCCAACAAAAAAAAAGCTGTGGCCCCGACGGCTTCACTGCAGAGTTCTAACACCGTTACTACTAAAGGTATTTCAGAGCATTGAAAAGGACAGAATACTCCCAAAGCCATTCTGTGAAGCCAGCATATCCCTGATACCAAACCCAGGTAAGGACACCACAAAAAGAGAATATTACAGACTTGTATCCCCTGTGAACTTAGATGCAAAAATCCTCAACAAAATTCTAGCCAATAGAAATCAACCACATATCAAAAAAATAATTCACCGTGGCCAAGTGGGATTCATACCAGGTATGCAGGGATGGTAAAAAAAAAAAATATATATATATATATATACACATATACATATCAGAAAAACAGTTAAGGTAATAATCCATCATATAAATAAAACAGAAGACAGGAACCACATAATCTTATCAATTGATGCAGAAAAGGCATTTGACGAAGTTCAACATCCATTCATGGTAAAAACTCTCAGCAACATAGGAATAGAGGGAAATTTTCTGAACATAATAAAGGGCATTTATACAAAGCCAACAGCCAACATCATCCTAAATAGAGAGAGTCTGAAAGCATTCCCCTTGAGATCGGGAACCAGACAAGGATACCCTTTATTCAACATTGTGCTGAAGGTCCTAGCCAGAGCAATTAGTCTAGATAAAGAAATAAAGGGCATCCAGATTGGTAAGGAAGACATAAAAGTATCTCTATTTGCAGATGACATGATCTTATACACAGAGAACCCTAAGGAATCTTCAAGAAAACTACCGAAACTAATAGAAGATTTCAGCAAAGTACCTAGATACAAGATAAACATAGTAAAATCAGGTGGATTCCTCTACACCAGCAAAAAGAACATCAAAGAGGAAATCGTCAAATCAATACCGTTTACAGTAGCCCTCAAGAAGGTAAAATATTTAGGAATAAATCTTACCAGAGACGTCAGAGACCTATACAAAGAAAACTACAAGACACTACTGGAAGAAACCAAAAGAGACCTACATAAGTAGAAAAACATACCTTGCTCATGGATAAGATCAGTTAACATTGTAAAAATGTCTGTTCTACCAAAAGCAGTCTATAGATACAATGCAATTCTGATTCAAATTCCAATGACATTTTTTAATGAGATGGAGAAACAAATCACCAACTTCATATGGAAGGGAAAGAGGCCCCAGATAAGTAATACATTACTGAAAAAGAACAAAGTGGGAGTCCTCACTCTACCTGACTTTAGAACCTGTTATACCGCCACAGTAGTTAAAACAGCCTGGTACTGGTACAACGGCAGATACATAGACCAGTGGAACAGAACTGAGAACCCAGACGTAATTCCATCCACATATGAGCAGCTGATATTTGGCAAAGTCTCAAAGTCAGTTAAATGGGGAAAAGATGGTCTCTTTAACAAATGGTGCTGGCATAACTGGATATCCATCTGCCAAAAAATGAAACAAGACCCATACTTCATACCATGCACAAAAACTAATCCAAAATGGACCAAAGACCTAAATATAAAATCTAAAATGATAAAGATCATGTAAGAAAAACTGGGACAACGCTAGGAGCCCTAATACATGGCATAAAGAGTGTACAAAATGTTACTAACAATGCAGAAGAGAAACTAGATAACTGGGAGCTCCTAAAAATCAAACATGCTCATCCAAAGACTTCATCAAAAGAGTAAAAAAGATTACCTATAGACTGGGAAAAAGTTTTTAGGTGTGACATTTCAGATCAGCGTCTGATCTCTAATATCTACATGATACTGTAAAAACTCAACTACGAAAAGACAAATAACCCAATTACAAAATGGCCAAAGGATATGAACAGGCACCTCACTGAAGAAGACACTCAGATAGCTAACAGATATATGAGGAAATGCTCAGGATCATTAGCCATTCGAGAAATACAAATCAAAACTGAAATGAGATTCCACCTCACTCCAACAAGGCCGGCATTAATCCAGAAAACACAAATTAATAAATGTTGGAGAGGCTGTGGAGAGACTGGAACACTTGTACACCGCTGGTGGGAATGTAAAATGGAGCAACCACGTTGGAAATCGATTTGGCGCTTCCTTGTTGTTGTTAGGTGCCGTCGAGTCAGTTCCGACTCGTAGCGACCCTGTGCACAACAGAAAGAAACACTGCCCGGTCCTGCACCATCCTTACAATCGTTGTTATGCTTGAGCTCGTTGTTGTAGCCACTGTGTCAATCCACCTCGTTGAGGGTCTTCCTCTTTTCCGCTGACCCTGTACTCTGCCAAGCATGATGTCCTTCTCCAGGGACTGATCCCTCCTGACAACATGTCCAAAGTATGTAAGATGCAGTTTCGCCATCCTTGCCTCTAAGGAGCATTCTGGTCGCACTTCTTCCAAGACAGATTTGTTCGTTCTTTTGGCAGTCTATGGTATATTCAATATTCTTCGCCAACACCACAATTCAAAAGCGTCAACTCTTCTTCGGTCTTCCTTATTCATTGTCCAGCTTTCACATGCGTATGATGTGATTGAAAATACCATGGCTTGGGTCAGGCGCACCTTAGTCTTCAGGGTGACATCTTTGCTCTTCAATACTTTGAAGAGGTCTTTTGCAGCAGATTTGCCCAATGAAATGCAACTTTTGATTTCTTGACTGCTGCTTCCATGGCTGTTGATTGTGGATCCAAATAAAGTGAAATCCTTGACAACTTCAATCTTTTCTCCGTTTATCATGATGTTGCTTATTGGTCCAGTTGTGAGGATTTTTGTTTTCTTTATGCTGAGGTGTAATCCATACTGAAGGCTGTGGTCTTTGATCTTCATTAGTAAGTGCTTCAGGTCCTCTTCACTTTCAGCAAGCAAGGTTGTATCATCTGCATAACGCAGGTTGTTAACGAGTCTTTCTCCAATCCTGATGCCCTGTTCTTCTTCATATGGTCCAGCTTCTTGTATTATTTGTTCAGCATACAGATTGAATAGG
Organism: Elephas maximus indicus; assembly: GCF_024166365.1. Taxonomy (NCBI): domain Eukaryota; kingdom Metazoa; phylum Chordata; class Mammalia; order Proboscidea; family Elephantidae; genus Elephas; species Elephas maximus. The sequence goes on from NC_064832.1 coordinate 95,685,009, forward strand.
TATGGTGAAAGAATACAACCCTGACGCATACCTTTCCTGTCTTTAAACCAATCAGTATCCCCTTGTTCTGTCTGAACAACTGCCTCTTGATGTATGTAAAGTTTCCTCACGAGCACAATTAAGTGTTCTGGAATTCCCATTCTTCGCAATGTTATCCATAGTTTGTTATGATCCACACAGTCGAATGCCTTTGCATAGTCAATAAAACACAGGTAAACATCCTTCTGGTATTGTTTGCTTTCAGCCAGGATCCATCAGACATCAGCAATGATATCCCTGGTTCCACGTCCTCTTCTGAAACCGGCCTGAATTTCTGGCAGTTCCCCGTCGATACACTGCTGCAGCCGTTTTTGAATGATCTTCAGCAAAATTTTGCTTGCGTGTGATATTAATGATATTGTTCTATAATTTCCACTTTCGGTTGGATCACCTTTCTTGGGAATAGGCATAATATGGATCTCTTCCAGTCAGTTGGCCAGGAAGCTGTCTTCCATATTTCCTGGCATAGACGAGTGAGCACCTCCAGCGCTGTTTGTTGAAACATCTCAACTGATATTCCGTCAATTCCTGGAGCCTTGTTTTTCGCCAGTGCCTTCAGAGCAGCTTGGACTTCTTCCTTCAGTACCATCAGTTCCTCATCACATGCCACCTCTTGAAATGGTTGAATATCGACTAATTCTTTTTGGTACACTGACTCTCTGTGTTCCTTCCATCTTCTTTTGATGCTTCCTGCGTCGTTTAATATTTTTCCCATGGAATCCTTCACTATTGCAACTCGAGGCTTGAATTTTTTCTTCAGTTCTTTCAGCTTGAGAAACGCCGAGCATGTTCTTCCCTTTTGGTTTTCCATCTCCAGCTCTTTGCACATGTCATTATAATACTTTACTTTGTCTTCTCGAGAGGCCCTTTGAAATCTTGTGTTCAGTTCTTTTACTTCATCAATTCTTCCTTTTGCTTTAGCTTCTCGTCGCTCAAGAGCAAGTTTCAGAGTCTCCTCTGACATCCATCTTGGTTTTTTCTTTCTTTCCTGTCTTTTCAGTGACCTCTTGCTTTCTTCATGGATGATGTCCTTGATGTCATTCCACAGCTCGTCTGGTCTTTGATCACTAGTGTTCAGTGTGTCAAATCTGTACTTCAGATGGTCTCTAAATTCAGGTGGGCTATACTCAAGGTCATATTTTGGCTCTCGTGGACTTGCTTTGATTTTCTTCAGTTTCAGCTTGAACTTGCATATGAGCAATTGATGGTCTGTTCCACAGTCAGCCCCTGGCCTTGTTCTGACTGATGATATTGAGCTTTTCCATCATCTCTTTCCACAGATGTAGTCAGTTTGATTTCTGTGTATTCCATCTGGCAAGGTCCATGTGTACAGTCACCATTTATGTTGGTGAAAGAAGGTATTTGCAATGAAGAAGTCGTTGGTCTTGCAAAATTCTATCATTCGATCTCCAGCATTGTTTCTGTCACCAAGGCCATATTTTCCAACTACTGATCCTTCTTTGTTTCCAACTTCCGCATTCCAATCACCAGTAATTATCAATGCATCTTGATTGCATGTTCGATCAATTTCAGACTGTAGCAGCTGATAAAAATCTTTTATTTCTTTATTTTTGGCCCTAGTGGTTGGTGCATAAATTTGAATAATAGTTGTATTAACTGGTCTTCCTTATAGGCGTATGGATATTATCCTATCACTGACAGCGTTGTACTTCAGGACAGATCTTGAAACGTTCTTTTTGACGATGAATACAATACCATTCCTCTTCGAGTTGTCATTCCCAGCATAGTAGACTATATGACTGTCCGATTCCAAATGGCCAATACCAGTCCATTTCAGCTCACTAATGCCTAGGATATTGATGTTTATGCATTCCATTTCATTTTTGACGATTTCCAATTTTCCTAGATTCATACTTTGTAAATTCCAGGTTCCAGTTATTAATGGATGCTTGCATTTGTTTCTTCTCATTTTGAATCGTGCCACATCAGCAAATAAAGGTCCTGAAAGTTTTACTCCATCCACATCATTAAGGTCGACTCTACTTTGAGGAGGCAGCTCTTCCCCAGCCATCTTATGAGTGCCTTCCAACCTGGGGGGTCATCGTCTAGCACTATATCAAACAATGTTCCACTGCTATTCATAAGGTTTTCACTGGCTAATGCTTTTCAGAAGTAGACTGCTGTGTCCTTCTTCCTAGTCTGTCTTAGTCTGAAAGCTCAGCTGAAACCTTTCCTCCTTGGGTGACCCTGCTGGTATCTGAATACTGGTGGCATACCTTCACAGCAACACACAAGCCCCCACAGTAGGATAAACTGAGATATACATGGGGGCAGGGGGGCGCTTCCTTAAAAAGTAGAAACAGAACTACTATATGATCCAGCAATCCCGCTCATTGTAATATATCCTAGAGAAATAAGAGCCTTTACATGAGCAGATACATGCACACCCATGTTCATTGCAGCACTGTTACCAATAGCAAAATGATGGAAGCAACGAACGTGCCCATCAGCGGATGAATGGATAAATAAATTATGGTATAGTCACACAATGGAATACTACGCATCGATAAAGAACAGTGATGAATGTGTGAAACATTTCATAACATGGGGAAATCTGGAAGGCATTATGCTGAGTAAAATTATTCAGTTGCAAAAGGACAAATATTGTATGAGACCACTATTATAAGAACTTGAGAAATAGTTTAAACAGAGAAGAAAATATTGTTTGATGGTTATGAGAGTGGGGAGGTGGGGAGAGACGGAGAAGGGTTTTCACTAATTAGATAGTAGATACGAACTATTTTAGGTGAAGGGAAAGACAACACACAATACAGGAGAGGTCAGCACAACTGGGCTAAAACAAAAGTAAAGAAGTTTCCTGAATAAACTGAACGATTTGAAGGCCAGCATAGCAGGGGTGGGGTTTGGGAACCATGGTTTCAGGTGACAGTCTAGGTCAATTGGCATAATAAAATCTATTAAGAAAACATTCTGCATCCCACTTTGGAGAGTGGCATCTGGGGCCTTAAATGCTAACAAGCCACCATCTAAGATGCATCAGTTGGTCTTAACGTACCTGAAGCAAAGGAGAATGAAGAACACCAAGGACCCAAGGTAATTATGAGCCCAGGAGACAAAAAGGGCCACATAAAGCAGAGACTACATCAGCCTGAGACCAGAAGAACTAGATGGTGCCCGGCTACAACTGATGACTGCCCTGACAAGGAACACAACAGAGAATCCCTGAGGGAGCAGGAGAGTAATGGGATACAGACTCCAAATTCTCATAAAAAGACCCGATTTAATGGTGTGACTGAGACTAGAAGGACCCCAGAGGTCATGGTCCCCAGACCTTCTGTTAGCCCAAGAGAGGAACCATTCCCATAGCCAACTCTTCAGACAGGGATTGGACTGAACTATAGGATAGAAAATGAAACTGGTGAAGAATGAGCTTCTTGGATGAAGTACGCACGTGAGGCTATGTGGGCAGCTCCTGTCTGGAGAGGAGATGAGATGGCAGAGGGGGTCAGAGCTGGCTGAATGGACACGAAAAGAGAGAGTGGAGAGAAGGAGTGTGCTGTCTCATTAGAGGGAGAGCAACTAGGAGTATATAGCAAGATGTATATAAATTTTTGTATGAGAGACTGACTTGATTTGTAAACTTTCATTTAAAGCACAATGAAAATTAAAAACAAAAAAGATGAAAAGACCAAAGAAAAAAAAAAAAAGAATAGATTTGATGCTTTGAATCCTAATGACCTAATGTCAAACAAGTTGTGAAATAATACCAGGGACACTATACATGAAGAAAGCAAGCGGTCATTAAAAAGACAGGAAAGACCAAAGTGGATGTCAGCAGAGACTGAAAGTTGCTGCTGAAGATTGAGTAGCTAAAGCAAATGGAAGAAATGGTGACGTAAAAGAGCTGAATAGAAGATTTCAAAAGGCGACTTGAGAAGACGAAGTATTATAATGAAATTTGCAGAGACCTGGAGACAGATAATCAAAAGGGAAGAACACACTTGGCATGTCTCAAGCTGAAAGACGTGAAGGAAAAATTCAAGCCTCAATTTGTAATATTGAAGGATTCTGTGGGCAAAATATTGAATGATGCAGAAGTATCAAAAGAATTGATACTTCCTGCATCAATTGTGCCAAAAAGAATTGGTTGACATTCAACCATCTTAGGAGGTAGCGTATGACCAGGAACTACTGGTATTGAAGGGAGAAGTCCAGGCTGCTCTGAAGGCAGTGGCGAAAAACAAGGCTTCAGGAATTGACGGAATATCAACTGAGATATTCGCACAAACGAATGTAGCACTGGAAGTGCTCGCTTCGTCTGTGCCAAGAAATTTGGGAGATAGCTACCTGGCCACCTAACCAGACGAGATCAATATTTATGCCCATTCCAAAGACGGATGATCCAACCAAATGTGGAACTTATCAAACAATATCATTAATATCACATGCAAGTAAAATTTTGCTGAAGATCATTCAAAACTGTTGCAGTAGTATATCAACAAGGAGCTGCCAGAAATTCAGCCTGAATTCAGAAGAGGACGTGGATCAAGGGGAGTCATAGCTGATGTCAGATGGATCTTGGCAGAAAGCAGAGAATACCAGAAAGATGTTTACCTGTATTTTATTGGTTATTCAAAGGCATTCAACTGTGTGAATCATAACAAATTACGGATAACATTGTGAAGAATGGGAATTCCAGAACACTTAATTGTGCTCATGAGGAAACTTAAATCAAGAGGCAGTTGTTCGGATAGAACAAGGGGATACTGATTGGTTTAAAGTCAGGAAAGGTGTGTGTCAGGGTTATATCCTTTCACCACACCTATTCAATCTGTATGCTGAGCAAACAGTCTGAAAAGCTGGACTATATGAAGAAGAATGGGGCATCAGGATTGGAGGAAGACTCATTAACAACCTGCGTTATGCAGATGACACAATGTTGCTTGCTGAAAGTGAAGAGGACTTGAAGCACTTACTAACGAAGATCAGAGACCACAGCCTTCAGTATGGATTGGACTTCAACATAAAGAAAACAAAAATCCTCATAGCAGCATCACGATAAACAGAGAAAATACTGATGTTGTCAAAGATTTCACTTTATTTGGATCCACAATCAATGCCCATGGAAGCAGCGGGTAAGAAATCGAACAACTTATTACATTGGGGCAGATCTGCAGCAAAAGACCTGTTTTAAAGTTTTAAAAAACAAAAATGTTACTTTGAGGACTAAAGTGCACCTGACCCAAGCCATGGTATTTTCAGTTGCGTCATATGCACGTGAAAACTGTACAATGAATAAGGAACATCAGAGGAGAATTGATGCATTTGAATTATGGTGTTGACAAAGAATACGGAATGTTCCACGGATTGGCGTGAACAAATCTGTCTCAGAAGAAGGACATCATGCTTGGTAGATGCAGCAAAATAGAAAATATGTGTGTGTGTATTGTTATACATGTATGTATGCATATTGTTGTTATTGTTAGTTGCTGTTGAGTCAGTTCTGACTCATGGTGACCCCATGTGTGCAGTGTGGAATTGCTCCGTAGGGTTTTCAAGGCTGCGACCTTTCAGAAGCAGATTGAGGTAGCTCTGGGTGTGTTCGAACTGCCAGTCTTTTGGCTAGTTGAACGGTTAACCATTTGCACCACCCAGGCTCCTATTTATATTGACATATCTAGACATAGCCTTAAAAATAAGTGGAAGGAAACCACTGTAGGAAAAATATCAAAACTGAGGTACATAGAAGACTTGAAGAGAGAGAGAGAAAAGAGATGCTATGTGCCTGCATGGAAAATGGATAAAGAAAAATGGTAGTTCTTTGTAAGTGAGTACATAATTGTAAAATTCCAATGTGATTTTAAGTCCATGGAAGAGTAGATAGGTATACAAAATGGAGGAGCAGTAAAGCTAGGATCAGCCCATTCAGACACAAATACATTTAGGTATAGTTACTAAAATATTGTGGTACTGTTACAAAAATAGCTCAGTAACATTCGTGCACGCTCACACGTAATGCAGAAGGAAAGAAGGGTCATACTTCAGTGTCTCTGAAATGATCGGCTAGCTCTGTCGGGTGGGGGCAGGGGCGTTTACAGCTCGGTCTCACATCCTATTATAAAACAAGATACAGCAGGAATTAAATTTAATCATATGCCAAGTGTAGAAGAATGGAGATAAAAACACTTAGGCTCTGGGGGACAAATGGACAGAAGACATAATCAGGCTGTTCACAGACAGAAAAAGCAGATGACTAATTAAACATATAAAAGAAAGTCTTTTGTTTTCACTGATTTTTAAGAATGTAGATTGTTATACCCTTCCTGGAGATTAATTTAGTAATAAAAACCTATGTGTACATGTAGTCGTGTGTGTGTAGGGTGAGTGTGAATTCTCAAACATACACTCCACGTTCTCGGCTTCCATGGACAGTTCCTCCTGCCTCCACTTGCTGTCAGCCCATCAGCTCTGGGAAGGTAGACTAGTACTTGACATTTGAAAGGCACTGGTTTTTTATTGTTTGTGTTGTTGTTAATTAGGCATATCTGGGAAGAAGTAGTATCTCTGACTCAGAAGCACTTTTAAAATTTTTAGTAAGTGATCAGTATGTTTAACTTTTGTATCTTGCGACTTCCATATAAAATCAGAGTAGTTCTTCTATGATGTTGTAAGAATTAATGATATGTATGTATGAATAGGAAATCCTGGTGGCATAGAATAGTTGATATTTCATGTCAGGTTATGCATTATGTGTAAAATTAGCACCTCCTAAACTGGCTGGGAAAACAGATCCATTTTACATGGTCAATTAGGACCGAGCACTGATTGCAGAATTTTCCTTTTCATGAAAAAACTTTCACTAAAATTTATTATTTAATAAAATACTGATCTTGAGAGGTTCCCACTTGAGACTCTCTAGCTTCAAAGAAAGAATGAAAATCTACCGTCTTAGCCCAGAGAAGTAAAAAAAAAAAAAACTATTAATAAAAGCAAGTCAGTAGTTACGGTTTTGATATGTTCAAGAACTCTATACTTTAGGTACTTTTTTTTGTGGCAGAAGTAGATAAAAAATTTTATTGTTTCAGTCTTCAAAATATGCATGCTAACAATTTTATGTTTTAAATTGGGATTCATTTTTATTCCTAGTCTGAATTAGAGAAGCCTAGAAGCCGGAAAAAACCACCTGTTACAGACTCAGAGGAAAAATTAGGTGTTGATGACCTGAGCAAATTAGTCCAGGAACAGAAACCTAAGGGCAGTCAGCGTGGCCGAAAGAGGGGCCACACGGCCTCCGAGTCAGATGAGCCGCAGTGGCCCGAGGAGAAGAGGCTCAAAGAAGACCTGTTAGAGAATGAGGACGAACAGAACAGTCCACCAAAGAAGGGTAAAAGAGGCCGGCCACCGAAGCCTCTTGGCGGAGGTATCCCTAAAGAAGAACCAACAATAAAAACTTCCAAAAAAGGAAGCAAAAAAAAATCGGGACCGCCAGCAGCAGAGGAAGAGGAAGAAGACGACAGACCAAGTGGAAATGTAGAGCAGAAGTCGAAAAGCAAACAGCACCGGCCGTCCAGGAGAGCGCAGCCGAGGTAAGTACGTGCCACTCTAAACCGCGGTCTTCAGTTACCGTGTGAAGAATCATAATTTGATGCTATCCACATTTGGGTCTCCCCAAAGCAGAGCAGAATCTCCTGAAACTAGTGCAGTTGAATCCACACAGTCCACACCACAGAAAGGACGTGGAAGACCATCAAAAACGCCATCACCATCACAACCCAAAAAAAATGTGTAAGTTGTAAATAATATTAAATTTCAAACCAATTTCAAATTATTTTGTGGAAGTTCATAAATATAAATAAGGCTGTATTTAAATCCTCATATATTTAGCCCCATTAGCTAGGTAAGATACTATTTTTATAAACTTACCTAGATGATTGATATCCCAAGTAACCCCCGGGAACATTCGTTCATTTCTACAAGTTTATAAATGAATATTAAACAGTTTTATTATTTCGTGTGGGGCACAATGGTTAAAGTGCTCAACTGCTGACTGAAAGGGCAGCAGTTCAAACCCACCAGTCACTCTGGGAGAAAGATGGGGCTGTCTGTTTCCGTAAAGATTACAGCCCTGGAAACCCTATGGGATAGTTCTACTCTGTCCTGTAGGGTCGCTATGAGTCAGAATTGACTCGAGGTCAGTGGGTTTGGTTTGGTTTATTTCCTGTGTAGACTTTATGGTACCTAAAGAGAAGGTAAGGTATTTTCAGTACTTAGAGCCCATTGAGCATATTGCCTCTTCAGTGCACGCTGCAGTGTTTCTTCATATCTCCCCTCAGCAGCTGTTTGTTTAGGAAACGTGAAAATAGCATTTACACTTCTACTTTTATTCCTGTGAACTTGTAGCAGGAAATTAACAGACGTCAGTTTTCTTAAATTACAATATATAGAAATTAATTACCCCAGGTCGATCTAAATTTCTTGATGCCTTGGCTATGTTTGTTTTCTAATCTAATTAAAATATCTATATATAAGGAGCCCTGGTGGTGCAGTGGTTAAGCACTCAGCTGCTTACCAAAAGGTCGGTGGTTCAAGCCCACTAGCTGCTCTGTGGGAAGAAGATGTGGCAGTCTGCTTCCGTAAAGATTACAGCAGTGGGTACCCTGTTGGACAGTTCTGCTCTGTCCTAGAGGGTTGCTATGTGTTGATATAACTGGATGACAAAGTTTTTTCTTTGTTTTTAATCCATATGTAGTTTTGGATTTTCACAAAAACGCATATTTATAAGAGAGTTACAATAACAGTTTTGTACGCAAGATGATGAATGTGACAGGAACCCAGTGGTGTAATTTGTAGGTTTGGCAGTATTTTTTGTTCACTGATTTAAGGGGAAGAGAATAGCAAGTCTTTGTAATATTACTAAGAAACCCCTGCACTCTTTCTGAGTGTGATTCCATTATGTAATCTTATCACCAGCTTGACTTTCCAGAGTTGCCAGCATGCCTTGGTTAAATAGATGTTTTTCCTGTTCTTTGTTTTATTTATTTTTCTCTCAGGTAAAAAATTAAGGTAAGTGTATTTTTTATGGCAGCTTCATAGATATGCTTGGATTCAACAAAGGAAAATCATGGTTTCTAAACAAAGGATTCTTAATGAATGTTAAATTCTTGTGATTAATTTTATAGCAAGGAAATAACAGAGAGTAAATATCTTCCAAGCTCAGAACTTTAATTTGTTTATATTTCAGCATCATAAAGTTAAGCGTATAGTATTGCCCTCATTGTCTACGATTACACAAGTCCTGCCATGAGTGTTCTAGATGAGACGGGTACTTCTTTTTAAAAATCAGTGCAGAAAAGAATTCCGTAGCCTGTCTTGGGATAGGATTTACCCTCACTGGAAAGCTCTGTTCATAGCTAGTATAATAATGTGTTAGTATTTGTCTGTTTTTCTTGTCCTGACCTTAGTGGGGTTGACAAAGATTTTATCATTATGTTTATGTAATAACCTCTGTCATTCCTGAAAAACTGAACCAAGTAAAAAGTTACTAACTTCTAACCATGAAGAGAATACATGTTTGTTCTCTATTCTGATGTTCAAATTAAAGTCAGTTAATAAATATAATTGTTAAATATAAGATTTTTAAAAGAAAAAAATTACTTAGTTTGAGCATCGGTTAAATAATATACATTTTGTAGGGTTATGGAAGCGATAAGCTGTATTTCCAGCTTTTTAAAGAATGAATATGACTCAAGGTTGATCCATTTGACTCCCTGGGGCTCCTGTGGTTGAGAGAGCACTAGGTGCCGGGGATACAGTGGCAGGAACGGGCATGGTTCCTGTCACTGGGACTTTCCGTCCAGCAGGTGTGCCATCATTAAATGACCCCACACAGATAGGGAAGTGTGGATTGTGATCACACTCTGAAAAACTGTAGCAGAATGGTGTAGGAGGATCAAGGATTTGGGAAAGTTTCTCTTTGGAAACTGAGAATAAGCTAATTCCTGAGAATACAGGGAGTCCTCAGTTTACGATGACGTTCTGTTCCTACAACTCCGTCTTAAGTCAGTTCTGACATAAGTCCAATACCTCTTTTTTTTGTTGTTTGTTTTTTACTTTTCATTTTTATTGCCTCTTATTATAAGCACCTGTATAAACCTGATCTTTATTTAAAGTCTTCAGGGATGGGCATGAGAATGAGAACGTCAGCAAATAACACCCTGCAACATTGTATGTAGCACATGTTAGTAATGTAAGGTGTAGAAAAAACAGAGGGTCGTAAGTGGGGTGCATCATAACTTAAAACCGTCATAAGTCGGGGACCATCTGTACGTAGAAATGAGACAAGCAGGGAGGAGGGAGAGGTACTTTTGTTGGGGAGGAGACACTTTATTTGTAGGTTCTAAAGTGGGGGAAAATCTTGGCAAATCCAGAGAGCTGAAGGAAGCCGAGGGTTTGCTGGATTGTGGTTGTGGGAGTTGGAGAATAGAAAGAAACGAAAGCTGGCAGGCAGGGACCATCTGCAGTGCCCGGGATGCTGTGTTAAGGATTTTTACAAAATTATTCTCAGTTGAGTGGGGAGTTACCGTGGTGAGGGGGTCGGGGGAGGCTTGACATCAGCTATTTTTACCTAGGAGCAGATGAAAAATAGTATATTATTAAGAAAGACTCCAGATTTTCATCTTGGAGTAGTGCGGTAGGTATAGAGGAGTTGCATTTTACTGAGTTGGAAAAAATAGAAGAGCCAATTTGAGGTGACGGCCTGGATCACACTTATTTTTGTTACCTGGTAGACCTTTGTTTCTAGGATTAAAACACTGGTTTGGGATTCAAAATATAAGAAAATTATTTCTTGTCTCCTAAAGTAATTGAGGATAGAAATAATGAGAAATCACGAAGTATATAAAGTGCTTCCTGCGACAGAGTGTAGTGATCTCCTGAAGACCAGACTACTCATCTTATCCTCGTGTGTTTTGCCCCAGCCGCGTAGGACGGTCCAAACAAGCCGCTACGAAAGAAAACGACTCCAGTGAAGAGGCAGATGTGTTTCAGGGTAGCTCTCCTGCCAATGACGATGTCACACAGGAAGAAACAGAGGAAGAGGAAGTTTCTGCAGTGAACGTATGTGTTTACTGGGTGCCGTAGTGCTGGTGTGGAATACGAGAATATAGTGGGTACATATTTGGTCAGACCCACTTAGTACTTGCTGTTACTTATAATTCTAAATGTACTGTTTTTCTTCGTTAGTTGTAGTGTCATTTCATCTATAGGCTTGGTTAGTGGACAGAACATCTTTTATGGAAACCCGAAACTAAATGAGAGTAGTAGGTGAGCCCAGTGGAAATGTAAATGTCAAGTCTAAAACAATGTGGAGAAGAACGAGTAACAGTCTAACATGGACACTTCAAGCATTTAGGTTGTAGCTTGATTTTAGTGCCCTGGTATCCATTAAGTATATTGTTATTTATGTGTCATGTTTCTGTTTGAGTTTCACGGTAGAGTTTGTGTATACGGCGACGGGAGATTTGGCATTGATTAAGGGTAATAGTTGTACAACATGATCAGTTTGATTGATATCACTAAGCTGTACACCTGAAAAAGATTGAGTTAGTAAATGTTGCATATATTTTTACCAAAAAAAAAAAAAAGGACAGCTGCTGACACTGCTTACGTACAAGCAGACACCCAGAAGTCTGCCCTGAGTGTTGTGCTCTTCTAAAGAATTATCTATATGGGATCAAATTGACAACAGCAACTTGAAACGTTAGATGAGAAACTTAGGGGCTTGTGAGTCTATGTTAATGCTGGTGGAATAACTTGGAAAGGATAGCAAGAATGGTCACACAACTTAAAGAATGTGAGCAGTGTAACTGAAGCGCACATGTAGAAATTGTTGAATTGGTTATGTTTTGCCATGTGTATTTTTGCCCCCCCCAAAAAAAATTATAAAAGAAAAACTATTGAGTAAGTTGTTAATTAAATTAAAACCCTGGTTTGTTTATATGCCTGTTGTTAATACTGATCCTTTTTGAACTAGAGTTTTATGCTTTCATTAGTGCTTGCCAGTAAATAGCTTTATGTGTAAATCTCAGGTTATTTATGTGCGTTTGATCGTTGTCAGGATGTAGACTCAGTAGCTCTTTTTCTCAGAAAGACAGCCGTCATTCAAGCATATGCCCGTGAGCGTCAGGTGTTTTCTTTCACTACAGAAAGGTGTGTAGAAAGATGATTAATCCGTCTGTTGATTGTTCTTGTGAATGGTGGCTTCTGTTCGTTTCTCTCTAGAATTATTAAACAGTAATTGTTTTTTTTTTTTTTTTTTGCTCTTCTGGAAAAGGCTGTTTATATAGGAAGAAAGGCCTTGGTGATCTGCATTTGAAAATCAGCCAGTAAAAACCTGCGTCATAAAAAAAGGGTCCTGTTCACAACCAGTCAAGCAGCGGGAGCAGGCGGCCTTTGTTCTCTTCTGTGTGGAGTAGCCATGAGTTGGGGGCTGACGCAGCAGAGATGAGGACAGGAGTTGGGACATTCCTTTATAGGTCTAAGGACATGATGCGAAGGCACAGAGTGGAAAGGAGAAAGGTTTCAGGGAAAGGAAAGCAAGGAAAATCAGGAATAAGTGAGAATAAAGATTGTCTTACAAGCGTGTCCCCGTTTTAACTACGTATCCCTTGGCTTTCCTTTTAGGTGCGGCGGAGAAGCTCTAAAAGGGATAGGCGATGAGCAAGTGTAACCAAGAACACTCTGTTGAAAGCTTTGAAAAAGATCATTTTTTTGTCAAGCTTGGGGCTGCATAAAACTTTTGGTGGACAGAATGGGACTGCCGAAGACTGGACAGCTGAACCTTACTTTTCTGACCTCATGTATTTGTGGTCACCGCTTTAGCCAACGCACATGCTGGTGACATTGACTCTGGAGTCTTGTGGAAGTGTGGTGTGCGATGGCTGTGTAGACAGAAACTAAAGAAGAAACTTGTAAATACCCCCCCTTTTTTTTTTTTTTTAGTGTTTCTGACTTCTAAAGTGCTTGTATAGCTTCTACCTGCGGCTTTAAACTGACAGTACCTGACTGTTTATTGGATCTGTTGATTTGAAAAGCGTTTGTTAGGATGCTAGATCGTAAGCAGTATTCTGTCAGTATTTGTATTTGTATTCTCTGCGATTTTACTGTGAAACAAATTTTTCAACAAATGGTGTCATTTTCTTGATGTCGCTGTTTGTTGAAGAGGTCAACGGTCTCTTCCCCTTTGTGTATCTTACCTAGTGTTTACTTCTGGGCACCCTTAATCTCCAGAGGTGCTAAACTGTCTGCCATTACAACCGAATGATGTCTCTGATGGGATGACACCATGCAAATTGCTAAATAGCCCTTACGTTGTTTGAAATATTTTACACCTCAGTATTGATCCCAGAATTTTCTGGCCTTCCATGGCAATGAAAATTTAAGAAGAGAGAGATTTAAAATATTTTAATTTTAAAGAGTGTGTTATAAAATAATGTACTGAATTCTTTATACCATTTTATCATCCCTTTTCAGTTTTTATTAATCTACTGTATCAATAAAATTCTGTAATTTGAATGAGTTTTTAATAGTCTAGAATGTTATTGTGTATAGATATTTCCTCCTGAGCATTATGTTCAGAAAATGCAAATTATTACAATTATTACACTATAATATAAAATCTGATATATACACATTATAAAATTCCAGTTCTCCGTACAGTGTAAAGTTGATCAGAAAGAAAAATTTTATTGATGCAGTGTGTCTTTATAAAGCTGTTCTTGAAAGCCGAGTGTTTTGTATTTTATAGTGAGTTGCATGTTTATAAAAAAAAAAAAAAAAAAGTGCTGACAATGGGATGTGCTTTTTTCTGTAAATTCATATTTAGCCATCGTATATGATAGATTGCCCATAACATAGTTTTTCATCAAGAGTTTATTATTGTACTTTATTTTGGAGCCAAAAATTGTTTGGGGGGCAGGGTGGGAGTGATATGTCCAACTATATCAACTACTTAGGTATCACAGTCTTAGGAACTTTGAGTGAAATTCCACTTTATCCAGGTTGGGAGAAGTGGAAATTTATTTGGATTTAGAGCAGGTCTTTTTTTTTTTTTTCTTTGTTGTAATCTGCAAAATACAGAAACAAATTACTTAAGGCAGTATCCTTTACACAGTCATGTAAACTGTGTTTTGAACCAAAACATAGGTTACTGCATAACGCTGAACTGAATTTATTTTAGTATTTCTGGTGCTGTTTTAGTGGTTTCTTTGTGGTTGTCAACATCAGAAAAGAAAATCATATTCTCACTTATTAAATTTATCACGTTGAATGATGGAGCATTTTCATATAATACACCATTATTCTTAAGGTGTATTTCCAAGATTGGTTATACCAGATGGGGGTGTGATAAAGATTGGTTATACCAGATGGGGGTGTGATAAAGATTGGTTATACCAGATGGGGGTGTGATAAAGATTGGTTATACCAGATGGGGGTGTGATAAAGATTGGTTATACCAGATGGGGGTGTGATAAAGATTGGTTATAGTAGATGGGGGTGTGATAAAGATTGGTTATACCAGATGGGGGTGTGATAAAGATTGGTTATAGTAGATGGGGGTATGATAAAGAAACTACTATTTTGGAAAAGGACATTTTACTATTTTCCAGTGTATATTGCAATTGATGTGATTGTTTCTGTTTTAAAGATTTCTTCATGTTTATGAAACAGCCTTTTATTTAAAAAAAAAAAAAGTTTGGAGTTGTGTTTTAATCTCTCAGTATTTAGTTATTCTTCATTTACAACAGTACTGACACCAGTGATTATGGGAGGCTGCTGTATATCAAGGCAGCTAACGTTGGATCAAGGTCCATTGGTTTTTAAATGTTTCACAGGCTCGGTTCTCCCAAGTAGGCTATTTCTACTCAGCAGTACAAAGGCATGTTTCTAAATCTATAAAGAATAAGGGATAGCTTTGTATTTTTGTCTTTGACTAAATTGCACCGGAAATGTTTATGGAAATACATCTTTAAGACCATTTTATAAAACAAATGAAAAAATGATCTTGAAACCGATTGTGCAAGATTTTTATTTGCCTGATCATAGTTAACCATATTTCATTGCACTTCAGTCACAAAAAAGTGTTCATTGTAGATTTTGTTCATAATGCCATCGAGTCTGTGATTTTAAAACTTGTCTGTTGTACTTTTTTGGGGAGAATTATGATGTAAAATTGTCATTATTCTGTAGCAAAATAGGTACAATAATGATCAAAGTTTGGATGTCCTGAGTCTTCATCTTAGGGGATCACCTTATTATGTTTAAACTTAACATTTCATGTACTAACATTTGGGGAGCCACATACTTCAGCTAGAATAAAATTAAGTCTGTATAAAACATTAATTGCTAACACCGGTTAGCAAATGTCAGTGATGATGTTCATTTTGAAAATATGTACTGTATAACATTAAGAAGATACTTCACTCACTGTAACAAGTTCCATTATGAAAATCTTATGGTTTCTCGGTGAGGTTATCTTGCTGCGCTCTGCAGCAAACCCGTTTAATCCACAGTATAATAGAATTTCTTGCTGCAGTGCAACAGGAAGCTTTTTCAGTGATCTCCACTGTATATGTAAATTACAAATGTGGCTGTAAAACTTGTCCCAGGTATTAAAGGTTAAATTACTTTCTACGTCTTCTTATAACTTGTAAGTTTGATTTTTAAGATTTACTTTTGCCCACCTGAAGACCGTCAGGAATTTAGGAACTTGTTTAACTTAGCCATATCTTCCCTGTCACGTAGTATTATGTCACCATAATGAACCATTGGTATTTAAATAGATAACCAATTTTCAGACACAGTTTTGGATTTTCTGTGAAGTTGAATAAACATGAAAGTTAATATAATTTGTATTTTATTTATGTGAGTCAGTATATACTTAAATATGTGTTCTAAATAGAGAAAGACACATTTTGATGATTTTAAATTTTAGAGCCTTTGTTTCACGAAGAGGACATCTCTTTCCCAGTAACATTTTTCAAAATTTTTGTTTAAACTTCTTGATTGACAGAGGTTTACTAAGTACCATGTAAGTGATAGTATTGCATAACTGAAGAAAATAAACCTACAATATAAACTACAAAAAAGAAGGCACTAAGAAAGTAGGTTGCTAGTGGCAGTCTTATTAATTTGTTCACCAAGTGTTTATTAAGTGCCTACTGTGTGCCAGGCTAGTTACAGAGGATAAAGTGTGATCAGCATAGACCAAGTCCCTACCCTTTTGGAGGTTGCATTCTAATGGGAGCGAGGAGAATAAGTAAACAGTAATTAAATATATAATATCACATTGTGAAAAGTATGTTAAATTAACAAAAAAAGGCAGGATAGAGGGTAGAAGAGATTGAGGGAGAAGCTATTTTATATACTTTAAGGCTGTGTTACTCAGTGTATAAAATTTAGGATTGCTGTATCTTTATGATGAAGTGACACCTTTATAATTACAAAATGTCACTTGCTATCTGTAGTTAACTTTTTGTGTACTTTGTCTGATATTAATATAGCCATACCAGCTTGGTTTTGGATATTGTCAGTATGAGAAAACTTTTGGTCTGACCATGTACTTTCAGCCTATTTATGTCCTTAAATGTTGTGTAAATAGTTTGTACTTGGGTCTTGTTCTTTTTTTAGAGTGTTTAGACCATTTACATTTAGTGTAATCACTGATCTAGTGGGTTTTAAGGCTGCCCTCTTGCTTATTTTCTTTTTGCCGATCTCTGCTTTGTTGCGCTGGTTTGTGTCACTGTTTTCGTGGTCGCCCTGCAGTTCACAGGGTCTGTGTTTGGCTTATTACCGTCTATTTCCCATTAGTGCTTTTGCCACCTTCTGAGCCATGCAGCTTTACCCTGTGCCACAGTGGTATTTTATGGTTACAAACCCCACAATATTACTGTGCCTTTAAATAGCCAATATTCTTTGTGTTTACCCATAAGATTTCTTTTCTTTGCTGTTACTTTTTTTTTGGCCGGGGGAGCCCAACTTGGCCGGGGGAGGCGGGGAGTAATTCTGTGCTTCCATGCAAATTCATTTTCCTTCAGCTTAAAGGACTTCTTTCCTATGGCTTGAAGTGCAGATCTGCTGGCAGTCACCTGAAGTCATCATTGGTTTGTTTGAAAGGTCTTTAATGCACCTTCATGCCTGAAGGAAATTTTCACTGAATATGGAATATTTTAGATTGGCAGTTATATTTGATACTTACAAGTTGATGTTCCATTTGTCCTCCGGCTTTTGTATTTGCTGTCAGGAGGTCAGCTGGAAATCTGGCTCTTGCTCTTTTTAGGTAACATACGTTTTTCCTAGCAGTTTTTAGGATTTCCTCCTTACATTTTGTTTTTAGCAGTTTGACTGTGATGTGCCTAAGTATGGTTTTCGTTTTTATTTATCCCACTTAGAGTTCGCTGAGCTCTTGAACTTGTGGGCTAATGTCTTCTGTCAGTTTTGAAAAGTTCTTTTCTGTCCTCTCGTCACATATTCATGTCTCCTCCAACATGCGTGCCTTTTATGTGCTTTTCTGCTCTTTCCATTCTTTTTTCTTTCTGCTTCCGTTTGGATATTTGCTATTGATAATCTTCAGATTTACCAATCCTGTCTTTTCTTGTTTCCAGTCTGCTATTTAACCCATCAAATGAGTTAATTTCAAATATTATTTTTCAGTTCTAGAGTGTCCAGTTAATTATGTTATAGATTTCATTTCTCTGTTGAAAGTCTATCTTTTCACCTGTCCTTTTCTCTCTTTCTTTAGCTTTAGTTATATCATTCAAATCTTTGTGAGCTAACGCCAACATCTGAATTGTGGGTCTGCTTCTGTTGTCTTTCTTTTTTCTCTTAACTATCACTCACATTTTCTCTGAGCATACTTCTTCTTCCTCTTCATAGGCCTTCTACTTTGTTTATTAGTGCAGGGCGTTGTGTATTAAAAACCGTAAGAGATTGAAGTCGATGCGATTTACCCCAAGAGAGATGATTTGCCTTTTTCTCTGTTAAGCATTAGAGGGATCAGTCACTTCAGTCTGTGGAGTTGGGCCTGGATTGCAGCTTTAGGTAGGCTCAGTGCACTTGTGTCAGGTATCAGGAGGGCATGACTTGTGTTATGTGATGGCCCTCTCTAGCACAACAAGGCTGTCCAGCCCAGCCTCTCAGCAGGAAATTGGGAGGAAGCCAGGACCCAGATCAGACCTGGATGGCTCCGGGGACCTTCGTGGAGCGTTTGGTGGGAGTGCATTGTAGGGCTTTGTGCAGGAGACTGGCAAGGTCTCTTTTTTTTTTTTTTAATGTTCCTCTGGGTGTTGTGTAAAGAACAGACAGTGAAACGCAAGGGTGGAAGCTCAGAGTGTGGTGTAGGTACAGCGGTAGTCCAGAGCGTGGGTGGACATCCAGCACACAGTGGTGGGGTAGAGGTCGTGAAATCGTAGTTGGACTCGTGGCACCTTGGTGTTAACGTGAGTGGTGAGAGGTAGTAGCTGGGTTCCTGACAAATTTTGAAGTCACAGCCAACAGTACTTGCTGGTGGGATGGATATGGAAATGTGAGGAAGATGAGTCACAGATCACTCCTGAGTTTTGAACCTGAGAAACTGAGTGCCTGTCGATTCCGTTTTCCAAAGCAGTGAAGATGGGGTAGGTGGGCGGGAGATAATCTCCAGGATAAAACCACTTGGAGCCACTTCATCAGTGTCAGCATGTGATGCATAATTTTTAGAGGCTTTGGATATTTGGGTGTCAGTCTTTTGTGCTTCTTCCTATTTAAAGATAAAGCAAGTTGGCTTCCACAATAAAAATGTGGACATTTCCTAATTTCTGGCATTCCAAGATGTGAGAGCATGGAAGATTAATCTGTGTGTTTTTACAGTTACTTGAATTCGGTAGTTGGTGGTGGTGAGCCGATGGAGTTTTCAGGTGAGTTAGTTTAAATCTCCTTGGCAGTTAAATTCTCCTGGGACAAGGGCATGTCTGCATAGGACTCATGAGTATGTCTTTCGTATATACCAAAATACAGAATAATTTTCCAATTACATAACAGGTCGCTATGAGTCAGAATCGACTCGACGGCACTGGGTTTCGTTTTTGGTTATAACAGTTTACTAATAACTTGATTCCAGCAACCATACCAACAAGCTTGACTAGTACTTGTTGATAAAATACAGGAGATGCTTCACAAATATAATGCATCAATTGTCATTTCTCTGTGGTGACTTCATCTAACCTGAGTAAGTCCAGGTAGGGACAGCCTAAACCACCTAAACATGTATCACCCATCAATACATGCAGGCAGTCCCCGACTTAGGACAACATATTCCAGTTACAAGGAACTGCAGCTACAGCCACACTTAAGGATGTCGTGTGTACAGCACCATGTACAATGTTGCATCATCTGCTGATGTCATTCTCAGTTGCTCAGTTTTATGATTTACTGTCCAAAACACAGAGCCCTGGTGGCACAGTGGTTAAGAGCTCGGCTGCTAACCAAAAGGTCAGCAGTTCAAATCCACCAGCCGCTCCTTGGAAACCTTATGGGGCAGTTCTACTCTGTCCTATAGGGTCACTGTGAGTTGAAATCAGCTCGATGGCAATGGTTTTGTTTGCTTCAAAACACTGCCATGTAGCAGGCTATGACCTGGTCTACCATGAAAACTAAAAAAGGTATTTGACATGTCAGAGCTGACTTGCTATGGAGTCGTGGGAACGGTTGCCCGTTGTCGGTCAGGGGCTACCTGTATTTATACCCATATCTTCCCTGCAAGCTTTTGACTCATACATCTAGCTACCCGCTTGATGTTCTCTATAGACTACCTCAAAATGTCCAAAACTGAATACATGAATCTTTCTGTCCCAAATCTGGTCGTCTCCCTATATTTAAAAATGGAACCAGTACCCAGCTAGTAAGCAACTAAATCAGAAACCTAGGCATTGGCTCGACTCCCCTCTTCCCTTACCCCACGTTCAGTCTGTCCTCTCGTCCTTTTGGATCTACCGCCCATCACTTCTTGAGTTTTTCTACCTTTCTCACCAGTTTAATGTCCCTAGCTTTTGGCTCTCACCATTTCTTTACCTTGACCTGACCTGCTCTCATTTAGTTCCTGCCCCGCCTCACGTTCTCTCAGCGATTCCATCTCCTTCAGCATCAGCAGCGCCCACAAACAGCACAAGCCCTACAGCCCTTTGATACTTCACCCGTTTACAATAGCGTTCCCTACAGAGCTCTGCATGCTGGGGCACTCCTATCCAGCTGGTCGTCTTCAGGATGTGCCGGTTACACGGTTCTCTCGGTCCCTTGTACCTAATACCAGGTGGTACGAGGCTGGACAGAAAGTGTAGAGGAATGCCAAAAATGTACAACGTTCTGTTTTCTCTGGTTGTACACTCTCCTTCCACTATGTGTGGCTGTTACCTGTGCAGATACAGTTAAGCATTTCCCTGGGGAAGCCTTTCTCGATTTCTGTGATCAGGGCAAACCTTGCCTCCCCTCACCACGTCGCTTAGCGTGATATTTGAGCTGTTTGATTGATGCCATCGCCCCCAGCGGCAGGCTCCGGACGACAGAGGTGCTGTTTTGTTTACTTGTCCATCTCTAGCACTTAGCGCAGTGCCTGGTGCACGGAGTACTCAGTAACATTTTATGTTCAGTTGCCCTTGAGTCGACTCCGACTCAAGGCAAAACTAAAACCAGTTGCCGTTGAGTTGATTCCAACTCATAGCAACACTGTAGGACGGAGTAGAACCGCCCCATAGGTTTTCCAAGGAGCAGCCGGTGGATTGGAACTGCTGACCTTTGGCTTAGCCAACCATCGCTCTTAACCACTGCACCAGGGTGGAACTGTGCTCCACAGGGTTTTCAACAGCTGTGACCTTTTGGAAATAGATTGTCACACATTACTCCTGAGTAGCCTCTGGGTAGATTCAAACTGCCAACCTGGTTAATAGCCCAGCACACAACAGTTTGTGCCACCGGGGACTCCATTTACGTTATTGAAGTGTAAATAAAGAGTAGACATTAAAAGCTGATTTAAAATGAAGGAATCATACTACTTGTGCCGGATACCTTACTAAAAACTACATGTGTTATAATCCCATAGTTCTCTCTGCAGTTCTCTGTGGTAGTTGAGGCCATGCCCTTTTAGCAAATTAGGAACCGGGATCAGAGATTGTGGTTCACTCAAGATTTTTCATTTCTGAAGTGGTGCAGAAAGATTTGATCACGTGTGGTAGGAGTCCCTGGCTGCTGAAAACATTGAACATATTTGGCCGTTAACCAAAAGGTTGACGATTTGAGTGCACCTGGAGACACCTTGGAAGAAAGGCCTGGTGATCTACTTTGAAAATCTTATGGAGCACAGTTCTACTCTGACACACATGGGGTTGCCATGAATCGGTATCCACACAATAGCAATTAGTTGGTTTTACTCCCAAACCAAGCTTTTCTGTACTACCTCAACCAAGTTATTAAATCAACATTGGCTAAATGAATTTTAATTTTAAAGAAGTATTGATAAATTTGTGATTCCTAAATGGCGTTGGGATTTCCTGGTCAAGGGAAGGAACACGGTGGCCGTCTCTGAGTGCATACTCTGCCGTCTGTGCAGGTGTCACCTCCCGTGGGCTCACCACCGCCTTGTCAGAAGTACGTACTTACCAGGTTTTACCAGTAAAGACATCTTGACTGTAAGTAACTTAGGAAGAGGTCACAGAGGGCAGCCGATCAGAGCTCATCGTCTCAGCCAGTCCTTACTCTATGGAACGGGGCTAGAATTCAAATAATTTACTTAAACTAAAACTACTTTCCATTTGTTGAAAGTTTATGTTTCAGACAGATATTGAGAATTGATGGGTAAAGATGTAAATTTAATTCATTTTGTATATCTACATTCTTGAGCTAATGAGTTTTAACTGGCCTTCTTAGAATCTTCGCATTCTGCTCCTGGGTGCCGACAGTTACTGCGTGTAAAGATGGTGGAAGACGTGGGGACCCCCCTTAGCATCTTACAGATGGTGTCTGAGGGTTTGGGTGCAGGAGGACGGAGGGCTCAGGAGACCAGCTTGGCAAAGTGGAGAACTTTTTTTAGTTGTGGTTCAGTAATGCAGAAATTTCCTTGGAAAAGTAGTTCAGGAGAGCATCGTGTCCCGTACCCATTGCCATCCAGTCCACTCAGACTCTGACCTTATAGGACAGAGTAGAACTGCCCCATAGGGTGTCCAATGCTCTAATCTTTATAGAAGCAGACTGCCATATCTTTCTCCCCTGGAGCGGCTGATGGGTTCCAAATGCCAGCCTTTCTGTTAGCAGCCAAGCACTTAACCACTGCGCCACCAGGGCTCCTTGAACATCGCATAGGACCTTGAATTCCAGACATAGTGAAGGCTTTTTAGAACAAAAGAATGAAGACAATGAAACTGCTGGTACTTTAGCATGGCAGCTTTGGAGGGTGTGTAACACAGTAAGAGGCTGAGCACGGAGTCCAGCTACGTAGCTGTAGGATACAAACATCACCATATCTAAATAGACCGCTGTCCAGTAAGCAGTCGCCTTGTCTGCAAGCCTCAAACTGTTCATAACTGTAGGGACTGAGTTCTCTACTTCCATTCAAGTTAGCAAATAGTGCTCACGCTACCATGGCCTCCACCAGGCTGAGTCCAGCACAGCTAGATGGTACCCGGCTACAACCACCGACTGCTCTGACAGGGATCACAATAGAGGGTCCTGGGCAGAGCCGGAGAAAAATGTAGAACAGAATTCTAACTCACACAAAAAAACCAGACTTACTGGTCTTATAGAGACCGGAGGAAGCCAGGAGTATGGCCCCCAGATTCCCTTTTAACTCAGTACTGAAGTCACTCCTGAGGTTTACCCTTCGGCCAGAGATTAGACAGACCTATAAAACAAACAATAATACACGTAGCTGAACCATGTATACGAGACTAAATGGGCACACCAGCCCAGGGGCAGGAATGAGAATGCAGGAGGAGAAAGGAAAGCTGGACAAATGGAAGAGGGGAAGCTAAGATTGAGAAGGGGAGAGTGTTGACATGTCTTGGGGTTGGTAACCAGTGTTGGTAACACAAAACAATATGTGTATTAATTGTTTAATGAGAAACTAATTTGCTTTGTAAACTTTCATCTAAAGCACAATAAAAAAAAAATCAAAATTAAAAAAATAATCTTCAAATTAAGCAGCAGCCAGT
Source organism: Elephas maximus indicus (assembly GCF_024166365.1). NCBI lineage: Eukaryota > Metazoa > Chordata > Mammalia > Proboscidea > Elephantidae > Elephas > Elephas maximus. The sequence goes on from NC_064832.1 coordinate 95,708,261, forward strand.
TAGTTAAGCATCTTTTTTTGACTTAGTAATTTACACAGCTACTTTGACACAGGCATTCAGAAGGAAATAGGAAAATCATTCCACCAGGATCTCAGGCTGCCTGACTTCTTTGCTGTGAGGTGCTGAGTCGATTCCACGGCAGTGGGTTTGGGTTTTTTTGGTTTTTTACTTTCTCACATGTACATATGTGTCTCTTGTTTTTATTAAGTGGGATCATACTCTACCTGTTTTTCTACAACTCTTTTCCGTACTTAATGTTCTTATAAATCTGTCCCTACCAGCATCCTTTTTTTTTTTTTTTAAATATTGTATTTTCGGCAAAAGTTTACACAGCAAATTAGGTTCCCATTTGGCAATTTCAACACAAATGTCTCAGTGACATTAGTTACATTTTCCACAATGTGTCACATTAACTGCGTTGTGGCCGTTGCATTTCCAGGGCTCTCGTTTCCCTGCCCCCTTATCTTCTCATCTCAGCTTTGGAGTAATTGTTCACCTTTTGGACTGCCAGCATCCTTCCTAACAACTGTAAGGTACCCATTTTATGGGTGTGCCATGATTGATTCCATCACTCTCCGGTTGGTGGGCATTTGGATTCTTTACATAAATGTTTTCACTGTCACCAGCAATGCGGCAAATGGTCATCTTTGTGTTCACGTGCCAGTTTTCCTGCGCTGAGGATTGTGGAGTTCTTTCACATCTGTATGTATTCTGCCCTGACGCAGTGGTGAAGTGCTGTGGCTGCTAACCAAGAGGTCAGCAGTTTGAATCCGCCAGGTGCTCCTTGGAAACTCTACGGGGCAGTTCTACTCTGTCCTATAGGGTCGCTATGAGTCGGAATTGACTCGACGGCAGTGGGTTTGGTTTTTTGGCTTTTGGTATTCTGCCAAACTGTTTTCCAAAAAACCCACCAATTAATACTGTTTTCAAGTGTTGTCAACCCAGCAGTTAAAAGAAAAAAAAAAAAAAGACTACTTTGTTGTAATTTGCGTTTCTCCAATTACAAGTGAAACTGAGCGTATGTTTTCATGTTGATTGGCTGTTTATAAGCTATGAGTTACTTCCTCATATTCTTTGCCCGTTTTTTAAAAAGTGTTCAGTTTGTCTTTTTATCATTGTTGTTGCCTCTGGGTAAAGGAAAGGAGGAAAAGATGGATTATGGACTTTAGCCACACCCTTGACTCATTTCTTATAAAAAGATACAGCAGCTTTTGTTGTTGTTCTTGTTTGGTGCCTGCCAGTGGCTTCTGAGTCAGGGACCCTATATATCACAGAAAGAAATGTTGCCAGTCCTGCGCTGTCCTCACAATCATTGTTATTTTTGAGCCCCAGGTTGTAGCCACTCTGTCAGTCCATCTTGTTGAGGGTCCTCCTCTTTTTCGATGACCCCTCTACCTTACCAAACATGATGTCCTTCTTCAGGGACTGGTCCCTCCTGATAACATGTCCAAAGTACTTGAAACGAAGTCTCGCCATCCTTGCATCTAAGGAGCGTTCTGGCTGTACTTCTTCCAAGGCAGATTTGTTTGCTCTTCTGGCAGGCCATGGTATATTCAGTATTCCTTGCCAACACCATAATTCACAGGCATCAATTCTTTGGTCCAGCTTTCACATGCATATGAGGCGATTGAAAATACTACGGCTTGGGTCAGCAACAACCTAGTTCTCAAAGTGACATCTTTGCTCTTTAACACTTTAAAGAGGACTTTTATAGCAGATTTACCCAGTGCAAAGAGTCGTTTGATTCCTTGACTGCTGTTTCCATGGGCGTTGATTGTGTTTCAAAGTAAAATGAAATCCTTGGCAACTTCAGTATTTTCTGTGTTTATTGTGATGTTGCTTATTAGTCCAGTTGTGAGGATTTTTGTTTTCTTTTTGTTAATGTGGAAACCCTGGTGGCATTAGTGGTTAAGTGCTACGGCTGCTAACCAAGAGGTCAGAGGTTTAAATCCACCAGGCGCTCCTTGGAAACTATGGAGCAGTCCTACTCTGTCCTATAGGGTCGCTATGAGTCGGAATCGACTCGACAGTAGTGGTTTGGTTTTGAGTTTTATGTTAATGTGTAATTCATACCGCAGCCTTTGGCTAGCATAAAAGGGAGCTAAAGTAGGGAACTTCCCCTCCTTCTAGGAGCTTTTTTACAGATTCCTGTATTGATCTCTTGCCTGTTCAGTATGTGGAAGATAGCTTCTAGTGAATCACTTATCTTTAAACTTTTTTAATGATATCTTCTCTCGTACGATATAGAAGTTTTTACTCTTTATGGGCTCAGATCTGACTATACCTTTCAGTATGGCTTCTGGGCTTTGTGTTTTACTGCAATATTTTGAAAATATTTTCTTTTTTTTCTTATACTCTCTAGTTTTTTTACATTAAATTATTTAATTCATATGGGGACTATTTTGATATATGTGATTGTGGTCTAACTTAGTTTTTTCCTAAATGTATAGTTGATTTTCTTAACACAGTTTATTGTACAGTTTCTCTTATTTTTGCTGGTTGGAAGTGCCACAGGTCACGTGAACTAAATATCTGCCTAAGTCTGTTTCTGAACACTTATTACTTCATTGATCCCTTTGTCTACGGCTGCGTCAGTATCTTATTTAATTACTGTGGCTGCGTAGTTGTTTTTATACTTGGTCTGAAATTTTCCCAAGTTTTAATTTTAATAATGTCTCTGCTGTTCTTGGCTGCTCTTGTTACTGAGAGAAGTCAGCTTGGTACCTTCCATTAAAAAATCCTGCTGGCATCCTGGTGGAAAGGGCACTAGTTTTATGGACTGATTTGTGCAGAATCAACGTCTTTACAGGATTGAGTCTTGCCACTGAGACAGATTTTTTACAGTCCTTCCATCAGTGCAATTTCAATATTTTCTTCAACATAGGCTTTGCACCTTTTCAAATATATTTCATGGGCTTTGTTATTACTAACATTGTTATCATTCCATTATTTTCTGGTTGGTTATGGCTGCTATGTTATCTTTTTATCCACTTTGCTGAGCTCTTTATTAGTTCTAATAATTTTTCAGTTAATTTTCTTGGATCTGCCAGGCAGATAGTAGATTATTTTGAATTGTTCTGATATTGATAGGTCAAGTTTTCTGGTCTGATTGGATTGATTGGCACCTCCAGAGGGCTGTTAAATAATGGAAAGTATCCTTTTAACAGTTTAATCAGGGACATTAAAAAATGAAATCAGAAATGTGTTGAATTCTCAGTTTGATATTTTATTTTTTAAAATATAATTACTAATGTGATGAGTATTAATAGATTTCATATAGAATCTTTGTGGCTTTGATAAGATTACCCCAGTTTGATCAAGCTTCTAGGTTCAACTGCTAACATTTTACTTAGTATTCTTACATCCATGCGAGAAGTGAGAGTGGTTTATAATTTTCTGTTGAGTTATCTTTGTCTCAGGATTGGTATAAGGGATTTTGCTAGCCTTCTTGAGTGCATTGGAAAGCTGTCCACATTTTTTCTATGAAACAGTTTATAAATGTAGGTGTTATTTGTCTTGAAAGTTTGATAGAACTCACCCTTAAAGTTGTACCTGGTGTCTTTAAATTTCATTATTTAAAATTTAGTTAGAATTTTTTATTTTAAAGTAAAAAACATTTCAGACATCTGGGAAAGAATTTAGTTGACATTCATGATCTCATTCCTCATGTTTAAAAGATCTTAACACTGCCATATATGTTTCAGTTCGCAATTACCGCCCCCACCCCGCGGTTCTTCACTGTGTTGTAAGGAGCAGACCGTGGAGGTGGGCAAGCAAGCCTTAACAGGGACCGCGGAGGGAGGCTGGCGCTTGCCGGTCCCTGGGGGGAGGATAAACTCGTGTACTGTGCACAAGCTGAGGTAACCTGTCTTTTTCCGCTTGCCCAGATTTGCTGTCTTATTTGCTTTGCCTCTTTGCCTTATTTGAAAATAAGTGTAGACGTCAGCCTAAATACACAGGGTGAGTTTCCTGAGAACAAGGACATTCCCACATCCCTCGGGACCTCAAGACCCTGATTCAGCCCTCAGCTAAGACCCAGTCAGTGCTCAGACTTCCCATTTACCCCAAAGTGGTTTACAGCTTTGCTTGGATCCCGTTGTGGTTCACTGGGTGTCCTTGGTTACATGTCCCAGGCGGTCCTCACCCTCTCTCTATTTTGTTGTTGTTGTTACTATTGTTATTTCATGAAATTGACTTTTTGAAGAGTCCCGGCCAGTTTTCATGTCGAATGCCTTGGGATGAGATTCAGGATGGTTTAGCAAAACTGTTACATAGGTGCGGGGGGAAGGGCACCCCATCTCACAGGAAAAGGGGTGCTGTCAGTTCGCCCCACTCTTGGCCATGCTGAGCTGGACCGCTGGGTTTACCTCCCACATCTTTTCAGTGTCAGTCCCCTTTCCCCTCTGGACCTTTATTTATTTATTTTTAATGTTGTGTTTTTGGTGAAGGTTCACACAGCGGTTTAGGCTCCCATTCAGCTGTTTCTATGCAGGTCATTCTGTGACGTTGGTGACATCCTTCACAATGCGTGAACATTCTCATTGTTTTTGTTCAGGTGCTTCTGTGAAGTAACTTTTTTAAAAAATAAGAAATATAGTACTAAAAAAAAAAAGTTTTGTATGGTTAAAACTCATAGTCTCTTTCCATTTAGTCTCCCCCCCCCTTTTTTTTTAACAGACAACATCATTCCCATGCCGATTTTCCTCCTCCTTTTACATGTGTGTATTTTTTAAAATACATGGAACTATTTTGGGTGCTTTTGAATTTTTTTGCAAAAGAAACATTGTATCTATTTGCAACCTGCTATGTTTTTCTCCTAGTACTGTCAGCCCTGTTGATGCATGTTTTTCTCTCCATTGTTTCACAATATAACACCTTGGAAGTTGGAATGCTTCTTAAATCAGTGGTGTCTTAAAATTGGCAGCATTTTCTTTCTTAACGACAGAATAATGGTGCACCTTATAATTGATGTCCTCTCAGGTTTGATTAAATGCCGTAGTTAATTCATCTTAATTGCTGTAAAGCGTTCTGTTGTTTGAATATACCACAGTTCATTCATTTCTGTTCCAGAATTAATCATCCCTCTTACTGGTGTGTAATCAGATTGTTTGCACTTTCACCATTACAAACAGTCCCAAGGTGAACATCCGTCACGTCTCGGAAAGTTATTCTGGATGGAAGTGTCGAATTGTAGTGAATATGCATCTTCTACTTCCTAGATATCGCCCGGCTGCATCCCAGAGAGGTGGTTCTTCTCTGTGCTCGTACCAGCAGTGGACAAGAAGTCCTGCTGTTTCTTCAGGGGCAGATTTGTAGCCATTTGAAATTAATTTTGTGGCTGCTGTAGGTTAGAGATCTAACGTTATCTTCTCAAACGCATAGCCACTCACCTCAGCACTAATTTTTAAACAGTTACTTTTTCTGCTTTGATTTGTAATGCCTTGTCTGTCATATACCAAGTGCCTTTATATATTGGGGTCTGTTTCTAGTGTTCTTTTCCTGTTCCAGTAGGTTAGATGTGTACCGTTGTAACCAGTGTACCTTAATTACTATCATTTTACGGTAAGGAATCACTTGTTAATACTGTTCACGGTTGTCTTGGCTATTCTTGTCTCTCTACACTTCCACGTGAATTTTAGAATCAGGTTGCCAAATTCTGCAAAAAAAAAGGGGGTGGATTTGTAGAAAATGACCGTTATTATGATATTAAATCTTCCCATCCATGAATATAGTAGGTTGGTCAGGTGGTCAGTTTGTCAGCTGTCTATATCCATCCATCCATCCATCTTGCTCTTTTATATATATCGATAAAGTTTTACAGTCTTCTCCATAATGGTCTTGCAAATTATATCTTCCTTTAAAATTACTTTTTCTAATTGTCCGTTACTGGTGGTTAGGAACACTAACCCTGTCTACCTACTGGTTTACCAAAAACCGGGAGACCCCTTTGGGGCCTAATGGCATTTTTAGCGTGGAGCTTTTATTACCTTTTTAGCTTCTTTTGTAGTTGATTAATTCAGGTTTTTCACTTCTTTCTCAGTTTTGGTAGCTCATGGTTTCCTTAGAAATAATGCATTTAAAGATTTTGAAAATTTCTTGGTGAAAATTTTTACATAGGCTATCTTATTTTTTTTGAATACACTTTATTTTTTAGAGCAGTTTTAGATTTACAGAAAAATCTCACAGAAAGTGCCGGGAGCTCCCGTGCTCCCCCTCCCACCCGCACGCCTTCCCCCATCATTAGTGTCTTGCATGAGTTGGTGCGTGTGTACAATTGATGGGCCAGTGTTGGTGTGCTATTACTAACCAAAGTCCATAGTTTATGGCTCATTCTTTGTTGTACAGCCCTACGAGTACGAGTGCATAATACCAAGTATGCACCATTGTCTGCAGTTCAAATCCACCAGCCGCTCCTTGGAAACCCTATGGGGCAGTTCTTCTCTGACCTATAGGGTCGCTATGAGTCGGAATCGACGGCAACAGGTTTGGTTTTCTGGTTTTGGTGCCCCACCTTTTCATTCTTCCGCCTTCCTCTGAGCCTGTTTCTGTCGTATTGCGTTTTCCAAAACTTCACCTCGTTGGAATCACACATTTGTAATTTTTCAGATTCAGACTGGTTTCTTTCACTTAACAACATGCATGCAAGTCTCCTCCCTGTCTTTGGATAGCTCATTTCTTTTTATCACTGAATAGCGCGCCGTTGTACGGATGCACCACAGTGTGTTTATCCACTCGCCGATGGAAGGACTTCTCGGTTGCTTCCCATTTTTGGGAGTTCTGAATAAAGCTGCTATAAACGTATGCATGCAGATTTTTGTGTGGACTAAGTTTTTGATTGATTTGAGTAAATACCCTGAAGCGCAATCACTATCTCATACGGTAAGCCTATGTTTAGCTTTGTCAGAAACTGCCAAGTTGTCTCCCAAAGCGGCTGCACCATTTTGTGTCCCCGGCAGCAATGGACGAGAATTACTGTGGCTTCATGTCCTTGGTCAGCATGTGGTGGTGTCAGGTTTTTGGATTTTAGCCATTTTAGTAGATGTGTGGTGGTATCTTTTTGTTGTAGTTTGCAATCCTCTAATGACATATGGGAGCCCTGGTGGCGCAGTGGTTATGAGCTCAGCTGCTAACCAAAAGGTCAGCAGCTTGAATCCACCAGCCGCTCCTTGGAAACTCTGTGGGGCGGTTCTGCTCTGTCCTACATGGTCACTGTGAGTCGCAATTGACTCAACAGCAATGGGTTTGGTTTTGGTTTAATGGCATGATGTTGAGCAGTTGTCACATGTCACATGCCATCTGAATGTCTTTATTGGCAAGATGTTTGTTCAGAACTTTTGCCCTTGTTTTTATTACTGAGTTTTAAGAATTCTTTGTACATTTTGGATACAAGTCCTTTATCAGATAAGTGTTTTGCAAATATTTTCTCCCAGTGTGTGGCTTGTCTTCTCAGTCTCTTAACAGTGTCTTTTGCCGGGCAGCAGCTTTTAATGCTAATGAAGTCCAGCTTAGAAAACTTTTGTCATCCTTTTGTGATTAAGGAAACCCTGGAGGTGTAGTGGTTAAGTGCGACAGCTGCTAACCAAGAGGTCAGCAGTTTGAATCCACCAGGCGCTCCTTGGAAACTCTATCGGGCAGTTCTATTCTGTGCTATAGGGTCGCTATGAGTCGGAATCGACTCGACAGCAGTGGGTTTGGTTTTGTGGTTTTGTGATTAATTTCTAATTTAAGTGAGTTGTGGGCAAAGACCATCATTCCTGTCAGTTTTGCTTCTTGGACTACAATGAGAGGTTTATTTATAGTTTCTTGGGTACTAAATGTGTGCATGTATGTTTTAAACTGACCTTGTTTGGGGGTATTTAAACCTTATATCTGGTTTTTATGGTCCGTCTGGCTTATTCTCTGGGGAGTGAGTACTGTTAAAATCTCCCATGAAGACTGTGAATTCGCCCATTTCTCCTTGGGTTTCTATCAGTGTTTATTTTGTATATTCCAGAGTTGTGAGGTTAGTAGTTCCGTGACTGATACATATTCTCAATGGAGTGTATATTTCAACTGCACCAAATATCTGACTTTTCCTCCTTTAATGTTTTTGCTTGGCTTCTCTTGGATCTTAATCTTGCTATGCTTTTTATTCATATTTGTGTGAGACAGATTTTTCTCTGACCTCTTTTTTCCAACTTCCCTGTGTCATTTTGTTTTATGTCTAATTTTAAAACATCTTGTAACCCACTGCCATCAAGTCGATTCTGACTCACGGTGACCCTGTGTGACAGAGTAGAACTGCCCCATAAGGTTTCCAAGGCTGTGAGCTTTATGAGAGCAGATTTCCCACAGAGCCACTGGGGGGTTTGAACCACTGTCCTTCCCATTAGCGGCCAAGTGCTTAACCATTGCTCCACCAGGGCTCCTGGAACACCACACAGCTATCTTTATGATTCACTTTATTTCCTCTGTTCCGCTTCTGGAACGCTGGTTACAGTTTTAGAGCCTTGAGAGCTGACGTTCATATCCCCATTTCACTGTTGCAACGCTTTCTTCCAGCGTTGTTTTGAGCCATGATTCTTTTTAGTTTTGATTCTTCTGGAGATCTTCTTTTCTCTCTAGAATTTGCCACAATTTCTGCGTTTCCTGTTCCTTCCCCTCCTCTCATTTTGTGATTTTTGTGGAGTGTGCGGGTATTCTTAAATCATCTTTGGTCATTTTGGAAGGGAAGGTAGATCTGGTATTTAATCTTCTCTGGATCTGGTGGAATTCCTCCCACGTTCCAGCACTTAGGTCCTGTTCCTACTTGTTTTTCCTTTTTATTTGTTTGGGGGAAGTTGAGTAAACCTGTTCTAACCTGTCATCTTTGAGCCTTCCTGAACTGCTTTTTTGAAAAAAGAAACAGATTAGCGTGTGTAATTATGCTACCAAGGAATCCTGGCTGTGCAGTGGTTAAGCGCTCAGCGTTCACTGAAAGGTTGGCAGTTTGAAACCAGCAACGGCTTCGTGAGAGACAAGACCTGGTGATCTGCTCCCGAGAAGATTACAGCCTACAAAACCCAGTGGGGCAGTCCTGCTCTGTCACATGGGGGCGCTATGCATTGGAGTTGTAATTACGCCTCCACTGCTCCACTGTGCAGGTTGCCGTCACTTTGGTTCCTCGGGGCTTCTACCAGCCAGCCCAAGACAGGGCGGCGCATTTTACCCACCTGTCAGACACCACTACGACCTGATCACCTAGCCATAGACCCAGTGCTGGCTTCCTAGCTCTCCTTTGCACCATCTGTCTGTATCTCTGGCTCTTCTGACTGGCCCCCGTGATGCTATCCTGACAGGGTTTTCTTCCAACCCTTCTGAATGCCTGTTACATAACTAGTGGCTTTTCTTCCTTCATTGCTTAACGGAAGAGTTACCAACATTTTGTCCTCTTTCTAAAGACAAAAACAATTTTACAGACACCCTCCAGTAGCAATTGTACTTTTTAGTATCCATTGCGAGAGACAGATATGTATTCACAATTTGTCGGTACAAGCACACCGTAAATGTCATTAAAGTCTACATTGATTTCAAAATCTACTCCCTTTGAAAGGTACGACTCCGCTGTTGTTGTTAGGGCCACTGAGTCTGTTTTGGCCCACGGCGACAGGGTAGAACTGCCCCATAGGGTTTCCTAGGCTGTAATCTGTATGGAAGCAGATCTCCAGGTCTTTCTCCCATGGAGCCGATGGGTGGGTTCAAACCGCCAACCCTTCAGTTAGCATCTGAGTGCTGACTGCTGCACCACCAGGGCTCCTAGGGCTTCACTGTCTCTGACACGACGACGTGTAGTATAATAAGACTGGCTAAGTATGTAAATGGCAAGTGCCTAAGCCAAATTAAGTCTTGCAAGGAAGCAAGAACGTTCTATAAATCTACCCATCTCCTCACTTGTGATGTCCTAGTTCTCTTCGAGGCAGAATTGTTTGAATACACTGACATCTAAGTAGACACTTTCCTTTTGTGCCTTTGTAGGTTTAGGGCATTGATCTTCCAATCTGAGTGCACATGAAGTCACTACGCTGGTCGTATATATACAACCGTGGGGAACCTTAGGGGTTTTCATGGTTTCTTTTGACTGTTGTCATTGTTTCCTGTGGAGTCGACTCCGACTCGTGGTGAGAATAAACGTCGCCCAGTCCTATTTATGTGGTGACTTTGGATTTGCCACGCTCAGTAAGCTTTCACTTTCTTCTGTCCACGCTTAAATGATGTTACCACCCCTGTGGGAAGGGTGTTTATTGGCCCCTTAGGTGGACGTGGGTCAGTTCATTTATTTGATCAGTTCCAGGTGTACAGGAAGGTGTAGCTAATACAGCCTTTGTTCTGCGGGGTCTGCAAATGGAATCCATGTGTAATCTCAGGTAAGTCGTTTCATCCACCTGAGCTGCAGTTTCCTCACTAGTAAAATGGGAATAAACATATTTTTAAAAAAGCTCAATCAAATCAATTATGGTATTGTGCCTGAAAAGTCTCTGAAAATGATAAAGCACACTAGAAATGATAGGATAGTTAGTTATCAAAGCGTGTGTCAGGAATTTGATTATTGGGGTCATTGCCCACTTTCGCACCAAAGGGTAGGAGTTGGGCCTTTGGTAAGAATATTTACCTGGAGAGGTAAGACACACACACGGGGAACGGAGAGCTACCTGATGTGAGTGAGTGAGACACACACTGCGAACGGAGAGTTACCCTAATGCGAGCGTGTGTGTGTTTTAACAGGAAGACTGCTCTGGGACAAAGGTAGGGAGTAGCCAGACTGCTGCCATCTAACTAGCTTCCATCCCTGGCCTCTGCCCATTAATCAAACTAACGCGTCTCACCCCTGGTCCTGTTTTTATTCCTGCTTATTTTGTCTTAGTCTGTAACCCCAACCAATTTTAGTTACCTGAATCTGAGGTTAAACCTTGCCTTCAGCCAGCCTACTGTGCCATCTTGACTTGCCTTCTGCTTATGGCTTGTTACACTTACCCTTTCAGTGACTTAATTTGATTACACGGTAAACCCAAACCAAACCCATTCCCACTGAGTAGATTCCAACTCATAGCGACCCTGAAGGACAGAGCTGACCTTTTGGTTAGCAGCCGTAGCTCTTAACCACTAAGCCACCAGGGTTTCCGATTACATCATGGTAGAGAAGACTAGATATTGTGGCTATGCTTTTTTTTTTTTTCTTTTACTCCGTTGGTGCTACAAGTCATTGACACAGCTTCAACTCTGATAAATTATGTCTTGGTTATCTAGTGCTGCTATCACTGAAATTCCACAAGTGGGTGTCTTTAACAAACAGAATTTTCTTTTCTCACAGTCTAGGAGGCTAGGAGTTCAAATTCAGGGCACTAGCTCTGCGGGAAGGCTTTCTCTCTCTGTTGGCTCTGGAGGAAAGTCCTTGTCTCTTTGAGCTTCTGCTCCTGGGTGATCTCCATGTGGCTTGGCATCTCTGTTCCCCCATCTCTGCTTGCATCTCTATGCTTATTCTGCTCTTTTTATATCTTACAGGTGATAGGCTTAAAACACACCCTACACTGATACGGCCTCGACATAACAAAGACGACCCATTTCCAATGGATTGTAAACACAAGTATAGGGGTTTGGATTTATAACATACATTTTTGGGGGACACAATTCAATCCATAACAACTCCCAGTCTTTGTTTTTCATTACTGACTCCTGAACTCTAGTCACAAGTCTCCAATTGCCAATTGTTTGGATCTCCAACCGCTTCACACCCTCTTCTCTTCCGTCTCCTCTCCTTCCTGCCACAGCGCCCTCTGCCCACCTTCACCACTGGAGTACCCTGTTTTTTTTTCCAGTTATCTGAAATACAGACCTTTTCGGGGTCCTATTTTATTACATCTTTTAACGGGAAGGCTTTTATTTCCATGTCGCTGCAACCACTCAGAAAACGAAAGGGTTGAACTAGGTAGAAAACTTCATATTCTGTGAAACAAAAAAAGAGCCATAATTCTATACCACAGTTATGAATTACTATCAGCTCATTATTTTTGGACTAAAATAAGGTGAACTCCAAAAGCGGATAGACCTCTCAGGCCCAAGAAAGAATTGTCTAGAAGAAAGTGTCACCAACCTGACGAGTCCACTTGAGGGTCCTCTGTCAGGAGTGACAAGATGACCAAGGGACTCGGCTGGGCCTGTGACAAGGGTTGGACATGCCAGCAGGGACTCAGTTGGCACCCTAAATGGCAAAAACAAAACCAAACCCGTTGCCGTCTAGTTGATTCTGACTCATAACGACCCTATAGGACAGAGAACTGCCGCATAGGGTTTCCAAGGAGCAGCTGGTAGATTCCAACTGCTGACCTTTTGGTTAGCAGCCAGGCTCTTAACCACTGCACCAGCAGGGCTCCCCTAAACGGCAAGGGGTGTGGAATCGCTGAGGCATCTCGCAGAATCACTGCGTTCCGGCCTCTGAGTGGAGAGAGATTATCTGCAAGTGAGATGTGGCCAAGAGGAAGCAGCTGCACGGCCCATTGGTGGTTGCTGACAGGTCAGCTGAGAGCAACACCAGATGGGCCTCTGGAGAGCCCATGCCAGCTTCACTGGCCACACTGACCCGGCCCTACGTGGGGCGGTGCAGGAATTGCGTGGATGTTCCCCCTTCCTGTGAGGGAGTATTCTGAAGGCCAGACTGAAACCGCCAGATGTTTAAGGTAGCTAGCTTCCCCCTCCATGTCCTTCAGGAATAGCGGCTTGAGAGAAGTGCGGCCATCAGAGACGACCAGCAGGAGGAGAGGAGCTCACAGGGAACTATGAGTAGTCACCACAGGTCAGCACCTGCACCCTTCCTTCTGCACCCCCCCCCAAGGAAAAAGGAATAAGTAAAAGGCAGGTTAAGAACATACAGCAAAAGGATACCCCAGGAAAGGAAATACCTCAGACATCTTCATACACTCAAGGGCACTGGGGAACTTCAGCTCTGAAAAACAGCCCAAGCAATGAGCCTGCAAATGGCTATAGATCAAAGTATATAAGGGACTGAAACCAGGCAGACCTAATAGGTGAGCAACACGCTAAAAAAAACTGGCATAGCGCCCTTACGAAAGTGCCTCATGGAGGGGAGGGCTCGTTGAACACGAGCGTTATTTGCGTAAAAATACAGTAAATACTGTATCCTTGAAACAGAGAATATATACACTTTCAAGCAACCCAGAGTCATTTACAAAACTATTAAGCCACAAAGAACCTCAAACTACAAAATTAATTAAAACCAAAGAAACGCTTAATTACCTAGAACATTTTTAGTGCGTTCAGGTCAAGAAAGAAAACAAAAAAAAAGTGAATATCTAGAAAATGGCTATACTGAAAATGCCAGGTGTGAAAGGCGGGCTAGCCATAGGATCCTACGTGGCTGAGAACATGGGCTGCACAGCCAGACCCTGATCGGGTTTCGTTCCAGCTCTGATGTTTATCAGGTGTGTAACCTCGGACCTTTGTAGGGCCTCTCCCAGCCTCGGTTTCCCTGGATTAGATGAGCGTGTGTGTTCATACCTGGTACAAAGTGAGTGCTCAGAGTATATTAGCTACTGTTACTGTCTTCATGGTCTGTGGGATGGGTGCTCAGTGGAAAATCACACACATTAAGAAGAATTAAAAATATCAACTGAAATTAAAAAGAGAACAATAAGATAAATCTAAAGGAAGAATTAAGATGGCAGAAACAGAAATTAGAAAAAGAAAAACTAATAAACGTAAGGGGAGAGAGAAGCTGACAGGTGCTTAGTGCTTATTAAAGCCTGACGTTGTTCTAAGTTATTACAGGAATTTGTCATTCAATCCTCACAGCCACCCTGTTAGGGTGATGCCATTACTAACTCCAGTAGGGCAGAGAAAATTGCCAGCAGTCACACAGCTTGGAGATGACAGAGCCAGGCTTCAGACCCAGGCGGTTCCACTCCAGAGCCCACACTATTTTCTTTTTTTTAATTTTATTTATTGTGCCTTAGGTGAAAGTATACAAATCAAATCAGTCTCTCATACAAAAAGTTATACGCTCCTAGCTGCTCTCCCCTTAATGAGACAGCACAGTCCTCCTCTCCGCCTTCTATTCCCTGTGTCCAGTCAATCAGCTCCTGTCCCCCTCTGCCTTCTCATCTCGCCACCAGACAGGAGTCGCCTACATAGTCTCGTGTGTCTACCTGAGCCACGAAGTTCACTCCTGACCAGCATCATTGTCTGTCTTATAGTCCAGGCCAATCCCTGTCTGTAGAGTTGGCTTCGGGAATGGTTCCAATCTTGGGCTAACAAAGGGTCCGGGGGCCATGACCGTCAGGGCCCCTCCAGTGTCAGTCAGACCATTAAGCCTGGTCTTTTTACAGAATTTGACATCTGCATCAGAGCCTACACTCTTAACAATTACACTAACCTCCCTTTGATAATAAAGCACACACTGTATTTAAATTTAAATAACACTTTTTAACCGTTTGAGAAAGTGAAAAGGCTTCGAACTTATTTTTAAGAAGCCAACATTTACCAAAACCCAATAACGACTGCATTATTTTTGGGCCCAAAATAATTAGCTATTGGCCAAACCGATTTTGGTGCAAAAATATTAAATAGCATATTAGCTTATGGAACTCAGCATTTCTTTAAACCAAATTAGGTTCATTTTAATTTTTATCCGAAACCGAAGACACTGCTGTTGAGTTAATTCTGACTCATAGGCTTTCCCACGGGGTTTCCAAGGCTGTAATCTCCACAGCAGTAGGCTGAGCCACTGGTGGTTTAGTAACTGAATTCCTGATAGATGCTTTGGTAACTGACAATCGTAACTATCACTTCTGGTGTGCTTTACCATTTTCAGAGATTTTCAGACATACAGACAGTCAGCAGGTTGCCAGTGTGCTGGGCAGGAAAGGACACACTGACTACATCCCCTCCCCAAAGCAGGCTGCCCACCTGAAATAAGAAAGGAGCACGCAGGTAGAAGCAATAGTTTCTGTGCTCCCTCTCCCTCCCCCTGCCCTGCCCCCATGGATGACATTTATTATTTTGTGAGCCAATCTGTGATTTTGCTAAAAGGAATTTGAGGTTCCATTCCACAATTTTCTCCCATTCTATCAGGGTCCATCTATTGTGGCCCTGATCAGCAAGGCCAGTAGCGGTAGCTGGGCAGCATCTAGTTCTTCTGGTGTCAGGATAGATGAGGCCGTGATTTGTGTAACCTATTTGCCCTGTGGACGGACTAGTTTCTTCTTTGAGTCTTCGCCCCAGATGAGCAGAGACCCAAAGCTGTATCTACGCTCACAAGCTTTTAAGGCACTGCTGAAGAAAGACCTGCTGATCTGTTCCCGCAAAGGTTCTAGCCGAGAAAACCCTACGGGGCAGTTCTCCTCTGTCACGTGAGGTCACTGTGAATCAGAATCAACTGGACGACGATGAACAGCAACACCGAAACAGTAGAGGAGAAACCCACGAGTAAGCTTCCGATTCTGGACTGAGATACAGTTGTGCACACCCCGTGGCTTTGTGGTGCAGCCTACAAGAGCCTAATGCATCAGGGCCGGAGGGCCTTCACCCCAAGGAAGAAGGAGCCAGGAGCACAGCCTTGGTTTCCAGAGGGACCCCTCGGAGTAGCGATTGTAGTTTCTCTCGCTTGATCTGCTCCTGGCACCCCGAGATGGACTCAAGTCTGCATCCTGGAGGGAGAGAAGACTATAAATAAACACACACCAAAAAAGTCTTTTACCAAAAACCTTAAAGACTGCTGGGATAAAAGCTGCCTTGATTTGAAACACCTCTAAGTTAGTGTCGCGTAAACAGGGAAGGGAGCCAGTTCCCCTTCTCTGCTGAGTAAGCCTAGAACTTAAATACACTCTACTTTCTTTTTGCTCGGGTATCTTAACTAGATGACAGAAACCATTATTTATAAGCACTCCAAATCTTAGTTTTAAGGAGCCCTGGTGGTGCAATAGTTAAGTGCTGGGCTGCTAACTAAAAGGTTGACAGTTTGAACCCATCCAGTAGCTCCATGGGAGAAAGACCTCGTGGTCTGCTCCATAGTGATTACAGCCTAGGAGAACCTATGGTGCTGTTCTACTCTGTCACATGGGGTCGCCGTGAGTCGGAACTGCCTTGATGGCACCCAGCGACAACAGCAGCAGAGCCCTGAGTGTACTGAGAAGGCTCCGGTGGAAATGATGGCCACAGAGGTGAGGACAGGGAGCTCGGGTCCTGGGAGGTGGCCCAGGTGCCGCTTGGATGCCGTGTGCTCTCGGACACTTGAAGCGCCAGCAGAATTCCATAGGGTGGAGACCAGGGAATGAGTGGTGGGAGTAGAGACCTGGGGAAACTCCTTGCAAAGCTTGGTGGTGGTTGCTACTCTAAGCCCACCTCTACCCACACCCCAGACTGTGTTTCTACTTAAGAGAACAGGGCTTATGAAGTAATGTATGGAAATGAGTCAAAAAGCTCTGCTACCAGGGTTCCGGCTCATACAAACAGGGGTTTATTCCAAACGAAAGAAAAGAAAGGCCTGGGGAGCTGCTTCCAAAATCAGCCAGTGAAAGCCCAATGAGTCACAACAGAATGTGCTGGAAGACGAGTCCCCTGGGTTGGAAGGTATTCACGAAACACGACGTCCTCAACAATGGACTCGAGTGTGCCGATGATGGTGAAGATGGCGCAGGACTGGGCAGCGTTTCGTTCTGTTGCACATGGGGTCGCCAGGAGTCGGAGGCAACTCGATGGCAACTGATAACAACATGTATTTCTATCTAGCTCTGCTTGCCTCCTTCCCATATCTCTCTATTCTTCTAATAGGAATATTGTGCTGGCTCCAAGCACAGTCCCTAATTGAAGCCAGACTATACGAAGAAGAACGGGGCATCAGGATGGAGGGAGACCCCTTAACAACCTGCGTTATGCAGATGACACAGCCTTGCTTGCTGAAAGTGAAGAGGACTTGAAGCACTTACCGATGAAGATCAAAGACTACAGCCTTCAGTATGGATTACACCTCAACATAAAGAAAACAAAAATCCTCATAACTGGACCAGTAAGCAACATTAGGATAAATGGAAAAATGATTGAAGTTCTCCAGGACTTCATTTTACTTGGATCCACAATCAATACTTATGGAAGCAGCAGTGAAATCAAACGAAAAGGTGCACTTCACCCAAATCATGGTGTTTTCAATCACCTTGTATGCATGTGAAAGCTGGACAATGAATAAGGAAGACTGAAGAAGAATTGATTCATTTGAATTATGGTGTTGGCGATGAATCTTGACTGTACCACGGACTGCCAGAAGAAGGAACAAACCCGTCTTGGAGGAAGTACAGCCAGGAGAGTTATCAGAAGCAAAGATGTCAAGACTTCATCTTATGTACTTTGGACATGTTATCAGGAGGGATCAGTGTCTGGAGAAGGACATCATGCTTGGGAAAGTAGAGCGTCAACGGAAAAGAGGGAGACCCTCAAAGAGATGGACCGACCCAGTGGCTGCAACCATGGGCTCAAACAACAATGTTTGTGAGGATCACGACTGGGCAACGTTTCGTTCTCTTGTGTGTGAGTCAGAACTGACTTGATGGCACCTAACAACAACAGGCTCTTATAGGGATTCCTAAATATTTTTCCAGAAATAAAAGCTACAGTTTCCCAGGATGAGTGCAAACTTGCATGGCCTTGGTTTCAACTTTTCCTCTTTCCAAGGGGTCCCTCACTCTCCTCTTAGTGTGTCTGAGTATGAATCACCTCTGCTGTATGGCTTTTGTTACCAGAGCCCAGCTGTGACGAAGACGACAGTAGCGCTTCAGTTTTGCCCTTTCTCTGGTATTGTGCTTCTTAAGTCGACACATTCTTGACAGATCTCTTAAGAATCCTTACAAGATTATTGTTTTATGTATAAATGCCAAGGTTGACAAGCTGCTTTGAGAAATTTAATTAAAAACTGAGTAGGCTTATTTGAAAATTGAGAAGTGGCATTTTATTTGCTCCTAAACTTATTTACACATAAAGAGAACATAATATGACGCCGGAACCTGAGAGATACTGAGCACATGTTAATCGATTCCGATGGTGAACACTTGAGTATATTATCCCATTCCCATCACACGGCTTCAGTCTAATTCAACAACGCCAGTCTCTGCAAAAGTAGTGATTGTCAAGCCGTACACATTAGTCATTTATGTCAAGAAATGGTATAAAAATGCAGCGTTTGGGGCATTTCGCAGAGGTTACTGCAGTGTGGCTTGCTCTGTAACGTAAGAATTCACTTGTCTCTAAGAGGCAAGATGACTTTTTCAGAGTTAACTTTTTCTTAGATCAACTTGGAATGCGATTGTCAGATCAATACATTGAAGCATGATCAAACCAGTCTCGCCTGTTCAAACAATTATGTTGTTGTTGGGTACTGTCAAGACGGTTCCAACTCATAGTGACCCCATAGGACAGGGTAGGACTGCCCAGGTCTTTCTTACACAGTGCTGCTGGGTGAGTTTGAACCACTGACTTTTCAGTTAGCAGCTGAGTGCTTAACTGTTGCGCCGTGAGGGCTCCTTCAAACAATTATAACTGTAAGTATAAAACTTGCATTTTTTAAGGACAGGTTCTTACCATGGAGCATCTGTTGACCCCCTTAGGTTTTAGCAGAAATTAGCATCTTCATTAATTATGTGACTTTCATTGGGCTAAACTATAGGACTGTGATTAGGGTTGTGCCAATATTGTATAAACACTGATTGCTGTCTGATCACTGTGCATCCGGAGGACTAACGCACTGATCATAAATAATACAGGTGTGCTCAGAACAACTCGGATATTAATAGGAATAATTGTCGTGAATATTTTTTCATATTAAAACTGTTTTTGAACTTTCTAAAATCTGTTGTTAAGACCTAGTATGAGAGGATAGCAAAGTGAATGTACATTTTATTATAGTCATAGCTTTAACGTCTTTGTCATTATTTTGTCAGGGCTTTCTTTGCGCCAACAAAAAAAGAGAGAGAGAGAGAAAGGAAAAAAGAAAAGTATCAGGAAACAAAGCCAACTTCCAGTGGATTAGAAGTAGGGCTATTAACACCCTAGAAAGTAAAATTCAAATTCAAAGTACTATTAAAGTCGATAGTTGGCAAAAATCAGTAAAATAATGGTTATTGGGAACAAGAGTGTGATGGAACATTTTGGATGGAAAACGTAAGGCAGTGGAAAGAGCCCTGGATTAGGAGTTAGAAGATCTGATTTCCAGTGTTGGCTCTAGCTCCTGAACAAGTCGTAAGACCTGTCTCAATCTTAATTTCCTTGTATGTAAAATAGTAGATTAGACCTGATCATCTTCCATTTATCTTCCCAATATGAAATAGTGCTGGGGGTGCAATGGTTAAGCATTTGGCTGCTAACCTGAAGGCTGGCAATTTGACTTCACCCAAAGACTCCATGGGAGAAAGACTTGACTATTGGCTCCCCTAAAGATTACAGCCTAGAAAACCCTACAGGGCAGTCCTACTGTGTCATGGGGGTTTGCTATTGAGTCAGAATCCACTCCAAGGCGCACAACAACAATATGAAAAATTATTTCTCTGAAACAAAAATGAGAAACAATTCATTCAATACAAAGACAGAAGAATTGCGGGGGGTCCTAGTGGTCCATGAACTGACTGCATCTTATAATCAGGGATTGAGATGCATTGAGCCGTAAGACCTAGGGCAGTTCTCTCAACTCGGCGCTGCCTCTTGTCCCTTCTCCACTCTTGAAGTCAGTGATGAGAAAGAAACTGTGTGTGGCTGTTTCCCAAAACTGCAGTGTTGTTGTTGGGTGCCATCCAGTCAATTTTCACCTCCTAGGGACCCCACGTGACAGAGCAGAACTGCCCAATAGGGTTTCCAAGGCTATAATCTTTATGGGAGCAGATCAACAGGTCTTTCTCCCATGGAGTTTGAGCCACGTACCTTTCGGTTAGCAGCCGAGCGCTTACCTGACATGCACTCAGCCATCTGGAGGAGCCTCCGTGTGATGTTACAGATGGAACATATCCCCTCAAATCCGTGTTGGAATCCTAACCCCTGTACCTATGGATGTAATCCTATTTGGGAATAGCATTTTATTTGTTTTGTCAATTACGGTTCTAACTCTAAGACCTTCTGAGTTATTAGAAGATCAGATTAGACACAACACACGCGAGGGGGAAAACAGACGACCTCTGAGGGTCTCCGAGAACAAAGACACACCCGGGCGGCTGACAGGAGAGCAAACTACACAGCAGAGACCTTGATTTGGACTTATAGATTCCAGAGTTTGAGAAAATAAATTCCTGCTCTTTGAAACTACCCACTTGCGGTACTTTTGCTCCGCAGCACTAGATAACTAAGACATATCCACTCACCTTTTGAAGGACATTTTGGTTGCTTCCAATTATGAATGAAGCTGCTATAAACGTTCGTGTAGGTATTGTTTTCAGCTCATTTGGGTAAATACCTAGGAGTGTGATTGCTGTCTCCTATGATAAGACTGTTTGGTTTTGTAAGACTCTTTGCCCATTTGTAAGTTAGGTCATTTGTCTTTTTATTGTTGAATTGTAAGGAGTTCTTTGTATATTTTGGATACAAAGTCTTTATGACCAACATCCAAAAAACCAAACCAAACCGGTTGCTCTTGAGTCGATTCTGACTCATAGCGACCCTACAGGAGAGAGTAGAGCTGCCCCATAGTGTTCCCAAGAAGCAGCTAGTGGATTTGAACTGGTGATCTTTTGGTTAGCAGTCGTCGCACTTAACCATTATGCCACCAGGGTTTCCTTATAACCTATGTGATTTGCAAATATTTTCTCCCATTCTGTAGGTTGTCTTTTCAGTTTCTTGATGAGATCCTTTAAAGAAAAAAAATTTTTTAATTTTTTTTTTTGGTCACTTCTACTTTTGTTGTCATATCCAATACCACTATCAGCTTTGACCAGTTTTAACCATCTCTTTGACACAGGTGGCTGTGTGAGTTCTCTTAGAAAAGAGGGGGGCGGTGATCACTAGGGACCCCTACAAGTCCCCTCCCTGTCCCAGGCCTCTGATAGTGATAGGTCTATGAAGTTTTTACTTCAGGACTCTAAAAAGAAACAGGAAGGATTACTTGAATGTGACGAAATAAGAATTCTTTGCAGTTTATCTCACACACACACAAACACACACACACACACACACACACACACACACCTGCTTCTGTAAAGATATATGTATATATAAGCAAAGAGTGCTGGTGGCACAGTTAAGCACTGGGTTGCTAATCAAAAGTTGAGGGTTCAAACCTACCCAGCAGCTCAGCAGGAGAAAAGAGCTGTTGATCTGCTCCCACAAAGATTACAGCCTAGGAAACCCTGTGGAGCAGTTCTATCCTGTCACGTGGGGTCGCTATGACTTGGAATCGACTTGACACCCAACAGCGACAACATATATATACGCATAAAAATAAACTATAAATGAAATGCAGAGGGCTTCTCGTGTTCACTTCCATCCCTCTCTCTCATTATGGAGCTGGGGGACACCACAGTTAGGATAGCCAGGGAGCAATTTTTGTTTCCACCTGCGCTGACTGGCCCTCCCGGGAGCTCTGATTTGGGACTGTCCTGCTTGAAGCAGTTTCTGCCTGCACGCCGCTTTCTCCGTTCAAGCCCTTCTTCTCATGCGTAGAAAGTTCTCAGCCTTCGTTTTCTCTCCATCCATGTTCACTTTCATAACTGCCCAAAGCTGTTGATAGTTTCAGATAACTGGGAAGTAGCTGATTTCCTCACTTCTCTTTCCCAGGTCTCCTCAGCTGCGGAGGCTCCATCCATGCTCTGCCACGGGAGTGTGCTCTCTAATCTGTGCCTTTTGTTTCTAAATCAAACACATTTTTTTTTTTTTAAAGAAAAGTAGCTGTTATAGATTGAATTGCATCCCCCTAACAGGGCTCTGGTAGCACAGTGGTTTAGTGCTCAGCTGCTAACTGAAAGGTCAGTGGTTTGAACTCACCAGTGGCACCAAGGGAGAAAGATGTGGCAGCCTACTTCTGTAAAGATTACAGCCTTGGAAACCCTAAGGGACAGTTCTACTCTGTCCTACAGGGCTGCAATGAGTCGGAATCTACTGGATGGCAGTGAGTAAAATAGGTGTGGGAATAATGACCCTATCCCTGTGGATGAGATCCGGTTTGGGAATAGGATTTTCTTTGTTATGTTAATACAGCCATATCGCTGCAGGGTAGGTCCTAAACCTAATCATTTCTGAGTTATAGGAAGAGTGGATTAGACACAGATTCCAGCACATGCTGGGGAAGACAGCTGCCACGTGAGGATCACCAAGAACCAAGGGTTGGATGGGGCTATGTGCTCGTGTGCACAAGAAAGCTGGACAATGAAAAAGGAAGACCGAAGGATTGATGCCTTTGAATTGTGGTGTTGGCAAAGAATATTGAATATGCCACGGACTGCCAAAAGAATGAACAAATCTGTCTTGCAAGAAGTACAACCAGAATGCTCCTTAGAAGCAAGGTTGACGAGACCTTGTCTTATGCACTTTGGACGTGTTGTCAGAAGGGACCAGACCCTGGAGAAGGACATTATGGCGCTCACATAGTCTGTTGAAAAGCTGCCTGGGATCACTTCCCCACTGTCCAGCAGCGTGTCCCCTCACTGTGCCCTGAGTGCATGAGTTCGGGGGTCCACGCTGAGCTCCAGTGGTGCAGAGACTTGTTTTGCTCATTGCGCGTCCTCAGCACCTAGCACAGTGCTCAGGAGATGGTTGTTGAGTAGGAGAAAGAACGTTGCTCTCGGGTGCCGTCCAGTGGACTCCAGCTCCCAGTGACTCCATGTGACAGAGTAGAGCTGCCCCATAGGTTTCTCAGGCTGTCATCCTTATGGGGGCAGATTGCCAGGTCTTTCTCCTGCAGAGCCGCTGGGTGGGTTCAAACCACCAGCCTTTCTGTCGGTAGCCGAGCGTTTAACCGCTGCACCACCAAGGACGCATTAAGATCTTCTGAGTGTGTAACTCATGTAGCTCCTTTGTTTGTCGTTATTTGGGGACCTTCATTTTCGTACCCAATTTGCTTTTTTCATTTGGGTGAAAAATGATTTTGGCATTCAAACAGCATGACTTCATTCTTGATTTTTCAAAATCTGCCCTCACGCTCAAATTCCCCTCTTGGCATTTTGTTACTCCTGATATATTTATAAAAGTCTTTCTTCTTCTCCTCTCTTGAATACATGATGCATTGTAATGAGGAGTATTTTCTGTGTATGCAAAATGTTGTATCTTTATTTTAGTTTACCTCCTTCACTCCATAACAGAGCTTAAAAATATGCCCTTTTAATAACAAAGAACTTTCTTGCTTTCTTTACAATTGACTGAATAGGCAAAAGAAAAGAAAAAAAACCCATAATTGTGTGAAATGGGCTGACTGAGAAACCAATTATAAGGAACATAATTATCTACTAATGAAATATGCATGTAAGTCCCTGATTTGAGGCTTCCAGTGTCACTGTAGACAGACGCGTAGCCAGCGGTAACTTGCACAAAGCAAATGGAAAGCTCCTCGTGTTGGCCGACATCTCAGAATCAGAAAAATGCCAATTTGTCTCCTGCAAGTGTCTCACTGTGTGTGTGTGTGTGTGTGTGTGTGTGCGCCTGTGTGTGTGCAAGTGTGCATTCATGAGCACATGTGCACGTATGTCGGCACATGTGAGCGTGCGCGTGTGTCTGCATGAGCATGTATGCACACACAAGTGTCTCACTGTGTGTGTGTGCACACGCTGGCATGGCAATGATGGCTCAGAAGTGTGTTTTCTGATCTGAAATTAAGGTCAGAGTGCCCCCTTTTTCTAACTGATTATCACAGAAAATTCAGTCTGGAAGTTTCCCTGGGCTTCAGAGTTGGAATTCTGAGGAAACCCTGTTGTTGTTTCCCTGGGATATGCATCATTCAGGAACATCCGTTGTCCACCTCAATTGCCATCAGCTGTGCTCAACGGAACAGGCGGCCTCCTCTCCACACCGAGCGGTGTGGGCTGCCTCCTTTGGGAGAAGGCAGTGGGTGGTCTCCAGAGCACCCCTCCTCTGCGGGGTGTTTGCGAGAAGTACAAGGCAGTAGGGCAGAGTGGAGCAGGCAGGGCCAAGCAGCATAGCCTAAGCAGGCAGCTGAGCCATTCTGCCCTAGCTTCAAGCGGCCGGAACAGGATGCTGTAATTGTAGGGGCACTGGGGGAGCCAGTGCCCCCAACATCTGCCTCATCCATGCCTACAACATCACTATTCTTTTTGTGTGGGCAGATTCTCCTTATTCTGTTGTTGTTGTGTGCTGTCGAGTTGATTCTGACTCACAGTGACCCCATGTGACAGAGAACTGGCCCACAGAGTTTTCTAGGCTGTAATCTTTCTCCAGGCCTTTCTCCTGCTGATCCACTGGGTGGGTTTGAACCACCAGCCTTTCAGTTAGCAGCTGAGCACTGAACCGTTGCACCACCAGTGTCCCTCTCCTTATCTGATGTCGACATTATCCTCTGGGCTCCCTTCACCCCACTCTACCACTCCAGCCTCCCAATTTACTAAATGTTTCAGTTCCAAGTGGTTTAAAGTCAGGAAAGATGTGCGTCAGGGTTGTATCCTTTCACCATACCTATTCAGTCTGTATGCTGAGCAAATAATCTGAGAAGCTGGACTGTATGAAGAAGAACAGGGCATCAGGATTGGAGGAAGACTCATTAACAACCTGCGTTATGCAGATGACATAACCTTGCTTGATAACGCTAAGAGAAATTGAAGCACTTACTGATGAAGATCAAGGACCACAGCCTTCAGTATGGGTTACACTGCCACATAAAGAAAACAAAAATCCTCACAACTGGACCAATAAGCAACATCATGATAAACGGAGAAAAAGTTGAAGTTGTCAAGGATTTCATTTTACTTGGATCCACAATCAATACCCGTGGAAGCAGCAGTCAAGAAATCAAATGATGTATTGCACTGGGCAAATCGGCTGCAAAGGACCTCTTACAGTGTTGAAAAGCAAAGGTGTCACCTTGAAGACTAAGGTGACCCAAGCCATGGTGTTTTCAATCATTGGATACGCATGAGAAAGCTGGACAATGAATAAGGAAGACTGAAGAAGAATAGATGGCTTTGAATTGTGGTGTTGGCGAAGAATATTGAATATACCATGGACGAACAAATTTGTCTTGGAAGAAGTAAAACCAGAATGCTCCTTAGAAGCAAGGAGGGCGAGATTGTGTCTTACATACTTTGGACATGTTGTCAGGAGGGATCAGTCCCCAGAGAAGGACATCATGCTTGGCCCAGTACAGGGTCAGTGGAAAAGAGGAAGACCCTCAACGAGATGGATTGACACAGTGGCTGCAACAATTGGCTCAAGCATGACAATGATTGTGAGGATGGCACAGGACCGGGCAGTTTCGTTCCATGGTACACCGGGTTGCCATGAGTCAGCACCGATTCGACGGCGCCTAACAACAACAACAACAACAATATTTTCTACCAAAATAACAGTTGCCAACAAGTCAACTCTGACTCATGGCGCCCCCATCTGTGTCAGACGAGAACTGTGCTCCACAGGGTTTTCAGTGGCTGATATTTTGGAATTGCATTGCCAGGTCTTTCTTCAGAGATGCCTGTGGGTGGACTTGAACCTCCAAACTTCTGGTTAGCAGCAGAGTGTGTTAACCGTTTGCAGCACCCATCAACTCTGAATTCAGGATGCTTCTTACCATCACTGACTTGTCAGCTTAGTGTAAGGGTATAAAATACTGGTGTGCTGGACAAGCCGTGGTGTCTTAGGTTTGAGGAAATGTGATCAGTCCTCACAACCCCACAGGCGTCCCTGAGTGGCACAAAGGGTGAAGCGCTTGACTACTAGCTGAAAGGTTGGTGGTCCAAATCCACACAGAGGTGCCTTGGAAGACAGGGTTGGCAATGTACTTCTGAAATGTCACTGTCTTAAAAACCCAATGGAGCACAGTTCTATTCTGTACAGATGGGGGTGTGTGATGGCTAAGGTTGTTTAGGGGGCTCATCCCAATTTGGCTAGGCCATGATTCTCAGTGGTTTAGCAGATATTATGTAATCATCCTCCATTTTATGATCTGATGTGAGCAGCCAATCAGCTGAAAGGCCAGTCAGTTGAAAGCCAATCAGTTTCCTTGGGGGTGTGGCCTGAATCCAACATATATGGATGTTCTGGCAAAGCTCACTCAGGGCCCTGCATCTGACTCATCACCCTCTGACCGCCAGTTCTTGGGACGTGAGCAAGCAGCCTACCGCCTGAACTGCAGATCTTGGGATTCTCCAGCTTCTGCTGCAGCCCTGTGAGCCAGCAGCCTGCCATCTGACCTGCTGATTTTGAATTCATCAGCCTTTGCAGCCACATGAGTCAGGAGAAGCCTCCAGTCTGATGCCTGACCCACAGCATTGGGACTTGCCAGTCTCCACAACTGCGTGAGCAAACAGCAACAACAACATTGACAAAGCAAGTCTGTGGAGTTTGCAGAGCTGCGTCCCTTTCCAGCCCATCACTGGTTGCACTTCACCCAAAGCCTGTTCTGAACGACTGGCTGCCCCTGGAAGACACACCACACGTTCTTGTCCCGGTATTCTTCTGCTTTTGGGGTCGTCCTCTCTCCATCTCTGCCTGGAGAAACCTTCCCATTTTTTCCAGGTCATGCTCAAAGGCCCACGCCTATACGGAGCCTTTATTTTTAATTTTAGTTAAAAATATACACAGCAAAACACACTCCAATCCAGCAGTTTCTACGGTATAATTCAGTGACATTGATTACATTCTTCAAGTTGTGCAATCCTTCTCACCCTCCTTCTCTGAGTTATTCCTCTCCATTAACATACATGCCCTGAGCCCTAAGGTTCCTGTCTGTTTTTTAGTTGCTGTGGTCACTTTGATCCCATAGAGATAGCTTTTTAAAAGAACACAATGCTCAAGGCAGACATTCTTTACTAGGTAAGCTAAACGGTTGTTTGGTTTAAAGAAAACATGAGGGAATATTTTTGGTTTAAAGATTATCTCGGGGCAAGAGTTTAGGGGGCTCATCCAGCCTCCATAGCTCCAGAAAGTCTGGATTCCATGAGAATTGAAATTCTGTTTTGCATTCCTCCCCTAACCCACACTTTTGATCAGGATTGTTCTACAGAAATTTTGATCAAAACGTTCAGTAACGGTAGCCAGGTACCATTCAGCTCTTCTGGTCTCAGGGCAAAGGAGGCGGTTGCTCGTGGAGGCAGCCAGCCACGCATTCCACTTCCTCCTCCTGTTTCTGACTGCCCTTGCAGTATTCCCTGATGAGACCCACTCACAAATTATCCCTTTCTTCCTGGTTCTGTATAGAACTTTGCACAGGCTTCTCTGAGGCACTTAGAACATTTTTAAAAACTAATAAATTATTTCTGTTTCTTAAGAAATTCTTAAATCTCTTCTTCGTGAGCAAAGATTCGTTTAAACTCTAGTGTTGCTGCGGTTAGCTGCCACCGCGCCTAATAAACAGTTGCTTTTCACAGGCTGTTTGGTAGGAGTGCTCAAGGAAGCTTACTCTGTAATTTAGTTGTAATATCTGCTACCAATTCTATGTGAAACCTTTCCACCTCAGAATCAATTTGGTGGAATTAAAATATAAGTAATTAAGAATACTTTACCCTAACCATTTTCTTAATTATTCTAAAAATTCCATGTATTTTTTTTTTTCAGGGAAAAACAGAGAAATCAAAATATTAATTTTTTCTCTGAATTTTTTATTCCTCCTCCTCTAACTCTAAGCTTTTCATTTTTAGGAATGATTGGAAGAAAGTAGGACAGGTAATGAGCCCAAATTATGAGGGGTTGGCCTTACATATTGTTGATTCTGACTCATAGCGACCCCATGTGACGGAGTGGAAATGCCCCATAGGGCCTTCTAGGCTGCAGTCTTCACGGCATGAGGTCACCAGGTCTTTCCTTCCACGGAGCCATTGGTGGGCTCAAACCACCCACCTTTCGGTTAGCAGGCGAGGGCTTAATTGTTGCTCCACCAGGGCTTTTTTGGCCTTAAACACCAAGTTGGAAATGTGGACTTAGCTGTGAGAAGCCATGGACAGTTCTGAGGCAAGGGACATGGTAAAGAAAGAGGCACAAAGTGGGTGAGGACCACAGATCTGTCACGGGAACGGCCTGGACAAGTGTCGCTATGGAGAGGGAAGGGGCAGATAGCGTCCAGGGCCCTCCACATTGACTCAGCTCAGCTTTGGAACTTCCTCTGGGCCTTCGAGGAGATCAGGTGTTTGTGAGAAACTGACGCCTGGGGGCTGTGCCTCCCACGGTGCAGGCTGAAATGACCTGAATTAACGGAAGGAGCCCTGGTGGCGCAGTGGTTAAAGTGCTCAGCCACTAACCGAAAGGCCAGCAGTTTGAACCCATCAGTGACTCCTCAGAGAAAGGACTGGCGATCTGCTCCCATAAAGATGACAGCCTAGGAAACCCTCTGGGACAGTTCTACTCTGTCACACAGGGTCGCTATGAGTCAGAGTCAACTCGACGGCACCTAACGATAACAACTAGTTAAAGAAGTGAGATGTGTCCAAGGCTTGGGTCTGAGCGAGTGGAAGGATGGGACCGTGAGAAAAATAGACACATAGATAAGACAGATGATTTTAAGACAGTAAATAGTGGGTTCAGTTAACCCGCTGCTGTCCATATTGACCCCACAGGACAGAGCAGAGCTGCCCCCTAGGGTTTCCTAAGCCGTAATCCTTACGGGAGCAGATCGTCAGGTCTTTTTCCCGCAGAGCCCCTGGGTAGGTTCAAACCACCAACCTTTCAGTTAGCAGCAGAGCGGCTTAGCCATTGTACCACCAGGGCTCCTTTGAGTCAGTTAGGCGCCCCACAGAGGTCTCCATCGTTTTATCCTTAGTGGCAGAAACCCTTTAAGCTGTCACCAGTACCTCCACCTCAGAGTGAACGAATCTGGAAGACAGAGTCTATGTAAAGGGTCGGGGCGGGGCAGGGCAGGGCTGGGTCACCGTGTCCCTGAGGCTGCTCTGGACGAAGAGGCAGGGAAGAGGCCTGCTGCGGGGTCACGCTGGGTGCCTTGAGAACCATGGGAATGCAGAGCTGATTTCCGGTGCCTGTTAGGCACACAGTGAGTCAGCTGTTGCCAACTGACGTCTGGGGTTTTGAACTCTGTTACTAAGTGGCCTTTGCAGCCTTACAGCTTGTGAGCACTGTGTCTGCCTGCTCTGTTCTAGCCATCTTCTACAAGTCCACTGAGGCTGCTTCACATCCAAGCCGTGCAGTACACGACGAGGTCTGCTTGTTCAACGGCTGAGTGCTTGGCTGCTAGCCAAAAGGCTGGGGGTTCAAACCCGCCCAGAGGCTCCACAGGAGAAAGGCCTGCTGATCTGCTCCTGTAAAGATTACAGCTTAGGAAACCCAATGGGGTCACTAGGAGTTGGAATCGACTCGACCGCACCCAACAACAACAAAAGGGCTGGCACAGGGAGCAGCTCGTTAGCTCCTTCAGTTCTGAGGCTCCGTTGCTGGGACAGGCACCAGGCAATCCCCCCAGCCTGGCCTTGAGCCTGGAGCAAAAGGCTCCCTCCCTCCCTTCTTCTTCATCCTCCACCGAGTGGTGCTGAGGGCGCTGGCCTCCACCCAGCCCCGGTCAGCAGGAAACCCTTTGCTCGGCAGGAACCTGGCCCTCGATGGCTCTTCTCCTCTTGTTCAGCTTCACCCCTTCTGTATTTATTTCCAGGGACTGTTCCCTTCAAAGCAGGCCACAGGGGCTGGCCATCGTTCCCCAGCCTGAGAGAGGCAAGAACAGGTGGTCGGAGGTGCTCTGAGAAGTCAGCTCAGGAGATTTACAAATGGAATTGAGGCCCTGGCTTGTAGCGTGGTTGACCTCCAGGGCTGGGTCTAAGAGCTGCTGTGGTCTTATCTGGTCTTATTAATGGTTTCATTTGGGGAGCTCGGCCCCTGAGGTGATTTTGGGAAATGCAATCTAAAACTCAAATAAAGAAATGGTTCACCAGAAGCATCGCTAGGCTTTGGAGGACAAAGGACTCAACCCTTGCTTTAAAGGACGTTGCTGAGAATGAAATGACTTGAAAATCCGGGAAGTGTATTTCAAACGCTGCAGTTTCCTGTGGGCTGTCTGCTGTGCCCCGTGTTTCCGTGGTTCCACTGCCAGAGGGGAAATCTTTTCCCTCAGCAAGCAGTTCCCCAGGGCTGGCCATCCTAGGTGCTACCAGAGTGCAGGAAAGGTCTAGAAAACATGGGCCCTGCTTCCACTCAGCTATAGGACCTGGCTGAGGGAATGAACCAGAACCGTATGGAATGTCCTGGGACCCAGACTCCAAAGCTGCACAATGACGAGGGTAACCAGGTACAGAACAAGCTGGTAAGCCTGTTATTGCTACCGGAATAAGGTTCTTGCCTCTCACTGGTCAAGAATGAGCAGGTAAGGCACATAGTTTTCCACAGGAGCAGAGCTTTATTGAAGAGGCTTGCGAGCAGAGATGAGGAGGGCCTAGAGCAACGCATACCCCCGTCTCACGGAACAAAAGACG
Source organism: Elephas maximus indicus (assembly GCF_024166365.1). Taxonomy (NCBI): domain Eukaryota; kingdom Metazoa; phylum Chordata; class Mammalia; order Proboscidea; family Elephantidae; genus Elephas; species Elephas maximus. The sequence continues at coordinate 95,738,818 of NC_064832.1, forward strand.
GGCCTGAGTTTTTAAAAGTTCTTGGGCGGGAAAAGATTCATGTTTGTTCATAGGCACAGGTGGGGATACTTTAACTAAGGTGCACGCACAGCAGCTTTCCAAGATGGCTCCTGTCGTGGAGGCCTGTGGGTTCATAGCAGGACTTATCATGGGGTGTCCCGCCTGCGCAGTCTCTCGCTCTCCAGGTTCGATTCCCTGGCTGGGGCTGCAGCCCCTCACTGCCCCTGGTGGAAGGTCACACGGTGGTCACAGGTGGATGTTCTGCGCATGTCCCTGGGCCTGGTTTTCTCCAGCTGCTTCTGAAATGCAACTTTAAAGAAGTTTGCAGGCTATTTTTAGATGCCCTGCCCCATTGTTCTGGGGAACGGCTTTGTTTCTGTGCCTTGGCCCATTTCTTGCTACTTTGTTTGCAGATTTGGGGGCCCCTCTGTTCCTGTCTTACTAAGTCTCTAGGTTCCACACTCGACCCCCATTAGTCTATTTCTCTTTTACTTGGTTCTCCTCTAAACGCACCAGTCTCTTTGCTATGTCTCAAAGAGGCACCCTCCAATCTCTGGGCCTTTGCTCCCTCTCTTATTATCAGACTAGGTATGTGTGTATGTAGGTGGCACAGTGGTTAAGAGCTCGGCTGCTAACCCAAATGTCGGCAGTTTGAATCCCCCTGCCGCTCCTCGGAAACCCTAGGGGGCAGTTCTACCCTGTCCTCTAGGATTGCTATGAGTTGGAATTGACTTGATGGCACTGGGTTGGGTGGCGCAAAACGTCCCTGGGTGGCACAAATGGTTTGTGCTCATCTACTAACCGAAAGGTTGGCAGTTCAAACCCACCCAGCTGTACCATGGAAAAAAGGCCTGGCGACCTGCTTCCCTAAAGATAGCCAAGATTATGGAGCCCGGTTCTACTCTGACACACACGGGGTTGCCATGAGTCAGAATCAGCTTGACCACAGGTTTTGGTTTTGGTTTTTCGGGTGGCTAAACAGTCGACACACTCAGCCGCTAACTTTTCTCAGCCAGGCCCACGTCATCGAGTTGAGTGGTTCTCATGAGTCCTCTCTGACTCACCTGCTTCCAGGTGCAGCTTCCTCCAAGCAAGATACTAAGCTAGTCTTCCAACGTTACTTTCTCTAGGAAATTCCTTTTCTCAAAAACCTTCAGTGGTGAGAGCTTTAAACCTTGAACCAAAAATATCCCCGGAAGTCTTCTTAAAACCAAACAGTAGTTTAGCTTAACTAGTGAAGAATGTCTGCCTTGAGCATTGTGCTCTTTTGAGAACTTTCTGTATGGGATCAAAGCAACTGGAAAGGTTAGACAGGAAGCTTAGGGGCCAGTGAGTTTTTGTGAATGAGAAGGGAACAACTCAGAAAAGGAGGGTGAGGATGGTTGTACAATTTAAAGAACGTAATCAGTGTCGCTGAGTTGTACATGTAGGAATTGTTGAACTGGCTTATGGTATGCTGTGTATATTCTCAACAACAACAAAATAAAATAAATTACATATATTTATATACTTATATGCACATACAAGTAGTCCCGACTTGTGACGGGTTGCCATTCCAACGTCTCCATTGTAAGTAGGTACTGATGTGAGTCGAATACCCTCTTTTTTTTTTTCAGTTTTCATAACCTGCTGTCTGGCAGTGTTTTGAACAGTAAATCATAACATTGAACATCTGAGAACAATGACATCAGCAAATTACGTGCTGCAACATTGTATGTAGTACACATTACTAACGATAAAAAAAAAAACAAAAAGCGATAAGATGTACCAAAAACACAGGGCATAAGTGCGGTTCCTCATAACTTGGATACATGACAAGTCGGGGACCGTGTGTGTGTTTGTGTGTGTGTGTGTGTGTGTGTGTATAAAGCCTTCAATAGTTTTGTGGTTTCTTCTTCAGCAGTCACATTTTGGCCTGTAGCTCCTCCCAGACCTGGTCCATCTCCGGAGACCTTTTCTCCTCTCCTCTCTGCTCCTTCTGCTCCCCAGGGGTTCTTCTCAGCCCTCAGACACGTGCCCCACGTGTGCCCACATTTAGGCCTCTGTCCGTGTTGTGATCCCCTGTGGGGTCCTGCCTTTTCTCCCTCTGCCGCCCCAACCCTAAACTTCCTTCAGCACCAGGTCTCCACGGAGCACCTACTGTGTGCCTGCAGGCCTCTGCTGAGGGTCTAAGGGTGAGCAGTGGGCAAAGCCGACACAGCCCCGGCTTTCTGGGGACTTGCAGTCTAGCAGGAGGAGAGCACCATTCCACAGACAAGGCTAAGTAAAATGATGGCACAAACTGTGCGAGGTCTATGGGAGAAGACAGCCTGCTGAGGATCAGCGAGGGCTCCTGGGGGAATTGACGCGGAAGGTGAGACCTGATGTGAACAGGAGTGAACTGAGGGCAGAGACGGGAAGAAGCGTTCCGGTCGATAGCTGTTGGCTGTCTTGGAGCCTGCCCTGGACTTCTGGTGACTCCACGCACAGCAGAACGGAACGCTAGCCAGGCCTGCGCCCTCCCCAGGACAGGCTGCAGATCAGGTGGCTATGATCCATAGGGTTTTCACTGGCTGGTTTCTGGAAATAGATCTCCAGGCCTTTCTTCCTAGTCTATCTTAGTCTGTAAGCTCTGCAGAAGCCTGTTCAGCATCACAGCACCACACAAGCCTCCACAGACAGACAGACAGGTGGTGGCTGTGCGTGAGGTCCTTTGGCCAGGAATCGAACCCGGGTCTCCTGCATGGAGGGCAAGAATTCTGCCACCGAGCGACCACTGCCCCATTCCAGGCAGAGGCGCCAGCATATGTGAAGACTGTAAAGTGAGCAAGCTGTAAGTTTCTCAGTCCCCACTTACCTTAGTTTCTCTGATTTTCTGTTGTTGAGTGCCATCGAGTCGATTCCAACTCATAGTGACCCCATGTGACAGAGTAGAACTGCCCCACAGGGTTTCCTGTGGTGGATTTGAACCACCAACTTTTCGTTTAGCAGCTGAGTGGTTAACCATTGCGCTAGGGCCACAAGGATTCGCAATTAATTCAGCGTTGGTATCTTTCTTTGCCATTTCATGGTTCAGCTTGCCTTCCCAATTCGACTGGAAGCAGGGACCATGAGTCATAATGATTTTTTGCCCTGTGGCAACGAAGCTAAGGCTAGAGGCATAGTGGACTGGACTTAAGAAGACTTCAGCTGCTGTGACCAAGGCCTGAGGGTGTGTTTTCTAGCGAACCACCCAGTCTGAGTCTGAGTTGGAATTGACTAGACGGCCATGGGGATGCTTTGAGCCCATGGAGTGTGGTCACTGGGCCAGCTGCAGGTGGAGATACAAACCTCCTCCCTGTCTTTTGCAAAAGGAGTCACCCCAGCAGCGGGAGTGGGGGACCTTCAACACGGTCCACGCAACCCATCAGAGCCTCCCCGTTCGGCAGGGCAATCCGAGCTCACAGAACTGTGTGTCAAGAATACATCTGCAGACTCCCCTCATTCCTGCTTTTGGCAGCTTGAATCTCAGGATAGGATTTTACTGATAAGCAAATTCTTTTTGTAATTCCTTCGCTGAACTGTTGAGTCATAGGGTCATCTTAGCTTTTTTTTTTTAACTTTGCTGTTGTTGTTGAGAATATACACAGCAGAATATATACCAATTCAACAGTTTCCGCATGTACAGTTCAGTGACACTAGTTACATTCTTCAAGTTGTGCAACCATTCTCAGCCTTGTTCTCAGAGTTGTTCCTCCTGCATTAACATAAGCTCACTGTGCCCTAATTTCTCACCTAATCTTTGAAGTTACTGTTGTCAGTTTGCTCCCATATAGACAGGCTTTGAAAGAGCACAACACTCAAGGCAGACATTCTTTACTAATTCAGATAAAATATTGTTTGGTTTTAAGAAGATTTCAGAGGATAGTTTTGGTTTGGTTTAAGGTTTAAAGATTATCTCAAGGCAATAGTTTTAGGCTTCATCCAGGCTCCATGGCTCCAGAAAGTCTGGAGCCCATGAGAATTTGAAATTTGTTCTGCATTTCTCCCCTTTTGGTCAGGATTCTGCTGTAGACTCGTTAATCAAAATGCTCAGTTTCCTGAGGGTCGCTGAAACCATCTTGGGATTTATTCCAGAACAGGAGGCTTACAGCTCAGGGGAAGCAGGCTGTAGGGTCCTCTGAGTGGGCAGAAAGTTCTCAGCTTTACCCATTTGTGCAAACATTTTGGATCCAAATACAGTGTGCTCTCACCTCTGGCTTAGTCTAACTAATGAGCTAATTAGTCACATGGGCTGCTGATCGTGGCAGAGCTACAGGAACAGCCTGGTTTATTTTCTCTTTCTGGAGTCTTTTGGCCCTGACCTTGTATTGATGGGGTGTCTGCTCCTCTGTCAGCAGTCGGAGCCCAAAATAGTTCTTGAGTACCTGCTGTGAGCACAGGACCGTGTGGGCTAAGGTGACAAAGAAAGAGAAAGGGGTGTTCAAGAAAATGCCCACCCCTGTTTCTACTTAACTCTTAACCCTTCACAGTAACTAGCAACTCGAGATAAAGACAGCTCTGGGGAAAATTTGAATAATTAGGTGAGCCATAACTAGCCTATAGAATGCAGAAGAGCCAACTTAATAAGCCAGCCCAAGCCACCTTCTGTCGATTAAGTGAACGACAACCGACCATTCCACATTTCCCTTTGGGGACCCTCCTGTAATCTGTGCTGGACATAAGCAGGTCACAGCTGTAACGTGAGGGCTCATCTCAGCGGCTGCTCCCTGTTCACGGACAGTTCATTCTGCCCAGAGAACCTTCAAACTCTCATTGACTTATAGATCAGAATTTTTCTTTCACCAAGGGCATGGGGGTTGGTTTCTTAGGTCATCAAAGTTACTTCTTGGGCCTGGTGTTGTGTTTGTGAGGTGCCGTCAAGTCGGTTCCAACTCGTAGTGACCCTGTGTACAACAGGATGAAACACTGCCCAGCCCTGCACCATCCTCACAATCCTTGTTATGCTTGAGGCCATTGTTGCAGCCACTGTGCCAGTCCATCTGACTGTGGGTCTTCCTCTCTTTCACTGACCCTCTACTTTACCAAGCTTGATGTCCTTCTCCAGGGACTGATCCCTCCTGACAAGACCAAAATATGTGAGCCATAGTCTCGCGATTCTTGCTTCTAAGGAACATTCTTCTTCTGAAACAGATTTGTTTGTTCTTTTGGCAGTCCATGGTATGTTCAATATTCTTCGCCAACACCACAATTCAAAGGTGTCAATTCTTCTTCGGTCTTCCTTATTCATTGTCCAGATTTTGCACGCGTATGAGGTGACTGAAAACACCATTGCTTGAATCAGGCACACCTTAGTCTTTAAGGAGACATCTTCACTTTTCAACACTTTAAAGAGGTCTTTTGCAGCAGATTTGCCCAGTGCAACGCATCTTTTGATTTCTTGACTGCTGCTTCTGTGGGTGTTTATTGTGGATCCACGTAAAATGAGATCCTTGACAACTTCAATCTTTTCTCCATTTATCATGAGGTTGCTTATTGGTCCAGTTGTGAGGATTTTTGTTTTCTTTATGTTGACTGTAATCCATACTGAAGGCTGTGGTCTTTGATCTTCATCAGCAAGTGCTTCAGGTCCTCTTCACTTTCAGCAAGCAAGGTTGTGTCATCTGCATAATGCAGGTTGTTAATGAGTCTTCCTCTAATCTTGATGCCTTGTTCTTCTTCATAGAGCCCAGCTTCTCAGATTTTCTTAGCATACAGATTGAATAAGTAAAGTGAAGGGATACAAGACTGACGCACACTTTTCCTGAGTTTAAACCACGCAGTATCCCCTTGTTCTGTTTCAACGACTGCCTCTTGATCTAGGTTCCTCATGAGCACAATTAAGTGTTCTGGAATTCCCATTCTTCGCAATGTCATCCATAATTTGTTATGAGCCACACAGTCGAATGCCTTTGCATTTTCAATAAAACACAGGTAAACATCCTTCTGGTATTCTCTGCTTTCAGCCAGGATCCATCTGACATCAGCAATGATATCCCTTGTTCCATGTCCTTTTCTGAATCTGGCTTGAATTTCTGGCAGTTCCCTGTCGATATACTGCTGCAGCCACTTTTGAATCATCTTCAGCAAGATTTCACTTCCCTGGTGGCATAGTGGTTAAGAGCTACAGCTGCCAACCAAAAGGTCAGCAGTTTGAATCCACCAGGTACTCCCTGGAAACTCTGTGGGGCAGTTCTACTCTGTCCTATAGCGTTGCTATGAGTCGGAATTGATTCAAGGGCAATGGGTTGGGTTTTTTTGGGGGGGGGGGGTTGGTGATATTAATGGTATTGTTTGATAATGTCTGCATTTGGTTGAGTTATCTTTCTTGGGAAAGGCATAAATATGGACCTCTTCCAGTCGGTAAGCTGGGTAGTTGTCTTCCAAATTTCTTGGCAAAGACGAGTGAGCACCTCCAGCACTGCATCCCTTTGCTGAAACATCTCAGTGGATGTTCCATTAATTCCTGGAGCCTTGTTTTTCGCTGATGCCTTCAGTGCAGCTTTGACTTCTTCCTTCAGCACCATTGGTTTCTGACCGTATGCTACCTCCTGAGATGGCTGAATGTCGACCGATGCTTTTCGGTATAGTGGCTCTGTGTATTCCTTCCATCTTCTTTTGATGCTTCCTGCATCATTTAATATTTTCTCCTTAGAATCCTCCACCATTGCAACTTGACACTTGAATTTTTTCTTCAATTCTTTTAGCTTGAGAAATGCCAAGCGTGTTCTTCCCTTTTGGTTTTCTATCTCCAGGTCTTTGCACATGTCATCATAATACTTGGTTTTCTTGAGCCACCCTTTGAAATCTTCTGTTCAGTTCTTTTACTTCATCATTTCTTCCTTTCGCTTTAGCTACTCAACGTTCAAGAGCATGTTTCAGAGTCTCTCCTGACATCCACCCTGGGCCTGGATGGGACAAATTAATGAGATGAATAAATGTCTATCCTGGGCCAGGGGCTGTTTCAGCTCTGCTCTCTGCCAGGCATCTGGCTGTCCTTGGGCAGGATAGCCAGAGGCAGGAGCAGAAGCAGAGCCATCCAGAAAGTCTAACATAAAGTCTGACTAAGCAGGAAGACAGAAAGAAAATAGCAGATTTATGGCATTGCATGCAGGAGACGTGGTTCGATTTCCTGCTGTTATGGATTGAATTGTGTCCCCTAAAAATGTATGTCAACTTAGCTGGGCCTTGATTCCCAGTATTGTGTGACTGTCCATCATTTTGCCATCAGGTGTGATTTTCCTATGTGTTGTAAATCCTACCTCTATGATGTTAATGAGGTGGGATTTGGGGCAGTTATGTTAATAAGGCAGGACTGAATCTACAAGATTAGGTTGTGTCTTAAGCCAGCCTCTTTTGAGCTATAAAAGAAAGAAGCAAGCAGAGAAATACCACCAAGAAACAAGAGCCAGGAGAAGAGGGCGTCCTTTGGACCCGGGATTCCTACTCTGAGAAGCTCCTTGGCCAGGGAAGATTGATGACAAGGACCTTCCTCCAGAGCCAACAGAGAGAGAAAGCCTCGCCCTGGAGCTGGTGCCCTGAAGTCGGACTTCTAGCTTACAGACTGTGAGAGAATAAGCTTCTGTTTGTTAAAGCCCCCAGCTTGTGGTGTTCCTGTCACAGCAGCGCTGGAAGACCAAGGCACCAGCCAACGCACCTCCTGCGCAGCCATCACCCGTCTGCCAGTGGAGGCTGGCATGTTGCTGTGATGCTGAATAAGCTTCAGCGGAGCCTCCAGACTGAGATGGACAAGGAAGAAAGGTCTGGAGATCTACTTCCAAAACTCAGCCAATGAGAACCCTGTGGATCACAGTGGTCCGATCTGCAACTGATCACGGGGATGGCGCAGGACTGGGCAGCGCTTCATTCCTTGTGCATCAGGTCACCATGTCTCGAGATCAACTTAATGGCAGCTAACAACAACGACATTTGCATATTTTATCATGCCAGTAGAACCCTGGTGGCACAGTGGTTAAGGACTCAGCTGCTCACTGAAAAGTTGGTGGTTCAAACCCTTCAGTTGCCCCATGGGAGAAAGATGTGGCAGTCAGCTTCTGTAAAGACTTACAGCCTTGGAAACCCTATGGGGCAGTTCTACTCTGTCCTATAGGGTCGCTGTGAGTCAGGATCAACCCTAAGGCAATGGGTATCATGAAAATAAGTGTGTGTCCATTAAATACGGGCAAGAACAAAACATAAACCCAATACTTAGTGCTGGGAACACAGGGACACCACACAAGAAGTACTCAGAGAGTCACTATTGCAACTCCACAGCCTTACGAGGCTTTATTTAATCAAAGGTCGTGCTTCAAGAATGAGCACAACCTCCTTTATTCTTCTCCCTCGCCCTCTCCTCCTCATCAGAAAGCCTTTCTTAATTCTAGCACTCATCAGCCTGTAGACAATGACATCGGCTTTTTAGGTAAGCGTGTCCTTGATGAGTAATGTATGCGTCATGTCGTCATTGCAGAACTTAACAAGCTCACTGTGACAAATGGATTGCTCCTCAACAGTGACTCTTAAACATACTGTTTTCTTTTAAAGCTTCTGGAAGTACAAATAAGAGCAGAAACTTTACAGAGTTCCCTGGGGCGACTCTCTTCGGGTTAGGAGACTCTAAGCTTGTGTGTGTGTGTGAGAAAGAGAGAGTAATACAGAGTTGGCCTTTTTGAATGTTTATGCCTTTATTAGGAGTCCCTGGGTGGCGCAAATGGATAGGTGCTCATTTACTCACTGAAAAGTTGGCCGTTTGAATCCCCCCAGGGGCACCTTGGAAGAAAGGCCTGGCAATATACCTCTGAAAAATCATCCATTGAAAACTCTATGGAGCACAGTTGTACTTTGACACACACACCGTCGCCATGAGTCTCAATCAACTTGATGGTAACCAGAAAGGAAAATAAAAGGAACTCAGGAAGACCTGTTTTAAAATATCAGCTCTATTGTTAACTTGTCCCTGAGTGGTGTCAACAGTTAATTGCTCAGCTGCTGTCTTAGGTTGGGTTCTCTAGAGAAGTAAAAGCAATGAAGCATGTATGTAAACCATACATAAACCAAACCCGTTGCCACTGAGTTGATTTCAATGCATAGCGACCCCATAGGACAGAGTAGAACTGTCCCATAGGGTTTCCAAGGAACGGCTGATGGATTAGAACTGCTGACCTTTTGGTTAGCAGCCTAATGCTTAACCACTGCACCACCAGGGCTCCATATATATGTATAGATATATAGATAGAGAGAGCTTTATATCAAGGAAATGGCTCATGCAGTTGTAGAGGCTGGACTATTCCAAGTCCGTGGGTCAGGTGTCAGGCTGGAGGCTTCTCCTGACTCACATAGCTGCAGGGGCTGATGAGGTGTCCTGGTCATCTAGTGCTGCTATAACAGAGATACCACAAGTGGATAGCTTCAACAAAGAGAAATTTATTCTCTCACAGTCTAATAGGCTAGAGGTCAAAATTCAGGGCATCAGCTCCAGGAGAAGGCTTTCTCTGTTGGCTTTGGAGAAAGGTCCTTGTCATCTGTCTTCCCTTGGTCTGGGAGCATCTCAGCGCAGGAACCTCAGGTCCAAAGGACTTGCTTTGCTCCCAGCACTGCTTTCTTGGTGGTATGAGTTTACCAACTCTCTGCTTCCCTTTGCTTTTATCTCTCAAGAGATAAAAGGTGGTGCAGGCCACACCCCAGGGAAACTCCCTTTACACTGGGATCGGGGATGTGACCTTAGTTAAGTCTGTTACAATCCCACCCTAACCCTCTTTAACATAAAATTACAGTCACGAAATGGAGGGCAACCACACAATACTGGGAATCATGGTCTAACCAAGTTGACACATATTTTGGGGGACACAATTCAATCCATGACATGAACCCAAAATTGGCAGGTCAGACAGCAGACTGCTGGCTCACGGGCTGTGGAGGCCAATGAATCCCCAGATTGGCAGGTAAGATGGCAGGTGACTGGCTGCAGAGGCTGATGATTCCCAAGATGGCAGGTAAGCTGCTAGCTCAAGTCCCAAGAACCAGAGTTCAGATGAACAGGAGCCAGCTGCAGGATTCAGAGTAAGCAAAAGCCCAAAAGCAGAAGCCTCCAGCCTGACCCATGGATTTGGGAATTTCCAGCCTCTGCTTATAAAAAAAAAAACAATATATATATATATATATATATTTTTATAAGCAGCATGTGAGCCATTTCCTTGACCTCTCTCTCTCTCTCTCTGTATATACATACGCTGCGCCGGTTTGCTTTTCTACAGAACTCAGCCGAAGACATTTCGTACCGGGAATGGGGTTCCTTAATATTATTCTAATTTGATTACAATTTGGATAAGAATTTCTAGAATTATAAATACTTAAAAACAGGAAGAAATTAAGAGGTTTTCCTTTTACTGGCTTTTTACCAGCACTTAAACACTTGTTGTACCTTGATTGCCCTCTGCTTGGAGGTTGCTGTCGTCACTCCTTTTTTACTGTTGTTGTTGGGTGCCGTTGAGTTGATTCTGACTCAAAGCGACACTATAGGACAGGGCAGAACTGCCAATAGAGTTTTCTAGAATGTAACCTGTGGGAGCAGATCACCAGGTATTTTCTCCCTCAGAGCAGGCTGGTGGGTTTGCACCACCAACCTTTTAGTTAGCAGCTAAGGGCTTACCCATTGTGCCACACGGACACTCATTCCTTGAAGTGTCAAGTACCCTATAAATGTTTGTGAATCTCAAATCTTAATTCTGAAGTTCAATTGTTGCCATAATATTCATCCTAAATGGTGTATCTGTAAGCAATCTAAGTTGAATTTTTCAATTAAACCAAAATCAAATTTTTTGAGGCTATTTCACCACCCACAAGTTCACTCTTAGGAGCCTATTCTTTTTGTTTAGTGGTTTTATTACTCTCTAATTCTGCTGATTCATAATCTTACACATTTTTTAATCTCTTCTGTGAACTCCACATCCAGTTCCCCACAAAATCCTCCTTAAATAAATAATTCCTTTGCAACACCTCAAAGACCTGACCTTCTATCCTCTGATGCTTGCTAATACTAAGCTGTCAGGAATCAAGGACACTTTTGACTTAGAAAATCCTGAAAACCCACACCATCACCACCTATCATTTGGTGCCAGGAGAATGGAGTGCTGCTCTAACAGATACCTAAAACGTGGAAGCAGATTTGAAACTGAATGGGTAGAGGCTGGGAGAGTTTTAAAGTGCCGTATAATAAAAGCCTAGATTGCCTTGACGAGACTGTTGGTGGAATTATGAACATCAAAGACAATTCTGGTGAGGGCTCTGAGGGAAGTGAGGGGAGGTGTAACACTGGAGATGGTGTGGATACTGAGAAGCAGCAGCAGAGAAATGGCAGCAGCAGAACCAGGGGACTGGCGTGAGACGGCCCAGGAGCTGACTCACGGAGCAAGAGACGTGAGTGCTTTTGCGCCGCAGGATACTTCTTGGTGGAGTGGGGTGCCTTCAGGAATTTACCAGTACAGCTAAAGAACTTTGGAACACTTGCCCAAGCAGAGCAGAGGCCGGCTGAAGAGTCTGAGGGGCCAGGAGGCCAAAGAACCAGGAAGCAGAAGCTGAAGAGGCAGCGAGCACAGAAAGCAGAGCTGCCTCAGTCTCAAAGGGTAGGGCCATAACCTCTAGGGTCTCAAAGTCTGGAACCATAGCCTCCTGGGTCTCAAAGGGTGGGGCTACAGCCTCCTAGGTTTCAAAGAGTCAGGTCTTCACCAACTCGGTTCTGGAGTGTGGGGCTGTCTTTCCTGAATGTCGGGAGTGGGGCTGGATCCGCTGCCCAAAGCTGAGGGGGCGGGGCTACCCTGCCCAAAGGACAGAAGAATGGGGCCTCTTGGGGCTGAGGGGGTGGAGTCGCCACTCAGACAAAACAGGAGGACGGGGCTGCCCAAATCTGAGGGAGCAGAGTTGCCACCCCATGGGCCTGGAAGGCAGAGCTGAATGAAGCTCAGGGCCGAGGGGTCTCCACTCAGAATTCGGAGAGTGTGGCCAACACCCAGAGTCTGGAGGGCAGGACCATTGCCTCAATGGTCTCAGAGAACAGAGGATTATTTTCAAGCCTTGAGAGCTAAAGTAATGTGTTCCGCTGACTTGCCTGGGGCCTGTTATCCCTTCTTTCCCTCCAGTTTCTCCCATTTGTAATGCACATGTCTAGCTTGTGCCTCTCCCACCATAGTACTTTGGAGCAGATAACTTGTATTCTAGATTTCAAGAATGAAGAGGAATTTTGCTGCAGGATGGAATTTTGACTAGAATCTGATTTTATACTTTTTGGGTGATATGATGGGGTAAATGTGTTTTATATGTGGCAAGGACATGAATTTTGGGGGGCCAGATGGTGGAATGTTATGGATTGAATTATATCCCCCCAAAAATGTGTGGTTGTCCACCATTTTGTCATCTGATATGATTATCCTATGTGTTATAAATCCTAACCTCTCTGATGTTAATGAGGCAGGATAGAGGCAGTTATGTTAATGAGGCAGGACTCAACCTACAGGATTAGATTTTATTTTGAGCCAATCTCTTTTGAGATGTAAAAGAGAATCGGGTATTAGGAGAGGGACCTCATTACTACCAAGCAAGACGAGCCAGGAGCACAGCATGTCCTTTGGATCCAGGGTCCCTGTGCCAGGAATCTCCCAGAGCAGGGTAAGATTGATGACAAGGATTTTCTCTCAGAGCTGACGGAGAGAGAAAGCTTTCCCCTGCAGCTAGTGCTCTGAATTTGGACCTCTAGCCTCCTAGGCTGTGAGAGAATAAAGCTCTGTTTGTTAAAGCCATCGACTTGTGGTATTTCTGTTATAGCAGCACTAGATGACTAAGACAGCTGCTAACCAAAACGTTGGAAGTAAGGCCTGGTGATGATCTACTTCTGACAAGCCAGCCATCGAAAACTCTGGAGCACAGCTCCACTCTGACATGCCTGGGGTCACCAAGAGTAGGTACTGACAGCAACTAACAACAACCACAAAGTGAGGACGGTCTCTGGGTGGTGCAAATGGTTAATGTGGTTGGCTGGTAGCCAAAAGGTTGGAGTTCCAGTCCACCCAGTGGCACCTTGGAAGAAAGCCCTGGCAATCTGCTTCCGAAAAATCAGCCACTGAAAACCCTATGGAGCACAGTTCTACTCTGACACACGTGGGGTTGCCCTGTGTCTGACTCGACTTAATCACAATCAGTTGTTTGTTGGATGCCTTGATTATCATCAGAACTAAATAGTCAAGCACCACAAAACTGGCCTAATTCTTTGCAAACTAAAACAGGAGCAGGGTTTCTGATGGTCTCCCTCCCTCTTGGCCATCCCTAAGAACAGTGAAGGGCATTTACAAAGGAGATGCACCCCTGGCGTGATTTGAACTCCAGGACTTCTGGCTCTGAGATAATTTGGTGACGATCGATCCAAACGCCAAGGGACATGGGTGAGCGGGTGGCCCAGCTTCTCTTCCCGTCCTCAAACACCTCTCCTGGCAGCTTGTTTCTAACATTGTACGCTTTAAAATCTGCCAAAATGACTTCAGGATTTTGCTTTTGGGGACATTCTGAATCCCCAACTGCTGGCATGTAGAATATGTAGCAGCTGGACTAGCAGAGGGAAGATCGGTTTTTAAATGTAAAACGAGCCAGGCTGGGATTTAGAAGATTGTCTACGGCGGGGCTGAGCCGCCTAAAGCCAGGGGCTGCACAGGGGCGCCCCCTGAGTTCAGGATGAAACGACAGGAAAGTCAGAAAGATAGGTCTATGTGGTCATTTTTCAAGTAAGTCCAGGTATGATATTACCTTTGTGTGTGTGTGTGAAAAGAAATGCCAATTTCTTCCTGAGCATTCTTTTTTTTGATGAAAATATGTGTACAGTCAAAACATACACCCATTCAACAATTTCCACGTGTATAATTCAGTGACATTGGTTATAGTCTTCATCATGCGTCATCATTCTCGCTGTTTCTACCCAAATTATTTCATCACCACTTAGACTCACTGCCCCCTGAACTTGTCACCTATGCTTCAGATTTAATGTTGTCGGTTTGATCTCATGTAGACAATTCTTTAAAGAGGGGCGATGGTCAAGGCGAACATTTTTCAGTAATTAAGCTAGACTTGTGTGCTTTAATGATGATCTTAGGGGATACTTTCACCGTAAGGTTTAAAGGTTATCTCAGGGCAATAGATTTGGGGTTTCCTCCAGTATCAGTGGGTCCAGTGAGTCTGGATTCCATAGGAATTGGAAATTCTGTCCTACATTTCCCCACCTTTTGACCGGGATCCCTCTATTGAGGCTCTGATCAAAACGTTCAGTAATGGCAGCTGGGCAGCCCTGGGCATTCTTACAATCAACAAAGCAAATAAATGCAAGTTGTATGAATATGCACTTCCTTCGAAAGGAGACACATGCAGTCCTTCAATATTTTCGTTTTCCTCGAATTGGCACTTATGCCAAACAGTTGTTCCCCGCTGCTGTGAAGCATCTGCTCCTCCCTCAGAGCCTGCATTTTAAGACTTTCCAGAGCCCCAGCTTTGAATTTAGAACAGCCGTCTGAAAAGTCCAAGCTGTACCTGTGAATCTGCTGTGTCATTGTTGTGTGCCATTGAGTTGATTCTGACTCATAGCGCCCCCATGTGACAGGGTGCAACTGCCCCATAGGTGTTCCTAGGCTGTAGTCTTTTCAGCAGCCCTCATGGCACAGTGGTTAAGAGCTTGGCTGCTAACCAAAATGTCAGCAGTTTGAATCCACCAGCTGCTCCTTGGAAACCCTATGGGGCAGTTCTACTCCATCCTATAGGATCCCTATGAGTTGGAATCCACTCAACGGCAACCGGTTTGGTTTGTTTTGGTTAATCTTTGCAGGAGCAGATAGCCAGGCTTTTTTCCGATGGAGCCACTGAAAGGGTTCGAAACACCGACCTTCTGGTTAGCAGCCGAGTGCTTAATCGTTGCACCACCAGGGCTCTTCCTATAAGTGAGTCTAGAAACATACAAAACAGAATGTAGCTGGAGAGTGAATATTTTCTTGTAGTCTGAAAATAATTTCTGACATTGCGGGTGGAATCAGGTTATGGACAAGGTTGAGAAGGGGAGGATAGGCTAGAGACCCAGGCTTCAAGAAACCCATGTGGACCTCATGCTCATTGAAGCCTTGCTTTCTGTTTCCTGGGAAGAAGGGGTACAACGGGGAGTAAGGCTGGAACTCAGGAGAAAACCTTGGGGAACAGAAGCAGGAGAGAGAGGGAGGGGAGTGTCTTACTTATCTAGTGGATGGCTTTAACAAACAGAAGCTTATTCTCTCACAGACTAACTAACTAACCGGTTGCCATCAAGTTGATTCTGACTCATAGCTACCCTGTAGTACAGAGTACAGTCGCCTCAGGGTTTCCAAGAAGTGGTTGGTAGAGTCGAACTGCTGACCTTTTGGTGAGCAGCCAAGCTGTTAACCACTGTGTCACCAGGGCTCCTCTCACAGTATAGGAGGCTAGAAGTCCAAATTCAGGGTGCAAGCTCCAGGGGAAGGCTTTCTCTCTCTGTGGGCTCTGGAGGAAGGTCCTTGTCATCAATCTTCCACTGGTCTAGGAGCTTCTCAGTACAGGGACCCAGGGTCCAAAAGATGCACTCTGCTCTTGGCTCTTGCTTGGTGGTAATGAGTTCCCTTGTCCCTCTGCTCACTTCTCTCTTTTATATCTCAAAAGAGATTGGCTCAAAACAAAATCTAATCCTGTAGATTGAGTCCTGCCTCATTAGCATAACTGCCTCTAACCCTGCCTCATTAACATCATAGAGGCAGGATAATTTTTTTTTTTTTTTTTTACAACACAGGAAAATCGCATCAGATGACAAAATGGTGGACAGTCACACAATACTGGGAATCAGTGCTCTGGGAACAGAGAGGAAGGAGAGAGGAACTGTATCTGGGGCTAGAAGGGAAGGCTTCATGGAGGAGGGGGAGGGTGAGTTCTTGAAGAAGGCTATCACACAAGCCTTCTTTCTGGAATGCTCCAGGGAGCTGAAATACAACCAGGATGCTATTGGCATATGGATAGTGTCGTGGAATACAAAAGAGAGAGAGAAGAAAAGATATTCCGAATATTTCCTGGGCAGAGGAGATCCTTAAGTATTCCTCAGCATTGAAACCTGTTCCATTAGAGCCAATGAAGCTGGCAGGATCCATGGGGTGATCACATTCCTGCCATAGGGAGGCTCATAAGCTGGGAGCCCCTGAGGCCTTGCTCAGAGCTTATTGCTCAGTGCTTGGTGCTCAGTACTCAGTACTCAGTGCTTGATGCTCTGTGCTCAGTGCAGTGTGCTCAGCACTCAGCTCACAGTGCTTGGTGCTCAGCGCTCACCACTCAGCACTCAGTTCTCAGTGCTTGGTGCTCAGTGCTGTGCGTTCACACTGCCACACAGTGAACAGAGGCCACACAAAGGACAGACACCAGTCCAGGGTGAAGAATCAGCCAGTGGGGTTCACTGGCCCCTCAATATCTTCGAATCACTTGACAGTGGCTCATTACGACCTATTACCTTCGTATAGGAAAATCTCAAGAATACAAGTCTTTGGGCTACCCGTGCCTTTTGTGTTTTCCAGAAAAAGAAATCCTGGAATGGAAGAAGCAGGTGAGGGCTCTGACCCCTCCTGGTCTCTGGCCTCAGTTTCCTCATCTGTACCAGGAGGAAATGGGGTCAGAGGAGCACGAATGTCCCTTCCTGCTGAGACAGTCTCTTAGCCTAAGGCTCAGTGCAGACCAGCAGCTGTTTGCAGTTACTGAGCTGGTGATAAGAGCTTGTTCCCTCCCCCCACACTCCTGCAGCTGCCAAGTGGGTCTCTTTGCGCAGCATCCATTCTTATTTCCCCCATGACGCTGTCTCAGCTGACCACAAAAATACTCCGCGCTTATTCTGAAGTAATCAGTCCATCCAAACCCTTTTCAACAGGAAACACCACTGAGAAAGGCAACATCTTAAGAACAGTTAGCAAACCTATTGTTGTCGAGTTCATTCCGACACAGCACCGAGTAGAACTGCCCCGTAGGGTCTCCAAGGCTGTAATCTTTACAAGAGCAGATCACCAGGTCCTTCTGCCGCGGAGCTGCTGGTGGGTTTGAGCTGCCGAGCTTTTGGTTAGCAGCTGAGCACCTAACCACTGCATCACCATGGCTCCTAAGAACAAAATTACTTCCCCCAAAACCAAACCAGTTGCCGTTGAGTTGACTCGGACTCATGGCGACCCCAGAGGTTTTCCAGTTGCTCATTTTTTGGACGTAGATCGCCAGGCCTTTCTTCTGAGTCTCTTCTAGGTGGGCTTGAACCTCCAACCTTTTGGTTACTAGTTGAGCGCCAACCCTTGTACCACCCAGGAACTCAGAGTTACCGAACCTGTTGCCGTCAAGTCCATTCTGATTCGTAACAACCCAAAAGGACAGAGTAGAGCTGCCCTATAGAGTCTTCTAACCTGTAATCTTCATGGGAGCAGATTGCCACATCTTTCTCGGACTGGCTGGTGGGTTTGAACCACCGACCTTCAGGTTGGCAGCCGTGCACTTAACCACTGTGCCACCAGAGCTACTAGAGTTACTCTGGAAAACAAAACCAAACCTGTTGCCATGGAGCCT
Source organism: Elephas maximus indicus (assembly GCF_024166365.1). Lineage (NCBI taxonomy): Eukaryota > Metazoa > Chordata > Mammalia > Proboscidea > Elephantidae > Elephas > Elephas maximus. The sequence goes on from NC_064832.1 coordinate 95,756,425, forward strand.
ATTCCAGCTCATAGCAACCGTATAGGACAGAGTAGAACTGCCCCCTAGGGTTTCCAAGGAGCGGCTGGTGGGTTCGAACTGCTGACCTTTTGGTTAGCAGCCGTAGCTCTTAACCATTACACCACCAGGGCTCCAGAGTACCACAACACAGGGAGCTTTTAAATGTCCTTGACTGTAGGGGCAGGAGGGAGAGGTGGGCATTGTTCTGCTGTTTGGAGCCGTGACAGCCCCAGAGCATCACCTGCTCTCCCTGCCTGCTCTTTTCTCCTTTGGATCAGAGCTGTGGGAGGGGGTGTGGGAGGGTAGCTCGCAGACTAAGAGCTGTTCGAACATAAAGTCGACGGTAATGCAGGTAAAAGCAGCAAAGGATTTTATTATAGCCAAGAGTCACATCATTAAACACATTCTATTTATTGATATATACTTAAAAGACACAAACTAAGCCAGGAGTAAAAAAGCAAAATTAAACACTGTGCTTGTAACAAAAACCATCTTATTTTCAGCCCTTGTATGTAATGTCACCTGGGAGTTTGGGTAGGGGGAGGCGTGGCAACAGAAGAGGTATGAGAATTTGAGGGAAATGAGTAGTGAAAGTTGTTAGGTGCTGTCGGGTTGCTTTCGAACCAGCAATCCCATGTGACAGAGTAGAACTGCCCATGGCATTTTCTAGGCTGTCATCTTCACGGGAGCAGATCGCCGCATCTTTTTCCCATGAAGCGACTGGGTGAGTTTGAACCAGCAACCTCTTGGTTTGTAGCCAAGCTCTTAACCGCTGCAGCACCAGGCCAGGAGATAATACTGGAAAGGTAGACTAGGTGTTAGATCTCGGGTGATCCTGAATGACAGGCTGAGACTTTGTACTACATTCTACGTGAAGCCATTGGAGGAATTTGCACGTCCAGTTTCATCAGATTTCACGCCTTCCTGATCCCAGGCCGCCCCACTCTGAGGGGTGGTGAACCCCTTGCATCTACCCCTGGGATGTAGTGAATGAGCTCGCTAACCTTCCGCTTCTTCCCCGAACGCTGGTCTGGTCTTGCATGAATCTTAGAGAACTGGAAGTTTTCCAGGGTCTGGGTGGACTGCTGAGCGTTCCAACCCACCTTGTTCTTAAGATAGTTTATTTTTTTATTGTTGTTGAAAATATACACAGCCAAACATAAACCAATTAAACAGTTTCTGCATGTACAATTCAGCGACACTGATTACATTCTTCGAGTTGTGCGACCATTCGCACCCTCCTTTTCTGAGTCGTTCTTCCCCAATTAACGTAAACTCACTGCCCCCTAAGCTTCCTAGCTAACCTTTGAGTTGCTGCTGTCAATTTGACCCCAAACACAAAGTTTTATAAAAGAGCACGATGCTCAAGGCAGACTTCTTTACTAATTAAGCTAAACTGTTTTTTGGCTTGAAGAAGCCTTCAGGGGATATTTTTATTTTAAGGCTTAAGGTTTAAAGATTATCTCCCTTGGCATTTTCTGTGCCAGCTGTTGACCTGTGACCAAGAGGTCAAGGGCAGGCTTCTTCAGGGCGAGTGGTGCTTCTCAAACTTTGAGTGCAGGCGGACCCACGATGGCTCTTGTTCCAAAGCAGAATCTGACCCTCGAGAGCCTGAGAACCTGCATGTCTAACCAAAACATTTTCCCAAGACGAAATCTATGAAGCCTGTTAAAACAAAAACCATATCAAGCCAGTAACAGGAATTGGTTGAAGTTTATTTAATATATGATTTGCAACATTTCGACTGTTGTTGTTGTTAGGTGCCGTCAAGTCGGTTCCTACTCGTAGCCACCCTAAGTGCACCAGAACCAAGCTCCGCCTGGGCCATCCGCACAATCGTTACTATGTTTGAGCCCATCGTTGCAGACACTGTGCTAACCCATCTTGCTGAGGGTCTTCCTCTGCTTCACTGACTTTACCAAGCATGATGTCCTTCTCCAGGGACTGGTCGCTCCTGATACCACGTCCAAAGTACATTGAGATGAAGTCTCACCACCTTTGCTTCTAAGGGGCATTCTGGCTGTACTCCTTCCAGGACAGATCTGTTCATTCTTCCGGCAGTCCGTGGTATATTCAGCATTCTTCACCAACACCATAATTCAAAGGCATCGGTTCTTCTTCAGTCTTCCTTATTTATTGTCCTGTTTTCCATGCATATGAGGCGATTGAAAATACTGTGGCTTGGGTCAGGGACACCTTAGTCTTCAAAGTGACATCTTTGCTTTTTAACACTTTAACACTAGGGAGTCAAAAATATTCCAGAGAGGAAAGGACTTCCAAAGATTCTGACACCCCATCTCATCAACACTGGGATAGAAACAGGGCCAGAACAAAACTAATAAGACAGTTTGTGGTCAGGAAGGACCATGTAGCATTGTCTTGAGGGACAATTAAAATAATTACTGATTTACACTAAAACATAGCTCTATTTTGACCCTGGAGGTTCTGGCTCTTGGAACTGAGTGCTCAGAGATAGTTTCTCAAAAATGCACAATGCCCAAGGCAAGATGGTCTTGACTAGTTTATCGGGACCATTGTTTTACTTAAAGGTGACTTTTAGGAGACCCTGGTGGCATAGTGGTTAAAAGCTACGGCTACTAACCAAAAAGCCTGCAGTTCGAATCCACCAGGCGCTCCTTGGTTCTCTGTCCTATAGGGTCACTATGAGTCGGAATAGACTCGACCGCAGTGGGGTTTTTAGGAGACCAGTTTCTGCACGGCTCAAGGTTCAAAAGGACACCTAAGGACAATGACCTAGGTGAGTCACCCCAACTCCATTCACCCCAGAAATCTGATTCCAGGGGAATTAACACTATTTCTCAACTCTTAAGCTTTGTTTTAAAGTTCATGAACCAGAGGACGTGTGGTCTGAAAATGAGAAAACCATTCTGAAGCAGGTATGGGCAGAAAGGCTTTTGTGATGGCAGATGACGGGGACCGGCAAAGATAGACTCGGTGATTTCCAGATTGGCTGGTGGGCGTTTTCTCGCCTTCTTGGGATCAAGGGGACATTTTGAACCTGGTTAGACTGAGCAGTCAAGTCTTGATTGGCTAGCTCAGGTTTCCATTTCTGCGAGAGTCAAGTGATTGACTTGGTTTTCAGCTCCTGGGAAGGCCAGTCATTTACAAGAAACAGAAACTTAGGTTTCAGTTTGCTGACTCGGAGCTCAGTGCAAGTGACTCCATATTGGGCCTAGTTTAGTCAGGTTATCAGGCCCAAGGATCATGCTTTGGGTAGTGAGAAACCGCTTTAATTCTCCTGGAATTCAGATTTCTGGGGTCCATGGAAGTTGGGTAACCTACATGGGGCATTGTCTTTAGGTATCCTTTTGAAACTTGAACCTTAAAGAAAGCTGGTTTCTGAAAGCCACTTTTGAGTCACACAGTGGTGTTCGTAAACTAGGAAGACCGTTTCGCCTTGGGCGTTGTGCTTTTTTGAAGAATTCAGTCAGTTTCAGGAAACAAAACTCCAAAGGTCAGACTAGAGGCAGGTTTTAGGGTAAATCGGTAATTATCTTAATTGTTCTTCAAGACAATTCTCTGTGAAACACAAATGTGTTTATCAGTTCTGCTCCCACCCTTTTTTCCATGGCAGTGCCAATACGATTTGGTATAAGAGTCTTTCAAGCCCTCGTGTTGCAGTGGTTAAGCGCTCAGCTGCTAACCAAAGAGTCACCAATTTGAATCCACCAGCCGCTCCTTGGAAACCCTCGGGCTTGGTTTTGTTTTGATTTTAGTCAAAATGTTGAGTATAATCAACTCGCCAGCAGTGGGTTAGTGGACGTATTACCCCAATTTCAAGTTGTATATTCAATAAGCTTCAGTCAATTTCGGTTACTGGCTTAATATGATTTTTAATAGTAGCAAACACTGCGTTAGAGGGCCTGCAATCTGACTTTGCACTGGGTGATCTTTTGTGATTTTAAAGAACTATGGGGAACTCATTTGCGTTTAATTCAGCAACTTGTTTGAGCCTTTAGCAGACGCAGGGGCTGAGCCAGCTGATGGAGCTGACCAGAGATGGCTAAGCAGCTGCAGCTTCTCGCAGACAAGACGAGGGCCGTGCAAACCACCAGGGCCTCTGCTTTTCTGGAGAAAGCTAGTTTTATCCCACAGCAGGTAGAAAGGGTGAAGTTTGCCCATCTGTCATGCAGGCCTGCTGGCAGACAACTTTTTTCATTAAAGCTGAAGAAACATGAGATTAGTTTTTGAAGAGTGGGTGGGAGGCAGCCGAGAGTTATTTGTTGGTGTGGGTGGCCCTGGTGATTCTAAATGAGATTCTCTTTCATTTCCCTCCTCTGGGTTGGGCCCCTTCTTCACGGGAGTGTCCACCTCCCAGAAGGCAGCATCTCGCCCACGACAACGGTGGTACACATCACTGGTCAAAGGCAGGGTGCCTCGTTGTAACGCGCAATTGTCTCAGCTGAAGCAATCCAGGCTCCTTTGTGGGCAGCCACAAGGAACGCTTTCTTGCGCCCACATAAAAATAACCTATTCTTCATCTGGCATGCTTCCCAAAGCTCCAGGAAAGCAATTTGTGATGGAAACAAGGTGCGGGCGATTGCTGGGAGTTGGGAACAAAATGGTGGGATTTTGGTTATTATTAATTAACCTACAAATGGCCTCAGAGAAAACCCGGGGGACTCAGTCAGTCTGAGCGAGGTGACGCTGGGCTCCGTTTAATCTCCTCAGCGAGCCAGGCCAGCTGGAAGACCTCAGGTTCTGCCAGCCCAGGACAGGGGCCTGCTGGGTGGGTCCGCTCTGCAGGAGGTGTTTTGGGCTGGGTGCAAACTCGGGTTTCTGAAAGGCTGCCATAGAAAAATACCACAAGGTGAGTGGCTTTAGAGAGGAGAAGTCTATTTTCTCACAGTTCATGAGACTAGAAAGTCTGAATTCAGGGTGTGGCTCTAGGGGGAGGTCCTTCTTTGTCTCCTTCAGCACCTAGTTGTGTTGCAGTGTGCTGTCGAGTCGATTCCAACTCCTAGTAACCCTACAGGACAGACTAGAACTGCCCACAAGGTGTCCAAGGCTGTAACCTTCACAGAAGCAGGTCGCCAGGTATTTCTCCCTCAGAGTCGCTGGCTGTGTTTGAACCACCAACGTCTCAGTTAGCAGCTGAATGCTTAACCGTTGTGCCACAGGGCTCCTTGCGAAGACATTGACTGTTGTGTTAAAACCACGGGTTGATAAAGAAGGCCACATCTCAAATCAGATGTTTAATTCTGATGAAATGATTTCCATTAGAAGTACCTGGCGTCCAGAATACACACCTTGAAGGGGATCGACCGACGATAATGCTGGCAGAGTCTTAACTGTGCTCCTGTTTTTATATGGGTTATTAGTATTTCCATAAGTGGTTGGATGTAGAACTCTGCAGCTCTTGAGTGGCTTCCACCTACCCCAGGTTCCCGTATAAGTCCTGTTATTTTTAGTGTTTACTTTCGCGAAGCCCCAGTTTTTTCAGGAGCACCCGTAATATATATTTTGCACTCATAACTTAGAAGCCCATTTTTTCCAAGGAAGACAATTTTGAACATTAAAGACCTTTCTGTTGGGTGCAAGTAACCCCCCTCATACTGAATTTGAACTCACTAAAAAACACAAATAAAACTTTTGAAGACTTCTTCCATTAGAATTGTTTAAGGCCGTGTTTGGATCTGGTTCGGTCTTAAGCTTGCAAACTCGTTTACTGTCACGACTTATCTTGGTCTGTAGGGGCTGCTGGGGTACACCATCCAGAAACCTCCCTTCAGGGTTGTTTTTGCTAGGTGCCATCGAGTCAGTTCTGACTCACAGCAACCCCATGTACAACAGAATGAAACACTGCCCGGTGCCATCCTCACAATCATTGCCGTGTTTGAGCCCATGTTGCAGCCACTGTGTCAGTCCATCTCGTTGAGGGTGATAAAGGCATTCATTTACCCCGCTACTGGGAGCACCTCTCTCCCAGGACATCTCACACCTGTGGACTGGCTGAGGAGTGGGGACAAAGTCCCAGCCTCCTGGGCTCATTTGAGGACACCTCTGAGGGGCTGTCCCGACTCGAGAGCTCCAGGTGACATTGGCTGAGACTTTATTGTAACTGCATTACAGTTCAGCTTCTCTCTCTGCCTAATCCTACTGTCGTTACTCCCTTTCAGGCGTTCCCTACGGAGCCCTGGTGGTGCAATGGTTAGGCATTTGGCTGCTGACCAAAAGGTTGGCGGTTCTAACCTACCCAGTGGTTCCATGAGAGAAAGATCCCTGGTGATCTGCTCCCGTAAAGGTTACCAAAGCCCAAACTCATTGCCGTCGAGCTGATTCTGACTCACAGTGACCCTGTAGGCAGAGCAGAACTGTCCCATAGGGTTTCCAAGGCTGTAATCTCTATGGAAGCAGACTGCCACATCCTGCGGAGCAACTGGTGGGTTCAAAGTGCCAACCTTTCGGTTAGCAGCCGAGTGCTTAACCGTTGCACCACCTGGACTCCTAAGTAAAGATTACAGCCTCAGAAACCCTATGGGCAGATACTCCATCATATGGGGTTGCCGTGAGTTGGAATTGACTCGATGGGACCCAAAAACAACAACCACTGATGTTCCCAGGTGCATTTCTCAGTAAACTTCTGCACAAAAATCTCATAGTCTGTTTCTCAGGAACCCAACCCACGGTGGTCAGTGAGGACGTGGGAGTTTGCCGCTGGATTTCCCACTGGCTGGCTGGCAGTGAGAAGCCTGTTAGTAGCGTAGGCAGCTCCTGGCGGTTGGTGGCTGTGTACTTGTTAAAACCTTCCCTGTGGCGAGCCAGGACGAGATGTCGGCAGAAGGGACTGCACTGGGGGACAGTATGGCAGGCATTTGGAGTTGGATGGCTTTGGTTGGGTGCTTTCAGTACGCTGGAGAAAGAGGCGATTCACCACTCATTTAAGGGGATGTGTCACAGCCAGGGGCCTTCCCTGGCAGCGTATAAAGAGACCTTTCCTGCAGCCAGAGGGCAGAAAGTGCTGTGGGTCAGGCCTGAGCACTGCTGATAAGGATGTTGGAACTCCATAGAAAGCTGACTTTGTTACCCTGCTGAGTCTGGTACATCGTCAGGGCCCTGGTAGGGGTATAAGAGGGACCTTCAGATCTGGGATGAGGACCTCTGGGTTGATGCAGTTGAGAAAGTAGAATCCCCAGATCTCTCTGGTCTTTTGGGGCCTGCTGAAGGAGCCTACTCCTCCCTGTTAAACGCTGTTGTCATCGTTGGGTGCCATCTAGTCAATTCTGACTCATAGCCACCCTATAGGACAGAGTAGAACTGCCCTGGACGGTTTCCAAGGCTGTAATCTTTTCAGAAGCAGACTGCCACATCTTTCTCTCACGGAGCAGCTGGTAGGTTCAAACTGACGACCTTTCAGTTAGCAGATGAACACCTAACCACTGCTCCACCAGAGCTCCCTGTCAAAGGCTAGCACCGCCCTTACTTGAAGCCAGAGAAGGGGCTTTTGCCTTCCAACACGTGTGTGTCCTGCAGGATCTATTACCACCTTCCCTCCAGGCCACCAGGCAAATAACTGGTTCAAGCTGCAGACATACTGTCTGCTTAGGGGCGAAAGGTCCTAGCCAGCGCTCACTGGCTGGAACTGAGCGAGTCTACCTGGACTAGACCCTGCAGGTAACGGATCAAAGGTGGCAGAACAAAAACTTGGATAAGGGAGAACTTATCCATAGGGTAGCAGTCTCTGGGGATACAGGATTTGACACGGGAACACGCAGCCAGGATGTCATTTGGAAGCTTGGAAAAGTTGATGGCCCACAGGAAGTGAAGTGGAGATGCCACAATTGCCACGGCAGGCCGTGCAGGGAAGGACGGAAAGGCCTAGAGAAGTGGGCATGATAAAGGTGACATAGTGCTCAAGGCTGGAAACCCACTGGTCAGCTGTACTCCCTAGGAGGCGAAGAGGCAGGGATGTTGACCAAAAAGAGAAGGAAGGCCCAGGGCACAGGCAGGAGCTGGCTGTTGGTAGGTGACGCTAATAAAGACCGGGTTCCCTGATAGCAGTGGGATGATAAGATCTGGAACAAGAGAGGCCAGGTGGCTCCAGCTAGTGGGCCCAGCTTTCTTAGCAAGCAGCAAAGCTGGAATGGCTGACTTGGGGGCATGCGCTGGGGAGAGCTATGGGGATGGGTAAAGGAACATGGTGTTCCCGGGGGCAGGACAGACACCTTGCCAACAAGGGTTGCTCAGCAGAAGCAAGTAACATGAATTAAAGGAGCTCTGGGGGTGCAAAAGGAGCCCCGATGGCGCAGTGGTTAAAGCGATTGACTGCTAACCGAGAGGTCGGTGATTCAAAACCACCAGTGGTCCTTGGAAGAAAGATGTGGTGTCTGCATCCACAGAGATTTCCATCCTTGGAAACCCTGTGGGGTTGCTGTGAGTCAGAACCAACTTGACGGCAGTGGGTTTTTGGTTGGAGGGGGCAAAGAGTTAAGTGCTCAGCTGCTAACTGAAAGGTTGGCAGTTCGAACCCTCCCAATGGCTCCTTGAGAGAAAAGACCTGGTGGTCTACTCCCGTAAGGATTATAGCCAAAAAAACCCTAGGGGGCAGTTTTATTTGCCAGCGAGCCAGAAGGGCTGGGGAATTAACAGCCTTTGAGAACAGCTTTCAGCCAATGACAGACAGAAGTTGGTGCCTAAACACCCCAGGCCCTCAGTCTTGGTGTAGGATAATTTTGAGGCATGTGTTTTGCACAGTTTCTCAGAGCCTGCCTGTGAGATTAAGCGCTAGCTGCTCACAGTTTCAGTTGGTTTAATACGCAGTCTGTGTTAGCTGCCTGCCTTTCTCTGCAGCGTGTTCTTCCTTCTCAGTGATTGTTGTCTACGACTCCAAATAAACTGTTGTTGTTGTTGTTAGGTGCCATTGAGTCAGCTCCGACTCATAGGGACCCTGTGCACAACAGGACAAAACACTGCCCACTCCTGCTCCATCGCCACAATCATTGTTATGCTTGAGCTCATTGTTGCAGCCACTGTGTCAATCCACCTCATTGAGGGTCTTCCTCTTTTCCGCTGACCCTGTACTCTGCCGAGCGTGACGATGTCCTTCTCCGGGGACTCATCCCTCCTGACAACATGTCCAAGGTATGTAAGACGCAGTCTCGCCATCCTTGCCTCTAAGGAGCATTCTGGTCGCACTTCTTCCAAGACAGATTTGTTCGTTCTTTTGACAGTCCATGGTATATTCAATAGTCTTCGCCAACGCCACAATTCAAAGGCATCAACTCTTCTTTCGGTCTTCCTTATTCATTGTTCAGCTTTCACAAGCATATGATGTGATTGAAAACACCATGGCTTGGGTCAGGCGCACCTTAGTCTTCAGGGTGACGTCTTTGCTCTTCAACACTTTGAAGAGGTCCTTTGCAGCAGATTTGCCCAATGCAATGCGTCTTGATTTCTTGACTGCTGCTTCCATGGGTCCAAATAAACTACTTATGCTCAAATCTCTGTCCCGGGGTCTGCTGCTGGGAGAACCCAAGCTAAGATAGTTTTCTTTAGTGCATCTGTCTTTATTTGGAGGGGGCATTGGTGGCTCAGCCGTAGAATTACCCCCTTTTACACAGGAGACCTGGGTTTGATTCCCAGCCATACACAGCCCCACCCATCTGCCAGTGGAAGCTTGCGTGTCGCTATAATACTGAACAGGTTTCTGCACGGCTTCCACACTAAGACAGACTAGGAAGAAAGGCCTAGCTATATACTTCTGAAAACCAGCCAGTGAAAACCCTATGAAGCTGCACTGTTGGTGTTTGGGGGCTGGAGTCCACCCAGAAATGCAGAGCACGCCTGTCATGGATTGAATTGTGTCCCCCCAAAATGTGTGTCAACTTGGCTAGGCCATGATTCCCAGTATTATGTGGTTGTCCTCCATTTTATGATGGATGTAATTTTCCTGCGTGTTATAAATCCTAATCTCTGCCTGTGGTTAATGAGGCAAGATTAGATTATGTTAAAGAGGATTAGGGTTGAAGCAACACCCTTACCCAGGTCACATCCCTGATCCAATGTAAAGGGAGTTTCCCTGGGGTGTGGCCTGTACCACCTTTTATCCCTCAAGAGATAAAAGGAAAGGGAAACGAGCAGAGACGGGGGACCTCATACCACCAAGAAAGCAGCTCAGGGAGTGTCCTTTAGACCTGGGTTCCTGCAACAGAGAAAGCCTTGCCCTGGGGCTGGCACCCTGAATTCAGACTTGTAATCTACTAGACTGTGAGAGAATAAGCTTCTCTTCTTTAAAGCCATCCACTTGTGGTATTTCTGTTATAGCAGCACTAGATGACTAAGACAACGCCCCTCTTCCTGCTCTCTGAAGCTGCATTGTTGATGTTTCAGTTTTCATGTTCTCGCTCTTCAGCTCCTGACCCTTGTCCTCGGATCCCCTGACGGCCACTGATCACACAAAAACATGTGTATTACCCAAGAACAAACAGCAGTTTTCCTGCACAAAGATGTCTCAAACAATTCTAAAAAAAAAAAAAGATAAAGAAAACAATATTTCTCTGAAAGCAGCTAACTCTGTAGAGTTGAAAGCGTGCTTTCCAAACGCACAAGCTTTTTCACAACCACACAGAACATCTCAGGCCTGGGAAGCACTGCACTGTCTCAAAAGCCTCTTTCTCGATTATGCTCTTGTTTTCAAACCCAAACGGTCCCTTCAGCTGGATTTCCCGGAACAAGAGTTTTCTAAAGTTATACCCATTGCTGTGGAGTTGATTCTAACTCATGGCCACCTCATGTGTTACAGAGTAGAACTGTACTCCATAGGGTTTTCTTGGCTGTAATCTTTACTGGAATAGATCTTCAGGCCTTTCTTCCGTGGCACCATTGGCTGGATTTGAGCCACCAACCTTTAGGTTAGTCAACCCACTGCTGTTGAGTCAGCTCTGACTCATAGTGACCCCATGGGCTGCAGAGTAGAACTGCCCCACAGGGTTTCCAAGGCGGAAATCTTTACGGAAGCAGGCTGCCACATCCTTCTCCCACAGAGTGGCTGGTGGGTTTGAACCGCCAACCTTTCAGTTAGCAGCCAATTGCTCAACCACTATGCCACCAGGGCTGAGAGCAAACCATTTGTACCATGCAGGGACCTTTCTGAGGTGTATCCAAGTCTTCGTCTCTTTTACAACCCACTTCATTTTGAAATGGCAGAGGGTCTGCACTGACATCTCCATCTTCCCCACATGGACTTTTTTTTTTTTTTTTCCTTCCTCTCATGCTTTCTGAGACCTTAGGGCCAAGTTTCAAGGAACCAGTGATATCTACAAGGCAATGTCTCTCAGGCAAATGGCCTAACAATGGAACATCCTTCCTGCCACGGTGGCAGTGGAAAGTCCTGTAGTCTTCCTGGACAGATCCAGAACCTGAATGCTGGCCACAGGTCACACGTCTTTTCGTTCATGCCCACACCTGCTCATGGCCAACCTTTCAGCTAAGCCTCATGTCAGACACCTGGTCAGGGTTAATGACAACTGTCTTTATGGCCCCAATTGCTACAGGTCCCCTAATGCCTCTTAGCACTGAGGGTGGAGTTGCGAGGATGGCAGCATCACCCAGGAGTGGCTTGGAGAGAGCAGGCTTTGGTAATTCTCGACACCCACCCTGTCTTGGTTATCTAGTGTGGCTGTAACAGAAATACCACAAGGGCTGGCTTTACCGGCAGAAACTATTTTCTCACGGTTTAGGAAACCAGAAGTCCAAAATTAGAGGCTGGCTCTAGTGGGAGGCCTTCTCTCTCTCTGTGCTCAGGAGGAAGGTCCTTGTCTCTTCAGCTTCTTTTTCTCGGCTCCTTGGTGATCTTCATGTGGCGCAGCATCTGTCTCCCCCCATCTCTGCTCTCTTCTCTGTCCTAATCTCTTCTTTTTATATTTCAAAGGTGATTGGCTTAAAACTCACCCTACACTGATATGACCTTCTAATATAACAAAGAAAACTCATTCTCAAATGGAATGATAACCACAAGTATGTCGTTGTTAGGTGCTGTCGAGCCAGTTCCAACTCATAGTGACCCTACGAAACACTGCCTGGTCCTGCACCACCCTCACAATCGTTGCTATGTTTGAGCCCATTATTGCAGCCACTGTGTCAATCCAGCTCACTGAGGGTCTTCCTCTTTTTTTCTGACCCTCTACTTTACCAAGCATGATGTCCTTCTCCTTGGACAGGTCCCTCCTGATAATGTGTCCAAAGTATGCGAGGTGAAGTCTCGCCATCCTGGCTTCTAAGGAGCATTCTAGTTGTACTTCTTCCAAGACGGATTTGTTCTTTCTCCTGGCAGTCAGTGGTACAGTCAGTATTCTTCGCCATCACCATAAGTCAAAGGCTTCAGTTCTTCTTAGGTCTTCTTTGTTCATTGTCCAGCTTTCACACGTGTAGGAGGTGATTGAAAACACCATGACGTGGGTCAGATGCACCTTAGTCCTCAAAGTGACATCTTTGCTTTTTAACACTTGAAAGAGGTATAGGGTTAGGATTTACAACAAATATTTTGAGGGGACACAATTCAACCCATAACACACACCACCATCACACACTCCCCCAGGTTTGGCAGACCTGCTGATTATGACAAAGTGGCGGGGCCCCGTGGATAGCTGGGTAAAAGCACCCATTTTCAACGTGCGTTTTCCAACCACTGCCAACTCTCCCCACCCAGACTCGGCTGACGGAAGGGAGTCTTGGGAGAGCTGACTCATCCTGCTGAAATCACCTTGGCTCTCCCTCCTCCTTAGTCATAAATTGCTGCACAGACTGTACTGGGTAAATCGACTTTAAGAGTTATTAAAGGAATGAGTCAGCAGGTTAGAAAATGTGTTCACAGCAGGCTCACAGTCCTCGGAAGGAGCTGGGGCAGGGCGAGCTGAAGCAGTCCGGCAGAGCCAGCACTCACAGCTCGGAAAGTGGGAAGAATGCCTAGTTCTCACGGAGGCCTCAGGGCTTCCCAAGGAGACAGGACCATAAAGGGACCGGTGGCGGGTCAGCACAGCCTTGTTTGTGTTGCTGGGTTCTACGGTCCATGAGTTTAGCTACTTGGATTGTTTCTTGTATATTTATGCCTTCCTCTAAAAATCACCATTTTTATTATTGGCAGCCTGGTGGTCATTGAGGAATCCTGGTGGTGCAACGGTTAAACACTTGGCTGCCAACTGAAGGGTTGGCAGAGGGTGTTTAGTGGCCCCATGTGACAGAGTAGAACTGCCCCATAGGGTTTCCTAGGCTGTAATCTTCACAGGAGCAGATCAACAGGTGTTTCTCCTGAGGAGCCACTGGGGGCAGTTCTACTCTGTCACATGGGGCCACTATGAGTTGGAATCGACAGAATGGCACTCAACACCAGCAAAAACAGTGGTCATTGATCTTGGTGGGGTGGCCTCTCCTATCTGCATATCAGAGTTTCCTGTCTTGCAAATGGTTAAGCGCTTGGCTGCTAACTGAAAAGTTGGAGGTTTGAGGCCGCCTAGAGGTACTTTGAAGAAAGGCCTGGTGATAAAACACTCCCGAAAGATCAACCAGTGAAAATTCTGTGTCGCTAGCTCAGTTCTACCCTGACACACACGGGGTCGCCAGGAGTCAGCAGCGACTCCACGACAACTGGGTTATATGTCCAAGAGGGAAAGAAGAACCAGGCCTTGGTGATCCCTGTGCAGCCACTGTGCGAGTCCATTTATAAGTTCTCTCACGAATTGTCTCTTCTCTCTAGGCACGTGAACGTACGCAGCCTTGACAATACTTGGGTGGGACAGCTTGGTTTCAACATTTTATAAACGGCTAAGAGATTGTAGCCTCAATAACTCCAGTAATTCATCTCAATTCCTGTCTCAGAAAGGTCTGTAAAAATATTGGTGCAAACAGTTAGCACACTTGACTGCTAACCGAAAGTTTGGAGGTTTGAATCCACCTAGAGATGCCTCCGAAGAAAGGGCTGGTGGTCTAGTTCCGAAAAATCAGCCACCGAGAACATGTCCAAGCAGTCTACTCAACACACGGGGCGGCCAGGAGTCAGAGGCGACCTGGCGGCAAGGTGTGATGGTTGTGGGTTTCCTGTCTGCCATGGCTCGTGGGGACCTCCCCTGCGCCCCGAAGCAACACCTGCACCTCGGTATTGCCCAGCTAACACCGAATGCACCCAGCCTGGTGCTTCTCTTGCACTCACTTCTTTAATGCTGCCTTCCCACCTAAGGAGCCCTGGTGGTGCAGTGGTTAAGCACTTGGCGGCTGACCGAAAGGTTAGCAGTTCGAAACCACCCAGCAGGTCCTCAGGAGAAAGATGTGGCAGTCTGCTTCCATAAAGATTACAGCTTTGGATACCCTGTCGGGCAGTTCTACTCTGTCCTCTGCGGTCACTGTGAGTTGGAATCAACTCAACGGCAACCGGTTATATATAACCACCATGTGTTTAAGAAATCCACTCAGCCTTCATCCCACCCTCTTCCCAGCCTCCTCCTTAGCTATCAGACTTGGTGGAGGGCACTAACTGTACCATCATTGCCGCTTGAAGTAGAAAAAGAGAAGACTTGGGTCAGGATCTGATAAGACGGGACAAGTACTAAACTCTCTGGGACTCAGTTTCCTTATCTGTAAAAAAATCAAAGGACATACTGCATTGGGTAAATCTGCTGCAAAAGACCTCTTTAAAATCTTAAAAAGCTTAATTGTCATTTTGATGACTAAGGTGCCCTCGGCCCAAGCCATGGTATTTTCAATTGCCTTATATGCCTGTAACACTGGACAATGAATAAGGAAGACCGAAGAAGAATTGACACGTTTGAATTACGGTGTTGGCGAAGAATATTGAATATACCACAGACTGCCAGAAGAATGGACAAATCTGCCTTGGACGAAGTACAGCCAGAATGCTCCTTAGAAGTGAGGATGGTGAGACTTGGTCTTATGTACTTTGGACATGGTATCAGGAGGGACCAGTCCCTGCAGAAGGGCATCGTGCTTGGTAAAGTAGAGGGTCAGCGAAAAAGAGGAAGAGCCTCAACAAGATGGACTCACAGAGTGGCTGCAACAGTGGTCTCAAATATGGCAACAACTGTGAGCATGGTGCAGAGCTGGGCAGTGTTTTGTTCTGTTGTACATAGGGTCACTATGAGTTGGAACCAACTCGACGGCACCTAACGACAACATAAGAAAGTGAGGGGAATGAACGAGGAGACCTCTGAGGCCTGTCTCACTTCTGACAGCCCATGATTCTGAGTGCTTCTGGCCATATTTTCGGAAGGCCAACTTGTCTGCATACGTGTATGTTTTACATGTGCCTTAAAGCTTTTACCCTTGGTACTGGGTATTTGGCATAATCTTGTCTTCAGACAGTCCTTCCTATCTTGGAAAATTACATTCAGGAAAAGAGATGATTTAATTTTTCACTTAAGTTAAAAAAAAAAAAAAAAGCTTTCTCTAGGGCTTACAAGTCATTTCTCTTTACCCCGTTTTCTAACTATTAAGTGGGCAGTATTTTTTTTTTTCCTGGTAGTCGGTTGGGCAGTGTCTTGGTAGTCAGATGACCTTCAAATGTACAGAACTCATCTGTAGGTGCTTCCAGTCACTGCTTGTAGGAATCACTTTGTAGATTAAAACATTATTTATTTATTTTTGTCTAATAATTAACAGATTTATTCACATCAGGAATATCACACTTGTCATAAATTAACTCACCCCTCTTCTCCCTTGCTTTTAAATCTTCTTCAGAATCACTTCCAGAGTCTTTACCTGTCTTCCTCTGTCTGTTCACATTCCTTTGTGTGTATGTGTGTTTTAGGTGAAAGTTTACAGTGTAAATTAGTTTCTCATTCAAAAATGTATACTCAAATTGTATTGTGACATTGGTTGCAGTCCTCGCAAAGTGTCGGTACTCTTCCGCCTTTCCCTTTCCACCCCAGATTCCCCACGTCCATTCGTCCAGGTTTCCTGTCCCTTCCTGCCTTCTTATCTTTGCTTTTGGGCAGGTGTTGCCCATGTGTTCTCGTATAACTGGTTGTTATTAAATTCATTTTTTAGACCTGTCTAATCTTTGGCTGAAAGATGGACTTTGGGAGAAGCTTCAGTTCTGAGTTAGCACAGTGTCTGGGGTTGCAGTCTTGGGGGTTCCACCAGTCTCTGTCAGTCCAGTAAGTCTGATCATTTTTTTGTGAATTTGAATTTTTTTCTGCATTTTTCTCTTGCTCTGTCCAGAACCCTCTATTGTGATTCCTGTCAGAGCAGTTGGTGGTGGTAGCCGGGCACCATCTAGTTCTTCTGGGCTGAAGCTGGTGGAGGCTGTGGCTCATGTGGCCCATTAACACTTTGGACTGATATTTTCCCTGTGTCTTTTGTTTTCTTCATTCACCTTTGCTCCGGATGGGATGGGACCAATGCGTGTATTTTACATGGCTGCTCGCAAGGTTTTAAGACCCCAGACACTACTCTCCAAGGTTGGATGTAGAACATTTTCTCCATGAAGTGTTATGCCAATTGATCTAGTTGTCCCCAAGACTATGGTCCCCAGCCCTCAGCCCTCAGCCCTCAGCCCTCAGCCCTGAAGGTGTTTGAATGTGTCTAGGAAACTTCTATGACTTTGCCTTGGTCAAGTTGCACTGACTTCTACTATACTGGTGTGTTATCTTTCCCTTCACCAAAGTTAACACTTGTCTACTATCTAGTTAGTGATTTCCCCTCCTCACTCCTCTCCTCCCATATCACCATCAAAGATTGCTTTTTTCTGTGTGTAAACTTTTTCTTGATTTTTTATAATAGTGTTCTCATACGATATTGGTCCTTTTATGATTGACTTATTTCACTCAACATAATGCCCTCCAGACTCATCCATGTTGTGAGATGTTTCGAAGATTCATCATTATTCTTCATTGTTGCATAATATTTCATTGTGTATATGTTCCATAGTTTGTTTATCCATTCCTCTCTTGATGGGCACTCAGGTTGTTTCTATCTTTTTGCTATTGTGAATAATGCTTCAGTGAACATGGGTGTGTATATGTCTGTTCGTGTGATGGCTCTTATTTCTCTAGAATATATTCCTAGGAGTGGGATTGCTAGATCATATGGTATTTCCATTTCTAGCTTTTTAAGGAGGTGTCATATCTTTTTCCAGAATGGTTGTACCGTTTTACATTCCCACCGGCAGTGCATAAGAGTCCCAATCTCCCCACGACCTCTCCCACGTTTGTTATTTTCTGTTTTTTTTTTATTCATGCCAGTAATGCAACAGTGAGATAGTATTTCATTGTAGTTTTGATTTGGATTTCTCTAATGGCTAATTGATTGTGAGCAATTCCTCATGTGTTCGTTAGCCTCCTGAATGTCTTCTTTGGTGAAATGTCTATTCATACACTTTGCCCATTTTTTAATTTGGCTTGTCTTTTTGTTATTGAGGTGTTGAGGTGTTCTCTACATTTTAGAAATTAGACCCTTGTTGGATATGTCGTAGCCAAAAATTTTTTCCCAGCATTTAGATTCTCTTTTTATTCTTTCGGTGAAGTCTTTTGATGAGCATAAGTGTTTAATTTTTTAGGCACTCCCAGTTATCTTCTCGTGTTTGTGCCTTGTTAGTTAGGGCTTGTATTGAATTTATACCATGTATTGTGGTCCCCAGAGTTATTCTTATTTTTACTCCCATGATCTTTATTGTTTTAGGTTTTATATTTAGGTCCTTGATCATTTTGAGTTAGTTTTTGTGAATGGTGTAAGGTATGGGTCCTGTTTCATTTTTTTACAGATGGACATCCAGTTTGCCAGCACCATTTATTGAAGAGACTGTCTTTTCCCCATTTAATGGACTTTTGGTCCTTTGTCAAAGATCAGCTGACTGTAAGTGGATTGGTTTACATCTGGGTTCTCAAATCCGTTCTGTTGGTCTACGTATCTGTTGTTATACCAGTACCAGGCTGTTTTGACTACCATGCCGTAGAGTAGATTCTGAGATCAGGCAGTATGAGGCCTCCTACTTTGTTCTTTTTTTCAATAATGCTTTGCTTATCTGGGACCTCTTTCCTTTCCATATGAAGTTGGTGATTAGTTTTCCCATCTTACTGAAGAATGCTCTTGGTATTTGGATCAAGATTGCATTGTATTTTTAAGACTGATGTGGGTAGGACTGACACATTTACAATGTTGAGTCTTCCTATCCATGAGCATGTTTTTCCATGTATGTAGGTCTCTTTTGGTTTCTTTCATTAGTGTTTTGGAGTTTTTTTTGTATGGGTCTTTTACATTCCTGGGTATATTTATCCCTAAGTATTTTGTTTTTTTTTTTTAGGGGCTATTATAAATGGTGTTGTTTTCCTGATTTCCTTTTCGATGTTCTGTTTGTTGGCTGATAGGAATCCAACTGTTTATTGTATGTTAGTGTTCCATCCTGCTACTCTGCTGAATCTTTCTGTTAGTTTCAGTAGATTTCTTGTGGAGTCTTTGGGGTTCTCTATGTATGGGAGGATATCATCTGCGAATAGGGATAGTTTTACTTCTTTCTTTCCAATTCGGATGCCCTTTATTTCTTTTTCTTGCCTTGTTGCTCTAACTAGGACATCCAGCACAATGTTAAATAGGAGTGTTGATAAAAGCATCCTTGTCTTGTTCCTGCTCTCAGGAGGAATGTTTTTAGCCTCTCTCCATTAAGAATGATGTTGACCATTGGTTTTGTATAGATGCCCTTTATTATGTTTAGGAATTTCCCTTCTGTTCCAAAAGTCCATTAAATGGGGAAAAGACAGTCTCTTCAATAAATGGTGCTGGCAAACTGGATGTCCATCTGTAAAAAAATGAAACAGGACCCATACCTTACACCATTCACAAAAACTAACTCAAAATGATCAAGGACCTAAATATAAAACCTAAAACGATAAAGATCATGGAAGAAAAAATAGGAACAACTCTGGGGACCATAATACATGGTATAAATTCAATACAAGCCATAACTAACAATGCGCAAACACAAGAAGATAACTGGGAGTGCCTAAAAAATTAAACACTTATGTTCATCAAAAGACTTCACCAAAAGAATAAGAGTTTTCATTAGGAATGGGTGCTGGACTTTATCAAATGCCTTTTCTGCATCAATTGAAATGATCACGTGACTCTTTTCTTTCCTTTTATTTGCGTGGTGGATTATGTTGATGGATTTTCTAATGTTGAACCATCCTTGCATACATGGTAAGAATCCCACTTGCTCGTGGTGTATTATTTTTTTTGAAAGGATGCTGAATTCCGTTGGGTAGAATTTGTTGAGAATTTTTCATCTATATTCTTGAGAGATATTGGTCTGTAATTTTCTTTTTTTGTGCTATCTTTGCCTGGCTTTTATATCAGGGTTTTGCTGGCTTCATAGAAGGAATTTGGGACCATTCCTTCCTTTTCTGTACTCTGAAATAGTTTGAGCAGTACTGGTGTGAGCTCTTCTCTGAATGTTTGGTAGAATTCTCCAGTGAAGCCGTCTGGGCCAGGGCTTTTTTTGTTGCTGTTGTTGTTGGGAGTTTTTTTTTTTTTCTTTTTAATTACCTCTTCAACCTCTTGTTATGGGTCTGTTCAGATTTTCTATCTCAGTTTGTGTTTGTTTAGGTTGGTAATGTGTTTCTAGAAATGTGTCCATTTCCTCTAGGTTCTCAAATTTTTTGTAGTACAGTTTTTTCATAGTATTCTGTTATGATCCTTTTCATTTCAGTTGGGACTGTTGTAATGTCCCACATCTCATTTCTTAATTTGGGTTATTTGTTTTCGTTCCTGTTTTTCTTTTGTCAGCTTGGCCAATGGTGTGTCGATTTTGTTGATATTTTCAAGGAACCAACTTTTTTGGTTTTATTTTCCTCAAAATCACTTGGAAGTCTTTAACCAGCATATTTAAAGAATCAAACAGCAAAAACTTCATCTTTTGATGCTTTTAGTGAACTATAATTACTGAGAAAAAAGCT
The DNA here is from genome assembly GCF_024166365.1 of Elephas maximus indicus. NCBI lineage: Eukaryota > Metazoa > Chordata > Mammalia > Proboscidea > Elephantidae > Elephas > Elephas maximus. Next base: position 95,776,341 of record NC_064832.1, read on the forward strand.
TGCAAATAGGAAGGCATTCAAAAATCTCTACAAAAACAAGGGAAAACGGAACAAATTAAACAATCGCATTCAAATATATTAAAGATTGAATTTTAATTGCTGTATTTGCACTTTGGGATATATTGAGTTGTAGGAATCTTTTTTTCTTTTTTCGATGAAGCTTTTGCGTTAATTAAAAAGCTATATTCTGTACTGGAATAGAATGACTTGAGAAGTCTGGTGATTTTGCAGCACCCACATTCGGTGTAACCTTGAGAAGAATCTTGAGTAGAGATGGTATATTTGATGAGTTTGTCTTAGAGAAATATTTGTTAAAAATAGAGGCAAAAGGGAATTCTTTTAAAAAATATTGGGCTGAATTATTTATACATTTCAAGGTAAAGAATATTACAGGATGGACAAAGTACTCTGTACGTTTCCTGGTGACATGGTGGTTAACTCCTCGGCTGCTAACTGAAAGGTCAGTGGTTCAAACCCACCAGCTGCTCCCTGGGAGAAGCTGTGATAGTCTGCTCCTGTAAAGATTATAGCCTTGACGAGGAATATTGAATATACTATGGACTGCCAGAAGAATGAAGAAGTACAGCCAGAATGCTCTTTAGAAGAAAGGATGGCGAGACTTCGTCTCACATACTTTGAACATGCTATCAGGAGGGACTAGTCCCTGAAGAAGGACATCGTGCTTACAGGGTCATCGAAAAAGAGGAAAACCCTCAACAAGATGGATTGACACAGTGCTTGCAACAATGAGTTCAAACATAGCAACGATTGTGAGGATGGCACAAGACCAGGCAGCATTCGTTTTGTTATACATATGGTTGTTATGAGTCAGAACTGACTTGATAGCATCTAGCAAAAACAATATGTTAATAAAAAAGAAAGTCTCAGTAAAACAGATAGTGGAACCCAGGGCAGAAATGGGGAGAGTGCTGACACATTGAGAGGAATGCAATCAATGTCACAGAACACTTTATGTACAAATTATGGAATGGGAAACTAATGTGCTCTGTAAATTTCCACCCAAAGTCAAAAAAAGAAGAAGAAGAAGAAATAAAGAAAGAGGCAGCATGAGAGATGCTGTGTTTAGTGAAACAAAGCATCAACTTCGGAGTTTAAGTCTTTCTGGCACTTTCTAACTGCACAATTTCTGGCAAATTACTAAAACTTTCTGAACCTCAGTTTCCTTATTTAAAAAATAGGTATTAGCAGAAATGGCATCAGCAAAATTTAACAACCATTCATGATTAAAAAACAAAACAAAACAGAACTTCTCAGTACATTAGGAATAGAGGGGAAATGCCTCAGTCTGATAAAGCACGTGTACAAAAATCCCACAATTCGCATCATTCTTCAGGTGAAGGGCTCGATGCTCCTCCTTGAGACCAGCAACAAAGCAAGGATGCTCACTCTCACCACTCTTCTTTTTAACAGAGAACTGGAAGTTCTATTACTGCAATGATGCAAGAAATACATACTGATCATAGAGAACGCCTCACTCTCCAGAGTGGCTGTAACGTCTTACACTCCCACCAGCAAAGAACCAGAGCTGCAGTTTCTCCGCATCCTTGCCAGAATTTGGTGTTATCCTCGTTTTTCCTTTTAGTCTTTCTGATAGCTGCACAGTGAAAGTATAGGTGTGGCTTTAATTTGCATTTGTCTGATATCTAATGATGTTGGACAGTTTGTTCTATTTCTCTTCCACCTGTATATCATTTTCAGTGAAATGTGCATGTCTTTTGTCTATTTTTAGAGTATATTTTACTTTTTGCTGTTGAGAACATACACAGCAGGACATAGACTAATTCAACAATTTCTACATGAACAATTCAGTGACATTGATTACATTCTTCAAGTTGTGCAACCATTCTCACTCTCCTTGTCCAAATTGTTCCTCCCTCATTGTCATAAGCTCATTGCCCCTAAGCTTCCTATCTAATCTTTCAAGTTACTGTTGTCAATTTGATCTCATGTAGACAGATCTTAAAAGAGCACAGTGCTCAAGGCAGACATTCTTTACTAGTTAAGCTATTGTTTGGTTAAGAGCTCAGCTGCTAACCAAAGGTTGGCAGTTTGAATCCACCGTCTACTCTTTGGAAACCCTATAGAGCAGTTCTACTCTGTCCTACAGAGTAGCTATGAGTCAGAATCTCAACAGCAATAGGGTTTGGTTTTTTATTGCTTGGTTTCAAGGAGCCTTCAGGGAATATTTTTGGTTTAAGGTTTAAAGATTATCTCAGGTCAGTAGTTACTGAAGTTCATCTAGACTCGATGGCTTCAGAAAGTCTGAATTCATGAGAATTTGAAATTCTGTTCCACGTTTCTCCCTTCTGATCAGGACTCTTCTATACAATTGTTGTTCAAAACATTTTTAACTGGATTTTTTTTTTTTAAAGCTTTGAGTTATTTGTCCAACAGATGTAATACATATTCTTATCTTCCTTTTGACTCATGACACCACTGATAAGACAGGTGTTGGCCATGAAGCCCACAGCTTTCGTTCATAACCAAAGAAGCTACCATGCTACCCTTGTATCCTAAGGTGGCCACGGATGCACTCCAAAGTGTCTGGAAGGTGTGAATTCCATTGGGGAAACTGCACCAGTGGTGGTAGAAGATTGTGGCAGTTGGGGGAGGGGATGTCACAGCAAAAAAGTAGAGGAACCTGAGATGAGGAAGCTGGGAAGAAGGCTTAGGGGTGATCAATGACCCTGCTCTGGTCATAGATCAAAGAACTGTGGCTCTAACAGAGGAAGAAGGAAACCCAAGAACCAGAGAAGAGCTGAGCTTCATGACTAATAGCCTCCATGAACCACTGCTTCTTCTAACATGAGACCAGAAGAACTGGATGGTGCCTAGCTACCACTACCAACCATTTCAACTGGGGACACAATAGTTGGAACTTGATAGAAAGGGAAACAATGGGAACAGAACTTCAAATTCTTCAGACTACAGACTTACTTGACCTGCTGAGGCTGGAGGAATCCCTGAGACAATTTTCCTAGGATACTCTTCAAGCCTTGAAATAAAACTATCCCCTGGAGTCATCTTTAAACAAAGAAACAACGGCTTAGCTCAAAAAGTAAAGAACATCACCCTTAAGTATTGTGGTTTTTAAAAAATGACCTATTTGAGACCAAAGAGACAACAGTAACTCTAAAGCATAGATGAGAAGTTTAAGAGGCAAACCAAAAAAACAAAAACCAAATCTGTTGCCGTCAGGTCAATTCCCCACTCACAGCACCCCTACAGGACAGAGTAGAACTGCTCCATAGGGTTTCCAAGGAGTGGCTGGTGGATTCAAACTGCTGGCTTTTTGGCTAGCAGCAGAGCTCTTAACCACTGCGTTACCAGGACTCCTGAAGGGGCAATGTCTTAGGCTGGGTCCTGTAGAGAAGCAAAACGAATAAAGCATATACATAGAGAGAGAGAAAGAAAGATTTATATCAAGGAAATGGCTCACGCAGTTTTTAGAGGTTGTAGCGTCCCAGGTCCGTGGGGTACGAAAAAGGATTCTCCTGATTCACCTAGCCGCAGGGGCTGGTGAACTACTGGCAGGCTGGAAAGCAGGGCTGTTACAGACTTCTGCTGATCCACATTCCAGCAGGGGCTGGTGAGCCCAAGATTGACAGGCCGGAGAGCAGTGCTGTTGTAGGCTGTGAAGATCGGCAAATCTCAAGATCGACAGGCAAGACCGCAGGTAAGCTGCTAGCTCAAGTCCCAGGAACCAGAAATCAGACAAACAGAAGGCAGCTGCAGGATCTAGAACCAGCAAACCCCAGCAAGGCGAGCAGGAAGAGCTAGGTGGTGGAGGGTGGAGAGATAAAGACTGAGGCAGCGGTGAGTCACCACAGGCCCCACCCTCGCCAGTACCACAGCAGATCCTATTGTGGGGGTGACCACATATCAAATCTCAACAGGGAAGTGACCATGGCATTATACAACGGCCAAAACACTGAGAATCATGATCCAGCCAAGTTGACACAAAACCTTAACAATCACAGGCAGTGAGTGAGTCTAAATTAATGGGGGTGAAACAACCAGAGCAGAAGTAATGGGAATGTTGACACTGTGAAGAACATAACGAATCTCACTGAAGAGTATGAGTAGAAATTGCTAAATGGGAGCATTTTTGCATGTGTATATTTTCATCAAAAATAAAATAAAAATAAAAACAAACAAACAAAAAAGCTGTGGCTCTGGTCCACTCCAGGAAGGCCCGCCATGTCAAAAAGAGGCTGGTGTTCACCTTTCTACTAAAGCTTGTTTGAGAGCTTGGGCATGATGTCTAAATACGTAATTAAAGTCAATCTTGTTGCCATTACCTTATTCATCATAGTGATTTTCTGGTTGCTTTTATGGACTATTGTAAAACTGATTTTGAATGAAATACGTCTCCTACCTTTTCCATCTTAATTTTTAAGAGTGCCTATATTCTTTGGTTGCTAAGCAACACGCCTATTCTGTGTTATCACAGTGGTTCTATCTGAATGATGTCTGTAATTATGTAGGAGATTGCTTTAATAGTATATTATCTTAAATGGCAAGAAATGACTAATTCTAGGCTATTTGAAGAAAACTGACTGAAGTATTTCCTCAAAGACAGGAGGTTTGTCAGCCAAGGAGCATGAAGATGGAGCACCTAATATACAGCTAACTCACTGCGGCTTGCTCTTATAAATTTGTCACCATTTTCAGCATCTCCAGAAGAACACGTATTCTCTAGGATCTTTCTAACAGGACTAAGGATCCAAGAGGGGAGATTTTAAAAAAGGATATCTTAATTTCTTAGTGCTGCTATAGCAGAAATACCACGAGTGGGTGGTTTTAACAGACAGAAATTTATTCTCTGTTTGTTGTTGTTAGGTGCCATACCGTTGATTCTGACTCATAGCAACCCTATGTAACAGAGTAATTTTGTGGTTTTTGTGGGAGCAGATAGCCAGGTCTTTCTCCTGCTGAACTGCTGAGAGGGTTTGAATCTCTAACCTTTCATTTAGCAGCCGAGAACTTAACCACTGCACCACCAGGGCTCCTCTCACATGCATAGGGACTAGGATTTACAACGCGTATTTTGGGAGACATAATTAAATCCATAACCAAAGGATGTTTTTTCCAGTGACTTGAAGAATTGCATTTATGATGGCCATAAATAAAGCACTCGCAGAAGCAAGGCTGTGCTGCTGTTATTACACCGGGGCAGGTACACGGGCAGAGTTTACCTACGGGAACACCATATCTGTCCTAACTGATGGCGTGCCTGGCTTGGGGACCAATCAGCATGGCTGCCATTGAGCCTCTTGCATAACTCGAGGTCCTTGGTTGCAAGAGCACCTCAGAACAGGTGGCTGGGAGCTAGACATGTTGCCCATTCCCTATTCTGAGGAGACCACTCCTTAGACCCTTCCTTCCCCCTACTGCTTGACCAATATCCTTGCCTTTATCATCAGACTTGTGTTTTCTTTTCTGAAAATAATTTATTTTTGTTGTTGTTGAGAGCATACACCAATTCAACAGTTTCTACAAGAACAATTCAGCGACATTGATTACATTCTTCAAGTTGTGCAAGCATTCTCACCCTCCTTTTCCAAATTGTTCCTCCCCCATTTACATAAACTCACTTTTTTATAAGTGGCTGTTGTCAATTTGATCCCATAGAAACCCACTGCCATCGAGTCGATTCCAACTCCTAGCGACCCTACAGGACAGGGTAGAACTGTCCCACAGGGTCTCCAAGGTCGTAATCTTTACAGAAGCAGACTGCCCCATCTTCATCCTGCAGAGCAGCTGGTGGGTTTGAACTGCTGACCTTTCAGTTAGCAGCCGAACGCTTAACCACTGTGCCACCAGGGCTCCTTTGATCTCACAGAGATGGTTCTTTAAAAGAGAACAATGCTCACCACAGAAATTCTTTACTAGTTAAGCTAAACCATTGCTTGGTTTAAGGAGCTGGCACAATGGTTAAGTGCTCAACTGCTAACCAAACAGGCAGTGGTTCGAACCCACTAGCAGTTCCCCAGGAGAAAAGACCTGGTGACCTGCTCCTGTAAAGATTCTATTAAACCACTTGCCATCGAGTTGACTCTAACTCATAGAGACCCTACAGGATAGAATAGAACTGCCCCATAGGGTTTCCAAAGAGCAGTTGTTGTAGTCGAACTACTGACCTTTTGGTCAGCAGTTGTAGCTCGTAACCACAGCACCACCGGGGCTGTACTCTGGGATACCCTATGGGGAAATTTTACTTTGTACTATGGGGTCTCTATGAGTCAAAATTGACTTGATAGCACACAACAAAAACACCATCACTGTTTGGTTCAAAGAAGACTTCAGGGGATAGTTTTGGTTTAAGGTTTAAAGATTTTCTCAGGGCCATCATTTTGGGGGTTCATCTAGCCTCGATGGCTCCAGAAAGTCTGGATTCTTTGAGAATCATGAAACTTTGAGAAAGACTGGTGCTGCTCTCAGGGTCTACACTTTCTCACCTTTCATCCACTCTTTATCCCATAGCAGTCTGCATTCCTGCCCACTCACCCCCCAAATTAGTCATTAGTCTTCTCTTCCTAAGGTCGGCTGCAGCCCCCTCCGCCGCCACCTCCTCGGCCATTACCTTCTCAATGCCAGAGCCCCATCCTGTTGTCAGCCCTCAACCTGAAGGATATCTGCATTTGACACGGCCCACTGCCTCCTCCTTGAACTCCCTTCCCCAGTGGTTCCTATTCCTTGGCCTCTCTGCAACACCATCTCCTAATTCTTCTCTTATTTCCCTCCCTGCTTCTACCCGGTGAGGAGCCCTGGTGGCGTAGTGGCTAAGCACTCGGCTGCTAACTGAAAGGTCAGTGGCTCAAGCCCACGAGCCACTCCATGGGAGAAAAGACCTGGTGATCTGCTCCCATAAAGATTGTTGTTGTTAGGAGCCCTTGAGTTGGTTCTGACTCACACAACAGAACAAAACACTGCCCGGTCCTGCGCCATTCCCACAATCATTGTTATGCTTGAGCCCATTATCAGGCAATGTTCTGTGCCATTCATAAGGTTTTCACTAGCTAATTCTTTTCAGAAGTAGACAGCCGGGTCCTTCTTCCTCTTCCCTGGAAAACCCTGTGGGGCAGTTCTACTCTGGCCCATAGGGTTGCTATGAGTTGGAATCAACCCAGTGGCAGTGGGTGTGGGTTTAGCTACTTCATAACAGCATCTAGACTAGCATTTGACCAAACAGCTGGGCACCATAGCCTAGCCACGTTGACACTTATAATTAACCATTACATACTGACTGATAAAGGTCTGCTGAACTAAATAGAGTATCATTAATGACTTAGTAAAACCCTTTAGCAGTCCTGGTGGCACAGCGATCAAGAACTCCACTGCTAGCCAAAAGGTCAGCAGTTCAAATCTACCAGCCAGCTGCTCCATGGAAGAAAAGACCTGGCGATCTACTCCTGTAAAGATTACAGTTTAGACAACCCTATGAGGCAGTTCTACTCTGTCCTATAGGGTTGCTGTGAGTCGGAATCTACTGGAGGGTAATTTTTTTTTTCCCGGGTTGCTTTTGCTGGTTCCTCTTCTTTCTACTCTATACTCATTGTTCATCCACAGGATTCACTCCTTTGCCTTTTCTACTTTTCTGTCTGCTCTGACCCAGTCATCTGGGCCAGTCATCACCCCCCACGAGGTACAGGACCATCTTAACCGTCCCACTTTGTGCCAGGCACTGTGCTGGTGCTAGAAATACAGAAATGGGTAAGATGCAATTCCTGGCCTCACTGTACACCTTAGAGTCTAGAGGGAAAGACAGGTGAGTAAATACAGAAAGGTCTTGGAAGAAGTACAGATGGTGAGACTTTGTCTCACATGCTTTGGACCTGTTATCAGGAAGGACAACTTCCTGGAGAAGACCTCGTGCTTGGTAAAGTAGAGGGTGAACAAAAAAGAGGAAGACCCTCAATGAGATGGATTGACACAGTGGCTGCGACGATGAGCCCAAACATAGCAAATATTGTGAGGATGGCACAGGATCAGGCAGTGTTTCATTCTATTATACTTGGGGTCACTATGAATTGGAATAGACTCAATGACACCTAAAAGTAATAAAATGTTAGTGATACCATGTTATAAGTTTGAACAGGGTATCGTGGGGGCAAGAATGAAGGGAAGATCAATTCTGTATGTCGGGAGGGACCAGGCAGGACTAGGCTCCATTGTAGTGACCGCCATGTTGCATAATAACTAGAGTGAAGGGCTGGGGATCCTGAGGCCTGACTTTCTAGCGGAAGGGGTGTGAGTGTGGAGGGCGGTGTGTGGCACATATGCAGAGCCTGAAGCTGTGAAGGAGCTTTGTGGAGACCACCCGTCCGCTCTAAGAGGAGAGTTTGTCTCACTGAAGCTTTGGAGGTAAGTTCCAGAAGACCAGTCAGGGGAGCTGGCTTTGCCCCAGCTTGCAGAGAGGTCATTGTTTCTGCCTCATAGTCTTCCTTGGAACTCCATACACAGAGAACCAAATTATTTCTCCGTCTCCAACAGTCTTTTTAAAAATATTTAACAGTGGCATTGACACGGGTCAGTCAGAATGAATGATAGAACAGTATTCCAGAGATCCCTTTCTGTGCCCAAAGGTAAATCTTTTAGTTGGTTGATCACAGGGAAGTGCGTGTATGTGTGTGTGTTTGTGTGCGTGTACACGAGCGTCTGTGGGTGTGTGTATGTGCGTGTGTGTGTGTGTGAGTGCCTATGCACCTGGGCCCCGGGAAGGGCCTCAGGTAGCTGAGGCTGAAAGGATGGAATATTTGGGAGCCCCGGGGCAGTGCTATTTCCCAACTATATGAGAGTATTTCAATATTGTGACAATTGTGTGGCCATACAGGGGCACCTCTGTCTTCTTCCTTAGACTGCAAATTGTTTAAGGACAGAAACCACATCTCAATCATTTCTGTGACCATAGCTCTTCGTATGTCAAGGTTGTTGGGTGCTGTCAAGTCGGTTCTGACTCAGAGCGAGCCCACGTGCAGGGGAGATTCACCAGCAGGCAAGGCGTACGTGGACTTGATTGTGTTTGCTTATTAACCTGCAGAGCACAGTTCCACGTGGTTTACCAGGTGAGACTGTGCACTACAGAGCAGTAAGTAAGCACAAGTGAGCCTGTGCGTACCGTGCTTATTGGGTAATCTGTCCCTGCACATGTGACAGAATAGAACTGCCCCTAGAGCTTTCTAGGCTGTAATCTCTATGGGAGCAGATTATCACGTCTTTCTCCAGAGGAGCCACTGGGTGAGTTTGAAACCCCAAGCTTTCAGTTAGCAGCTGAGTGCTTAACCATTGCACCACCAGGGCTCCTTAGCCCTTGGTAGAGTACCCTGCTTACAGTGTGTCTCAGTCAGGGTTCTCTAGAGAAACAGAACCAGTAAGATATACACAGACCAGATTTTCTAAGGAATTGGCTCACATGATTGTGGGGGACTGGCAAATCCACAATCTGTAGGTCAGGCTGGAGATTCCCCCAGGCTTGGGTCTCCAAATCCGTAGGCCAGGCCACGGGAAGATGAAGAGTGAGGGAGTTCTGGCAAAATGTCTATTTACAGTCTGGAGGCAGAACACACCCTAAGAAAACCCCCTTTTTCACTCTCAAGGCCTTCAACTGATTGGGTGAGGCCCACACACACTATGGTGGCAGGGGAGTGATCTGCTTTACTTAAGGCTACCTGATTTAATCACATGTGGCTACTTCAGAAAGGAGCCTGGGTGGAGCAGTAGTTAAAGCTCTGGGCTTCTAACCCAAAGGTCGGTGGTTTGAACCCACCAGCCGCTCAGTGGGAGAAAGATGTGGCTGTCTGCTTCCATGAAGATTACAGCCTGGGAAACCTTATGGGGCAGCTCTACTCTGTCCTGTAGGGTTGCTATGAGTCGGAATCAACCTGAGAGCAGTCAGTTTGGGCTTAGCTACTTCATCACAGCATTTAGACTAGCACTTGACTAAAGAGCTGGGCACCATAGCCTAGCCACGTTGACACTTACAATTAACCATTACATAGTGAGTGACTGATAAATGTTTGCTGAACTAAACAGAGTATCATTAATGACTTAGTAAACTCTTCAGCACCCTGGTGGCGCAGTGATTACGAGCTTGGCTGCTAACCCAAAGTTCGGCAGTTTGAATCCACCAGCAGCTCTTTGGCAACCCTATGGGGCACTTCTATCTACTCTGTCCTGGAGGGTTGCTATGAGTCAGAATCAACTCAATGGCAACAGATTTGGTTTGTTTTGGCTTAAAATCCTTTACCTCTGTTCAGAAAAGCAACTCAAAATAATATATTGTTGTTGTTAGATGCCGTCGAGTCGATTCCGACTCCTAGTGACCCTATAGGATAGAGTAGAACTGCCCCACAGGGTTTCCGAGGCTGTCATCTTTATCGAAGCAGGCCTCCATATCTTTCTCCCGAGGAGTGGCTGGTGGGTTCGAATTGCCGACCTTTCAGTTAGCAGCCAAGCGCTTAACCACTGTGGCCCAGGGCTCCTTCTTCTGAGCAAAGACAGGGACAGGACTTCACCAGATGGCCTCTAAGGCTTTTGTGGCTCAAATATTGATTCTGAACACACAGGGAAGGCTGTGGTGCCACAGCTGGGCAAATGTTCACACGGGACCTAGGGGAACTACTAGCTATACCCCACCCCTAAAAAGGATGGAGAATGGCTTCTGTGTGGCCAGTGCTGAGCTCTGGGCTTGCAAACAATGAGTTTGTTTTTCTTTTCTGAGTTTGTGTCGATTAGAAGTCTCACGTGCTCCAGGGCGTTGCGATAAGAACATTCATTCGATGCCTCATTTATCAAAACGATTTGCAAGCGAGGGACAAAGGCTTCCGTCTCAGGAGCAGGTGTTGTGGGATAAGGAGGGACATGCTGGCTGATGTGCTGTCATTCAAATTCACAGAAATTTCTGGGACCCTGGGCAGGCCTGACACCATTCTGGGGAGAGAGCTAAGGGGGCGCATCTCCTGAAGAAATGAGTCCATGTATTCCATTTCTGTTTCTGCAGAAGACAGCCTTGGCAGGAGCCCAAAGAAGCATCGCGGGGGAAAAATTGCCTTATTTTCTGCTTTCGCCGACAGCATTTTCCTGCCCAGGCTCTGCAAAACAGACTTGCCTAGCTTTGCAGGTTCCTCCAGTCGCCACTGTTCCTCTCTGGCCTTCTGGTTCCCCACTCCCCTGGCTTGCTCAGGCATCCTCAGTTCCATGATTTGCCCTCCAAACCATTTTTATTTAATTTTTCCCTCTCTCCACCACACTGGTATCCATTCACCCCTTTCCCTTCCTTCTGTGTCCTTCTACCTTCTATACTCTCTCCCTGTCACCTCTTGGAGTCCCTGGGTGGTGCAGATGGTTAACGCATTGGGCCACTGATGGGAAGGTTGTCGGTTCAAGTCCACCCAGAGGTGCCATGGAAGAAAGGCCTGATGATCTAATTCCAAAAAACCAGCCTCTGAAAACCCTCTGGGGCACAGTTCTGCTCTGACCAGGCAGAGTCACCATGAGTCAGAAGCGGCAGGACAGCAGGGTCACTATTTCCCAAGCACTGCAGTGAATTTACTTCATCTACTAAAAGATGAGTCGGAATTGACTCGACGGTACTGGGTATGCTAGTGAAGTGAAAGTTCATAAATTCACCCCCTAAGGCCAATTACTTCTCTCTGTCTGTGGCCCCTTGGTGGTGCAAACAGTTGATGTGCAACATTGGAGGTTTGAGTCCACCCAGAGGTGCCTTGGAAGAAAGGCCTGGCAATCTACTTTCAAAAAAAACCAGGCACTGAAAGCCCTACAGAACGCAGCTCCACCCTGACACACATAGGAGCACCTTGAGCCGGAGTCGACTGCTTGGCAACTGGTTTACCACCCTCTCCTGTTTCTCTATCACTGCTGTTTGTTTCCAAGGACGGCCGTAACAAAGTACCATAAACTGGGTGGCCTTAAAATGTCACAAATGTATTCTGTCACAGCCCTGGAGGCTAGAAGTCAGAGGAGTCAGCAGGACCGTGTTCTCCCTGAAAGCTCTAGAGGAAGATGCTTCTTTGCCCCTTCCCAGCTCCTGCTGGTTGCCAGCAATCCTTGGCGTTCTTCGGCCTACAGACCCATCACTCGCATCTCTGCCTCCCGTTTCTGTGTCTGAGTTTCCCTATTTCAATAAGGTCACCAGTTGTTGGATTAGGGTTCACTCTATTCCAGGGCGACATCATCTTAACTTGATGATATCTGCAAAGACCGTATTTCCAAATCAGGTCACACACACAGGTACCAGGTATCACGAGTTGAACATGTCTTTTGGGGGGATGCTATTTAACCCACGACAAGCTTCTTAGACCTTCCAGTATCGATGTTCCTAAAATCCACCTAAAATCGCAGTGTTCTGGGCATTAGGAGACACTTGTTCTATCTCTGTCCGGTGGCCTGAGTGACTTAGGCCAGACCCTCGTATGAAGACCTGGCATAATCACACAGAAGTATTTACAAGCTACTATTGAGTTGGAATTGACTAGACGGCAGTGGGTTTATTTGCTGTCCAGAGGGAATGCCAGAGCCAAGACCCCACTGTATTGCACTTGTGGGGTTAGGTAGCAGTATGTTTTAGTTCTGTAAGCATGTTGTATAGAAGTGGAGTTTGTGAAGAAGGGCAAAGATGTGAGCAAAACCAGGCAGAGCAGGGAAGACCACTTGTGCACGTGGGCTTAATTCATTCATTACCAAGTTTGCAAAGCTTTACTGAAGATGGCTGGGGAGCTGGGAAGCCCTGAGCTCCAGACTATGTTGTTGTGTGCTGTCAAGTCAAATCTGGCTCTTAGCGACCCCATGTGTTACAGAGTAGAACTGCCCCATAGAGTTTTCTAGGCTGTAATCTTCCTGGGCAGCCTTGGTGGCACAGTGGTTAAGAGTTCAGGCTGTTAATCAAAAGGTCAGCAGTTCAAATCCACATCCATCAGCTTCTCCTTGGAAACCCTATGGGGCAGTTCTATTCTGTCATGTAGGTCGCTATGAGTAGGAATTGACTTGATGGCAATGGGATTTTTAATCTCTATGGGAACCGATCACCAGGTCTTTCTCTAGCAGAGCCGTTGGGTGGGTTTGAACCACCAACCTTTCGGTTAGCAGCTGAGCACTTAACCATTACTCCACCAGGGCTCCTGACTAATTTTTAGATCCAGTTTATATGTACTACTAGAATTCATAAATTCCTCTAGAAGATTGTAAGGAGAAACAATTGACCTTATCCATAGCTTGTCATCAGGTTCTTCCCTAGAAGAGGGACAGCCTGGAACTGTGAAAGGAAACTTTTCCACTTACAGCAGGCCTTGCCTAGGGGCTAATGAAATTAAGTGTTGTATTTCATTGCAACTGATTCTAACTACCTGGAGTGAACGGAGACCCCAAACTCTTACTGGATCCAACTGAAGGTGCTTTCCTGATCAGTGAATGAGGGGACTTGTTTTAACCAAACAGGCACAGACCTTTGAATGTATTCTCCCCTATCTGAAGGAGCCCTGGTGGCACAGTGGTTAAGTGCTCAGCTATTAACCGAAAGGTTGGCACTTCGCACCCATCGAGTGGCAGGAGAAAAGACTTGGTGATCTGCTCCCATGAAGATTACAGCCTTGGAAACCCCATGGGGTAGTTCTCTGTCACATGGCGTGGCTGTGAGTCAGAATTGACTTGACAGCACCCAAGAAGATCAGGAGTGCTAGTTTTCAAGCTTTAGTCTCTGTGAACCTCCTCTTTCTAGATGAAAAACCTATTAGTACCCTAGAGTTGCTGTAACAGAGTACCACACACAGGATGGCTTGTGTCGTTGTTGTTGTTAGGCTCCATCGAGTTGGTTCCAACTCACAGCAACCCTGTGTACAACAGAACGAAACCCTACCTGGTCCTGCGCCATCCTCACAATCATTGCCGTGCTCGAGCTGATTGTAGCAGCCACTGTGTCAACCCATCTCCCTGAGGGTCTTCCCCTTTTTTTGCTGACCCTCTGCTTTACCAAGCATGACGTCCTTCTCCAGGGACTGATCCCTCCTGATAATGTGTCCAAAATATGTGAGACAAAGTCTCGCCATCCTCTCTTCCAAGGAGCATTCTGGCTGTACTTCTTTCAAGACAGACTTGTTTATTCTTCTGGCAGTCCATGGTATATCCCATATTCTTCACCAACACCATAATTCCAAGTCATCAAGTCTTCTTTGATCTTCTTTATTCATGGTCCAGCTTTCACATGCATACGAGATGACTGAAAATATCATGGCTAGGGGCACCTTAAAAAAAAAAAAAAATTTTTTTTTTTTTAGGGGCACCTTAGTCCTCCAAAATGACATCTTTACTTTTCAACACTTCAAAGAGGTCTTTTGCAGCAGATTTGCCCACTGTGATACATCGTTTGGTTTCTTGACTGCTGCTTCTATGGGTGTTGATTGTGGATCCAAGTAAGATGAAATTCCTGACAACTTCAATATTTTCTCCATTTATCATATAGGGACAGAAATTTATTGTCTTGTTGGCCTGGAGCCTGGGAGTCAGATCAGGGTATTGGCCTTGTTGATTCCATTCAAGGTTTCTGAGGGAGAACCTGTTCCATGCTTCTCTCCCAGCTTCTGATGGTGGCTGACAGTCCTTGGCTTGTAGCCACATCACTCA